>NC_073641.1:49515000-50140000 GCF_029407905.1 Bubalus kerabau
TGGGTTATTTTAGATACTTATTAAAACATGGATTTTATTACTTTGAAGTTTCAAGAAATTCTGCATGTTGTTGTCTCTTGTGAGAGAAAACCTTGAGTAATAACTAAATAAAAATATCACCCAGAGCAATATTTTGAAGCCAATAATGCAAATTATGAATGAATGTAACCAAACTGTTTTTTTTTTTTTTTTTCATCTCAAATGAGAAATTTTCTTGGCTAGGAGCAATTCAATGAAAAATATAATCAAAACCAAATTAATTAATTGCTTGGAGCTTCATTTTATGAAAGTTTGAAAATTGCCTTGATAAGTGAATTTTATGAAATAGATAAAAAACTTAGCAAAGCCGTGCAAGTAGTTATCTGCCATGTGTCAACGAGAGCAGTCAGACTCCAAAAGCATCACCTTAGGATACTACTTTGAAATGTACAAATGAGTCTATTTAAAAGTGCTCAAAACATACTTGAAAAAACTAAAAAGAAGCCTAAGATTAGGCTAATCTTTACCATTAGATCGAATGATGGATATCATTGACTGAGCCTATTTTTCCAGTTCTATTCATTTTATTTGTATTAGTAACTTATAAAAGTTGATAATTAGCAAAGTGTTTGATTAGTAAAAATAAACCTTTCAACAAAAGAAAAAAATGTGATGGTTGTGGAGAACAGTGAATTAATCAGAGTATGAAAGTTTGTATAGATAATTGTCAATACAGTGTGAACAAAATAAAAATTATTAATTGTGCAAAATTATTAGCTATGTTCCAACCCTAGTTCATTTCATTTATTTTTTCTTTTCTCTATTTTTAATAGTATTAAGGGAGAAAAATTTAAAAGACCCATGCCTTATATATTTGATTTTATAGAAGTTTTAAAAAGAGAAATACTTTGGGGATATTTTAAATAAAATTAGTCATTTAAATATTTAAGATAAACTAGTAACATTCAGCTCTTTGAAAAGAATGGTAACATATGCCATATACTGAGTGTGGGGTGATCTAAGAACAATTTTAAGTACTTTACTTAATTAATATTCAGCAGTTATGAGTAAACTATGATTTATTTCAAGCCTTTTAAGTAAGGCTTAGAAAGGATAAGTTAATTGGTCTAGCCATCCTCTAGTAATATCAAGATTTAATTTCCTCTGCCTGATAACAAAATAGATTGTTTCTCCATTATATCAGACTGACTTCTTGGTGGTGTGGATTCCAGGTTTACTGAGAAATATATTGTTGTTTATGACTGGTTTTTCATTATTTGGGACAGAGCTGTGATGCTTATAAATCTGTGTAGGGGAAGTCTCCATGAGTTTACAGAGGTACAGACTGCACTAGACAAGTGTATAATATCACTGCTAACAGCTGAGTGTAATATGAGGATAGTACGCCCAGAAATGTCTGTGTTATATAGAGAGGGCAAGAAAACATCTTCGATTCCTAGTGCATATGGGTCTTGAGTGAGTTCAATTACTTTCCAGTAACTGTGTCAGCAACTATTTTAGCTGAGGCTCTTAGCTAGCAAGTTAATTTAGAAAGGTTTCCTGAGGGTGGATTCTCTGATTCATTCTAGAAGCGAAAGAATGACAATAGTTAGGGTTGTATTACCTGCCACTACACATCTAGGAACAATGTCATGTGGCCCTTATTTTAAAGGTGATGAAAAAGACTTAATGTATTTGTTTATTTCTAAATGAACATCTAAACCAACTTCCCACTGATGTAGTTTTGGAAATCTGAATTTATATATCTAGCATCTATTCATGTGTATGTATAATATGTGTGATATATATGTGTTTATATAATATATATTGATATGTGTGTATATGTACAAGATTTATAATAATGTGTTTTTATTGTATGCTCTAGTTGAAAGTAACTGTAGACAGCCTGTTGGATTTCAAGCAATGCAAATAAATCAAGTGTTTGGTAGATAAAAGAAAAATAAACACTCGCAGGTATTAAGACGATCTCACTTTTCTCTACACCTTGCACTGGCAAGCAACTTGTAAGGAAGTATATTGCCAAATATACTGTATATATCACTTGGTCTAATAAAAGCTAAATTCATGACAAAGACCACAGATAGCCAATTGTTTTATTTTTTAAAATTTCAGTATTCAGTGGGGGTTCACTACCAGATATAGCTTTAGTTGCTTTTTTTTCCCCTCTAGTAGGCATCTGGAGTTAGATTTAAATTGTTAAAACAATCATTTTCAGTGAAAATATTTAAAGATAAATAATTTTCAAAGCTTTCTATTGATTGCTGTTGTGTCAAGGGGTATCTACTAGTAGATTTTTAAATATATATTCATATAGCACTTGAATGATGAAGTCACAAGTATTTCTATTGCCTGTAATAGAAATATGTATGCTGATTCTGTCATTCAAATGTTCCTTTTACTTTATCATATTTCACAGAATTTTATATCCAAGGGGAAAAGAAAAATTTGCAAATATTTCTTATTCAATGAATAAACATAAGGACAATCCTCAGAGCACTTTGCAAATTGCGCTAAGGCATCAGACTGGCAAACATGTAAAGGCTCCAAATGCTTTTGTTGGTCTATTTGTTTTGCATCTGCCAGCCTGTGTGTATTCTAGTTGCCGACACCTGCTTCTCCATTTCATTTTGCAAAAATGCACCTCGCTTTTAAATGAAATGAGAGCAAATTTTAAAATTTGAAGAAAATATATTACATAGGAAAAAACCCTCTGGCAGTGTGTCAATATCCAAAACTTTTCATTCAGGAGAGTCGTATAAAAAGCCGTATTAAACTTAAGTCTACACTGCAGAAATGATTCCTAGCTATTAAAAAACTGAAAGTTCATGTTCTGTGGATGGTTAGGAATTCCATTTGCTACCTAGTTAAGGTTATTTGATTACTTTTAAGGACACAGAGTATTTGCATGGAGGGGGGTGGTATGATTTTCTGTAGCTAAGGAAATTCACAGCTATTTCTTCACTGAACAAATTTTTATTTTGATAGACACTATTCTAGCCACCTGAATCACATCAGTAAACAAATACAGATGTTTGCCTTCAGGGAACTCATATTACTGGGAAAAAAACACAAAAAGATTATAAGCCAGAGGGTAAATAACCATATGCCCCTTTTGCTTATGACAAGTTCAATTTGTGCCAGTTGTCATGATATGTTGTTAATAGTAACTGCCTCTGTTCCATTTAGCTATTTAGATAATACATTCGATGGTCACCTTGTCAAAATACATAAAAACTCAATAAGCTGTATATAAAGGTAGATGATAATAGATCTAGAAAAGAAACAGTAAAGTGAGGTAGAAGGTATGGGAGTGTGGGAGATGGTGCAGTGGGAGTTGCTATTATTAAGGCTGTCAGAGAAGATCTCATTGCAGATTGAAATTCAGTGAAGAATAAGTGGGTGCGGTGGCTATCTGGAGGAACCAAATCCAAAAGAAATGTTGCTGTAAATAGCTTAAAGTGGGAGAGACTTAACTTGTCAGTATAGTTGGAACAGAGTAAAGCTGTTAAAGAGGAAAAGACAGTCAGATTCTGTAACTACTTCTGAGGCTACTGTAAAGAAATTGGATCTTACTCTAAAAAAAATTGAGGAAAAATCTGGGTAGGTTTCAGGAGAGAATTGACAAAAGAATCCCCCCAACTGTTGGTAGAAAAGAGATAGAAGGAAAGAACAGAAAAGGCAGTTCTGCTTTGGCGATCTTTTTTTCTCCCACCGGCCAAAGTTAATTCAATAAGTTGGCTTAGTAATAGTGCTTTGCCAACAAAGGTCTGTCTAGTCAAAGCTATGGTTTTTACAGTAGTCATGTATGGATGTGAGAGTTGGACTATAAAGAAAGCTGAGCAATGAAGAATTGATGCTTTTGAACTGTGCTGTTGGAAAAGAAGACTCTTGAAGGAGATCCAACCAGTCAATTCTAAAGGAAACCAATCCTGAATATTCATTGGAAGGACTGATGCTGAAGCTGAAACTTCAATATTTTGGCCACCTGATGTGAAGAGCCAACTCATTGGAAAAGACCCTGACGCTGGGAAAGATTGACGGCAGGAGGAAAAGGGGCTGACAGGGGATGAGACTGTTGGATGGTATCACCGACTCAATGGATATGAGTTTGAGTAAGCTCCAAGAGTTGGTGATGGACAAGGAAGCCTGGCGTACTGCAGTCCATGGGATTGCAAAGAGTCAGATAGGACTGAGTGACTGAACTGAAATGAACTGAGTAGTGCTACCTTGACATCCTTACCATTTTTAAGAAATGCTTCTATATTTTCACCATATACTATCAGACTTGTACTGATCTATTTCTATTTTGATTTTTTGATTGCTTTTATTCTATTTCATATACAGAACAATATCAAATGTTTTCTTTGATATCTTTTTATGTTATATATTTTTTCCTTTAATATACCAATGTGTTGGGATTATCTGTTCTGTTTCTTCCCTAATACTTTTGTTGTTGTTCAGTTGCTAGGTCATGCCTGATTCTTTGCAACCCCATGGACTGCAACATGCCAGGCTTCTCTTTCCCTCACCATCTTCCAGTGCTTGCTCAAACTCATGTCCATTGATTCGGTGATGATATCAAACCATCTCATCTCATCTCATCCTCTGTCATCCTCTTTTCCTCCTGCCTTCAGTCTTTGCCTGAATCAGAATCTTTCCCAATGAGTCCATTCTTTGCATCAAGTGGAGTTTCAGCTTCAACATCATTTTTTCTAATGCATGTTCAGAACTGATTGCCTTTAGGATTGACTGGCTTGATCGTCTTGCCTTCAAGGGACTCTTAAAGTTTTTCCCAACACCATAGTTCAAAAGCATCAATTCTTCATTGCTCAGCTTTCTTTATGGTCCAACTCTCACATCCATACATGACTACTGGAAAAACCATAGCTTTGACAAAATGGACCATTGTTGGCAAATTAACATCTCTGCTTTTGAATATGCTATTTAGCTTTGTCATAACTTTTCTTCCAAGAAGCAATTGTCTCTTAATTTCATGGCTGCAGTCACCATCTGCAGTGATTTTGGAGCCCAAGAAAATAAAGTCTGTCACTGTTTCCATTGTTTCCCCATCTATTTGCAATGAAGAGATGAGGCCGTATGCCATGATCTTAGTGTTTTGAATGTTGAGATTTAAGTCAAATTTTTCACTCTCCTCTTTCACCTTCATTAAGTGGCTCTTTAGTTCCTCTTTGCTTTCTGCCATAAAGGTGGTGTCATCTGCATATCTGAGGTTCCTAATATTTCTCCTGGCAATCTTGATTCCAGCTTGTGCTTCATCCATCCTGGAATTTCACATGATGTACTCTGCATATATGAAATAACAGGTGACAATATACAGCCATGAGGTACTCCTTTCCCAATTCAGGGTGATAATATACAGCCTTGACATACTCCTTTCCAATTCAGAACCAGTCCCTTGTTCCATGTCTGGTTCTAACTGTTGCTTCTTGACCTGCATACAGATTTCTCAGGAGGCAGGTAAGGTGGTCTGATATTCACATCTCTTTAATTTTCCACTTTGTTGTGATCCACACAGTCAAAGGCTTTAGGGTAGTCAGTGAAGCAGAAATAGATGTTTTTCTGGAATTCCCTTGCTTTTTCTATGATCCAAAAGATGTTGACAATTTGGTCTCTGGTTCCTGTGATTTTCTATATGCATCTTGAACATCTGGAACTTCTCAGTTCACATACTGTTGAAGCCTTGCTTGAAGAATTTTGAGCATTATTTTGCTAGCGTGTGAAATGAGTGCAATTGTGCAATCATTTGAACACGCATTACAATTGCCTTTATTTGGGATTTGAATGAAAACTGACATTTTCCAGCACTTTGGCCACTGTTGAGTTTTCCAAATTTGCTGGCATATGGAGTGCAACACTTTCAGAGCATCATCTTTTAGCACTTGACATAGCTCAGCTGGAATTCCATCACCTCCGCTAGCTTTTTTCACAATTATGCACTGATATTGTTACATGTGCATTTTTTCTCCTTTGAGATGAGATATTGTTGTTCAGTTGCTCAACCAAGTCTGACTCTTTGCAATGTCATGGACTGCAGCATGCTAGGCTTCTCTGTTCATCACCAGCTCTTGGAGCTTGCTCAAATTCATGTCCATTGAGTAGATCATGCCATCCAACCATTCATCCTTGGTTGTCCCCTCCTTCTCCTGCAATCTTTGCCATCATCAGAATCTTTCCAATGAGTCAGTTCTTCTCATTAGGTGGCCAAAATATTGAAGTTTCAGCTTCAGCATCAGTCCTTCCAATGAATATTCAGGACTGATTTCCTTTAGGATCGACTGGTTTGATCTCCTTGTAATCCAAGGGACTCAAGAGTCTTCTCCAATATCACAGTTTAAATGCATCAGTTCTTCAGCGCTCAGCTTTCTTTACAGTCCAACTCTCATAACAATACATGACTACTGAAAAAATCATAGCTTTGACTACACAGACCTTTGTTGACAAAGTAATGTCTCTGCTTTTTAATATGTTGTCTAGGTTGGTCATAACTTTTCTTCCAAGGAACAAACATCTTTTAATCTCATGGCTGCAGCCACCATCTGCAGTGGTTTTAGAGCCCAAGAGAATAAAGACTGTCATGGTTTATATTGTTTTCTCATCTATTTCCCATGAAGTGATGGTACAGGATGCCATGATCTTCATTTTTTGAATGTTGAATTTCAAGCCAACTTTTCACTCTCCTCTTTCACTTTCATCAAGAGGCTGTTAGTTCTTCACTTTCTGCCATAAGGGTGGTGTCATCTGCATATCTGAGGTTATTGATATTTCTCCCAGCAATCTTGATTCCAGCTTGTGCTTCATCCAGCCCAGCATTTCACATAATGCATTCTGCATGTAAGTTAAATAAACAGGGTGACAATATGCAGCCTCGACATCCTCCTTTCCCTATTTGGAACCAGTCTGTTGTTTCATGTCCAGTTCTAACTATTGCTTCTTGTTGCAAAAATTCTTTAGTTCTTTTCCTTTTGTCTCTAAACATTTTACTAAAATAAATACTTTTGTGGACTGCCACATTAATTTTGTCTTCTTTTAAATTTCTCCTCTAGTTTCAACTATTTACTTTCTTTCTTGTTTGGATTATCCATTAGTTTTAATCTTTTCCGAGCACCCTTATTTATGTCTTTGAATTCCAGCCTTTATCTTAGTATGTTTTAATTTAATTCATAAATGGTTCTTGCAACAGCATTTGTTACATTTTTTAAAACTACTATTTTCATTTTTATTTACATCTAAATGTATTACAATCCTGATTTTATCTCTCCTTTGATTTATTTTAAAATGGCCATTAAAACTGTTGCAGTTTTAAGCTATTTTTCACTATGTGTCATGTTATTTTTTAACTTAAATATATTGGCACACATTATCAGTGTTATGTGGTAATGTTTGCTTTGGGGCTTCCCAGGTGGCAATAGTGATAAAGAAACCACCTGCAAATGGAGGAGACTTAAGAGATGTGGGTCTGATCCCTAAGTCTGGAAGATCCCCTGGAAGAGGACATCATAACCCATTTCAGTATTATTGCCTGGAGGATTCCATGGACAGAGGAGCTTGGTAGGCTGCAGTTCATAGGGTCTCAAAGGTTTGGACCTGACTGAAGTGACTTAGCATGCACACACAATGTGTGCTTTATAACAGACTGGCTAACAGTACTCCACAGACAGAGTCCAAACCCAGCCCTGACTGATAAAAAAGTTTTATTAGAACCCAGTCATATCTATTGATATTCATGTTTTCCATGGCTGCTTGTACACTGAAACAGCAGAGTTGAGTTGTTTTAATTGAGAACACATGTCAGGCAAAGAAGAAACTATTTACTCTCTGGAACTTTACAGAAGGGAAATTCCTGACTTTTGTTAAATAATGTTTTGAAACATGATAAGACTTGCTTCATGGAATAATATATAGACTACGTAGTTGTATATACCTGTCCTGTATTTTTGCTGTAAGGTTTTTCTTTCTTTTTTTTTTTACTGTAAACATTTTTGCTGCAGCATTTCCACTACAAAAATTTTGCCATTGAAAGATAAAACAACTGGTTGATCCTTTTTGGTTTGACAGTTTTCTTTCAACTGATTGAAATGCATTAGCATATCTTCCAGTTACTGACATTACTGATAGCTATATCGAGTTGACAGATGAGGATGATTTACCCCAAGAGTTGGTTTCTTATTTTGAACATACTACATTAGGAGAAAAGAAACCAAGGAGCATAGGTGAACTGACATCTCCCAGTGAACTTTGAAATGTCTGTTGGGGAGGTGTGACAATATGAGAAGAAATAAACAAGAACATAGAGGTTTTTACAATGCAACACAAGGTTCAGTTACAAATATGAATTTGAGTATGTGGAAAGTGATATCTCTCTTAATGAAGAAAGAAATTTTAGCAAGAAAGAAAAGGTGTGATGCTGAACAAAGAGATGAATCAACAAGCCAAAGAACAAGACAAACCCAAACCAAACAGAATAACCACCAAAACCCCCAATATACAAAATACTATGAATGAAAATTTTGGAAGACGAGTGTTCAGGTTTAATACACAAAAAATAATCAGTTACTTGTGCAGTGCTTCCATGAATCCATACACATTTCAAATGTATTCAAGTATTTTGTATTTTGCAAGAGTCTTTTTAGCTTTGCCATTCATTTCTCATGTTTCATTATAATATTTTAATTATCTTTTATATTTTTTGTAATTTTATCATATATGACAAAACTGCCTTATGACAAGTTAGTCAGGTGGTAAAAATGTTTGCCGCACAAATACTTGCATCAAAAATGTCACCACGTACTGTGAAAGTACTAGAATGTTATTTATGTTCCCATGTATGCTTGAAAATGAGTATGTTACAACTGTTATATATTGTCTTGTATATTTACTGATTGTGTATGTTCTCAGTTTTTCTATGAATTACATAAAACAACACACTTATGATAGGTGTGAACTTCTTTATCTCAATTATTTTAATTATACTTTTGAGATATCATTTTAGAAGTGTGAGATTTGAAAATTAAAATTTCTGTTACACTTTTAACACTGCCTTAACAAGCTTTCCTTTTTGATTTCAATAGAGCTACAACATCTTTTTTGGTCTTTATTACCAAATTTCATCATATATATGTACATATATATTCATTATATATATATATGTATTTCTATATAAATAAGATATACTTTAGCCATAATTCATATAAACAGGGCATAGCTGCAGTTGTTTAAACAAATCTAAAAAAATATATTTTGAATGAAGAATTTATTTAATTTGTATCTAATTTGGTTACTGATGTATGTATATCTAAACTTAAACTACTTATTTTATTCTCTCTACTTCATTAGAGGATTTCCCCTGTGGTCCAGTGGTTGAGACTCCACACTGGCAATGCAGGTAGCATGGGTTCAATCCCTGGTCAGGGAACTAAGATCCTACATGCTGTGCAATGCTGCCAAAAGATTTTTTTTTTAAAAAAGGACTTCCCTTGTGGCTCAGCTGGTAGAGAATCCACTTCCAATGTGGGAGACCTGGGTTCAACCCCTGGGTTGTGAAGATACCCTGGAGAAGAGAAAGGCTACACACTCCAGTATTCTGGCCTGAAGAATTTCATGGATTGTACAGACCATGGGGTGGCAAAGAGTGGGACAGAACTGAGCAACTTTAACACTCCATTAGATGTACCTAAATGTGTATGTGTCCATCTCCTTATTTTTCAATTTTCATTTATTTTGTTTTCTATGTCTGATTAATTTTTCTTGAGTAGCTATTATATACTCTTTCAAACTTAATTAGTAATTTTCATAGATATGTTAATTTTATAAAATGTAAATAATAATTATACTATATTTTAAAAAGATACAAGTTCAAAGAGGTCTCTAACTCCGATGATAGTTTTTCCAAATGACATGTAAATATTGTAACATAGTTTAGTTTTCCATTTCCAGCCACTTGCTGGAAATTTTTTCCATTTTAACATATCAGATCACTCAAGGTCATCTACTATAATTTCAAATTGATTTTTAAACAAATACGATGTATTTGTTTTTCAGTTGTTTCATCTGATTCCTGTCCACAGTGGTTTGTTTCTTTATGTGGTTATTGGTTGTTTCATTGTGACTCAATGTTCCTTTATCTGTGCTAATTTTTGAAGATTTAATCAAAAGATTTTTCTTTAGTAATGTCATTCTGTCACCTTCTTGGTATCCTTATTATCTCAAGATCACTTTAAGTCATCTGATTGGATTATAGTTTTAGGGGCCAGTATAACACAATAATTTCAGATCCTACTGTCTGTTTTTGTATTTTCTGGAAACCTTTACTATCCTTCCAAAGAGAATGAAGAAGGCTGTATATTGTCACCCTGCTTATTTAACTTATATGCAGAGTACATCATGAGAAACACTGGGTTGGATGAAGAACAAGCTAGAATCAAGATTGCTGAGAGAAATATCAATAACCTCAGATATGCAGATGACTCCACCCTTATGGCAGAAAGAGAAGAATTAAAGAGCCCCTTGATGAAAGTGAAAGAGAGTGAAAAAGTTGGCTTAAAGCTCAACATTCAGAAAACTAAGATCATGGCATCTGGTTCCATCACTTCATGGCAAATAGATGGGGAAACAGTGGCTGACTTTATTTTGGGGGGCTCCAAAATCCCTGAAAATGGTGACTGCAGGCATGAAATTACAAGACATTTACTCCTTGGAAAGAAAGTTATGACCAACCTATATTAAAGGTCATAACTTATATTAAGATGGCATATTAAAAAGAAGAAATATTACTTTGTCAACAAAAGTCCATATGGATTTGCTAGTAGTCATGTATGGATGTGAGAGTTGGACTATAAAGAAAGCTGAGCACTGAAGAATTGATTCTTTTGAACTATGATGTTGGAGAAGACTCTTGAGAGTCCCTTAGACTGCAAGGATATCCAACCAGTACATCTTAAAGGAGATTAGTCCTGCGTGTTCATTGGAAGGACTGATGTTGAAGCCAAAAGTCCAATATTTTGGCCACCTGATGTGAAGAGCCGACTCATTGGAAAAGACCCTGATGCTGGGAAGGATTGAAGGCAGGAGGAGAAGGGGATGACAGAGGATGAGATAGTTGGATGGCATCACCAACTCAATGGACATGAGTTTGGGTAAACTCTGGGTGTTGGTAATGGACAGGGAGGCCTGGCATGCTGAGGTTCATAGGGTCGCAAAGAGTCGGACACGACTGAGTGACTGAAGTGAGAGACTCATTATGTGTAGTAGAGATTGCCTAGTTTTTATATATGGAATCTCTTTCAAGAATTCAACTTTTCCTGAAGAGTCTATAATTTGACATTTTACCATGTGTAAACTCTAGGATCTGTTTTGTATACCCTATATATACAGATAAATTAAAACCCAAGAGATAATTTCTGGTGATTATCAAATATCCTAAGGCAGGTATTAACTTCAATGTTTACTTTATTCTATAAATTCAAGCTTTATCATGCTCATACATTTCCCTCACTTCCTTTCCTACTATAAAATGTATTGGAAAACATTTTCATATTATTTTTCCACCATTTTTAGTTTTGTAGCTCAATTGGTAAAGAATCTACCTGCAATGCAAGAGACCTGGGTTCAATTCCTGTTTTGGGAAGATCTCCAGGAGAAGGATATGTCAACCCACTCCAGTATTCTTGCCTCAAGAATCCTATGGTCAGAGAAGTCTGGGCAGGCTAGAGTCCCATGGGGTCACAAGAGTTGAACATGACTTAGTGACTAAATCACCATACTCTGATGTTTATTCACATTGCTCAGATTGGCAAATTGCCGTTAACATAAGTATTTCAGTTTCTACACATTTTCTGCAATTAAAATTGCTGATAAAAATTGTCTGTTACACTCTTAATCCCATTTATTTCCTCAAGTAGCTTTCTGTGATTTTTTTTTTTTATACTCATTAATGGGAGAAATTAACATTTTGATAATCACACTTTCTTAAACAGAAGTTCTCATAGCATAACTGACAAATTACTAAGCCTATGACTTTTGGTAGCACTCCATATAAGATTAGGAATTCAATTATCTGGATATACCTCTTTATTGACTATGCCAAAGCCTTTGACTGTGTGGATCACAATAAACTGTGGAAAATTCTGAAAGAGATGGGAATACCAGGCCACCTGACCTGCCTCATGAGAAATGTGTATGCAGGTCAAGAAGCAACAGTTAGAACTGGACATGGAACAACAGACTTGTTCCAAATAAGAAAAGGAGTACATCAAGACTGTATATTGTCACCCTGCTTATTTAACTTATATGCAGAGTACATCATGAGAGACGCTGGGCTGGAAGAAACACAAGCTGGAATCAAGATTGCCGGGAGAAACACCAATAACCACAGATGTGCAGATGACACCACCCTTATGGCAGAAAGTGAAGAGGAACTAAAAAGCCTGTTGATTAAGGTGAAAGAGGGGAGTGAAAAAGTTGGCTTAAAACTCAACATTCAGCAAACGAAGATCATGGCATCTGGTCCCATCACTTCATGGGAAATAGATGGGGAAACAATGGAAACAGTGTCAGACTTCATTTTTTGGGTTCCAAAATCACTGCAGATGGTGACTGCAGCTATGAAATTAAAAAATGCTTACTCCTTGGAAGGAAAGTTATGACCAATCTAGATAGCATAATGAAAAGCAGAGACATTATTTTGCCAACAAAGGTCCATCTAGTCAAGGCTAAGTTTTTTCCAGTGGTTGTATATGGATGTGAGAGTTGGACTGTGAAGAAAACTGAGCGCTGAAGAATTGATGCTTTTGAACTCTGATGTTGGAGAAGACTCTTGAGAGTCCCTTGGACTGCAAGGAGATCCAACCAGTCCATTCTAAAGGAGATCAGTCCTGGGATTTCTTTGGAAGGAATGAAGCTAAAGCAGAAACTCCAGTACTTTGGCCACCTCATGTGAAGTGTTGACTCATTGGAAAAGACCCTAATGCTGGAAGAGATTGGGGGTAGGAGGAGAAGGGAACGACAGAGGATGAGATGGCTGGATGGCATCATTGACTCGATGGACGTGAGTCTGAGTGAACTCCGGGAGTTGGTGATGGACAGGGAGGCCTGGCATGCTACGATTCATGGGGTCGTAAAGAGTCAGACACAACTGAGTGACTGAACTGAACTGAACTGAACTGAACTAAGTCTTCCCTTTAGTGTTTTGGGGACAAACTAGGGGCAAATAATAGAAGTATAATAAATCATTTTAATTATTGTTCCAAAAAATAAGACTCATCCTACATTATTTAAGTTAATTCATCTATAGTTTCATATTTCAGCTTCCTAAAAATTTAACAAAATTATGGGCAATGAGATCTCTTCTAGATATTTGCACAAATGTTCAGTTCAGTTCAGTTGCTCAGTCATGTCCGACATTTTGCGACCACATGAACTGCAGCACACCAGGCCTCCCTGTTCATCACCAACTCCCGGAGTTCAACCAAACTCATGTTCATATAGTCGGTAATACCATCCAACCATCTCATCCTCTGTCGTCCCCTTCTCCTCCTGCCTTCAATCTTCATATCAGGTGGCCAAACTATTGGAGTTTCAGCTTCAACATCAGTCCTTCCAATGAACACACAGCACTGATCTCCTTTAAGATGGACTGGTTGGATCTCCTTGCAGTCCAAGGGACTCTCAGGAGTCTTCGCCAACACCACAGTTCAAAAGCATCAATTCTTTGACACTCAGCTTCCTTTATAGTCCAACACTCTAATCCATACATGACCACTGGAAAAAACAGAGCTTGACTAGACGGACCTTTGTTGGCAAAGTAATGTCTCTGATTTTTAATATACTGTCTATGTTGGTTATAACTTGTCTTCCAAGGAGTAAAAGTCTTTTAATTTCATGGATGCAATCACCATCTGCAGTGATTTTGGAGCCCAAAAAAATAAAGTCAGCCACTGTTTCCACTGTTTCCCCATCCATTTCCCATGAAGTGATGGGACCGGATGCCATGATCTTAGTTTCCTGAAAGTTGAGCTTTAAGCCAACTTTTTCACTCTCCTCTTTCACTTTTATCAAGAGTTTCTTTAGTTCTTCTTCACTTTCTGCCACAAGGGTGGTGTCATCTGAATATCTGAGGTTATTGATATTTCTCCCGGCAATTTTGATTCCAGCTTGCGCTTCCTCCAGCCCAGCATTTCTCATGATGTACTCCGCATATAAGTTAAATAAGCAGGGTGACAATATACAGCCTTGACATACTCCTTTTCCTATTTGGAGCCAGTCTCTTGTTCCATGTCCAGTTCTAACTGTTGCTTCCTGACCTGCATATAGGTTTCTGAAAAGGCAGGTCAGTTGGTCCAGTATTCCCATCACTTGAAGAATTTTCCACAGCTTTTTGTGATCCACACAGTCAAAGGCTTTGGCATAGTTAATAAAGCAGAAAGAGATGTTTTTCTGGAACTCTCTTGCTTTTTTGATGATCCAGCAGATGTTGGCAATTTGATCTCTGGTTCCTCTGCCTTTTCTAAAACCAGCTTGAACATCTGGAAGTTCGTGGTTCATGTACTGCTGAAGCCTGGCTTGCAGAATTTTGAGCATTACTTTACTAGCGTGTGAGATGAGTGCAATTGTGCGGTAGTTTGAACATTGTTTGGTATTGCCTTTCTTTAGGATTGGAGTGAAAACTGACATTTTCCAGTCCTGTGGCCATTGCTGAGTTTTCCAAATTTGCTCACATATTGAGTGCAGCACTTTAATTGCATCATCTTTCAGGATTTGAAATAATTAAACTGACATTCAATCACCTCCACTAGCTTTGTTTTTATTGATGCTTCCTAAGGCCTACTTGAATTCATACTCCAGGATCTCTGGCTCTAGGTGAGTGATCACACCATCATGATTATCTGGGTTTTGAAGATCTTTTTCATACAGTTCTTCTGTATATTCTTGCTACCTCTTCTTAATATCTTCTGCTTCTGTTAGGTCCTACAATTTCTGTCCTTTATTGTGCCCATCTTTGCATGAAATATTCCCTTGGTATCTCTAAGTTTCTTGAAGAGATCTCTAGTCTTTCCCATTCTGTTGTTTTCCTCTATTTCTTTGCATTGATCACTGAGGTAGGCTTTCTTATCTCTCCTTGTTATTCTTTGGAACTGTGCATTCAAATGGGCATATCTTTCCTTTTCTCCTTTGCTTTTGTCTTCTCTTCTTTTCACAGCTATTTGTAAGGCCTCCTCAGACAGCCATTTTGCTTTTTTTGCATTTCTTTTTCTTGGGGATGATCTTGATTCCTGTCTCCTGTACAGTGTTACGAACCTCCATCCATAGTTTTCAGGCATTCTGTCAATCATATCTAGTCCCTAAAATCTATTTCTCACTTCCACTGTATAATCATAAGGGATTTGATTTAGGTCATATCTTAATGGTCTAGTGGTTTTCTCCACTTTCTTCAATTTCAGTGTGAATTTGGCAATGAGGAGTTCATGATCTGAGCCACAGTCAGCTCCTGGTCTTGTTTTTTCTGACTGTACAGAGCATCTTTGGCTGCAAGGAATATAATCAATCTGACTTCGGTGTCAACCATCTGGTGATGTCCATGTGTAGAGCCTCTCTTTTGTTGTTGGAAGAGGGTGTTTACTATGACCAGGGTGTTCTCTTGGCAGAACTCTATTAGCCTTTGCCCTGCTTCATTCTCTACTCCAAGGCCAAATTTTCCTGTTACTCCAGGTGTTTCTTGACCTATGAATGCACAATTTACCGTTTGCTCTCCTTGAAGTTTGATAACAAAGTGGTTTCCATGGAACCATTTTATTTCAAAATACTGATACAACTGACAGATATAGAAAATGGAGGTAAGGGAAAGCAAATTTTATCAGCAAAGGTCATAAATGAATATCTCTACCTTAGAAGATGTTATGATAACTAGATGAAAGCAGAAAACTATAAATAATATGAATGTAATCCCATAATTTCAAAATTATAATGAAAATATCAACTAATAGTGAAAATTCTCTTTTAACACTAAAGCACACTAGACAATAGAATGCCATTTTTTTTTTACATTTACAAAATGAAAAGCATGAATTCTTACCTAAGGCAATAGATGTCTAACAAATCTAAAGTGAGAAATGGAGAATAATTTTAGGAAAATGAAGACATAATTACTTCTTATACTTAACATGTACTTAATAATATCATTTAAAAATTAATTAACCAACAGATTTTTGGCAGCCAGTTTGCAAAAAAAAACAAGCATATTTCTTTTTATAATATTAAAACAAGGGGGACATTATAATGAACCTCTAGAATGAGAAAATAAAGTATATAAACATTTGGTTACACCTAGGATTGTCCAAAGTTTTGTAAAAATATTTGAAAACAAATTTTCCAATTTAATACTACATAAGAATCAGTTATGCTATCATTTTACATTTCTGCTATATACTAAACACTGACTTCAAAAGTTTAAGACTCCAAGGACCCAACTTTCTCTAATAGCTTTAATCTTTCCAGTCTGTTAAAATATCTAACCATATTTTATTTTTACAATAAGTGAAGTTAGCAAGGAAGAGATGTTTCTTTTAATTCCTGTTTTAAAAACCTAAAATCAAAACTAAATTTATTAACTTGACTAATATTTTCATATTATGCTTGAAATAATGAGTGCAAAACTACAGGGAAAAGAGTCTCTGGGCCTCTGAAATACAAAGCAGTGGAATGCATAATCTAATCTGGATTCAAATAGGTAGGTAGGCCAATATCAATATTTCTATCAATCTAGACATGTGGCAGGGTTATGGATTACATCCTGAGGCCTATGTGTGTGTGGACAAGAAAAACTAGAAATCTTATCTAGATTTACATTCAGCAGTGATTTACTTGTTAGAGCAATTGCTTGGGCCAGATAAAATAAAGCACATGAAAATTATTTTGTAAACAAGAAAATACACATTTTTCAGGCAGACATGTGCTGTAGTAGAGACAATAAAAGGAATACGTAAATATTAAACTGATCAAAGCAAGTCCAAAATTATGCTTCAATTTTCATTTCTCCAATTTGCTCCTGAGATTATGAAGAACTGAAGCACAACTCTTCTTCAAATGTTATTCAGACTTCTATCAGTTGTGGAATTCTAGCTATAGTTAGCCAATGGTAAATATACTCCGTGAATAGGAGTGAGTAAAACTAGAAAAAAAATCCTACCCCTTGCAGCTCCTGTCTCAGTGTCTGAGTAAGGCATCAATTAAAAGATCATACAAAGTAATTTACAATTAATGCATGTGGGAGGGAGGTCCAAGAGGAAGGGGATATGTATGCATATAGCTGGCTTCACATGCGGCCAGGTGGCATTTGTGATAAAGAACTCACTTGCCAATTAAGGAGATATGAGATGTGGGTTTGATCCCTGGGCCAGGAAGATCCCCTGGAGGAGAACATGGCAAACCACTCAAGTATTCCTGCCTGGAAAATTCCACGGACAGAGAAGCCTGGCTGGCTACAGTCCACAGGGTCACGAAGAGTCGGACAGGACTGAAGCAATTTAACATATACACACATAGCTGATTCACTTCCTTAAACAGCAGAAATTAACAAAATATTGTAAAGCAACTATATTCTAATAAAAATATATTTATTGCCACAAGCCCTTTCCTTAAAGGGGACATTTGAGGTGAGAATTAAAAAATGAGTAAGAGTTAAGTGAATATAGAAACAAAAGAAAAAGTTCAATATTGGGAAGGTGTTTGGCAATGACAAGGTAACTGAATGTGGCATTGGCACCTGTGAACAAGGAACAAAGAGATATTCCCTACAGATGATGCAAAAGTGGTATGTAAGGACAGAGCCTTCATCCCAAGTACAATGAGAATCTGATGAATGGTTAAACAGAGTGAAAACAATACAGATTTTTAAAATATATTGCTCTTCACATTGGAACAGAAAGAGTGATGGAGGAAAAAATGTATGAATGCACTGGGTAAGAAACTATCTCACCTTAAAGATGCATATGATTTTTCAGTAACTAAAAACAGATGGAAAAGATTATCTTTCCAGTACTTTCTAATTCAAGCAGGTACATAGATAATCCTCCATTCGCAGCAACTGAGAGAATGGCTTCTTCACCTTAGTTCAGCCCTGTTCCATAGCTTTATAGGTATGCTGTGTGCGTGTGTGTTAGCTCGCTTCAGTTGTGTCTGACTCTTTGCAGCCCTGTGAACTGTAGCCCATCAGGCTCCTCTGTCCATGGGATTCTCTAGGCAAGAATACTGGGGTGGGTTGCTATGCCCTCCTCCAGGTATCTTCCTAGCCCAGGGATCAAACCCTCGTCTCTTACATCTCCTCCATTGACAAGTGGGTTCTTTACCACTAGCTCACTCGAGAAGCCCGTATATGTATGCTACTACCTACTCAAACACATGGAATGCTGGTGTTGGTCCAATATGCAGCAGATCATTGCATTTCAAAATCTTCTGTAAGCAACTGAATGTGTCAACTGAAAGAACAAAACTTACACAGACTATGTACTACAGAAAAACACAAATTGGGGGCTATGTGTCAGTAAGTAAATAGCCACTTTGAAGACAAGCATCAACTTCATAATAGACTCTCAATAAATGATAATGAAAATAATGACTGATCTCTTAAAGATAAATATGCACATATGTTTTTCCATGATAATGCAAAAAGACTCATAGGTTCAAAAAAATTTATATGCCTCTCAGAGAATTTTAGCCCTAACTATAAATCCAGTAAGAGTATTTCATTGTTTATATAAGAGCATTAAAGAAAGGTTATCTATGTTTGATGGTCAGAAATTATTAGCCAGATAATACTTTTAGTAGACTTGACAATAGAGTAAATAAGCATAGAACTATTCAGACCAAAGAAAAATAGACAAGATGGGGAACACATGTATACCTGTGGCGGATTCATGTTGATATATGGCAAAACCAATACAATATTGTAAAGTTAAAAAATAAAATAAAATTAAATAAAATAAAAAAAAAAGAAAAAAACCCAGAAATATTTAAAAAATAAAATAAAAAATAAAAAAAAGAAAAATAGATAAGAAATCTGTGGATATATTGAAATTGTGTTCAATAAGATTATTCCACTGAAAAATTTTTCCTTGACTGACATAATATATGTGCCTCAAAATACTCTTTATAATAAAACTGGCATAATCTTCAATCTTCACAACAATTAGAAATTACTATATATTTTGTGTTTTGACTTTGAGAGATCATATGATTTTTTTAAGTATATGTATTTATATATCTTTAATTAAGTTAATGTCAGAATTGAAAAACACAATATCATCCAAGGATAAAAGAATAGGTTTCAATTGGTTGAAATTACATTAATTCCTGATTCTTTGAAAGCAAAAGGGTCTGTAAAAATGTGACATTTTGCAAAGTAAAATAATCAGTTTTGAATATCATGTCTTCATTATCGTATGTCAGTTTGTATCCATTGGCTCTAAAGTTTATTTATAGACTTAAGAGCCTCTTTGAAATCATTTTAGGATAGCAGAAAATTGAATCAATAACTTTGATGAGTCCATTGTGTCTTGATTTGACTGGTGGAAGCTTATAAAGGAGAGGGGCAGTTTGTCATCGCTGTTGAACTCTTACAAGCTATGAACTGTCCTTTTCCCCTAACATATTTTTTAAATTTTTATTGGCATGTAGTTGATTTACAATGTTGTGTTAGTTTCAGGTGTACTGCAAAGTGTATCAAATATACATATCTCAAATCTTTTTTAGATTATTTTCCAATACAGGTCACTACAGAGTATTAGGTAGAGTTCCCTGTGCTATATATTAGATTCTTATTTGTTACCATTTATATAACTAATGTGTATATATCAAACTTCCAGTTTTTCCCTCCATTTCCTTATGCAGTATCTAAGAAACACAATGGCAACAACTGTACAATTGTGCTCATTTCACATGCTAGCAAGGTTTGTTCAAAATCCTTCTAGCTAGGCTTTAGCAATAAATGATCTGAGAACTTCCAGTGTACAAGCTGTGTTTAGAAAAGGCAGAGGAACCAGAGATCAAATTGCCAACATTTGTTGGATCATGGAGAAAGCAAGGGAATTCCAGAAAAGCAACTGCTTCTGCTTCACTGGTCTGAGCCACCATGGCTCAGATGGTAAAGTGCCTATAATGCAGGAGACTCAGTTTCAATCCCTGGGTAAGTTAGATCCTCTGGAGAAGGAAATGGCAACCCACTCCAGTACTCTTGCCTAGAAAATCCCGTGGACCGAGGAGCCTGGTAGGCTACAGTCCATGGAGTAGCAAAGAGTTGGACACGACTGAAATACTTCATTTTCTGCTTCATTGACTATGACTCTACAGAGCCTTTGACTCTGTAGTTGTTGTTCAGTTGTATCTGACTCTTTGCAACCCATTGGACTTCAGCACACCAGGCTTCCCCACCCTTCACCATCTTCTGGAGAATGCTAAAACTCATATCCATTGAGTTGGTGGTGCAATCCAACCACATCATCCTCTCACCAGAGGGGACCTTGTCCTCTCCCCTTCTCCTCCGGCCTTCAATCTTTCCCAGAATCAGGGTCTTTTCCAATGAGTCCATTCTTTGCATTAGGTGGCCAAACTATTGGAGCTTCAGTTTCAGCATCAGTCCTTCCAATGAATATTCAAGACTGATTTCCTTTAGGATTGACTGGTTGAAAGTCCTTGCAGTCCAAGGGACTCTCAAGAATCTTCTCCAAGACCAGAGTTCAAAAACATCAGTTCCCCAGTGTTCAGCCTTCTTTATGGTCCAACTCTCATATCCATACTTGACTACTGGAAAAAGCATAGCTTTGACTAGATGGATGTTTGTTGGCAAAATAATACCTCTGCTTTTTAATATGCTGTCTGGGTTGGTCATAGCTTTTGTTCCAAAGGGAAAGTGTCTTTTAATTTAATAGCTGCAGTCACTATCTGCAGTGATTTTGGAGCCCAAGAAAATAAAGTCTGTCACTTTTCCATTGTTTCCTCATCTATTTGCCATGAAGTGATGGGACCAGATGCCATGATCTTCATTTTTTTTGAATGTTGAGTTTTAAACTAGCTTTTTCCACTCTCTTCTTTCACCTTCTGCTTCTTGACTGTGTGGATCCCAACAAACTGCAAAATTCTTAAAGAGATGGGAATACCAGACCACCTTAGGTCAAGAAGCAACAGTTAGTACCGGGTATTCTCCAAGCCAGGCTTCAGTAATATGTGAACCGTGAACTCCCTGATGTTCAAGCTGGTTTTAGAAAAGGCAGAGGAACCAGAGATCAAATTGCCAACATCCGCTGGATCATGGAAAAAGCAAGAGAGTTCCAGAAAAACATCTATTTCTGCTTTATTGACTATGCCAAAGCCTTTGACTCTGTGGATCACAATAAACTGTAGGAAATTCTGTAAGAGATGGGAATACCAGACCATCTGATCTGCCTCTTGAGAAATTTGTATGCAGGTCAGGAAGCAACAGTTAGAACTGGACAGGGAACAACAGACTGGTTCCAAATAGGAAAAGGAGTACGTCAAGGCTGTATATTGTCACCCTGCTTATTTAACTTACATGCAGAGTACATCATGAGAAACGTTGGACTGGAAGAAGCACAAGCTGGAATCAAGATTGCAGAAGAAATATCAATAACTCAGATATGCAGATGACACCACCCTAATGGCAGAAAGTGAAGAGGAACTCAAAAGCCTCTTGATGAAAGTGAAAGTGGAGAGTGAAAAAGTTGGCTTAAAGCTCAACATTCAGAAAACGAAGATCATGGCATCTGGTCCCATCTCTTCATGGGAAATAGATGGGGAAATAGTGGAAACAGTGTCAGACTTTATTTTGGGGGACTCCAAAATCACTGCAGATGGTGACTGCAGCCATGAAATTAAAAGACACTTACTCCTTGGCAGGAAAGTTATGACCAACCTAGATAGCATTTCAAAAGCAGAGACATTACTTTGCCAACAAAGGTCCATCTAGTCAAGGCTATGGTTCTTCCTGTGGTCATGTATGGATGTGAGAGTTGGACTGTGAAGAAGGCTGAGCGCTGAAGAATTGATGCCTTTGAACTGTGGTGTTGGAGAAGACTCTTGAGAGTCCCTTTGACTGTAAAGAGATTCAACCAATCCATTCTGAAGGAGATCAGCCCTGGCATTTCTTTGGAAGGACTGATGCTAAAGCTGAAATTCCAGTACTTTGGCCACCTCATGTGAAGAGTTGACTCATTGGAAAAGACTCTGATGCTGGGAGGGATTGGGGGCAAGAGGAGAAGGGGATGACAGAGGATGAGATGGCTGGATGGCATCACTGACTTGATGGACATGAGTCTCCGTGAACTCCGGGAGTTGGTTTTGGACAGGGAGGCCTGGCGTGCTGTGATTCATGGGGTCACAAAGAGTCAGACACGACTGAGCGACTGATCTGATCTGATCTGATCTGATGGAGTAATTAGTTCAGTTGAGTTACTCAGTCATGTCCGACTCTTTGTGACCCCATGGGCTTCAGCACACCAGGCATCCCTGTCCATCACCAACTCCCAGAACCTACTCAAACTCATGTCCATAGTGTTGGTGATGCCATCCAACCATCTTGTCCTCTGGCGTCCCCATCTCCTCCTGACTTTAATCTTTCCCAGCATCAGAATCTTTTCCAGAAAGTCAGTTCTTTGGATCAGATGGACAAAGTATTGGAGCTTCAACTTCAGCATCAGTCCTTCCACTGAATATTCAGGACTGATTTCCTTTCAGATTGACAGGTTGGATCTCCTTGTAGTTCAAGGGACTCTCAAGAATCTTTTCCAACACAACAGTTCAAAAGCATCAATAATGGACTGGTTTAAAGTTGGTAAAGGAGTGAACACAGCAAGGCTGTATACCATCAATGTGCTTATTTAACTTACATACAGTGTACCTCAAGGGAAATGTTGGGCTGGATAAATCACAATCTGGAATCCACATTGCCAGGAAAAATATCAACAACCTCAGATATGCAAATGATACCTCTCTAATGGCAGAAAGTGAAGGGGAAGTACAAAGCCAATTGATAAGGATGAAAGAAGAGAATGAAAAAGCTGGCTAAAATCTCAGCATTCAAAAAATGAAGACCATGGCATCTGGTCCCATCTCTTCATGGCTAATAAAATGGGAAGAAAAAATGGAAATAGTGACAGATTATTTTTTTCCCTCCTTGGGCTCTTAAATCACTGTGGACAGTGTCTGCACCAATGAAATTAAAAGCTACTTGATTCTTGGAAAGAAAACTATGACAACCTAGACAGCATATGAAAAAGCAGAGACATCACTTTTCTGACAATGGTCCATATAGTCAAAACTATGATTTTTTTCAGTAGTTATATATGGATGTGACAGTTGGATCCCAAAGAATGCTGAGTACTGAAGAATGGAAGGCTTCAAACTGTGGTGTTGGTGTAGACTCTTGAGAGTTCCTTGAGCTGCAAGGAGGTCAAACTAGTCAATCCAAAAGGAAATCAACCCTGAATGTTCATTGCAAGGACTGATGCTGAAGCTGGAGCTCCAGCACTTTGACCTCTTGATGTGAAGAGCTGACTCATTGAACAGACACTGATGCTGGGAGAGACTGACGGCAAAAGGAGAAGGGGACAACAGAGCATGAGATTTTTAGATAAAATCAGTGACTCAATGGACATGATTTTGAGAAAACTCTGGGAGATAGTGAAGCACTGAGGTACCTGTCTTGCTGAAATTCATGGTTTTTCAAAGAGTCTGACTGAAAAAAAAAAATAATTTCCTTACCCCTTAATAATCATATTTATTTTCTACATCTGTAACTCTATCTCTGATCACTATTAGAGAAATATAAATCAATACTACACAGTGAGGTATCAGTTCCCACCACTCAGAATGTCCATTATTAAACAATCTGTGAAGTTTAAATTCTGGAGAGGATGTGGAGAAAAGGAAACCTTTTATACCACTGGTGGTAATGTAAATTGGCATGGCCACTTTGGAAAACAAGTACAGAGGTTCCTTAGAAAAATAAATAGAGCTAACATATGATTTAACAATCCAACTCCAGGCACATATCCAGAGAAAACCATAATTCAGAGATACATTCACCCCAGTGTTCATTGCAGTACTATTTACAATAGCCAGGACATTAACTTAGACATAATCATACTAACTTTTAAATTTATTTTATTTATTTATTTTTTGGACAAACCATGAGGCATGTGGGATCTTAGCTCCCTGACCAGGGGCCGAACTCACATCCCCTGCATTGGAAACTCAGAATCTTAACCACCAGATCACCATGGAAGTCCCAATAACATTTATTTTAAATGCATATCTAGGGCTTTTGAAAAATTGTTGTAAAGTGACAAGCAAGTCAAAATTCTAATAAATATTTACATGTTTATTAACTTGTGCTTTTTGTTGTCATTTTTTGTTTTGCTTTTTTTTTTTTCTTGAAGCACCAAGATGTAGGCACCTTCCTTGACATTACACTGTGATGAGCATATCATGTCAACTCAGGATTAAAATCTACAACTTTGTCAAAAGTGTCTTTTATAAATTAGCTATATTTAATTATTATTGAAACTAGAGAATTAGACATTTGTGATAGAGAAATAGTGAAATAGAGAAATAGTGATTGAATAGAGCACAAAATGAAGAAAAAAGAAGTGTTCTATTACAAGTGTCAATATATTTAAATGGTCTGATTGGACTTCTGGATTTGCATTGAAAAATTATTTGAGGTATATTTATTCCACATTTTTGACTATCAAGAGTCACTATAGTTAACTATATTAAAATGGGCAAGAATTCAAAAGTCTGAATGATTACCAATTCCTACACCCCTACTAAAGTATTAAATTAATATTGTCTAATCTTCCAGTGAACTCCAGAAGTTGGTGATGGACAGGGAGGCCTGGCGTGCTGCAATTCATGGGGTCACAAAGAGTCGGACACGACTGAGAGACTGATCTGATCTGAATCTTCCTAATATTGCTTTTCTTAGAAAGATGACAAAATATTTTAACATGAAAATAAGAATGAATATCAAACTAGCTGTCCTGAATATCATGTACAGTCAAAACTGCTAAGGTGTATAAATTATACTTTAGTGACCAAAGCAATTTTAATGACATTTATATAAAGAGCTAGACCAGCAGAATGATAGTGGCTAGGCAGCTTTTCAATGATAATTATTAGGTTATAAACTTGCAGCATATATTTTGATTTTTGATCATTTTAGAGAAATCAGAGCATATTATAATGGTCTTGTTGATAACAACTTAGCTGACTGCTCAATTCTTATTTTAAATGTCACTAACAAAACATAAACCTATTTAGAAGTCTAAATTTTATACAGAAAATTACTTTTTAATTCTATACATCACTGCAAATGCAGCTCAATATACAAATACCATATCTATCTCTCTGTCTATCCATCTATCTAACCTCTATCTGTCTGTCTACTTTGTTTTAAAGCAATATCCTTGAGGAATTAGTGAAAAGTTACAATACCTTTATTTGGGAATGCTGAAAATGAAACAATGTAAGTAAATGACTTTTTGAAGTGAACATAGGTGTAGAGATTGGATGTAAAATTAGGAATCATTTTGAGGGCTGAATCCATTTGGATGCATTAGTGCCTATCCTTAAACCAAATTAATTCACTCCTTAGGACTATAACTCAAAGTTCTGTCAAAAGCCTTGCAAGCCTAACATTACATGTTCCCATAAGCATTGCACTTCTTACACACCATCTGCACCTGTGTCTATGGTGAAATTACACAAGGAAAATGTAAGCACAGTGGGTAAAAGATAGCCTACAAAGACAGTATAAAGCTCAACTTAGAGCAATTTGGCTTTGCTGCATACAGCTGGGAAGTGAAAGCAGCAGATGGGTTATGTTGACTTCCTGAAATCAGAAATGAGATGGTTTATATCTAACAAAAATTTGCATAACCTTTAAGCAAAGGCATTTCAGGCTTTGCAAATGATAACCAGAAGAATAATAAGGTGACATTCTTGAAAGTATATACTGACAATAGTATAATTGACAAGAAGTTTGTAGACACAATTAATTACAATTTAATTTTAATTTTTAAATGCGGAAGGTGCCAATAATTGAGATCAATACTCATTTTATGTCACAAAGCTTACCTTACAAATGAATTTTCTTATCTAGGTATAGAATATGTAGGCTATAATTATATAGAATATATAGGCTATACTATAATTGCTAAATATAGCAATTATTTCACTAAAATGGAACATTTAATCAAGTAACTAATAAAAACTCAAGAGCAGGAATATTTCACTTGATTTTGTGTGTTTTGCTCTCTACTTTTGTTTTGAGCTATACTGCTGCTGGAGTGTAAGGACAGACAAAAATGGCTGATATCTGACAGATTGAATTAACAAACTATGTTTAACATTGGCTTGTAAAAAGACTTCAAAAGAACCCCATTTTCTGATAAGGGTTTGATCAGTAATAGAACAAAGTTAAAGTACATGATTTAACTTCTTCTTGAAATAGAATATCTCTCTATTATACCATGAACATTAATTATATAGTCTCTTCTCAGAGTGTTATATCAAATTAAATTAAATATTTAATTTTGTTAATTTTGGAAACAAGTGTATCACTTTTTTTCTGTGAGTTATATTCAGGAACTATAATCAGCCTAACTGCTGCAGATCAAAATTTATATAGCTAAGCAATATCCTTTATTTATGACAAGGAGTTCAAATTTTACAAAATCACTTAAAATATTTTCAAGAGATGCAATTTTAGGGACTAAGTATTACTATACTATTACTTGATTTTAGTTGCAGTGTAGCTTGTAAACATTTTCTAATTCTTTCCTGCTTTGGGTGTTTATTTGGTTTTGTGTCACCTCCTGGTGTCTCTGAGAGGATCAAAGAGGCCAGGATCGAATGCTAAGTGGTTTCCTGCATTTATCATTTCCTCCACCAAAACCATTTTGGTATTCCTGGTTTTTATCTTAGTCACTTGAAAATCTATATAAATGAGATTCCCTCTTTAACTGTCCTTTGATTTCTATGGCAAAAATAACTTTTCCCCATATCAAGAAGGAAATGTTAGAGGGTATATGACTCTTGTGTAATAAAAAATGTCAAAATACACATTTCTCAAATTAGTTTCATATTCCACAACCACCCATCTCTGTTTTAATGGTCATTTGGCTGTCTGGAATCAGTATCTCAGCCCATTTGAAACTGTTTAGTCCTTGGGAAAATTGCTCTGCTGTTCTTTCTCAAATGGTTCAAATGGAGCAATCATTTTCAAGGTGATCTTGAGGTTTTTGAAAGAGAAAAAAATAGACAAAACTTATTCTTCCTGAAGAGCTATAACAAAGTAAAACACATTTAATGAATACCAAATACGACTTCTCCATGACAGGTGCATAAAACTTCTCCTAGGGACCTTACAAAGTTTTCATTTCAATATTGACAAGAATCCAGATACTCATTCTCAATTTTAAAATCACATTTGCTTTTAAATTAGAGTAGGTAATTAGCCACATAGCTCAAGAGAGGCTGAAATGCACTCTTGCCACAAATATTTCTTCAAAAATTTTAATATTTTTGTTCTATTGTGTCATTGTTTGATATAGAATCATTAAAATAGTTTTGTAATAAAAGACAAGTAAACAAGGATGGATTTAAGATTAAAATGTATACCTTAAATTTAGCTAGAGTGCAGAATAAATGGGGACTTCCCAGGTAGCCGTAAAGAACCCACCTGCCAATGCAGGAGATGTAAGAGACTTGGGTTTGATCCCTGGGTTGGGAAGATCCTTTGGAAGAGGGAATGGCAACCCACTCCAGGATTCTTGCCTGCAGAATCCCAGGGACAGAGGAACCTGGAGGGCTACAGTCTTCAAGGTCGCAAAGAGTTCGATATGACAGAACTTATTTAGTACATACTCACCCATAGACTAAATGATCCTTTTCCTCTAATTGTTAGTTAAATGATGAAAAAAAAAATCTAAAATTAGAACTTTGATGAATTATGTTGAAAATAGAAAGGTAATGTTGAATAACACTTTCCTTTTACATCTCAAACCCAGGTAGGTTGAATAGGTCCTGAAATAGGAAGCTGCCTTGAATGTCAAAGAAATAAGATTAATGGACAATGAGACATGAACACAAAGAAGGAAACATAAAAAATACCTTATCAATTTGACAAATTTGCTGAGAGTTTTCCATAAGATTATACTGGACAAAGGACAGACAATGTGTGTTTTTTTTTTTTAATATGTAAATACTGACCTACTGGTAAGGATCCAAAAGACTTTGCTGCAATGAGTTTTGAAGTTAAGTACAAAAGCTCAGTGATTTATTCAAATTATCAGCATTGGGTTTAGGAAAGAATAGCTGCAGCAACACATCAGTGAATGTGTCTTCCTTTTATCTACCTTACTGACTTCCCCAAATTTGCTTTGTCACTTATCATTTCATTTTTGTCACAAAGATAATTTATTCTTTCTCCCTAACTTATATCAGATATCATTTAGCTAATTTTTTTAGGCTACAAACTTTGCCAATATACTTATATATATATGATTATCCATACAATGGTTTTCTAATCTGTCAAATTTATTTAATCATGTGTGTGTATTAGTCGCTTAATCATGTGGAACTCTCTGTAATCCCATGGACAGTAGCCCACCAGGCTCCTCTGTCCATGGGATTCTCCAGGCAAGAACACCAGAGTGGGTAACCATTCCCATCTCCAAAGGATCTTCCTGACCCAGGGACCATGCACAGGTTTCCTGCATTGAAGCAGCTACTTTACCATTGAGCCACAAGGGGAACCTCTTTAACTACATAGTTCATGAAAAATCTGTTAACCAAATATTAAATAAATGTCTACCAAACTATACTCTAAATTTTTCCATATTTTAACATTCATTTTAGACTTAATTGAATCAGCCATTTCATTTTCAAATTAAATATTTATTTTTTCTATATTTCATATCATCACAGATTTATATTAATGAGAGTATCCTAAAAGTTACCTGGACTTACTTTTTCACTTAGAAAATGTAGGAACTATGTCCTAGAATATTGGAGACTTATTCAGAGAAATAATTAGTTAAAGGCAAAATTAAACTTGGAGCCAAGATCATAGAAATTATTTTCCAAAGATTTTCAAGATCATCTCTGAATTTTCTTAGTACTATGCACCTTCTGAGGCAATCTTGGCCTAATGTCTTACTTGTCAGGCTTTCAGTGTATTGAATGGTAACAGATTAGTTGTTGAGTGTCACTGTGTGTAAGTACTCACACTCAGGAACAGATACTGAATGTGGGTTTTCTCACTGGAATCGATCATTAGTTATTTTGACAGAGAGTCACCTAGATTTCTGGGCTTCAATAAAAGCCTCGACTTCCTCTAGATTTCAAGTAGGTGCCCTATACAATGGACAAGGCAATGGAACCCCACTCCAGTACTTTTGCCTAGAAAATCCCATGGACGGAGGAGCCTGGTAGGCTGCAGTCCATGGGGTTGCTAGAGTCGGACACGACTGAGCGGCTTCCCTTTCACTTTTCATTTTCATGCATTGGAGAAGGAAATGGCAACCCACTCCAGTGTTCTTGCCTGAAGAATCCCAGGGATGGGGAAGCCTGGTGGGCTGCCGTCTATGGGGTCGCACAGAGTTGGACATGACTGGGGTGACTTGGCAGCAGCAGAGGCAGCCCTATACAAAGTACTACTAAAGATAAAATAACTCATTGTAAGCAAGATAGACTTTGGTATTACAGAGAACTAGGTTCGAATTTGTTTCCACTTATCAGTGAATATTGGAATTTCTAGAATTTTCTTAATACCATTCAGATTCAGTTTCCTCAAGACTTTTTCTTCTGTATATTTGTTTTAGGTGAAGGTAACTTATCTATTGCCTAATACTCATTAACTACAATGTCTCCAAAAAAAAAATCTCAAGTAACATTTCAGGGTTTTGTTTCATTTAATTATATACTCTCAAATTATCACCTTTGTGATGTCCAGGTAGCTTTCAGCTTTTTCTCCAGTTTCTGACTCTCATAATAAGTCTTTGATGCTGACTAGAATAAGTTTTCTTTTTTCTTAATCTCTCTTTGCAACCCCTGGACTGCAGCACGGCAGGCTTCCTTGTCCATCACCAACTCCTGGAGTTTACTCAAACTCATCTCCATTGAGTAGGTGATGCCATCCAACCATCTCATCTTCTGTTGTCCCCTTTTCCTCCTGCCTTCAATCTTTCCCAGCATCAGGGTCTTTAGGTAAAAACAATAAAAATAAAGAGACTGAATTATCAACTTGATTATAATGAACTTGAAAAAAAAAAGTATAAAGGAGATAATGTAAGACATCATCTTTTTTCCTTACTTGTTTAGCTGGGTGTATCTTAAGTGTCATCCACCAGGATATAAATTAGACATTAAAGATGGATTTGGAGTAGGAAGATGTAAAATGTAAGGTGCCTGCAGCCTACATGAAAATGTCCAATAAACCCAGACATGAAGTTCTTGTGATTATACAATTTTGCTGGCTGGGAGTATAAATTTTGGAATTATCATTGCACTGGTAGTCACTGAAGGAAAAGAATTCCTAGAGATACGGCTGTACTGAATTGTCCTCTATCTTGAATGGAAGTTGCATTAGAATTAATTTAGTTTGTATACACTAATGTTGGAGTCAAGACAGCTGGGAGAAATATCAATAATCTCAGATATCCTAATGATACCACCCTTATGGCAGAAAGAAAAGAGGAACTAAAGAGCCTCTTGATGAAAGTGAAAGAAAAGAGTGAAAAAACTGGCTTAAAACTCAACATTCAAAGAAACACAGATCATGGCATCCAGTCCGACCACTTCATGGCAAATAGATGGGGAAACAATGTAAACAGTGAGAGATTTTATTTTCTTGGGCTCCAAAATCACTACAGATGTGACTGCAGCCATGAAATTAAAAAACACTTGCTTCTTGGAAGAGAAATTATGACCAAACTAAATAGCATATTAAAAAGCAGAGGCATTACTTCACTGACAAAGCTATGGTTTTTCCAGTAGTTATGTATGGATGTGAGAGTTGTACCATAAAGAAAGCTGAGCACTGAAGAACTGATGCCTTTGAACTGTTATATTGGAGAAGACTCTTGAGAGTCCCTTGGACTGCAAGGAGATAAACCAGTCAATCCTAAGGGAAATCAGTCCTCATTATTCATTGGAAGGACTGATGCTGAAGTTGAAGCTCCAATACTTTGGCCACCTTATGCAAAAAGCTAACTCATTGGAAAAGATTCTGATGTTGGGAAAGATTGAAGGCAGGAAGAGAATGAGACCAGAGGGGATGAGATGGTCGGATGGCATCACCCACTTGACAGACATGAGCTTGAGAAAGCTCTGGGTGATGGACAAGGAAGCAAGGCATGCTGCAGTCCATGGGGTTGCAAAGCGCTGAATACAACTGAGTGACTGAATTGAACTGATCCACTAATGCATGCAAGATACCTGGAAATCTATAATGTTACTTAAAAGTCAACTTTGTATGCATATGACAGATATATCTGTGAAAATGCACTTCACAGTTAACAGTAAAATTAAGAAAACAACTGTAACATTTAAAAAAAATACCTTAATTGAGGAGGCAGTTCAAGATACTGGCATAAGAATGTCCTAAACTCATATTTTCCCATGGACACAGCAAATGTACCAGTGTATATGGAAGAAACTCTTCTGAAAAAAACTGAAGAACTAGTGGAATACTTGCTTTGCAACAAAGGATAAAAGGGCCACATCAAGCCAGGTTGGAAACAGAGAGAGACACTTTTCAAAACCCTGCCTCCAGCATGGTGGCCCACAGTCTGGAGGTATCTAAATAATAAATAGATAAGTAAATAAATAAAACTTCTCCATGAGGATATGCCAATCATACGTTCAATATAGGGATAACATCTAAATTACATAAAGATATATAAACACTCATACAACACATTATAAAACATGGGAAGGGAAACTGAATAGTTTGTTTGTTTGTTTGTTTTCCTGAAAAGACATACATGGCCAACAGGCACATGTTCAACATCTCTAATCATCAGGGAAATACCTTTCAAAATCATAATGAGATGTTACCTCACACCTGTCAGAATGCCTATCATCAAAAAATAAGAAACAATAAGAGTTGGCAAGAAGGTCTAAAATGAGAACCCTCATGCACTGTTGATAGGAATGCAAATTGATACAGTCATTATAGAAAACATAATGGATGCTCCTCTAAATATTAAAAATGAAGTTATCATATAATTCAGCAATTCCAATTATAGGTATTTATCTAAAGAAAATGAACATATGAATTTCAATGTTCAATGCACCCTGATGTTCATAGCAGCATTATTTACAATAGCCAAGACATAGAAGCAGCCTAAGCCAGCTGCTTTATTTATTTATAACAGATAAATAAGACGTGGCATGCACACTCACACACACACATATATATACATATATAATGAAGTATAACTCACCAGTTATAAGAATGAAATCTTTACTAATATTTATGGACCTTAAGTAGGAACTCAAAAAACACCTAGAGTAACAGGCAAATTTGGCCTTGGAATACAGAATGAAGCAGGGCAAAGACTAATAGAGTTTTGCCAAGAAAATGCACTGGTCATAACAAACACCCTCATCCAACAACACAAGAGAAGACTCTACACAAGGACATCACCAGATGGTCAACACCGAAATCAGATTGATTATATTCTTTGCAGCCAAAGATGGAGAAGCTCTATAGTCAGCAAAAACAAGACCAGGAGCTGACTGTGCTCACACCATGAACTCCTAATTGCCAAATTCAGATGGAAATTGAAGAAAGTAGGGAAAACCACTAGACCATTCAGGTATGACCTAAATCAAGTCCCTTATGATTATACAGTGGAAGTGAGAAATAGATTTAAGGGACTAGATCTGATAGATAGAGTGCCTAATGAACTATGGATAGAGGTTTGTGACATTGTACAGGAGACAGGGATCAAGACCGTCCCCATGGAAAAGAAATTCAAGAAAGCAAAATGGCTGTCTGGGGAGGCCTTACAAATAGTTGTGAAAAGAAGAGAAGTGAAAAGCAAATGAGAAAAGGAAAGATATAAATATCTGAATGCAGAGTTCCAAAGAATAGCAAGAAGAGATAAGAAAGCCTTCCTCAGTGATCAATGCAAAGAAATAGAGGAAAACAACAGAATGAGAAAGACTAGAGATCTCTTCAAGAAAATCAGAGATACCAAAGGAACATTTCATGCAAAGATGACCTCGATAAAGGACAGAAATGGTATGGACCTAACAGAAGCAGAAGATATTAAGAAGAGATGGAAAGAATACACAGAAGAAGTGTACAAAAAAGATCTTCAGTACCCAGATAGTCACGAAGGTGTGACCACTGACCTGAAGCCAGACATCCTGGAATGTGAAGTCAAGTGGGACTTAGAAAGCATCACTACGAACAAAGCTAGTGGAGGTGATGGAATTCCACTTGAGCTATTTCAAATCCTGAAAGATGATGCTGTGAAAGTGCTGCACTCAATATGCCAGCAAATTTGGAAAACTCAGCAGTCACCACAGGATTGGAAAAGGTCAGTTTTCATTCCAATCCCAAAGAAAGGAAATGCCAAAGAATGCTCAAACTACCACACAATTGCAGTCATCTCACGTGCTAGTAAAGTAATGCTCAAAATTCTCCAAGCCAGGCTTCCACAATATGTGAACCGTGAACTTCCTGATGTTCAAGCTGGTTTTAGAAAAGGCAGAGGAACCAGAGATCAAATTGCCAACATCCACTGGATCATGGAAAAAGCAAAAGAGTTCCAGAAAAAACTCTATTTCTGCTTTATTGACTATGCCAAAGACTTTGACTGTGTGGATCACAATAAACTGTGGAAAATTCTAAAAGAGATGGGAATAGCAGACCACCTGATCTGCCTCTTGAGAAATCTGTACGCACGTCAGGAAGCAACAGTTAGAACTGGACATGGAACAACAGACTGGTTCCAAATAGGAAAAGGAGTACGTCAAGGCTGTATACTGTCACCCTGTTTATTTAACTTATATGCAAAGTACATCATGAGAAACGCTGGACTGGAAGAAACACAAGCTGGAATCAAGGTTGCTGGGAGAAATATCAATAACCTCAAACATGCAGACGACACCACTCTTATGGCAGAAAGTGAAGAGGAAATCAAAAGCCTCTTGATGAAGGTGAAAGTGGAGAGTGAAAAAGTTGGCTTAAGGCTCAATATACAGAAAATGAAGATCATGGCTTCCAGTCCCATCACTTCATGGGAAATAGATGGGGAAACAGTGGAAACAGTGTCAGACTTTATTTTTCTGGGCTCCAAAATCACTGCAGATGATGACTGCAGCCATGAAATTAAAAGACACTTACTCCTTGGCAGGAAAGTTATGACCAACCTAGATAGCATATTCAAAAGCAGAGGCATTACTTTGCGAACAAAGGTTCGTCTAGTCAAGGCTATGGTTTTTCCTGTTGTCATGTGTGAATGTGAGAGTTGGACTGTGAAGAAGGCTGAGTGCCGAAGAATTGATGCTTTTCAACTGTGGTGTTGGATATGACTCTTGAGAGTCCCTTGGACTGCAAGGAGATCCAACCAGGCCATTCTGAAGGAGATCAGCCCTGGGATTTCTTTTGAAGGACTGATGCTAAAGCTGAAACTCCAGTACTTTGGCCACCTCATGAGAAGAGTTGACTCATTGGAAAAGATTCTGATGCTGGGAGGGATTGGGGGCAAGACTAGAAGGGGAGGACAGAGGATGAGATGGCTGGATGGCATCACTGACTCGATGGACATGAGTCTGAGTGAACTCCCGGCATTGGTGATGGACACGGAGACTTGGCGTGCTGCGATTCATGGGCTCACAAAGATTCGGACATAACTGAGCGACTGATCCTATCTGATCTGATTTGATGGACCTTAAGATTATTATGCTAAGTAAAATAAATCAGATGGTGAAAGACAAATAGCCTATGACTTCACTTATATATGGTATGTAAAAATAAAAACAAAACAAAACCACACTCAAAATATAAAGAATGAACTCGTGGGTCCAGAGGGGAACACGGTTGGGAGGTGTGCAAAATGGGTGAAGAGGTTCAAGAGATTAATTTGCAATCTTCCAGTTATAAATAAATCTTGGGGTTGTAGTTTACAACATGTAGAATACAATAAATAATATCTTATTAACTTTACATGGTAGAGATGGTAACTAAACATTGTGCTAATTATCTTGTAATGCATATAAATGTGGAATTACTATGTCGTACATTGAAAATAATATAATACTGTAGGACAGATATACCTTAAAAGATAATTTGATACATTTTAATCAGAACAGTCCTGTAAGTATTGTAATATTGTATACATAAAGAAAGAAAAGAAAGTGAAGTCACTCATTCATGCCCAACTCTTTATGACCCCCTGGACTGGAGCCTGCCAGACTCCTCCACCCATGAGACTTTTCAGGCAAGAATACTGAAGTGGGCTGCCATTTCCTTCTCTAGGGGACCTTTTTACAAAGGAATGGAACCTGGGTATCTCATACTGCAGGCAGACTTTATCATCTGACCCACCAAGAAAATCCAAAGTGAAAGTTGCTCAGTCACATTTGACTCTTTGTGACCCCATGGACTATTGAGTCCATGAAATTCTCCAGGCCAGAATACTGGAAGGGGTAACTGTTGTCTTCTCCAGGGGATCTTGCCAACCTAGGGACAGAATGCAGGTCTCCCCAGTTGCAGGCAGATTCTTTACCAGTTCAGTTCAGTTCAGTTCAGTTCATTAACTCAGTCGTGTCCGACTCTTTGCAACCCAATGAATCGAAGCACCCCAGGCCTTCCAGTCCATCACCAACTCCCGGAGTTCACTCAGACTCACATCCATCAAATCAGTGATGCCATCCAGCCATCTCATCCTCTGTCGTCCCCTTCTCCTCCTGCCCCCAATTCCTCCCAGAATCAGAGTCTTTTCCAATGAGTCAACTCTTCGCATGAGGTGGCCAAAGTACTGGAGTTTCAGCTTTAGCATCATTCCTTCCAAAGAAATCCCAGGGCTGATCTCCTTCAGAATGGACTGGCTGGATCTCCTTGCAGTCCAAGGGACTCTCAAGAGTCTTCTTCAACACCACAGTTCAAAAGCATCAATTCTTTGGTGCTCAGCCTTCTTCACAGTCCATCTCTCACATCCATACATGACCACTAGAAAAACCATAGCCTTGACTAGAGGGACCTTTGTTGGCAAAGTAATGTCTCTGCTTTTGAATATGCTATCTAGGTTGGTCATAACTTTTCTTCCAAGGAGTAAGCATCTTTTATCTTTTTTAATTTTATTTTATTTAACTTTACAATATTGTATTGGTTTTGCCATATATCAAAATGAATCTGCCACAGGAATACATGTGTTCACCATCCTGAACCCTCCTCCCTCCTCCCGCCCCATACCATCCCTCTGGGTCATCCCAGTGCACCAGCCCCAAGCATCCAGTATCATGCATCAAACCTGGACTGGCGACTCATTTCATGTATGATATTATACATATTTCAAGGCCATTCTCCCAAATCATCCCACCCTCTCCCTCTACCACAGAGTCCAAAAGATTGTTCTATACATCAGTATCTCTTTTGCTGTCTCGTATACAGGGTTATTGTTACCACCTTTCTAAATTCCATATATATGCATTAGTATACTGTATTGGTGTTTTTCTTTCTGGCTTACTTCACTCTGTATAATAGGCTCCAGTTTCATCCACCCTATTAGAACTGATTCAAATGTATTCTTTTTAATGGCTGAGTAATACTCCATTGTGTATATGTACCACTGCTTTCTTATCCATTCATCTGCTGATGGACATCTAGGTTGCTTCCATGTCCTGGCTATTATAAACAGTGCTGCAATGAACATTGGGGTACATGTGTCTCTTTCAATTCTGGTTTCCTCAGTGTGTATGCCCAGCAGTGGGACTGCTGGATCATAAGGCAGGTCTATTTCCAGTTTTTTAAGGAATCTCCACACTGTTCTCCATAGTGGCTGTACTAGTTTGCATTCCCACCAACAGTGTAAGAGGGTTCCCTTTTCTCCACACCCTCTCCAGCATTTATTGCTTGTAGACTTTTGGATCACAGCCATTCTGACTGGCGTGAAATATATAGAAAACTATAAAACATTGGTGAAAGAAATCAAATAGGACACTAACAGATGGAGAAATATACCATGTTCATGGATTGGAAGAATCAATATAGTGAAAATGAGTATACTACCCAAAGCAATTTATAGATTCAATGCAGTCCCTATCAAGCTACCAACGGTATTCTTCACAGAGCTAGAACAAATAATCTCACAATTTGTATGGAAATACAAAAAACCTTGAATAGCCAAAGCTATCTTGAGAAAGAAGAATGGAACTGGAGGAATCAACCTACCTGACTTCAGGTCTACTACAGAGCCACAGTCATCAAGAGAGTACAGCACTTGCACAAAGACAGAAATATAGATCAATGGAACAAAATAGAAAGCCCAGAGATAAATCCACGCACCTATGGACACCTTATCTTTGGCAAAGGAGGCAAGAATATACAATGGTTAAAGAAAATCTCTTTAACAAGTGGTGCTGGGAAAACTGGTCAACCACTTGTAAAAGAATGAAACTAGAACACTTTCTAACACCATACACAAAAATAAACTCAAAATGGATTATAGATCTCAATGTAAGACCAGAAACTATAAAACTCCTAGAGGAGAACTTAGGCAAAATACTCTCCGACGTACATCACAGCAGGATCCTCTATGACCCACCTCCCAGAATATTGGAAATAAAAGCAAAAATAAACAAATGGGACCTAATTAAACTTAAAAGCTTCTGCAGAACAAAGGAAACTATAAGCAAGGTGAAAGACAGCCTTCATAATGGGAGAAAATAATAGTAAATGAAGCAACTGACAAACAACTAATCTCGAGAATATACAAGCAACTCCTACAGCTCAACTTCAGAAAAATAAATGACCCAAATCAAAAAATGGGCCAAAGAACTAAATAGACATTTCTCCAAAGAAGACATACAGATGGCTAACAAACACATGAAAAGATGCTCAACATCACTCATTATCAGAGAAATGAAAATCAAAACCACGAAGCATCTTTTAATTTCATGGCTGCAGTCACCATCTGCAGTGATTTTGGAGCCCAGAAAAATAAAGTCTGACACTGTTTCCACTGTTTCCCCAACTATTTCCCATGAAATGATGGGACTGGATGCCATGATCTTCGTTTTCTGAATGTTGAGCTTTAAGCCCTCTTTTTCACTCTCCATTTTCACTTTCATCAAGAGGCTTTTGAGTTCCTCTTCACTTTCTGCCATAAGGGTGGTGTCATCTGCATATCTGAGATTATTGATATTTCTCCCAGCAATCTTGGTTCCAGCTTGTGCTTCCTCCAGTCTGGCATTTCTCATGATGTACTCTGCATACAAGTTAAATAAACAGGGTGACAATATACAGCCTTGACGAACTCCTTTTCCTGTTTGGAACCAGTCTGTTGTTCCATGTCCAATTCTATCTGTTGCTTCCTGACCTGCATACAGATTTCTGAAGAGGCAAGTCAGGTGGTCTGGTATTCCCATCTCTTTCAGAATTCCACAGTTGATTGTGATCCACACAGTCAAAGGCTTTGGCATAGTCAATAGAGCAGAAATAGATGTTTTTCTGGAACTCTTTTGCTTTTTCCATGATCCAGTGGATGTTGGCAATTTGATCTCTGGTTCTTCTGCCTTTTCTAAAACCAGCTTGAACATCAGGAAGTTTACGGTTTACATATTGTGGAAGCCTGGCTTGGAGAATTTTGAGCATTACTTTACTAGCATGTGAGATGAGTGCAATGGTGTGCTACTTTGAGCATTTTTTGGCATTGCCTTTCTTTGGGATTGGAATGAAAACTGACCTTTTCCAGTCGTTTGGCCACTGCTGAGTTTTCCAAATTTGCTGGCATATTGAATGCAGCACTTTCACAGCATCATCCTACAGGATTTGAAATGGCTCAACTGGAATTCCATCACCTCCACTAGCTTTGTTCGTAGTGATGCTTTCTAAGTCCCACTTGACTTCACATTCCAGGATTTCTGGTTCTAGGTCAGTGATCATACCATCGTGATTATTTTGGTCGTGAAGATCTTTTTTGTATAGTTCTTCTGTCTATTCCTGCCATCTCTTTTTAATATCTTCTGCTTTTGTTAGGTTCATACCATTTCTGTCTTTATTGAGCCCATCTTTGCATGAAATGTTCCCTTCTTATCTCTAATTTTCTTGAAGAGATCTCTAGTCTTTCCCATTCTCTTGTTTTCCTCTATTTCTTTGCATTGATCACTGAGGAAGGCTTTCTTATCTCTTCTTGCTATTCTTTGGAACTCTGCATTCAGATGCTTATACCTTTCCTTTTCTCCTTTGCTTTTCGCTTCTCTTCTTTTCACAGCTATTTGTAAGGCCTCCCCAGACAGCCATTTTGCTTTTTGCATTCTTTTTCCATGGGGATGGTCTTGATCTCTGTCTCTTGTACAATGTCACGAACCTCAGTCCATAGTTCATCAGGCACTCTATCTATCAGATCTAGTCCCTTAAATCTATTTCTCACTTCCACTGTATAATCATAAGGGATTTGACTTAGGTCATACCTGAATGGTGTAGTGGTTTTCCCTACGTTCTTCGATTTCTGTCTGAATTTGGCAATAAGGAGTTCATGAACTGAGCCACAATCAGCTTCTGGTCTTGTTTTTGTTGACTGTGTAGAGCTTCTCCATCTTTGGCTGCAAAGAACATAATCAATCTGATTTCGGTGTTGACCATCTGGTGATGTCCATGTGTAGAATCTTTCTTGTGTTGTTGGAAGAGGGCGTTTGCTATGATCAATGCATTTTCTTGGCAAAACTCTATCAGTCTTTGCCCTGCTTCATTCTGTATTCAAAGGCCAAATTTGCATGTTACTCCAGGTGTTTCTTTTTTTTTTTAATTTAATTTTATTTTTAAACTTTACATAATTGTATTAGTTTTGCCAAATATCAAAATGAATCTGCCACAGGTATACATGTGTTTCCCATCCTGAACCCTCCTCCCTCCTCCCTTCCCATACCATCCCTCTGGGTCGTCCCAGTGCACTAGCCCCAAGCATCCAGTATCGTACATCGAACCTGGACTGGCAACTCATTTCATACATGATATTTTACATGTTTCAATGCCGTTCTCCCAAATCTTCCCACCCTCTCTCTCTCCCACAGAGTCCATAAGACTGTTTGACTTCCTACTTTTACATTCCAGTCCCCTGTAATGAAAAGGACATCATTTTTGGGTGTTAGTTCTAAAAGATATTGTAGGTCTTCATAGAACTGTTCAACTTCAGCTTCTTCAGCATTACTGGTTGGGGCATAGACTTGTCTTATTGTGATATTGAATGGTTTGCCTTGGAAACGAACAGAGATCATTCTGTCGTTTTTGAGCTTGCATCCAAGTACTGCATTTCGGACTCTTTTGTTGACCATGATGGCTATTCCATTTCTTCTGAGGGATTCCTGTGCACAGTAGTAGATATAATGGTCATCTGAGTTAAATTCACCCATTCCAGTCCATTTTAGTTCTCTGATTCCTAGAATGTTGACATTCACTCTTGCCATCTCCTGTTTGACCACTTCCAATTCACCAGCTCAGCCACTAGGAAAACCCAAGAATACTGGAGTAGGTAGCCTATTCCTTCTCCAACGGATTTTTCCAACCCAGGAATTGAACTGGGATCTCCTGCATTGCAGGCAGATTCTTTATCAGCTGAGTTACCAGGGAAGCCCTTGTATACCTAATACATATAAATATATATGTGTATTTTATATTCATGTATATAATTTTTAATTTTCTTTGAAATTCACATGATTTGTTCCCCATCTATTTTACTTTACCATGAATAATTGTAAGGAGATATCTCTCTGAGTATATTAAATTGTTGGAATTATCAATATGAACCTTAAAAATATAATTAATTTACAAGATCATGACATCTGGTCCCATCACTTCATGGGAAATCAATGGGGAAACAGTGGAAACAGTGTCAGAATTTATTTTTTTGTTCTCTAAAATCACTGCAGATGGTGATTTCAGCCATTAAATTAAAAGATGCTTACTCCTTGTACGGAAAGTTATGACCAAACTAGATAGTATATTAAAAAGCAGAGACATTACTTTGCCAACAAAGGTCCATCTAGTCAAGGTAATGGTTTTTCCAGTAGTCATGTATGGATGTGAGAGTTGGACTGTGAAGACAGCTGAGTGCCTGTCAAAAGAATTGATGCTTTTGAACTGCGGTGTTGGAGAAGACTCTTGAGAGTCCCTTGGACTGCAAGGAGATACAACCAGTCCATTCTGAAGGGGATCAGTCCTGGGTGTTCTTTGGAAGGAATGATGCTAAAGCTGAAACTCCAGTACTTTGGCCACCTCATGCGAAGAGTTGACTCAATGGAAAAGACTCTGATGCTGGGAGGAATTGGGGGCAAGAGGAGAAGGGGATGACAGAGGATGAGATGGATGGATGGCATCACCAACTCGATGGACATGAGTTTGAGTGAACTCCGGGATTTGGTAAAGGACAGGGAGGCCTGAGGTGCTGCGATTCATGGGGTTGTGAAGAGTCAGACACGACTGAGTGACTGAACTGAATTGAACTGAACTGAAACCTCTTGAGGAAGACTTTGTGGAGGGAAACAATGATAGGTTCAAAACATGGCAGTATCAACTAGGAAACTAAACCCAGAAGTTTGAAAAGAAAACTGGAAAAAAACTGAAAGAAAAAACACTGAAAAGAGAGAGAGAAAAAAAGAAAACAACCCAAAGTGTTGTTAAATTACCCGGAGGAGAGATGTGACAAAATAAATAAGGAAAAAAAAAAAAAAAAAAAAACTTCTAGGAATTTTTTATTAAAAACTGAAATTATTATTGGATAAAAACTTTAAATAAATTATTGGCATCAAAAAATGATAGTGTGTACAGTGCCAAGGCCTTACCTGGTGGCTCAGATGCTAAAGAATCTGCCTGCAGTGCAGGAGACTTGGGTTTGATCTCTGGGTCAGGAAGATGCCCTGAAGAAGGAAATGGCTACCTACTCCAATGTTACTGCCTAAAGAATTTCGTGGTCAGAGGAGCCTGATGGGCTACATGGGGTCACAAGAGTCGAACATGGCTGAGTGACTAACACTTTCATTTTTCGGCAGTTAGATTAGCAGAGTCAAGTCCAGAAGACTTAAGTAAAAAGCTTACTCTATCTCACCTCTTTCAAACAAAAAATGTAAAAATTAAGAAGAGAAGTAAAACAAGGACAAAGAGAAAAGATTGGGAGTAAGAGGAAAAGGAAAAGAAATAAGCTTTCAAAAATATATAGCTTGTCAGTGAAGAGTAGGAGTAAAACAAAGTGTCAGATACTGTTTTCAGTAGAGCACTTCCTAAGATTCGAAGTTCAGTTCAGTTCAGTCGCTCAGTCATGTCTGACTCTTTGTTACCAGATGGACTGCAGCCCACTATCCTTCACTATCTCCCTGAGTTTGCTCAAACTCTTGTCCATTGAGTCAGTGCTATCCTCCAAACATCTGATCCTCTGTCATCCCCTTCTCCCAGCTTCAATCTTTGCTAGCATCAGGGTCTTTTCCAATGAGTCGCTTCTTCTCATCAGGTGGCCACAGTATTGGAACTTCAGCTTCAACATCAGTCCTTTCAATGAATATTGAGGACTGATCCCCTTTAGAATGGACTGGTTGGATCTCCTTGCAGTCCAAGGGACTCTCAAGAGTCTTCTCTAACACCACAGTTCAAGACCATCAATTCTTTGGTGCTCAGCTTTCTTTATAGTCCAACTCTCACATCCATACATGACTACTGGAAAAACTATACTTTTGAAGTTAACAACTGCTAATAATTATTATTGGTTTATATATAGTTTGTTTTCTTATATTATAAAATGGATTATTTTATCTCTAACCATACCTTGAAAGTTTGACTCCCAGTTCTGTCAAGTGAGCAACACTGGAAAATATATGATAAGTGCATGTAATTATTTGATATAGAATATATGTTACACACATCATATTTCTGATCTATCACTTTTTTACTATAATAATACAATATTTAAATATACAAGTATTTCAGTCTACATTAGGTAAATATGAATAAGTACAAAATGGTTATCAGTTTTTTTTAATATGGAAATAGACACTTTTATGATATTCTATTATTGTTAAAAGTGCCAGTTATTCAATAATGAGTCTAAGAGCAAAAGTTATCATTTTGTTAAGCCCAGTCATACTTTTAGAGTTTAGAATGAACAGTAACAAATTTGAAATCTGCTTTAATAAAGCCTTGAACTAGAGTCACTGCTGCAATGAAGTGAAACATGAAAGAGAACAACATATAAAGATTTTCAGAATACAATTTTCTCTATTGTTCAGTTCAGTTGAGTTCAGTCACTCAGTCGTGTCCGACTCTTTGCAACCCCATGAACTGCAGCACGCCAGGCCTCCCTGTCCATCACCAACTCCCGGAGTTCACGCAGACTCACGTCCATCGAGTCAGTGATGCCATCCAGCCATCTCATCCTCTGTCGTCCCCTTCTCCTCCTGCCCCCAATCCCTCCCAGAGCCAGGGTCTTTTCTAATAAGTCACCTCTTCACATGAGGTGTCCAAAGTTCTGGAGTTTCAGTTTAAGCATTGGTACTTCCAAAGAAATCCCAGGACTGATCTCCTTCAGAATGAACTGGTTGGATCTCCTTGCAGTCCAAGGGACTCTCAAGAGTCTTCTCCAACACCACAGTTCAAAAGCATCAATTCTTTGGCACTCAGCATTCTACACAGTCCAACTCTCATATCCATACATGACCACAGGAAAAACCATAGCCTTGACTAGACGAACCTTTGTTGGCAAAGTAATATCTCTGCTTTTCAATATGCTATCTAGGTTGGTCATAACTTTCCTTCCAAGGAGTAAGTGTCTTTTAATTTCATGGCTGCAGTCACCATCTGCAGTGATTTTGGAGCCCAGAAAAATAAATTCTGACACTGTTGCCACTGTTTCCCCTTCTATTTCCCATGAAGTGATGGGACCAGATGCCATGATCTTCATTTTCTGAATGTTGAGCCTTAAGCCAACTCTTTCACTCTCCACTTTCACCTTCATCAAGAGGCTTTTTGAGTTCCTCTTCACTTGCTGCCATAAGGGTGGTGTCATCTGCATATCTGAGGTTATGGATATTTCTCCCGGCAATCTTGATTCCAGCTTGTGCTTCTTCCAGCCCAGCGTTTCTCATGATGTACTCTGCATGTAAGTTAAATAATCAGGGTGACAATATACAGCCTTGGCATACTCCTTTTCCTATTTGGAACCAGTCTGTTGTTCCATGTCCAGTTCTAACTGTTGCTTCCTGACCTGCATATAGGCTTCTCAAGAGGCAGGTCAGGTGGTCTGGTATTCCCATCTCTTTCAGAATTTTCCACAGTTGATTGTGATCCACACACTAAAAGGCGTTGGCATAGTCAATAAAACAGAAACAGATGTTTTTCTAGAAATCTCTTGCTTTTCCATGATCCAACAGATGTTGGCAATTTGATCTCTGGTTCCTCTGCCTTTTCTAAAACCAGCTTAAACATCAGGAAGTTCACAGTTCACTTCTTGCTGAAGCCTGGCTTGGAGAATTTTGAGCATTACTTTACTAACATGTGAGATGAGTGCAATTGTGCGGTAGTTGAGCATTCTTTGGCATTGTCTTTCTTTGGGATTCGGAGAAGGCAATGGCACCCCACTCTAGTAATTTTGCTTGGAAAATCCCATGGATGGAGGAGCCTGGTAGGCTGCAATCCATGGGGTTGCTAAGAGTCGGACACTACCGAGTGACTTCACTTTCACTTTTCACTTTCATGCATTGGAGAAGGAAATGGCAGCCCACTCCAGTGTTCTTGCCTGGAGAATCCCAGGGATGGGGGAGCCTGGTGGGCTGCCATCTATGGGGTCACACAGAGTCGGACACTCCTGAAGTGATTTAGCATTCTTTGGGTTTGGAATGAAAACACCTTTTCCAGTCGTGTGGCCACTGCTGAGTTTTCCAAATTTGCTGGCATATTTCACAGCATCATCTTTCAGGATTTGAAATAGCTCAACTGGAATTCCATCACCTCTAGTAGCTTTGTTCATAATGATGCTTTCTAAGACCCACTTGACTTCACATTCCAGGATATCTGGCTCTAGGTCAGTGATCACACCATCGTGATTATCTGGGTCGTGAAGATCTTTAGGCTTAATTTTGTTAAATTTGCTTGTGTTCTAGGGCTTTCCAGGTGGCGCAGTGTTAAAGAATCCACTTGCCAATGCAGGAGACATAAATGACTACAGGTTTGATCCCTGGGTTGGGAAGATGCCCTGGAGGATACACTGAAGTAAGAAATGGCAATCCACTCCAGTCTTCTTGCCTGGAGAATCCCATGGGCAGAGGAGCATGACAGGCTACAGTCTTTAGGGGGTTCAAAAGAATCAGACATGACTGAGCATGCATGTGCATATATGCATGCTTGCATACTAATATATATGTACAAATATGTATATTATATTATATATATATGTATATATATATACATATATATATATACATATATACATATATATACATATATACAAACATTTTCCACGACTGTGGAAAATTCTGAAAAAGAGGAATACCAGACCATCTGACCTGCCTCCTGAGAAATCTATATGCAGGTCAGGAAGCAACAGTTAGAACTGGACATGGAACAAAAGACTGGTTCCAAATAGGAAAAGGAGTATGCCAAGGCTGTATATTGTCACCCTGATTATTTAACTTATATGCAGAGTACATCATGAGAAACGCTGGGCTGGAAGAAGCACAAGCTGGAATCAAGATTGCAGGGAGAAATATCCATAACCTCAGATATGCAGATGACACCACCCTTATGGCAGAAAGTGAAGAGGAACTCAAAGCCTCTTGATGAAAGTGAAAGTGGAGAGTGAAAGAGTTGGCTTAAGGCTCAACATTCAGAAAACAAAGATCATGGCATCTGGTCCCATCACTTCATGGGAAATAGTTGGGGAAACAGTGGCAACAGTGCCACACTTTATTTTTCTGGGCTCCAAAATCACTGCAGATTGGTGACTGCAGCCATGAAATTGAAAGATGCTTACTCCTTGGAAGGAAAGTTATGACCAACCTACATAGCTTATTGAAAAGCAGAGATATTACTTTGCCAACAAAGGTTCGTCTAGTCAAGGCTATGGTTTTTCCTGTGGTCATGTGTGGATATGAGAGTAAGACTGTGTAGAAGGCTGAGTGCTGAAGAATTGATGCTTTTGAACTGTGGTGTTGGAGAAGACTCTTGAGAGTCCCTTGGACTGCAAGGAGATCCAACCAGTCCATTCTGAAGGAGATCAGCCCTGGGTGTTCTTTTTTTTTTTTTTTAGATTTGTTTATTTTATTTTATTTATTTATTTTTTAATTTAAATTTATTTTAATCGGAGGCTAATTACTTTACAATATTGTATGGGTTTTGCCATACATCACCATGAATCTGCGACGGGTGTACACATGTTCCCAATCCTGAAGCCCCCTCCTACTTCTCTCTCTTTGGAAGGAATGATGCTAAAGCTGAAACTCCAGTACTTAACTCCAGTATTTTGGCCACCTCATGCAAAGAGTTGACTCATTGGAAAAGACCCTGATACTGGAAGGGATTGGGGGAAGGAGGAGAATGGGACTACAGAGGATGAGATGGCTGGCTGGCATCACCAACTCGATGGATGTGAGTTTGAATGCACTCTGGGAGATGGTGATGGACAGGGAGGCCTGGAGTGCTGTGATTCATGGGGTCTCAAAGAGTTGGACATGACTGAGCACCTGAACTGAACTGAACTTGTGGTTCAGATGGTACTAAATCTGCTGACAATGATGGAGAACAGTGTTTGATCCCTGGGTTGGGAATATACCTACAGAAGGGAATGGCTTCCCACCCAGTATTCTTGCCTGGAGAATTCCATGGACAGAGAAATCTGGAGGATTACAGTCCATGGGGTCTCAAAGAACTGGACATGACTGAATCATTAATACTGCATTTACAGGGCTTCCCAGGAGGTGCTAGTGGTAAAGAATCCCCTTGCCAATACAGGAGATGCAGGTTCAATCCCTGGATTGTGGAGATCGCCTGGAGGGGGCATGGCCACCCCACTCCAAGGCCACCACTCCAGTACTTTGATTGGAGAATCCCATGGACGAAGGAGCCTGGTCGGCTACAGTGGAATTGCAAAGAGTTGGACACTACTGAAACAACAGTATGAACTCAGGCACTGTTATTTAGGCAATGCCTTAGGTCAGGAAACAGCAATATGAATCATACATTTACATGCCAAATGGCACAATCTTAAATTATTGAGATTGCAAGTTGAAGTAAGCATGTGATATCTCTAATTAAACCTATAGACTTCAGAGGAGCACATGTGTCTATATGTCAAAATTACCTTAAGAATCAAACAGAACTTTCCAACAAGTTTGCTTTACTTAAGACCTATAGAACTCAGATCTCTAAAATGAAGAAATAGAAAATGAAAATAACGGAATTTCTACCATGCCAGCAGAGAGGGAGAGAGGGTATATAAAATTACATGCATTGAACAGATAATTTTTGGACAGAAATATTGACTTGCTTCAGAAATTTCTAACAGAACATAAAATTACAGTCTATCATCAGGCAAAATTGCTCATAATTTGATATAATCTGCCCTTTTTCCTGGCACATGAGTGGAAGAGATAAGAGCTCAATTAATAATAAAAATGCAAAGAAATCCAATATTCTCCTTCACATACAAACACCATAAAAAGTACATAAAGAATCTACATTTGCAGCCTTAGGGATTTTTTTTTTGAAATATTAATCAATCGCCCCCCACACACACACACACACTTACCTCACACTTAGTATATATGCTGGATTCTGCCAGTTATTTTACTCCCTCAAAAAAATTAAAGTCATTTGTTAGACTAAATACTGATGATTCAGCCAATATTATCTTCAGGAGAGAGATAACTAACTAGATTTCAGTGCTGAATATGTAAGAGGAGAAATAGGAAATAGAAACACATCAATTGACCATCAGAGCAATAAAATTCAGGATATTTCAGTTAAGTTTTATTGTAGGGTTCACTAGGAAATAGCAAACCACTCCAATATGCTTGCCTGGAGAATCCCATGGACACAGGAGCCTGGTGGGCTACAGTCCATAAGGTCACAAAGAGTCAGACTTGACTAAGATGACTTAACATGCATACAGCTTTATTTAATTTTATTTTTTAACAATGCACCATCTACGATGCCAAGAGAAGAAAATTTTCTTATATATCCACATTATAATAGAGTTTATTTCTATTCCTTGATGAAATGTTCTCAAAGTTTACTACTAAATGAATTCTTTTCCCAGTCACTTCTTCACAGGTATAAAATTTTTCAAGGAAAGTAATCAAGTGACATCTAATTTATCACAGTCCTGTCAGTGTCCTTTGCCAGTAGACTCTGTTATGAAACTCTGTGAACTAAAAAATTGCTCTTTTATGATGACAACAAATTCAAAAAGAATCTCAAAGAATAGTGTTGCTTAATAGTGTTTATATTATTTTCCATTAAAATTTCTTTAAAGACAAAAAGCAATTAAATGTAAAAGAACACTTTATGCATTTGTCATTGCATGATATGCCAATCGGTAATTAAACAAGCATGGGTGTAAGTGATGACCATGGGAGTACAGGAGAATAATGGGGCGGGGGGCTTACATCTTATCAGTTCCAATGTGTGAGCTAAATATTATTCCATTTTATCTGGTCACATCCTTGTAATATCAGAAGCAGAAGACTTGATGATAAGCAAAAGCTCTGCTCTGACCCTCACAAGCTGGGAACATTCCTTGGAAATGCCCCCATCTTTCACGAATACTCATGAAAAATAAATAGCAGAATGGGGTAGAGTTATAACTACAAAACATGCAGCAACTTTCTACATTTTACAGACCTTACCAATATTTTAATGAAATAACCTCTATGATCTGCTGACCAAGGCTAATACAAAGGTTTTTAATCTACCTCACAATTATCGGGACTGTGAGTAGATACCTATGACCCTGACCCTGAGAAATAAAATGTTGGGCCATCCTGAAAGACATTGGCAAGGGAAAAAACTCATGTCTAAACGATCAGCTCATGATCACCTGAAATTTGACAAAACTGATTCAAATTTACTCTGGAGCTAAGTACATTGTAAAAGCCTTGGCTCTTTATCAAAGATGTGATATTTAAACAGCCCAGTGATTCTAGTTGATAATACTGTAGTGCATGTCTGAAGGTTGTTAAGAGAATAGACCTTCAAATCTCTCAGCAGACAAATACTATGTGTTGCAATGCATGTTAACAAGACGTATTGTTGTGATCATTTCACAGTATATGCAAATATCTAATTAAGTTGTATACCTGAAACTAATATAATATTGTGCTATTAATATCCCAATCTCTTTTTTTAAATATGTGAAGTTTGAGAAAGTTAAGAAAAAAGGAAATGAAGGTGTAGTCTCCAAATCATTAAGTAGAATATAACTTACACCCAAGGGGCTGTTGTTCATCACGTGCCCATGTTAAGAATTACAATTACCTGGGAGGAGGAAAATGTCCTGAATGGCCCACAGGACTTGTGGTCAATATTAATAAATGTTTTTGTTTGTTTTTCATTAAAAAAAGACAACATTTAGTTCCCAGTGATTGGATTCTGCTCTAGAGAATATATATTTTCAGTTTAGTTCAGTTGTTCAGTTGTGTCTGAATTTGCAACCCTATAGACTGCAACACACCAGGTTTCCCTGTCCATCACCAGCTCCCGGAGCTTGCTCAAACTTATGTCCATGGAGTGGGTGATGACATTCAACCATCTCATCCTCTGTTATCCCTTCTGTTCTTGCCTTCAAACTTTCCAAGCATCAGGGTCTTTTCTAATGAATCAGTTCTTTGCATCAGGTGGCCAAGGTATTGGAGCTTCAGCATCAGGCCTTCTAATGAATATTCAGGACTGATTTCCTTTAGGATTGACTGGTTGGATCTCCTTGAAATCCAAGGGACTCTCTAGAGTCTTCTCCAACATCACACTTCAAAAACATCAGTTCTTAAGCACTCAGATTTCTTTATAGTCTGACACTCACATCCATACAAAACTACTGGCAAAACCATAGCTTTGACTAGACAGACTTTTGTCGGCAAACTAATGTCTCTGCTTTTAAATATGCTGTTTAGGTTGGTCATAGATTTTCTTCCAAGGATTAAGAATTCTTTATTTCATGGCTGCAGTTACCTTCTACAGTGATTTTGGAGCCCAGGAAAATAAAGTCTTTCGCTGTTTACATTGTTTCCCCATCGATTTACAACAAAGTGATGGGACCAGATACCATGATCTTCATTTTTAAAATGCTGAGTTTTAAACCACCTTTTTAATTTGATTCACAGCATTATAAAACTTGGTATAAAGGTTAGGTAGACAAATAGAAAATCAATTATAGGTAGCAACTCCACATTTCCAGCTAGTAAATCAAACTGTTATTAATAAAATACCAAGAGAATAATATTAAATTAAAAAGATATACATGTGGTGTTTCCTTGGTGGCTCAGTAGTTAAGAATCTGCTTGCCAATGCAGGAGACACTGGTTCAACCCCTGGTTCAGGGTGATTCCACATGCAGCGGAATAACTGAGCCTGTGTGACACAATTATTGAGCTCCTGCTCTAGTTTCCCAGAAGCCACAATTACTGAAGCCCATGCACCCTAGAGCCTGTGCTCTGTAACATGAGAAGCCACCACAATAAGAAGCCCACCCACCACAACAAGGGAGTAGCCCGCAAGGCTGCTGTCCATGGGATTTCCCAGGCCAGAATACTAGGGTGGGTTGCCACTTCCTTCTCCACGGGATCTTCCCAACAATGGGATCCAATCCAAGTCTCCTGCATTGAAGGCAGATTCTTCACTGCTGAGCCATCAGGGAAGCTCCCTGGAAAGGAAAGATGTATTTAAGGTTTCTTCACTCTGAAATTTATATTTGGTGACAGATCTTGGAAATTTAGACATTCTTTGTTTACTTATGGTGGTAAAATCATTCAGAAGAATATGAACCATAGGTCTATTGAAGATTTGAGATCTGACGCCTGTTACTACCAGGGATTGCAATTAGTGAAAATAATCCAGCCTGTTTAAGAACATCAGAAATAATTTTAAGTTTCTCATCAATACTTAAAGGCAATATCAAGCAAGGAAAAAATGCAGGGAAAAAATCTAATTTTTACCTTTCTCAGTGTGTAATGATAATTGAGTTCAAAATTGTCACATGCAATTTTTAATTTGAATTCCCTTATAGAAATGTTTCCACAATGAGTCCCAATGTGACAAATAATTCTCTTGATCTTTTATTATCATACAACAATCGAGTTCAGTTAAAGCACTAAGGGACTTCAAGGGGAAATAAAGGCTGTTCTGTGCCATAATCACTGCTTTTAACATTCTATGTAGATCAATAAAGTAACCATATCAGTTCAATTCAATTAAGTCACTCAGTCGTGTCCAACTCTTTGCAAACCCATGAATCGCAGCACGCCAGACTTCCCTGTCCATCACCAACTTCCGGAGTTCACTCAGACTCACGTCCATCAAGTCAGTGATGCCATCCAGCCATCTCATCCTCTGTCGTCCCCTTCTCCTCCTGCCCCCAATCCCTCCCAGCACCAGGGTCTTTTCCAATGAGTCAACTCTTCTCATGAGGTGAGCAAAGTACTGGAGTTTCAGCTTTAGCATCATTCCTTCCAAAGAAATCCCAGGGCTGATCTCCTTTAGAATGGACTGGTTGGATCTCCTTGCAGTCCAGGGGACTCTCAAGAGTCTTCTCCAACACCACACTTCAAAAGCATCAATTCTTTGCTGCTCAGCCTTCTTCACAGTCCAACTGTCACATCCATACATGACCACAGGAAAAACCATAGCCTTGACTAGATGGACCTTTGTTGGCAAAGTAATGTCTCTGCTTTTCAATATGCTATCTAGGTTAGTCATAACTTTCCTACTAAGGAGTAAGCATCTTTTAATTTCATGGCTGCAGTCACCATCTGCAGTGATTTTGGAGCCCAAAAATATAAAGTCTGACACTGTTTCCACTGTTTCCCCATCTATTTCCCATGAAGTGATGGGACCAGATGCCATGATCTTCGTTTTCTGAATGTTGAGCCTTAAGCCAACTTTTTCACTCTCCACTTTCACTTTCATGAATAGGCTTTTTAGTTCCTCTTCACTATCTGCCATAAGGGTGGTGTCATCTGCATATAGGACATATCAACTCACTGTGAACCACTGGCATATAGGTCAGGTAATCGTAATATTACAAACCCATATTAGCCATTATTATAACTTGAAAAAGCCATAACCCCAGACATAAGCAGGCTATACACAATGCTGAATTTAGCAATGCATCATTTTCATTACCAATGCACCTGGTGTACAAGCCCAAGTTTTATTGGTATCATAGTGATAGCAATCCCCCTTCTTTGTCTTAAATCAAACTCATATTAACACTCTGTCTCTGTGCTATAATTTATATGGAAGGAATCCAAACTGGACCATTGATTAAATTCTACTAGTTGCCAACCTGATGTCTTAAATCAATGATATACTATTAATCAGGTTAACTGGGTATTGAAATTAATACTCTAGATTTCTTTTTGTCATGTATATGGAGGAAGTATGAGTTATAAACACATATAAATCCATAACATGCAAGCAGTGACAAATTCATTAGGATCCAGTATATGAGAAAGTGAAAAGTGAAAATGAAGTTGCTCAGTCGTGTCTGACTCTTTGTGACTACATGGACTGTAGCCTACCAGGCTCCTCCTTCCATGGGATTTTCCAGACAAAAGTACTGGAGTGGGTTGCCATTTCCTTCTCCAGGGGATCTTCCCAACCCAGGGATTGAACCTGGGTCTCCCACAATTGCAGGCAGATGCTCTACCATCTTAGCCACCAGGGAAGCCTATATATGAGAACTATGTTTAAAGATCTGACAATACACCTAGCCCCAACTGCCTCTTTGCATAAGGTAAAGAGATCCTGTATCCAAAGATTCTTATTTATATGATTATACTGGTACACAAGCAGTGCAAATTAATATGGTGGAACAGAGAGCACAAATAATTCCAGCATAAGGTCAATTTGAAGTTGGGAATATATTTCTCAGAGTGTCCAAGTAGATGGGCATACCAATGTGTCAAGTCTCTGGAAGAACCATAAGCGAGTTAAAAACAATACTTTCTAAAATTAAAGGTGGAAATAATGGTGATGTTGATCAATTTTATGTATCTGTTACTTAGATACATAAACATAAGATTCCATAAACTAGCAGCAACTAGGACAGCCCTTTATGAAATGGATGATATATAACACTAAAATTAACCATCATAAGACAAGCTGAATAGCACACAATAGTAAACTGGGAAATATATGTCTCATACAGGGCTTCACTTGGGGCCACTTTTGTTAAAATTTTTTGTCAGTTGATTGCATAGAGTAAGAATATGAACTAGCCTGGTCTCTTCCAGCATTTTTGAAGGGAGATTGCTAGTAACTATTAAATTTCAGTGTTACCTAATTTTTGTCCATAATAAACAAATGGGACCTAATTAAGAGCTTTTAAACAGTAAACAAAACCAACAGCAAAACAAAAAGACAACCTGCTAAGTGGGGCAAAACATTTGACAATTTATATGACATTTATATTACTGATAAAGGGTTAACATCAAAAATGTACAAACAATTCACACAACTCAGTACAGCTTAAAAAAAAAAAAGTAAAAATGAGTGGACGACCTGAACATATATTCTTCCAAAGAGGAAATGCCAATGACCAACATTCACATGAAAAGATGCTCAGCACTACTAATAATCAGGGAACTGACGATGAAAAGAACATGAGATGTCACTTCACATCCATCAGAACAGCTATTATTGAAAAGAACACAAGTAATAAATGTTGGTGAGGATGTATAGAAAAGGGAACTCTTGCATACTGTTGGTGAGAATGTAACTTGGCATAGGCACAGTGGAAAACATTGTGGAGTTTTCTCAAGAAACTAACAATAGAACTACCGATGACTCAGCAGTTTCACTCCTTGGTACATATCTGAAAAAGCAAACCACTAATTCAAAAAGGTACATGTATCCCAATGGTGATAGCTGCATTATTTACAATTGCCAAGACATAGAAGCAACCTAAGTGTCCATCAGCAAAAGAATGGATAAAGAAGACACACACATACACACACACACTAAAATACTATTCAGCCATAATAAAGGATGAAATGTAGCCATTTGTAACAACATGGATGCACTTGGGGATACTATGCTAAGTGAAGTAAGTCATAAAGACAAATATTGTATGAGATCACTTACATGTGAAATCTAAAAATACAACAGACTAGTGAGTATAATAGAAAAGAAGCAGACTCACAGAAAACAAAAAAGTGGTTACCATTGTGGAGAGTGAAGTGGGGAGGGGCAATATGGAGATAGGAGATTAAGAAGCACATACTATTATATATAAGATAAATTTAAGGATATACTTTATAACACAGGGGATATAGCCAATATTTGATGACTATAAATGGAGTATAATTTTTAAAAATTGTGAATCACTGAACTGTACATCTGTAAAATAATATTGTAGATAAACTAATACTCTATACTTCAATTTTTAGAAACGTGTTAAAAACTCTTTAATATTACCTAATGATTGTTGAAAAGATTGGACATTATTCATTGATGGATTATTCATTATTAATTTAGACATTTCTAAAAGTGCAAAAATTAAAATAATTTGTATCTGTGATGAATATTATAATCTTTGAGACAAGGAGGGAATGTTAGGGCCTATATTAACAATGAATGCTGCAATTTTATTTATGTGATTAAGTATCACTTAAACTAGAAGATTGAAGACATTTTTAAACCTGTATCCACAGTCCTCAACTCACTTCTACACAATCTTCTTCAGTATTCTTAATCATACAGTATTCTGCTTTCTATAATACATGATTATAAAAGAATACAATAATTCTTAGTGGAGGGACAAATCCCCAGTAAGATGCAGCCCAGTCTACAGAAGAGAGGTATGTTGATACACCTTGCTTGGGTGATTTTTCCCTGTGCTCAAGATGAGTGGACTTAATGATATTTGAGAGTTGTTCAGGGTGTTACTATTACCCAAAATAAAAAGAACAGTTATCCGGTAAGAAGCCTGTGATCCCAATTACTGTTTAGTAAGCTATTGTGAGTCCTTTCAGTTCAGTTCATTTCAGTCGCTCAGTCGTGTCTGACTTTTTGCGACCCCATGAATTGCAGCACGTCAGGCCTCTCTGTCTATCTAGGCTGACTTAAAAGGTTGGTTATGCCAGGATTTGTCTTCTTGGAAGGATAGTTGCTAGGACTACTGCTATTGCTCCAGCATCAGCCACAAGATCAAGGTTTAGAATGGATGCCATTATCATGGGACCTTAGAAGGAGCAAACATTGAAAATTGAAGCTGTAAAAAGCTTTAAGTAGAATAAAACTTGACAGATGCCTTTAAGCTATTCTGATATCTCCACTATAGTAGCCAATTGACTTTGCAAGCAATTGAATGTATGAGCTAATCTTCAAATGTAGGGTAAAATACCCATGGGTCTGATTTTGTTTTATGTTGTGTGCTCCCAAAAAGCTCAAATATGTTGATGAGAGAACAGAATGGCAGTAGTTTGGAGATGGCAACAAAGTAGAAGACACTAAGTTGTGCTCTCCATTACTGAGCACAGGTCCATGTTAGTGGGAGGAAGAAAAAACACAGCAGCTAATTGGAGAAGCAAAAAGGAAGTATTGTTCTCAGAGGACAACTGACATTACGACATAGAGAGAAAGAGATGGAGAAAGGCATTTAGTCTGTAATAAACAGAAGAAAAAAAAAAGTCTTATAGAGAAACAGTGCTTTTAGTCAGTGAAAGTCTTCATGAGCAGGAGAGTTGGATATCTGGGCTAGACATCTGGGTTAGAAATTAAATACAAGGTAGGGAATATGCATATGTTGAACCAGTAATTCTCACATTTTAAGCAGCTTGCAGTCACCTGGGAAGCCTGCTTAAGTGGACATACTGGTTCTGGGAGTCTGGAGCAGCTCTAATATTTTCTATTTCCTATAAACCACTCACATGATGCCAAGGCTGGTGGTTTGTGGGAAATGATTTTGGTATCAAGGCTACCAGCCAAATGATGTATAGGCTTATACTGTGGGGGAAAAGGTAGAAATGAGGAGGATGTGCTAAGTCCCTTTAGTCATACCCGACTCTTTGTGATGCTATGAACCATAGCCTGCCAGGTTCCTCTGTCCATGGGGTTCTCCAGGCAAGAATACTGTGGTGGGTTGCCATGCCCTTTTCCAGGGGATCTTCCCAACCCAAGGATCCAACCTGCATCTCTTGTGTATCCTGCATTCTTTACCACTAGCACCAAGAATGGTCAAAAGACTAATCTCAGACTGCCAGAAAGGATGCAGGATTTACATTATCACATTCTCTAAATGATTGGTGAACTGCTTAAGGGGAGAAATCATGCAGAACTTTAAAGCTTTTTATTAACTTCAAGAATGTCTGCTTGATTCAATGAAGGTCCCAAATAAATACTTCTTCTTTGATTAATTCATAAGTCTGTGCTTTTTATCTAAAGAGAAAATGTATTTGTTCATGGTGGATTGCAGTAAATAATAAGCTATATAATAAAGCAGTCACTGCATTTTTAAACAAGTGTAATTTATTCATTACTCTGAATTAATATTATGCCATTTTTAGTGATTTGGTTTCATTTTTATATTTGTTATAGCCACTTATAACAATTTTAATTATAACCAATTTAATTTAATGAATTTTCCAAATACACTTCATTATAATGCAGCACAGAAAGAGCCCTCAAGATAAATTGTACATGGAAACAGTTTAATATATAACTTCATATTTCAAAATATATTTATTTCATGTAGTTATCATGAATCAATCTGTATAAAACAATTGCTTTTATTATATAAATTCATATAACAGTTTTTTTTATATACTGTGCTAGTTGCTCAGTCATGTCTGACTCTCTGCAACCCTTTGGAATATAGCCCTCCAGGATCCTCTGTCCATATAAATTCTCCAGACAAGAATATTGGAGTGGATAGCCATTCCCTTCTCCAGGGAATCTTCCCGGCCTGGGTATTGAACCCAGGTCTTCTGCATTGCAGGCAGATTCTTTATCATCTGAACCACCAGGGAACAGAATTTCTAGTAAATATAATTACTGATAATATTGAATAATTTACTCTTAAATAAAAATTGAAACTAGCATCCACAAATAAGTGTTAAATTAGTATATTGCCTCATCCAATATCTATTCTTTTGGCCTACTTGTTTGGTGGAATTATATTCAATCCTATTTGAGTAAGCACATATTTACTGCACAATTTTTTATCACTGGTGAATTACATATTATGCTCCGGGGGCCCAGTGATGAATTACAGTTCCTGGTGTTATTGACACTAGAATCATATGGAGGTAATGACCTCTCAGCACTAGCTACAGTGTACAGCATTCTATATAAGCAGTGTTACAGTAGAACAAAGTGATACAGAAGTGCAGATAATGAACATCATTTCATTCATTACATTTGTCAAGTGTTCAAGAGGAAATTTGTGTATTTGATATGGACTGAACTTTAAAGTTAAATAATAAAATATATTACTCACAGTTCTGAAGACTGGAAGGATGAAATCAGGGACCCAGCATGGCCAGGTCTTCTTTCTGGTTGCAGATCCCTGACTCCTTCATGTACCTTCAGGGTGGGAAGATGAAGAAAGAGCACTCTGGGGTCCCTTTAATAAGGATACTAAGCCCATTTATCTCATTCATCTCATTCATGAGGGTTCCATTCTCATTACCTAATTAATTTCCAAAGTTCCCTCCTCCAGAGACTAGACTGGGGTTAGGATTTCAACATAAGAGTCTTTGGGGGCATCAACAAGCAGTACATAATAATAAGCAAGACTGAAGATATGGAAAGTAATGCAGGAAGTATATTAGACAAGCAGCATGATGGAACTGAAGCAGGGCTAGAAGAGGTAGCTAGAAAAGAAATTTGGGAGCCCAGTGACACATAGAGTCAATGTGTGTCTTCTGAAAAGATGACAAATGTATCTTGTTTGTGTTAGTAATAAACAAAGTTGGAGTTATTACACTAGCCATGATTCTTTCATTATAATTATTATTAAATTTTTGTTCTGATATTTCCATGTAATTATAATATCCACAACCACATGAATTTGAAAATATCAGGCAGAACTGAGTTTTAACTGGAGACTGAGAAGTCATATAAAATAGTCCTTATTTGCTTGATACTATACTCGTTCAACCACAAGAAGGGCTTATTATTGGTAGTTTTTTTTTTTAATATTTTAGAATCATTATATCATCTTAGGAGATGGAACAATACCAGATGTTTCCATTTAGTCAATTTCAGTGATGCAAATGGAAGTATCGAATTTTGGTGTGTTCTGATTCTGATCATTAGCAGGGTAAAAGATGGAGCAGATGGTCATTTCAGGGCTGGGTCTAGTAAAGAGAGTGACAAGGAGTCAGAGCCCACTTGATATAAAAGAGTATGCAGGATTCAAGATTGTGCTGTATATATGGAACATACAGCTCTATATGCTGAAAGGGTATAAAGGAAAAGTTGAACAAGTTTATGAGCTTCGTTTCTCATTAAGAATAGTTTCTCAAAGTAGAATTAAAAAGTGTCATTGGCAAGACCTGACTAGGAAGCCAGGATCCTGAAAAGCCAGGTGATAAAGATTCTGGGAGAAGGTGATGGTGGAATAGGCGAAAATTGGGACTTAGAGTATCTTGGCTAATAACTTAGCTTGGGGCTGAAATCATTGTACACAGTTGATTTTTCTGCACTAATTTTTCCTCAGCTTAATAAGTGAAGGATCTGTCTACAGTGAATATAGAGATGATCAACTAAGAGTTCACATTGAAATCATCTGGGAAAACATCTAGGCAGTGTTAATGCCCCTGCCCTACTGCATATCAATTCAACCAAAGTCTCAGAAGAGGACATATTTTTAAAAGCCTCCCAGATGATTCTCATATATGGCAGGATGAGAAACTACTGATCCAATTGATTAAGAAAGTGAAGGCAAACCAAAAATTCTCAGAAGTTGTAGTTAAGAAATTTGTCTCTATCCATATATTCAATATGATGTCCCTAAAGACTGATTACTCTGTGGTAAAGTGAAAGTGGTAATCTTTTTCTGGAATAAATAACGAATGCTAATTAATCAATCAGAACAGAAATGCAATGTAATAGAGCACTGGATGATGGATATGACAGACTACTCAGACTTGAAGAAAAAAGTGTCCAATGAAATTATTAAAAGATGCTCAATCTCACTGGTAATCAAAGCAATGGCATTTTACACTAAAATATTTCACTTTCATAGATATGGCATATTTTTGAGAGTTTAAAGAGTTTAACTATACCTTAGTAAGAATATGGGAAAAATGAATACATTTATACTTTTGGTTGAAATACAGGTTGTTAAAAATTTGTGGAAATTATGATAAATTATATTGAATTAAATATGTAAATGCCATAAAAGAGAGTGATTCTATTCCTGGAAAAATGCTCTGTAGAAATATTTAACACAGTCACTCAAGATGTTCAGTATAAGGATATGCATCCTAGAGAAAATCTAGATAACCTAAATCCTCATAAAATAAGACATTAGGTATATATTTTGTTATATGCATACAAATGAATTAAATAAATGAACAATGGTTACATATGCCAGCATAGATATATCTTATATACAAGTAGGAGTGTTTGAATGTGTGTACCCTAGATGAACAACTTTGGGGGTCTTCATACATATATATGAAAGTGAAAGTGTTAGTCGCACAGTTGTGTCTGACTTTTTAACCCTATGGACGGTAGCCTGCCAGGCTCTTTGGTTTATGGAATTCACCAGGCAAGAATACTGGAGTGGGTTGCTCTTCCCTTCTCCGGGAATGCATATGTGTGTGTGTATGTGTGTGTGTGTGTGTGTGTGTATAATTATATACATTAGCTCATGAAAGAGGTATTGCCCAGGGACCAGAGTTTTTGATCTATCATGGTGTAAAATGATGGTATCAAGAAAGAGTAATGGAAGATTAAGTATATCTTAATACTTAATTTCTTGAAAAAACATTGAAACAAGTGTTGAAAAATGTTAAGATTTCTTTTAACAAGTAAATTTTGCTATTATTTTCTGTGTTTGGGATGTTCATAATCAAATACAATTTTAAAAAGCAGTTTTGGACAGTTCCTAGAGGAAATTAAAAATAGATACTATTCCCCTTATTGCAGCAGTGTGCTGCGGGTTCAGCATAATGAATATGTGTGAGAGGAACCCAGCAACATCAATGTTAGTTTACAGAGATGCCACAGAAAATTGGGATTTTTTGCTTCTCTTAAGTTTCAGTGATCTTTGCTGAAATTTTATTCCACTAAAAATTAAGCTTCTTGAGGTGAGGATTTTTGTCTGTTTTGTTTATCATAAGTAATGTATTAACATTTCCTGGCTCATAATTATTCCTTAAATATTTTCTGAATAATAATACTGTATTTTGCTTGCATTGAAAGTCTCCAATTTCATATACTTACATGAAAAGTTCTGGTAGTAGAAAGGCACGTACATTTTTAAAAACAATATCATAGGTATACTGTCATGTGACATTTAAAAGTAACAACTAGCTTGTTCCAATTTGTAATCAATGAATTCCATGAACAGTTCTGTAATTATTTGTAGTTCAGTTGCTCAGTTCAGTTCAATTCAGTTCTGTCACTCAGTCGTGTCCAAAATTTTGCGACCCCATGAATCACAGCACGCTAGGCCTCCCTGTCCATCACCAACTCCCGGAGTTCACCCAGACTCACGTCCATCGAGTCACTGATGCCATCCAGCCATCTCATCCTCTGTCCTCCCCTTCTCCTCCTGCCCCCAATCCCTCCCAGCATCAGAGTCTTTTCCAATGAGTCACCTCTTCACATGAGGTGGCCAAAGTACTGGAGTTTCAGCTTTAGCATCATTCCTTCCAAAAACATTCCAGGGCTGATCTCCTTCAGAATGGACTGGTTGGATCTCCTTGCAGTCCAAGGGACTCTCAAGAGTCTTCTCCAACACCACAGTTCAAAAGCATCAATTCTTCGGCACTCAGCCTTCTTCACAGTCCAACTCTCACATCCATACATGACCACAGGAAAAACCATAGCCTTGATTAGACGAACCTTTGTTGGCAAAGGAATGTCTCTGCTTTTGAATATGCTGTCTAGGTTGGTCATAACTTTCCTTCCAAGGAGTAAGCGTCTTTTAATTTCATGGCTGCAGTCACCATCTGCAGTGATTTTGGAGCCCCCAAAAATAAAGTCTGACACTGTTTCCACTGTTTCCCCATCTAGTCAGTTGCTCAGTCATGTCCAATTTTTGGCTAACCCACGGACTCCAGCACGCCAGGCTTCTTGCTCAAACTCATGTCCATTGAGTCAGTGATGCCATCCAACCATCTCATCCTATGCCATCCCCTTCTTCTGCTGCTTTCAATCTTGCCCACCATCAGGGTCTTTTCCAATGAGGCAGTTCTTCCCATCAGGTGGCCAAAGTACTGGAGCTTCAGCTTCAGCATCAGTCCTTCCAGTGAATATTCAGGACTGATTTTCTTTAGCGTTGACTGGTTTGATCTTGCAGTCCAAGGGACTCTCAAGAGTCTTCTCCAACACCACAGTTCAAAAACATCAATTCTTCGGTGCTCAGCTTTCTTTATAGTCCAACTCTCGCATCCATAGATGACTACTGGAAAAATCTCAGCTTTGACTATATGCAGATTTGTAGGCAAACTAATGTCTCTGCTTTTTAATATGTTGTCTAGATTAGTCATAGCTTTTCTTCCAAGGAGCAAGCATCTTTTAATTTCATGGCTGCAGTCATCATCTGCTTTGATTTTAGAGCCCAAGAAAATAAAGACTGTCACTGTTTACGTTGTTTCCCCATCTATTTGCCATGAAGTGATGGGACCAGATGCCATGATCTTAGTTTTTTGAATGTTGACTTTTAAGCCAACTTTTTCACTCTCCTCTTTCACATTCACCAAGAGAATAGTTCCTCTTCACTTTCTGCCATTAGGGAGGTGTTATCTTTGTATGTGAAGTTATTGATATTTATCCTGGCAATCTTGATTCCAGCTTGTGCTTCATCCAGTCTGGCATTTCACATGATGTGCTCTGCATATAAGTTAAATAAGCAGGGTGACAATGTACAGTCTTGACATACTCCTTTCCCAATTTGGAACCAGTCTGTTGTTCCATGTCTGGTTCTAACTGTTGCTCCTTGACCTGCATATAGGTTTCCCCGGAGGCAAGTAAGGTGGTCTGGTATTCCCATCTCTTTAAGAATTGTTCACAGTTTGTTGTGATCCACACAAGCAAAGGCTTTTGCATAGTCAATAAAGCAGAAGTAGATGTTTTTCTGGAATTCTCTTGGTTTTCCTATGATCCAACAGATGTTGGCAATTTGATCTCTGGTTCCTCTGCCTTTTCTAAATCCAGCTTGAACATCTGGAAATTCTCCTTTCATGTAGTTTTGAGGCCTCAGAGAATTTTGAGCATTACTTGCTAGTATGTGAAATTAGTGCAAGTGTGCAATAGTTGTGCGCAGTTGTGCAACTGTGCATGCTATAGTCCATAGGGTGCAAAGAGTTGTTCACCACTTTCAGACTGAACAACAACATCGTGCTGGATTGTCTATAATTAACTATCACCTCGTATTTTTTGAAAATAGGAAACTATATTTCCAAAAATCACTTTCTAATATGGTCAGTGTTAGAATTTTCCTCTATGGTTCAGGGTTAGAATTTGCTGTGAGAGGGAAATTTGGAAGATGGTAGAAAAGAAGAAAATATTTGTTTCTGGAGACTGCTGTGTTAAAGGACAATGACATCTGGCTCACTTTTTACCACTTTGCACTCCCTTTCTTCTTGGAGAGACTTTCCAGACTTCTCCCTAAACTTCTTTTAAAAGTCCTGGTGTACTTTGCCCAAGTTCATTTCTCCTTTCTGGCCCATTTCTCAAACGCTCTAATCTACCAGCTGCCTCATTCTCCCAGCTCCTCCCCATCTATGGATACCCTCATTCTTAACCTTTACCCTGTATTCCCCTCATGTTTGCAGTGGCTGTTTTCCTGAAAGAACCCAGAATGACCATATGTAAATGGTGCCTCTGGCTGTAAGTGGACTTGAATCCTCTTTATTCTAAGAATCCCGATGGCTTAGCAACATTTGGATTTCTGTTGGTAAAAACTCATCAACAGCAGTTCATGTGTTCTTCCTTCTCAAAGAAGACCTGAATAACTAATTAATACAAACTCTATCAAAGTTTTCAATAAATAGATGAAAGCGAAGTGAAAGTCTCCCAGTTGTGGCCAATTCTTTGCAACCCCACGGACTATAGCCTGTCAGGCTACTCTGTCCATGGAATTCTTCAGGCAGGAATATTGGAGTGGGTAGCTTTTCCCTTCTCCAGAAGATCTTCCCAGCCCAGGGATCGAACACAGATAGATATCCTGCATTGCAGGTAAATTCTTTACCATCTGAGCCACCAGGGAAGTGCAAGAATACTGGAGTGGGTAGCCTATCCTTTCTCCAGGGGATCTTCCCAACCCAGGAATAGAACAGATGTCTCCAGCATTGCAGGAGGATTCTTCACCAGTTGAGCTATGAGCGAAGCAATAACTAGATACTATAATGCTTAATTTTAAGTACATTTTCTGTCATATATTACTACCCACTGGTAGTATGAATGTCTTTAAATGGATATTTATCAAAAATATTAGTCCCTTCTTAATATATGAACTGTGAATAATTTTTAAATATCAAACTCTATGGGATTCCAACTGCAACAATTCTGATTTTCTTCTACACAGAGAGCTTTAACACATTTATTAAGGTTTGTATGTGTGTTGGGGCAGAGTGTTAGTATTATAGCAAATTAGTATCAATATAAAATACATGATTGATTTTTATTCTTTAAGATGACCCATTAATTGAGTGAAATAATTTGTGAATAACTGATCATAATTCAAAAATATGCCTTATTAGAGTAGAGGTTTTATTTTTCATTATTTGTACATAGGTGTGCGTACATGTGTAAGTCATGAATATGAGTCAAGAATATGAGTCAAGATGACCATACCAAGCCCCTCTAGTGTGCTATTTCTTCACACTCTGGCCCTAAATTGATAGAAAAAATACTGAGTTTATAAGATGTATATTTTTCAGCATTTTAAAGTGGTAATATGAAAATTGTTTTCGTATACTACGATAATCCAAAATAAATGTTTGTGAAATAAAAAGCTGTTAACCGTCAACATTATCAGAATAAAGATCATTTTTCACAGATATTGTAATTAAATTGCTGAATATACATGTTCTATTTTGCATTTGGATCACTTAAGGATGTGACTAAAATGTAATGTTTTATAATTTACTCTATTGCTAGGGGTACTTGACTAATAAATTCACCTAATGTTAGTTTGGACTTTTGGTTGAAGTTTATTGCTTTTTTGATCAAATCTGGTTTGGAAGGGAAATAAACTAATAGCAATAACATTAACTAGATAACTGCTAATTATTGTGAAAAATGAAAATTATACTGTCTTCTCTTAACTTTGGAAAATTTGTGATATCAAATTACCCTAAATAGCACATCTAAATGGGAAATTTCAAGAGAATGCACTTTCCAACTGCTCAAAGTTTTCCAAAAGTCTTGGTGTGCTAATTATCTAATTAACTGGGATAGACAGTCCAATTATAATTCTGAAGTTCACTGTGGAAGTATAATTATTTTTGTAATCATTAACTTGGCTTAATCACCTTTAACACTAGTTTTGTAGGTCCTCAACTAATTGGTTTTACTAGCTAATTACTGAATACAGAGAAATTTGATTTTCATTAAGATCTGATAATATCTATTATCATCTGGGTAGGAATGTAAGGACATTGTGTACATGACACTAGATAAAGGTCACTAAAGGTCAACTTTTGTTGAACTCAGAAATTCTATAATGTAATTGATTTATAGGGACACGTATAGATGCAATGAAGTAGTCTATCATTAGCTTCTAATGGAATCTTTGATTTTGTCTGCTTGTAAACTCCCTTTCCATGTAAATTAAGAAATGTTGAAAAGGTCAATTTCAGTTGCAGCTTTCACTAAAATAAATTTGAAGTTAAACTCACAGGGAAAAAAAAAATGATAAATAAAAAAAATGCAATGCCTTGTTTGGAAGTTAATATAACTTTTCCAATCCCATGTTTACTTTTAATTACTTAAGGTTTTTATTTTATTTTTTTTCACTTCAGTCCCTTATATATCTTTTTCTGAAATTTATTATTCTCTATTTTCCATTTTAAAGCAAATATGAAACATCTTAAACTTTAATACCAGTTATAATAGTTTCTGTTATTCATTTTGAAAAGTCAGATCCTAAAAGTCATTTATGTTAGCAAATTATATTCATTACAAATTCTGGAACCAAGTTCAATAGATATTTGTTCCCTTTGGATTATTATTTTATTATCTGAATGTAATACAATGATTTTGTCCCCAAAGATGAAACAAAATATTCACATATTTATGAAAAATAAGTAGATGTCCCTGAAAGTATGCATATGAATACCCAAAGGCACATACACTACAATTTAAATTTATATTGTTAAAATATTTCCATCTGTCTTCAAAACAGCAAGAGTCTAGCCAAAATTTTTTCTATGTGATTCACATATTAAATTTTATTGTTTGTATATTAAAATATAAAATAGTTTATGTAAAGTGATCAAACAAATTGGAAATAAAGAACTATATAATCTATCCCTTTACCACTTCTGTTTTAGCTAGAAAAAAAGTTGTGTTTGTTGAGGAAAGTTTAAGAAATACTGTATGTATTTACTAATATCAAACTGTAAAAATTAAGAATAATTCAAAATCAACAACTTGTAGTATAGAATACAAAGAAGGACGAAAAATATGTAAACTGCTCTTGCTTCTCACTCTCAGCAACAACCCAAAGGACAGAAGAAAGCATACTGTCTCTTTCTTTAAGGAGAGTTGTCATCTTATTAGCAAAACTAAATGTAGGAAAAATTATCTAAATAATCAATTGAGAAAGTTCACAAGACATATTCGTTAACTAAAGTGTTAGACATACCAAATTGTTGCAGTTCATATAAATTACATGAAATTTACATATTTTGAGCAGTCTTTCTATTCTATATAGTACAATTTATCTTAATTCAGACTGAACTAATTTGAAGATTGGAAAACATATTGGTGATATAGTACATGTGTACACATGTGTACATAATAACTAATTCCTACTTAGAATTAGTTATTACACAGTTGCCCTTTTGTTAATTAATGTAAAATACAAAAATAGTCATTAACTTACTATGTAAACAAATGGCTAATAAATGAAATAGGTAATATATGCCTATGGCACAGAATTTGGAAAAGACAAAAAGGTACCTTGTGCATAGTAAGGTTACAAAAACTTCAGTTGCTAAGCTCTCCTGTTCCTCTACAGTGTCCACCATCCATACATAGTTAATACTTAATTACTGTTCTCTCAGACATTTCTAAACATATTTTACTGAGTTAAAATATAGTATCATATAATACTGTTTTGTATATTACTTTTTTACTTAAAAGCGTTTTTTCTTTCCATGTAAATAATTTCCAGTAGCTACAGATATTTCTTTAGAATGTTTGTAGCTATTTAACATGCCCCTTACTGATGCATGATATTTTTCATGCTAGACATACCTTGTATATGTTAGTCACTCAGTCATGTCTGACTCTTTGGAACCCCAAGGACTATAGATATACTATATGTATTCACATATATACATAGATACATGTATTCAAATGTACTTACATTTAAATACATATCACTGTAGACTCCTCTGTCTATGAAATTCTCCAGGCAAGAATACCGGAGAGCTTTGCCATTCCCTTCCCCAGGGGATTCTCTCAACCCAGGGATTGAACCTGGGTCTCCTGCATTGCAGGCAGATTCTTTACTTACTGAACCACCAGGGAAGCCCAGACATACGTTAGTTTTCTACTTTAACAATATTTCACTAAATATTGTTATACCTAGATTATGTCCCACATGTAGAAGTACATATCTAGGTTTTCTGCTTTAAAGAATATTTTGCTAAGTATTATTATACCTAGATAATCTCCCACAGGTCTAAGTACATCTGTAGGAAAAATTCACGTATATGAATGGCTGCATCAAGGAGTGTGGTAGATTAATTTCTTTGTGTGTTTTAGGCACTCGGTCATGTCCAACTCTTTGTGACCCTGTGGACTGTAGCCCACCAGGCTTGTCTGCCCATGGTATTTTCGAGGCAAGAATACTGAAGTGGATTGCCATTCCTTTCTCTAGGGGATCTTCTCAACCCAAGGATCGAATCCAGGTCTGCTGCATTGCAGTCAGATTCTTTACCTACTGAGCCACCAGGGAAGCCCAGATTAATTGCTTTAAAGACTTGAATACTTCACATTCTCTGGCATCCATACTTTTCGACAGATGGCTTTCAAGTTAATGTTGATAAATGAATGGTGATTATTTCCCTCCCCCTTGATTCTGAGTTCAGACATGTAACAGGTTTGTGGACCAGTGCAATGTTTGAGAGTAGGATGTAAACGTACGCCTGAAAGACACTTTCAAGACTGGGCTTCCTTGCGATGGTACCTCTGCCTTCACCACACTAGCCTATAGTAGTAACATAAGAGACACCTGAAACAGATAAGCAGCCCCGGCCAACACATTCCAGATAGCAGCAATGCAATGGAGACCAGACAAAACCAGAAGAACTAACCTGCCTAAATCAGTGATCAACAGTTCTGTGAGAGTTCAAAACTACTGTGTTTAAGTCATTGAATTTAGCATGGTGTGTTATACAACATTATTATGGTAATAGATAGCTGATATAAATGCTTGTGTGATTTTAATTAATAGTTACTGTGTTAGTAATAAGAGCAATATTAATTTTACTATAACCAGTAATGTAAGAGAGAGCAAAGCATTATGCCATTAATTTATTGTTCTTTAACAATAACTAATAGATAGTAGCTCAGTCAGTAAGAATCTGCCTGCAATGAAGGAGATCCTAGTTCAATTCCTGCGTCAGGAAAATCCCTTGGAGAAGGAAATGGCAACCCATTCCAGTATTCTTGCTTGGAGAATTGCATGGACAGGGAAGCCTGGCGTGCTGCAGTCCATGGGATCACAAAGAGTCGGACATGACTGAGCAACTAAACTAAACTGCCTTCTTTTAATTGTATTTATTTCCTCTTCTGGCTTCTGATACAGGTTAGAATAGGTAGATAATTTTATATGCTGGCACTTAATGATAAGTTGTGCTAGTTCTGGGAGATACTATATGAAAAATGAATCTAAGAAAGAATGATGCTACCTGGTGGGAGAGTGGAATAGTTGAGAGCAGTTGGATAGGGCACAGCGGTGGGGCTTTCCAGAGGTAGATAGTGAGCAGTTCTAAGATTTAGTGTCTGCCTCTTTATCCCTCCATCATGAATCTTTTAAAATAATACATGCAAGTATTCAATACACATAGCCATCATTTCAGTGTGTGCTCAATTGCTCATTCATGTCCAACTTTTTTGACCCCATAGACTGTAGACTGCCAGGTCCCTCTGTCTATGGAATTTTCCAGGCAAGAACACTGGGGTGTGTTGCCATTTCCTACTCCAGGCTTCTTCCCAACCTGGGGATCAAACCTGCATCTCTTGCATTTACTGCATTGACAGGAAAATTCTTTACCACCACTCCACCTGGAAAATCCAGGTATTTAGTTTAGATTAGACCATAGACTTCAGAGTCAAATACACCTATATTAAAGCTTTGTGCAGAAACTTACCTTCTGTGTGAATTCTGGGGCTCTTGTTTTTTCATTGGAACATCCAAACTTGATTTTGCATCTTAACAGCAGTAGGTGTTGGAAGATGACAAGTGCCAAAGATATGTGTGTAGACATGTAATTGATTTAAATTATTTTCTGTAAGCAGTGGTTTTATAAACTTAAAATTTTCCAGAAAGGCAAGAGTAACTGGATCTGTATAGAAGAAATGATATTTCACTAACTGGTAGAATAAGATTTTTAACAAGCTTCTGATATGAGATAAAATTTCATGTATATAGGAAATTGTATTGCAACCTATTGTTGATAAAGAATTAAGTAATTTGAAACATCTTTAATAAAAGTAAATGAAACAATCAATTCAGGTCCTCTAATGTAATAAGCCTAGTTCAAATTAAGTAGTTTCTAGTAGCTTTCATCATGTTATAGCTTTCCCCCCAATCTTTCTCTACATCTGCAAATTTTTACATTTGGATTAAATTAAAACATTCATCTAAACTTTTATTTCCTTTTAGTGTTAATTAATATTGCTTTGTGCTCTCTGGACTATTTTCTGGCTCAAAAGATTCTCATAATCTTTTATTGATTTTATGCACTCTATAGCGTTGCCTAATGTTTTCTACTTCATAAATAGCAAAACAAGTTTATAGCACATATTATGAGTCATATATGCTTTTGAAATGCAAGGAAATCTTTCAAAACCAATAAGTTTGTGCAATATGAAGGAATAGAAATGATATACACAAAAAAGGGCCACTGCATTTTTCAGTTTTAGTGTAGCTTTTTTAAAAAAATATATCTCTATATACTTCCTCCAAAGAAATTGCAAAATATCCAACTATCTGGAGCCCACTCAGTCTACTGAATCATAATTGCAGAGGATAGAACTAGGTAATTTGAATTACTGAAAAATTATTCTCATCTGATTATTCAATATGCTAACACTTGAGAAACATTATAATAATAAGTAGTCAGCATTATAGCAATAATAAATCAATAATACACAAAGTTGACTTCTCAAATAATATATTGTAATATTTTATGTCAATTCATTAACAAATTTGAAAAGATATCATCAAAAAGCTCATTATATGTGTTTTAGTGTATTAATAGTGGCAATAACAATTTACATTTATTAAGCTAAGTGCTAAGAAAGTTGTAATTATTGTCCTCATTCATTGATAAGATTGAAGCCAAGGGGATTAAATAATTAGACAAAGCATGATGAAAATGGTTACTGGTTGAATTACAATCAAGGAATGGTCATGGTGTTAATCCCAGTAAGAGTTTGTATATATGTTTGTGCTTTAATCTTTATTCCTCTGGCCCTTTGTATTATATTGAACCATGAAACATTTGTAATATGAGGCAAGAGGCACTACTTATGCAGATATTAGTACAGAGACTGCTACCTCTACTAAGTCACTTCAGTCGTGGCCGACTCTGTGCAACCCCATAGGCGGCAGCCCACCATCTCCACTCAAAATATGTTAACCACATTAAACATATGGAAATCCAGGGAATATTTTTAGCTTGTTTATTAAATTTCACAGAGTAAGAGAAATGCATGGTTATCTAATAAATGTGAAAGAAAAAAACTACGTTTAAAGAAGGAAGAAATATTCATAGACAAATCATTTCATTGCTACACTTTGATTTGATACTCAAAAATAATAAAATATTATTAAATCTGCATCCTCACCAACATGTATTACTTGTATTACTATTAAGATGGATATGAAGTGACATCTAATTGTGCTAATTTGTTAACATATATTAATTTTCTATTTAAATATGCACTAGAGCACACTTGCATAAATCAGTGTTATGGAATTACTAGTATGGATTTATCACTATTTTTTTGTATTTGAATGCCTAGTCTTGAGGATAAAGCTATATATTGATTAGTTCACAGTAAAGATCACATCATATATTGATAATCTTAAAAATGTGATACTTCATGTTACAAACAGTTATTCATGGAAATAAATGAAGAGGAAAAGATACATCAATTAGAAGCATATGTGCTAAGTCGCTTCAGTCGTGTCTGACTCTGTGCGACCCTATGGACTGTAGCCCGCCAGGCTCCTCAGTCCATGGAATTCTCCAGGGAAGAATACTGGAATGGGTCACCATTTACTTCTCCAGGGGATCTTCCCTACCCAGCAATTGAACCCACGTCTCTTCAGTTCAGTTCAGCCGCTCAGTCGTGTCCTACTCTTTGCGACCACATGAATCACAGCATGTCAGGCCTCCCTATCCATCACCATCTCCCGGAGTTCACTCAAACTCATGTCCATCGAGTTGGTGATGCCATCCAGCCATGTCAGCCTCTGTCGTCCCCTTCTTCTCCTGCCCTTAATCCCTCCCAGAACCAGGGTCTTTTCCAATGAGTCAACTCTTCGCATGAGGTGGCCAAAGTATTTGAGTTTCAGCTTCAGCATCAGTCCTTCCAATGAACACCCAGGACTGATCTCCTTTAGGATGGACTGGTTGGATGTCCTTGCAGTCCAAGGGACTCTCAAGAGTCTTCTCCAACACCACAGCTCAAAAGCAGCAATTCTTCGGCGCTCAGCCTTCTTCACAGTCCAACTCTCACATCCATATATGACCACAGGAAAGACCATAGCCTTGACTAAACAGACCTTTGTTGGCAAAGTAATGTCTCTGCTTTTCAATATGTTCTCTAGGTTGGTTATAACTTTTCTTCCAAGGAGTAAGAGTCTTTTAATTTCATGGCTGCAATCACCATCTGCAGTGAAAATAAAGTCTCCTGAATTGGCAGGTGGGTTCTTTATCGCTAGTGCCACCGGGAAGCCTCTTAGAAATGTATGCTAACATAATATTCCATTATAATAATAGATGCATTTTATTTATCAGTTTTAATATTTACTGAATAATGCCTCCACTGTGGTAAATAATAAATGATGCAAGCTACCAAGAATATATAAATTCTTCTATCTTGTTAGATATTTTTCTCTGTAAATATGGGGATAAAATTTCACAAATCACAACAAAGCCCAGTATGTACATAATTTATTGTAAATAATTGATGTTTCACAGAATAAAACAGATTTTGTTTTCATAAATTATTCCAGACAGTCCACAGTAACTGTGAACCAAACTACATGAACTATGATTCATGTAATAACTATTCTGGAAAAGAAGAGAAACAAGATTTTAAGAAATAATATAGAAGGCTACCCTTGGTTGAAGAAATATTTGAATCTAAAAATTATAAAAATTTACTGAGAAAATAGCAACCTTGAAGGGAAAAAAGGAGCTATTCACCTATACGTAGACTAGTAAGTAAATTGTCTGAATTCTAAGAATTTAAAGGAAAGGGAACAAAATCTTTTAAGCTTCCTGACTGAAAAGTCACTTAGAAAGTAAAATATTCAAATGTATTAAACTTCTCATCTATAACACCAGAAGCTAGAAGAATATATGAAAAAAATTCTCTACCCAGGAATCATATATCATGTTAAGATAGTATTACCTTTTAAAAGATATTTCACCTTTTCTGTGTGGGGGGAAAAAAAGGAAAAAAAAAAAAAACTTGTAGAATGCAAGTATTCAGTCTACATTGAGATGCAACTCACTTGCAGAAAATACTTGACAAAAGACTCTAACACAAAATAAAATTTATGAGGAAAAAAGACATATATAAAAAATAAAATGAAGAGGAAGTTGTGCAGTGACCTTATAACAATAATTAAAAAAAGTTTATATTGTCAGTACTACCTAGGTGTAGAAAATAATCTACAAACTTTTAATGCTTGTAATAACGATTAAAATGTTTAATTTAAAATGTTTAAACATTTTTAATGTTTTAAAATGTTTAATTTTTTTAAGTATTTAAAATGTTTAAATACTACTTACAGAAAAGTAAATTAAAAAATAGGAGGTGTTGCTTCACAAAATGAATCCAAATTATTTATATGACTTTGATTAGGATTTAACATTTATCTCATGCATTTGAATTTAACTTTCCTTTCTTTTTGGTCATGGGGATTAGTTACTAAGTGAGAATATGCCAATCTGGGAAATGAATAGCAAACTAATCAACCTGAAGAGGTTTCTAAACATTTGAGGGTTTTGTTTTGTTTTGTTATGAGAGGAAATTAAAAATAGATTTTTAAAATATATTTTTCAGTAAAAGAAACCTTTCATACAAAAAAATCATAAGGTAATATAAGTTAAAGTTAAAATTACCCTCCATACCTAAATTAAGTTCCCTTGCTTTTCTATTCTGTTTCCCAGGTGGTGCATTAGTAAAGAATCTGCCTGCAAATGCAGGAGACAGAGACACAAGTTCCATCCCTGGGTCGGGAAGATCCCCTGGAGGAGGAAATGGCAACCCACTTCAGTATCCTTGTTTGGACAATCCTGTGGACAGAAGAGCCCCTCCAGCTACAGTCCATGGTGTTGCAAAGAGCTGCACCCGACTAAGCACGCATGCACACATGCTTTTCTAATACACTTGCTTTTTAACATCATATTTATGGAGCAGTTGGTCACAAAGCCTTTTTTCTTCATACCTCCCATTTTGGATGTTTTATATAATATAGTTCTTATATAGGTAGGTCTTCTTCCTTCTTTAGTGTTTGTCATACTGGCTCTCAGTGTCTCGTTATACTCTCAAGCACTCTGAATCACATAAAACATTTTTCTTACTACCAAAGGACATTTTAAAACTACCGATGTCTTTTCATTTTTCCCCAACTTCCAGTTTTTCTTTTCTTTTTTAATTTTATTTTTAAAATGTTGCTTTCCTTCAGAGTTAGGAGAATTAGGAGGAGAAGAAGGAAAAGGAGAGGAAGGAGAAAGGAAAGAAAGAAGGAAAAAAAGAAGGGAAAAAGGAGAATAAAAACAAAAATAAAAACTCTCAAGAATTTTGGGAACTAAATGCTTTTGAATTCCAGAATTATAGTTTTATCTTTATTTATTTATTTACTTTTTCAAAATGGGAGAGCCCTGAGCCGCCTGGGTAGGGTTAAGTTTTGGATAGGGTGTGCATTCATGCTAAGTCGCTTCAGTCCTGTTGACTCTTTGTTACCCTATGGACTGGGATAGGGTGAGGTCTAGGATTTTTGTTTCCTGTTCCTTCTCCATTTCCCACATGTGATCGGTTATCAAGGGCTGTAAATACAATTCCACTGTAATCACTTATTGGAAAAGAAGGTATCACCTAAAACATTGTTAGCTTGTTCTTATCTCTATGTTATTTCTAGGGAAAACTATTTTCTATAATCATTCATCTATCTTAATGTAGATTTGATTTCTAAAATTGTTTCTCATTTAAAAATCTCCCATAAGCTTTGATAACATATGTAATAAACTGCAAAATCCTTGGCACTCCATTCTAAGATTTTCATTGAATTTCATTTTCATTGAATATCTTTGTTTTTCTTGAGGATACTGATTATTTAATTTTTTTTTTTTTAATATTTACAGCATTTCTTTACAAAATGATTGGCTGCTGCTGCTGCTAAGTCGCTTTAATCATGTCCAACTCTGTGCGACCCCATAGATGGCAGCCCACCAGGCTCTGCCATCCCTGGGATTCTCCAGGCAAGAACACTGGAGTGGGTTGCCATTTCCTTCTCCAATGAATCAAAGTGAAAAGTGAAAGTGAAGTTGCTCAGTCGTGTCTGACTCTTCATGACCCCATGGACTACAGCCTACCAGGCTCCTCCATCCATGGGATTTTCCAGGCAAGAGTACTGGAGTGGGTTGCCATTGCCTTCTCCACAAAATGACTGGAATGATAAATATTCTCACAGGTGTAACTCACTCAGTGTGAGTTAGTATAAACTCAAGTTACTATTAAGTTTTTCATATGGTTTAATATGTTGAAAGAATTACAGAATTTTCCTTCTATACCATTTTACTCTACACTATAATTTTTTACTTTGATTCATCAAAATTGAAATGATTTGTTGCATATATAATAAAGAAAAGTCTTAGTCTCCTTTTATTTTGAGGACTCATATTTTAATATCTTAAATATAGAGTTCATGAGGTTGATGCCACTGCCATTTGTAAAAACATATTAAAAAAATACAATACAAAATGAATGCTTATGTGTCCTTTTTAATATTATCTACCTATCTATATATGTCTATTATTGGTTGAATTTTTCCTTCAAGAAAGCTTCTTTGAAGCCCTAATCTTCAATTCCTCAAAAAGTGACCTTTTTGAATGGAGGTTTATACAGAGATAGTAAGTCAAAATGAAGTTATTAAGGTGGCCCTAATCCAATTTGATCTGTATCCTTATTAAAAAAAGAAAAATATGGACACAGACAGACTTCATAGAAGGAGACAACTTGAAGAGATACAGGGAGATTACCATGTAAAGGTGAAAGATTGGAGTGAAATGCCTATAAGCTAAGGAACACAAAAGATTCCTGCTAAACCACCAGAAGCTAAGAGAGTGTCATGGAACACATTATCCCTCATATATTTCAAAAGAACCAACACTGACAACTTTTGATTTCAGAAATCTAGCCTCCATTAACTGTAAGCAAATACTGCTCTGTTATTTTAAGTCATCTAGGTTGTAGTACTTTGTTACATTAACCTCAAGAAATTAATCATCTATCTATTTATCTATCATCTAGCATCTCAGTTATATTCCTACATTTCATATATAGCAGATTTATTTTGATCTAAAAGTAGGGATGCAACAAAATTTGCTGTGACCACACCTTCTACATGTAAGTTATCTCATGGACACTTCAGTTTTCAGCAACGATTTCCCATGACCAGGTTGCTAAATAGCCCATTAAGTTAGCTGTGTATTTGAGTTTCTTATTTTATGCCTCTTGTTTAACCTAATTGTTATGCCAAATAACATCCTTTTGAATTGTGCAAATAAGGATGGGTTTTCAACCCCATCCACGCTGTTTCAGAACCAGACCTTACTGTCTGTTCTTTGGGTCCTGAGATGTCAGATAATATTCTCCCTTCTGTAAAGGTATGAGGAATTATATACCCTTTGTTGCCCCTGAGTCTTGATCAGAGCCATCCTGCTCTACAATAACATTTCTTAATTAAGAATTCTGTGGCTTAGAGACTGGAGATTTCAGTTCCAGTTCAGTTCAGTTCAGTTCAGTCACTCAGACATGTCCAACTCTTTGCAACCCCATGGACTGCAGCACGCCAGGCCTCCCTGCCCATCACCAAGTCCCGGAGTTTACTCAAACTCATGTCCATTGAGTCAGTGATGTCATCCAACCATCTCATCCTCTGTCATTCCCTTCTCCTCCCACCTTCAATCTTTCCCAGTATCAGGGTCTTTTCCAATGAGTTGGTTCTTTGCATCAGGTGGCCAAAGTATTGGAGTTTCAGCTTCAACATTAGTCCTTCCAATGAACATTCAGAATGGATCTCCTTCAGGAGGAACTAGTTGGATCTCTTTGCAGTGCAAGAGACAAGAGTCTTCTCCAACACCACAGTTCAAAAGCATCAATTCTTTGATTCTCAGCTTTCTTTATAGTCCAACTCTCAAATCCATACATGACCATTGGAAAAACCATAGCGTTGACTAGACGGACCTTTGTTGGCAAAGTAATGTCTCTGCTTTTTAATATTCTGTCTAGGTTAGTCATACTCTTCTTCCAAGGAGTAAGTGTCTTAATTTTGTGTCTTAATTAAGTGTCTTAATTTCATGGCTGCAGTCACCATCTGCAGGGATTTTGGAACCCAAAAGGATATTTCAGTTATTGTTTTTTTTTTTTTTTTTTAATGAATCTAATATGTAAATTATTTGACCTACTTCTTAGTAATGTGTGCTGGGTAATAAAGTGCCTAGCAGCATTTCATAGTTAACATAAAGAATATAAATCTTGTACCCTCATATTCTAAGAAATGAGTATATACTCATAGGTCATTGACATAACTAAAATGTCTGTATGGTTGTGTACACATACACAAAGGCTCACATACATATACATAAGCCCAAACAATAGATTTTGAAAAGAGGATAATATGGTAGTTATTAGAATAATATGATCTAATTGGATGATATTTGTGGAAGTCATTATTTTCAAAAACTGTCAGTTCTATAGATGACATTTTTTCAAATCAAGGCATTCAGTCTCTAATAAACTCCTAAGCAATGTTCGTTTTGTTCAGCATAACAACTCTGGAGCAAAAACAAAAACAAGTTACTGCTGATGGTATCAATTGAACAGAGAAATTTTGCTCTTGGAATATAAAACTGCGTAACATGAATCTGATGAATAAATTTGTGATTGCTTCCTGATTGTTTTTATCCCTCTCACTGTAGTGTAGACCTTTGCCACCAGTATAAAATATTTACAAATCCTCGAAGTAAGAAACCAGAAAAATCATCTATATTAAGAAGTTAATATTGGCTGAAAAGTTAATGTAACATAACAGATGATCAAAATATGTATTTTCTAAGTAGAAAGGCTGCTGGTTAAAATATTCCCACTACTTCCATGTAGCAATTAGGCAAACAGAAAAAATTACTTTGATAAAGTACAGATTTCTCTCAACTCTTTACTTCAAAATGTCCAATTACCCCCCGCAAATGTACTAGAGTTTTGAATAAGAATATAAAAGTAAGATATTATAATCTTCTTCATTAAAACATAACAATTCAATTATTTCTAAAAGTTCAAATTTATTCTGCCAATCTATTTCCTAGTATAGATAGGCTTACAGGTATTTTTCATAATGGAAAACTTGTAAATATCTCAATGGATGAGTATTAATGGACAAATATCTATTCTAATTTTATTGATAAATAATTCACATACATTCATGTATAACTTTAAAGTATACAGAATAATTATTTAATTTATTTATATTGTGAATTGATTACCACAATAAATTCAATGGAAATCCACCTTCTCATATAGGTATGATAAAAAGAAAAAAAAAAAGGAAAAAATGTGTTTTCCTTGGGGTGAAAACTCTTAGGATTTGCTCTAATGGCAATTTTCTTATATATCATACATTAATATTATCATAATAAAATTTGTATGCTTTGACCACCTTCTCCCAGTTTCCCCTTTCCCTACCCTCAGTGCCTGGTAACCAAAAATCTGAGTGTCATCTATTCTCCTGTGAGTTTTTTTCATCTGTTTGTCGGTTTGTCAGAGAGATTTAAATTACTTTGTATTTTTGAAATATACAATATTTTTGAAATATTTTTGAAATCCACTCAGTGAATTTCGTTCAGCATTTCTTATAAGGCAGAGTCTGGTCGTAATGAACTCCTTCAACTTTTCTTTGTTCAGGAAAGTCTTTATCAACTCTTCGTTTCTGAAGGACACCTTTACTGGGTTTGGAATTCTTGATTGAGGGTCATTTTTTTTCAAAATTTTTGAGACTATGCTATCCCATTCTCTTCTGGCCAGAAGCTTCTGCTGAGAAATCCTCCCATAGTCTTGCAGATTTCCCTTTTATGTACCTTGTCTTATTTTTCTTGCTGATTTTAAATTTACTTTTTGTCTTTAGAAAATGTGATTATATTGTGTCGTGCTGTGGCCCTATTTCAGCTCAAACTATTTGAGATCTTTTGGACCCTATTGATCTGGATGTCCCTTTCTCTCCCCAGATTTGAAGTTTTCAGCCAATATTGCTTTAAATATAATTTCTGTCCCTTTGTCTTTTTCTTCTTAATTTCCATAAATGCAAATATTGTTTTTTTTTTCAAATTTTCTGTAATTCCCATAGGATTTATTCACTCTTTTTTATTCTTTTTGCTCCTGACTAGATAACTGCAAATGTCCTGTCTTCAAGGTCATCAATTCTTCTGCATGATCAAGGTTCTTTTGAAACAGTACTGATGTTTTCAGTTCAGTCATTGCAGTTTTCAAATCTAGGATACTTTTATGGTTATTATTTCTAGGACAGACTTCCTGTTTTGGTCATGCATTATTTTTCTGTGTCATCTGCTTCTCCTCCTTCCTTCAATCTTTCCCAGCATCAGGGTCTTTTCCAGTGAGTGACCAAAGTACTGAGCTTCAGCTTCAGCATCAGTGCTTCCAATGAATATTCAGGGTTAATTTCCCTTAGGATTGACTGGTTTTATATCCTTGCAGTCCAAGGGACTATCAGGAGTTCTCTCCACAGTAGGTGGTTCAATAATTCAGCTCTGTATCTGGGCAAAAGCAAACCAAGTTTTGCAAAACTCTTCATCTGAAGACTTGAATCAGGCGTATCTGCATCCTGCTGAGTTCCCTGGTCAGAATGTGCTTCTGAGCTGGTTCTTTAGATGAGTAAAGCCACTGATGGGATTACTACCTGGGCGTTGTAAGTGTGAATTTGATCTGCAAAGATTGATTTGCTGGATGTTGCAAGAACCTCCCCATTTCTCCATCAAGTCAGATTCTCATTGGTGAGCCTCTGCAGGTTCTCCTGTCATCTCTATGGTGTAAGGTCAAAGTAGAGTCTCCCATAAATTGAACAGGAATGCCTGGGGGAGTTGGTGATCATTCCTGGGTTCTCTTTCACCACTGGAGGAACCCTGGAGGTTCACAGGAGACCTCTGGAGTGGTGTTGCATCAGTCTAGGGGATGGGCAATGTGGTGGTTGCCTCTCTTACCTTTATAATGAAGTCTGTCTCTATGGGGCAGGGGGTGCTTCAGCCTCATACTTGTGTTCTCTCAGTGGTTTCTCTCAGTCATGTCTTGTTCTTGAATGGTTGTAGTTGTTCTTTTTGTGAGGGGTGGTGATGTCAGGAATAACCTGCCCAAGATATTGGTAAGGAAACTCCTAATGGATGAATCTTATTGGTGAATGTCAGAATAAAGTTTGACAATCAAAGAATGTGCATTATGTGAGCTTCTGTCATTCGTAATATTATTATTTCAAGCACCACATTAAGCAGATACCACATACTCCTAATGCTGTTAAAAACAAAATAAGACCAGTGAGTTTCACGTGTCAAAAATACTTCCATATATACATGTATGTTCTTACTAATTAGGTGATGTGCAAATAAGCATTGAGCATTGTTTCAATGTTTTAATCTTTCCCTTTTGAATTTGGCATAATGTCATATATAGGCCAATTTCTGTCCACTTGCATTATCACATTTTTTCAATGGATGCCTGGAGTTCTAACCACCGGACTGCCAGAGAATTCCCAGGTTGATTGTTCTGAGAAAAACAAAGTATCAATATGATAACTCTTACCTGTCTTTTTGTTTTCAGTTTTGTTATTTGGGCAGATGGTAAAAAAGTATGAAGCCAAAAAATGAAGGAAAGAAATGATTATAGAATTTTGTGAAAGAATTAAATGATAGTTTTAAATCTTCTATTTTTCTATAATTTTTATTATGTTAATTGCTAACTTTTAAAATTTTGTAATTAGAATTCTTATTGCATAAAAGCATGTTTATTACCTAATTTTGTGTTTGCATGTTATAGTACTCTTTTTTTTTTCATAGTGGTCCCCACAAATTCTATAACTATCAGGCCTGCAATCCTGAAAGTCACACTTTGTAAGGACATTGTCAAAGATGTGACCTCATGGAGGGCTGTGGTCTTTATATTCTCCAACCTGAAGGTCCATGACCTAGTCTTCCACTGTATGACCACATCTAACCCACTGCCCGAACTGTGGTGTTAGAGATGACTCTTGAGAGTCCCTTGGACTATAAGGAGATCAAACCAGTCAATCCTAAAAGAAATCAGTCCTGAATAATCATTGGAAGGACTGATGCTCAAGCTGAAACTCCAATACTTTGGCCACCTGATGCCAAGGACTGACTCATTAGAAAAGATCTTGATGATGGGAAAGTTAGAAGGCAGGAGGAGAAGGTGGTGACAGAGGATGAGATGGTTGGATGGCATCACTGACTCAATGGACATGAGTTTGAGTAAGCTCCAGGAATTGGAAATGGACAGGGAAGCTTGGTGTGCTGCAGTCCATGGGGTTGCAAAGAGTCGGACACTACTGAGCGACTGAACTAAACTGAATGGAACTGAGGGCTATATAAATTCTTCAATCTCCCATTAAGAAAACATAATATCATGGACTATCTTCTTGTATCAAACTATTGCAAATCCCTTCTATTAATTCTTTTCAAATCTACATAACAATTATATTCTTAAGGAGACTTTAACAATGTTAATATTAAATTCTGCATAATTTTATATTTTTAAAATTATTTATGAAGATGATATTCTCAAGGATTCAAATATATTTCAATTTTTTTTTTTGCCTATTAAATAAAAAAACCTTCCAAAAGTTTTATACTAATATTTTCTTGTTTGCTTAGCTGGCATCCTCATATACTGCTACTATTTGATACCATCAAATCCCTGGTTTCAGTAGTTTTTGGTCACTTCTATATAAACTATTATAAACATGTATTTCTTTACCATTAAGAATGAAATGATATTAAGAAGCTATTAAGCTACTTTCTTTACAAGAAAAGCATTAACATTATGACAAGGTATTATTTTTTTTTTAGAATACTAGTAACTGAAATTAGTAAAGAAATACAATCATTTTAATGATTTTTCATAAGTCATCAGTGTTTTATTCCAAAATATTTTATCTTGACTCCCTTGAAAACTGATTTCTGAGTATTATGAGAATTGGATTTCAAAGTGTATACTACCCATGCTATGCTCTTAAAATGACTAAGTTTCTTTCTGGCCTGACATCCTAAATAAAGCTATATACACTATTAGCTGGGAAATGGTGGTTCCCTTGCAGATTGACCCAAGCTTTAAGGCTGTCTTTCACTGTGCCATATTTTTGACTTAAAATGTTTACAATTTAGGAAATTCCATGGAAGCAGGAATCTGTTATCTTCACTTAAGTCCAAACCCTGACTCCAGGGAACTCCTGACTCCAAGGAACATTAATTGACAGGAGCTCATCAAACACCTCCATACCGACACTGAAACCAAGCACCACACAAGGGCCATCAAGTTCCAGGGAAAGACATACCAAGCAAATTCTCCAGCAACAAAGGAACACAGCCCTGAGCTTCAAGATACAGGCTGCCCAAAGTCACCCCAAAATCATAGACATCTCATAACTCATTACTGGACATTTCATTACACTCCAGAGAGAAGAAATACAGCTCCATCCACCAGAACATCGACACAAGCTTCCCTAACCAGGAAACCTTGACAAGCCACCTGTACAAACCCACACACAGAGAGGAAATGCCACAATAAAGAGAACTCCACAAACTGCCAGAATACAGAAAGAACACCCCAAACTCAGCAATTTAAACAAGATGAAGAGGCAGAGGAATAGCCAGCAGATAAAGGAACAGGATAAATGCCCACCAAACCAAACAAAAGAGGAAGAGATAGGGAATCTACCTGATAAAGAATTCCAAATAATGATAGTGAAATTGATCCAAAATCTTGAAATTAAAATGGATTCACAGATAAATAGCCTGGAGGCAAGGATTGAGAAGATGCAAGAAACGTTTAACAAGGACTTAGAAGAAATAAAAAAGAGTCAATATATAATGAATAATGCAATAAGTGAAATTAAAAACACTCTGGAGGCAACAAATCATAGAATAACAGAGGCAGAAGATAGGATTAGTGAATTAGAAGATAGAATGGTAGAAATAAATGAATCAGAGAGGATAAAAGAAAAATGAATTAAAAGAAATGAGGACAATCTCAGAGACCTCCAGGACAATATTAAACGCTACAACATTCGAATCATAGGGGTCCCAGAAGAAGAAGACAAAAAGAAAGACCATGAGAAAATACTTGAGGAGATAATAGTTGAAAACTTCCCTAAAATGGGGAAGGAAATAATCACCCAAGTCCAAGAAACCCAGAGAGTCCCAAACAGGATAAACCCAAGGCAAAACACCCCAAGACACATATTAATCAAATTAACAAAGATCAAACACAAAGAACAAATATTAAAAGCAGCAAGGGAAAAACAACAAATAACACACAAGGGAATACCCATAAGGATAACAGCTGATCTTTCAATAGAAACTCTTCAAGCCAGGAGGGAATGGCAAGACATACTTAAAATGATGAAAGAAAATAACCTACAGCCCAGATTATTGTACCCAGCAAGGATCTCATTCAAGTATGAAGGAGAAATCAAAAGCTTTTCAGACAAGCAAAAGCTGAGAGAATTCTGCACCACCAAACCAGCTCTCCAACAAATACTAAAGGATATTCTCTAGGCAGGAAACACAAAAATGGTGTATAAATTCGAACCCAAAACAATAAAGTAAATGGCAATGGGGTCATATTTATCAGTAATTACCTTAAACGTAAATGGGTTGAATGCCCCAACCAAAAGACAAAGACTGGCTGAATGGATACAAAAACAAGACCCCTACATATGTTGTCTACAAGAGACCCACCTCAAAACAGGGGACACATACAGACTGAAAGTGAAGGGCTGGAAAAAGATTTTCCATGCAAATAGGGACCAAAAGAAAGCAGGAGTAGCAATACTCATATCAGATAAAATAGACTTTAAAACAAAGACTGTGAAAAGAGACAAAGATGGTCACTACATAATGATCAAAGGATCAATCCAAGAAGAAGATATAACAATTATAAATACATATGCACCCAACACAGGAGCATCACAGTATGTAAGACAAATGCTAACAAGTATGAAAGAAGAAATTAACAATAACACAATAATAATGGGAGACTTTAATACCCCACTCACACCTATGGATAGATCAACTAAACAGAAAATTAACAAGGAAACACAAACTTTAAACGATACAATAGACCAGTTAGACCTAATTGATATCTATAGGACATCTCATCCCAAAACAATGAATTTCACCTTCTTCTCAAGCACACATGGAACCTTCTCCAGGATAGATCACATCCTGGGCCATAAAGCTAGCCTTGGTAAATTCAAAAAAATAGAAATCATTCCAAGCATCTTTTCTGACCACAATGCAGTAAGATTAGATCTCAATTACAGGAGAAAAACTATTAAAAAATCCAACATATGGAGGCTGAACAACACGCTGCTGAATAACCAACAAATCACAGAAGAAATCAAAAAAGAAATCAAAATTTGCATAGAAACGAATGAAAATGAAAACACAACAACCCAAAACCTGTGGGACACGGTAAAAGCAGTCCTAAGGGGAAAGTTCATAGCAATACAGGCACACCTCAAGAAACAAGAAAAAAGTCAATTAAATAACCTAACTCTACATCTAAAGCAATTAGAAAAGGAAGAAATGAAGAACCCCAGGGTTAGTAGAAGGAAAGAAATCTTAAAAATTAGAGCAGAAATAAATGCAAAAGAAACAAAAGAGACCATAGCAAAAATCAACAAAACCAAAAGCTGGTTCTTTGAAAGGATAAATAAAATTGACAAACCATTAGCCAGACTCATCAAGAAACAAAGGGAGAAAAATCAAATCAATAAAATTAGAAATGAAAATGGAGAGATCACAACAGACAACACAGAGATACAAAGGATCATAAGAGACTACTATCAACAATTATATGCCAATAAAATGGACAATGAGGAAGAAATGGACAAATTCTTAGAAAAGTACAACTTTCCAAAACACGACCAGGAAGAAATAGAAAATCTTAACAGACCCATCACAAGCACGGAAATTGAAACTGTAATCAAAAATCTTCCAGCAAACAAAAGCCCAGGTCCAGACGGCTTCACAGCTGAATTCTACCAAAAATTTAGAGAAGAGCTAACACCTATCCTGCTCAAACTCTTCCAGAAAATTTCGGAGGATGGTAAACTTCCAAACTCATTCTATGAGGCCACCATCACCCTAATACCAAAACCTAACAAAGATCCCACAAAAAAAGAAAACTGCAGGCCAATATCACTGATGAACATAGATACAAAAATCCTTAACAAAATTCTAGCAATCAGAATCCAACAACACATTAAAAAGATCATACACCATGACCAAGTGGGCTTTATCCCAGGGATGCAAGGATTCTTCAATATCCGCAAATCAATCAATGTAATACACCACATTAACAAATTAAAAAACAAAAACCATATTATTATCTCAATAGATACAGAGAAAGCCTTTGACAAAATTCAACATCCATTTATGATAAAAACTCTCCAGAAAGCAGGAATAGAAGGAACATACCTCAACATAATAAAAGCTATATATGATAAACCCACAGCAAACATTATCCTCAATGGTGAAAAATTGAAAGCATTTCCTCTAAAGTCAGGAACAAGACAAGGGTGCCCACTTTCACCATTACTATTCAACATAGTTTTGGAAGTTTTGGCCACAGCAATCAGAGCAGAAAAAGAAATAAAAGGAATCCAAATTGGAAAAGAAGAAGTAAAGCTCTCACTGTTTGCAGATGACATGATCCTCTACATAGAAAACCCTAAAGACTCCACTAGAAAATTACTAGAACTAATCAATGACTATAGTAAAGTTGCAGGATATAAAATCAACACCCAGAAATCCCTTGCATTCCTATACACTAATAATGAGAAAACAGAAAGAGAAATTAAGGAAACAATTCCATTCACCATTGCAAGGGAAAGAATAAAATACTTAGGAATATATCTACCTAAAGAAACTAAAGACCTATATATAGAAAACTATAAAACACTGGTGAAAGAAATCAAAGAGGACACTAACAGATGGAGAAATATACCATGTTCATGGATTGGAAGAATCAATATAGTGAAAATGAGTATACTACCCAAAGCAATCTATAGATTCAATGCAATCCCTATCAAGCTACCAACAGCATTCTTCACAGAGCTAGAACAAATAATTTCGCAATTTTTATGGAAATACAAAAAACCTCGAATAGACAAAGCGATCTTGAGAAAGAAGAATGGAACTGGAGGAATCAACCTACCTGACTTCAGGCTCTACTACAAAACCACAGTTATCAAGACAGTATGGTACTGGCACAAAGACAGAAATATAGATTAATGGAACAAAATAGAAAGCCCAGAGATAAATCCACGCACCTATGGACACCTTATCTTTGACAAAGGAGGCAAGAATATACAATGGATTAAAGACAATCTCTTTAACAAGTGGTGCTGGGAAATCTGGTCAACCACTTGTAAAAGAATGAAACTAGAACACTTTCTAACACCATACACAAAAATAAACTCAAAATGGATTAAAGATCTAAACGTAAGACCAGAAACTATAAAACTCCTAGAGGAGAACACAGGCAAAACACTCTCTAACATACATCACAGCAGGATCCTCTATGACCCACCTCCCAGAATATTGGAAATAAAAGCAAAAATAAACAAATGGGACCTAATTAACCTTAAAAGCTTCTTCACATCAAAGGAAACTATTAGCAAGGTGAAAAGACAGCCTTCAGAATGGGAGAAGATAATAGCAAATGAAGCAACTGACAAACAACTAATCTCGAGAATATACAAGCAACTCCTACAGCTCAACTCCAGAAAAATAAATGACCCAATCAAAAAGTGGGCCAAAGAACTAAATAGACATTTCTCCAAAGAAGACATACGGATGGCTAACAAACACATGAAAAGATGCTCAACATCACTCATTATCAGAGAAATGCAAATCAAAACCACTATGAGGTACCATTTCACACCAGTCAGAATGGCTGCGATCCAAAAGTCTACAAGTAATAAATGCTGGAGAGGGTGTGGAGAAAAGGGAACCCTCTTCCACTGTTGGTGGGAATGCAAACTAGTACAGCCACTATGGAGAACAGTGTGGAGATTCCTTAAAAAACTGGAAATAGACCTGCCTTATGATCCAGCAATCCCACTGCTGGGCATACACACTGAGGAAACCAGAAGGGAAAGAGACACGTGTACCCCAATGTTCATTGCAGCACTGTTTATAATAGCCAGGACATGGAAGCAACCTAGATGTCCATCAGCAGATGAATGGATAAGAAAGCTGTGGTACATATACACAATGGAGTATTACTCAGCCATTAAAAAGAATCCATTTGAATCAGTTCTAATGAGGTGGATGAAACTGGAGCCTATTATACAGAGTGAAGTAAGCCAGAAAGAAAAACACCAATACAGTATACTAACGCATATATATGGAATTTAGAAAGATGGTAACAGTAACCCTGTGTACGAGACAGCAAAAGAGACACTGATGTATAGAACAGTCTTATGGACTCTGTGAGAGAGGGAGAGGGTGGGAAGATTTGGGAGAATGGCATTGAAACATGTAAAATATCATGTATGAAACGAGTTGCCAGTCCAGGTTCGATGCACGATACTGGATGCTTGGGGCTGGTGCACTGGGACGACCCAGAGGGATGGAATGGGGAGGGAGGAGGGAGGAGGTTTCAGGATGGGGAACACATGTATACCTGTGGAGGATTCATTTTGATATTTGGCAAAACTAATACAGTTATGTAAAGTTTAAAAATAAAAAAAATTAAAAAAAATTAAAAAAAAAAATAAAGTTTACACTTGGAGCACTATCTCAAGTTTTCCACCTAAACCATTTGCAATACCCCACCTGCTCAGTTTGAACTAGAGAGTCCATGTCACTATTGGGAGAGTTCTGTATTTATCATTTTATTATCAACTCCCTACCCAGAAATATTCTGTGAAAGCTTGATCCTTAAGTCCTAATTTAAAATATGACTGCATAATGGAAATGTCTCTATCACTTCTGCTGGTCAATGGAATCTGGAAGCTACAGAAAAAGAAAATTTAACCACAGCCGTGTTTTTAAGGACTCAAGAAGCATCTGATGAGGAAATAAAATGGAGGACACAGGGAGATTATGCAAATTGCCCAGAAAACTGCTCTAAACAGATGAATGTGTTTGCTCTGCCGCCACTAAATCCCACTTGAATCCGTGAATAAATCCTGAAGAACTGCTCCTAAGCCGTTCCAAGGAAAATGTACTGTCTTATGCTCCTAGCTTACTTCAAAATGAAGGAACATCATACAAAGTCCTGGGATACTCCCCTGGTGCTAATGGCTAAAAGAAATCCACATGATAAACTTTATCAGGTATTTTGTATTACAGTACTTATACCAAAACCTAAGGCCAATTAACTGGATGTCATCTAAATTCAATTGTGACAATATCTGACATTATAAAGTTTAATGACAACAGTATATGTCTGCTAAGTCTCTTCACTAGTGTTTGACTCTGTGGAACCCTGTGGACTCAGGCCCACCAGACTCCTCTGTCCATGGTATTCTCCAAGCAAGAATACCATAGTGGGTTGCCATACCCCCCTCCAGGGGACCTTCCCAACCCTGGGATCAAACCTGATTCTCCTGCACTGCAGGTGGATTCTTTACCACTGAGCCACCGGGGAAGCCCAATGACAACAGACAAAATGAAAACAATTAAATATAATCATTGCAATTATAATTGCTGAAAAATTTGTGAAATAAATTGAAGGAAATTTAACCAAGTACTCAATGGAAAAAAAAAAAAAAAATATATATATATATATATATATATACAGGGATCAGTTTATCATTATTTGTAAGAAATATGTCTCTGAAGAGGTGACTCAGTACATATGTTTCAGTAGTAAAATGATCAATGTATTTTTCTCTTTTCTATTTGTGGTATCAACCTTAAAATCTAAACTGTATATGTGCTTATGGGAATTAAATTATATTTTTAAAGCTATTATTTCTGAAACTTACTGAAGAAAGTCAATGCCAAAGAAGACACAAACTACTGCACAATTGCACTAATCTCACATGCTAGTAATGGCAACCTACTCCAGTACTCTTGCCTGGAGAATCCCATGGACGGAGGAGCCTGGTGGGCCGCAGTCCATGGGGTTGCTAAGAGTCGGACACGACTGAGCGACTTCACTTTCATGCATTGGAGAAGGAAATGGCAACCCACTCCAGTACTCTTGCCTGGAGAATCCCAAAGACAGGGGAGCCTGGCGGGCTGCCGTCTATGGGGACGCACAGAGTCAGACACGACTGAAGCGACTTAGCAGCAGCAGCATATGCTAGTAAAGTAATGCTCACAATTCTCCAAGCCAGGCTTCAGCAATACATGAACTGTGAATTTCCAGATGTTCAAGCTGGTTTTAAAAAAGGCAGAGGAACCAGAGATCAAATTGCCAATATTGGCTGGATCATTGAAAAAGCAAGAGAATTCCAGAAAAACATCTATTTCTTCTTTATTACTATGCCAAAGCCTTTGACTGTGTGGATCACAATAAACTGTGGAAAACTCTGAAACAGATGGGAATACCAGACCATCTGACCTGCCTCTTGAGAAACCTATATGCAGGTCAGGAAGCAACAGTTAGAACTGGACATGGAACAACAGACTGGTTCCAAATAGGAGAAGGAGTACGTCAAGGCTGTATATCCTCACCCTGTTTATTTAACATATATGCAGAGATATCATGAGAAATGATGGGCTGGAAGAAGCACAAGCTGGAATCAAGAATGCCAGGAGAAATATCAATAACCTCAGATATGCAGATGACACCACCCTTATGGCAGAAAGTGAAGAAGAACTAAAAAACCTCTTGATGAAAGTGAAAGAGGAGAGTGAAAAAGTTGGGTTAAATCTCAACATTCAGAAAACTAAGATCATGGCATCTGGTCCCATCACTTCATGGCAAATAGATGGGAAAACAGTGGCTGACTTTATTTTTTATGGAATCCAAAATCACTGCAGATGGGGATTGCAGCCATGAAATTAAAAGATGCCTGCTCCTTGGAAGAAAAGTTATAACCAACCTAGACAGCATATTCAAAAGCAGAGACATTACTTTGCCAACAAAGGTCCATCTAGTAAAGGCTATGGTTCTTCCTGTGGTCATGGATGGATATAAGAATTAGACTGTGAAGAAAGCTGAGTGCTGAAGAATTGATGCTTTTAAACTGTGGTGTTGGAGAAGACTCTTGAGAGTCCCTTGGACTGCAAGGAGATCCAACCAGTCCATACTAAAGGAGATCAGTATTGGGTGTTCTTTGGAAGGACTGATGTTGAGGATGAAACTCCAATAGTTTGGCCACCTGATGTGAAGATCTGTCTCATTTGAAAAGACCCTGATGCTGGGAAAGATTGAGGGCAGGAGGAGAAGGTGACAACAGAGGATGAGATGGCTGAATGGCATTGCCGACTCAATGCACATGAGTTTGTATGAACTCCAGGAGTTCATGATGGACAAGGAGGCGAGCTGCATTTCATGGGGTCACAAAGAGTCGGACATGACTGAGTGACTGAACTGAACTGAAGTTTTATCTTCAGTCGTATACTTTTCAAGCTAACAAATTTCTATGTGATTATAATTTGAGAAAAAAAAAAAAACTATTTCAAAAAACATGAGTGATTTCTTCCAGTTAAAATGTTTTGACAGAGACAATTACTTGAGCAAGAGAAATTTGACTCAGAAATAATTTTTATTTCACATAAGCTAAAGAAATCCCATTGTTCTTTTCAATCTCTAGAAAAGAAGTTGATTAGTATTCAAATACACACACCGCAAATACTTTACTTGACAAATATACCTGTTTCAATTACTTTTTCTAAGGTTTCTTATGTCTTTCTGTAAAAAAGTGGGTGTTTCTTTTTTCAAAAAATATAATATGGCTACCTATTTCACAGTCTAATTATATTCATATTCACTATATAAACACAATTTGCATGGAAAAAGAAATGACAAGTTTTTGGTAAAGCTAAAGAATAGAATTAAATACTACTGTGATAACAAAACTAAATCCTTTTTAGGTATTGTGGTTAAACTAGAATTATACAATTAAAATGGAAAGAAATAGAAATTGTAACATTTTATATTATCAAATTCTGTTTTAATTTCATAGTATTGCCCATATATGATTTCAAGCATTCTAGTTTTGATCACTCAAATTTGTTGTACACATTTTCTGATTAATTTATTTTTATTGAATGATATTTGCTTTACAGAATTTTGCTGTTTTGTCAAACCTCAACATGAATCAGCCATAAGTATACATATTTAAAGGCATGCTACCATGTTGGAAACGTAATGCAATTGTGGATTTTGAACACAAGTAAAACAACTCTTTTTATTATTTTTATTAATACTTCTGGAAATGAATAGAAGTAAGAGTTTCAAAGCAATGTGAATGTACTTAATGCCACTGGATGGTACACTTAAAATTATTAAAATAATAAGTCTAGTTATCTGTAGTTTAACACAATAAAACAGCAACACTTTACCTACTATGAGAATGAAACAAGTAGCTTAATGAAAAAAGAAAACTACAGGCCAATATCACTGATGAACATAGATGCAAAAATCTTTAACAAAATTCTAGCAATCAGAATTCAACAACACATTAAAAAGATCATACACCATGACCAAGTGGGCTTTATCCCAGGGATGCAAGGATTCTTCAATATCTGCAATCAATCAATGTCATACATCACATTAACAAATTGAAAAATAAAAACCAAATTATTATCTCAATAGATGCAGAGAAAGCCTTTGACAAAATTCAACATCCATTTATGATAAAAACTCTCCAGAAAGCAGGAATAGAAGGAACATACCTTAACATAATAAAAGCTATATATGACAAACCCACAGCAAACATTATCCTCAATGGTGAAAAATTGAAAGCATTTCCTCTAAAGTCAGGAACAAGACAAGGGTGCCCACTTTCACCATCACTATTCAACGTAGTTTTGGAAGTTTTGGCCACAGCAATCAGAGCAGAAAGAGAAATAAAAGGAATCCAAACTGGAAAAGAAGAAGTAAAACTCTCACTGTTGGCAGATGACATGATCCTCTACACAGAAAACCCTAAAAATGCCACGAGAAAATTGCTAGAGCTAATCAATGAATATAGTAAAGTTGCAGGATATAAAATCAACACACAGAAATCCCTTGCATTCCTATACACTAATAATGAGAAAATAGAAAGAGAAATTAAGGAAACAATTCCATCCACTATTGCAACGAAAAGAATAAAATACTTAGGAATATATCTACCTAAAGAAACTAAAGACCTATATATAGAAAACTTTAAAACACTGGTGAAAGAAATCAAATAGGACACTAATAGATGGAGAAATATACCATGTTCATGGGTTGGAAGAATCAATATAGTGAAAATGAGTACACTACCCAAAGCAATTTATAGATTCAATGCAATCCCTATCAAGCTACCAACGGTATTCTTCACAGAGCTAGAACAAATAATTTCACAATTTGTATGGAAATACAAAAAACCTCGAATAGCCAAAGCTATCTTGAGAAAGAAGAATGAAACTGAAGGAATCAACCTGCCTGACTTCAGGCTCTACTACAAAGCCACAGTCATCAAGACAGTATGGTACTGGCACAAAGACAGAAATATAGATTAATGGAACAAAATAGAAAGCCCAGAGATAAACCCACACACCTATGGACGCCTTATCTTTGACAAAGGAGGCAAGAATATACAATGGATTAAAGTCAATCTCTTTAACAAGTGGTGCTGGGAAAACTGGTCAACCACTTGCAAAAGAATGAAACTAGAGCACTTTCTAACACCATACACAAAAATAAACTCAAAATGGATTAAAGATCTAAACATAAGACCAGAAACTATAAAACTCCTAGAGGAGAACATAGGCAAAACACTCTCCAACATACATCACAGCAGGATCCTCTATGACCCACCTCCCAGAATATTGGAAATAAAAGCAAAAATAAACAAATGGGACCTAATTAAACTTAAAAGCTTCTGCACAGCAAAGGAAATTATAAGCAAGGTGAAAAGACAACCTTCAGAATGGGAGAAAATAACAGCAAATGAAGCAACTGACAAACAACTAATCTCGAGAATATACAAGCAACTCCTACAGCTCAATTCCAGAAAAATAAATGACCCAATCAAAAAGTGGGCCAAAGAACTAAATAGACATTTCTCCAAAGAAGACATACAGATGGCTAACAAACACATGAAAAGATGCTCAACATCACTCATTATCAGAAAAATGCAAATCAAAACCACTATAAGGTACCATTTCACGCCAGTCAGAATGGCTACTATCCAAAAGTCTACAAGCAATAAATGCTGGAGAGGGTGTGGAGAAAAGGGAACCCTCTTACACTGTTGGTGGGAATGCAAACTAGTACAGCCACTATGGAGAACAGTGTGGAGATTCCTTAAAAACCTGGAAATAGAACTGCCTTATGACCCAGCAATCCCACTGCTGGGCATACACACTGAGGAAACCAGAAGGGAAAGAGGCACATGTACCCCAATGTTCATCACAGCACTGTTTATAATAGCCACGACATGGAAGCAACCTAGATGCCCATCAGCAGATGAATGGATAAGAAAGCAGTGGTACATATACACAATGGAGTATTACTCAGCCATTAAAAAGAATACATTTGAATCAGTTCTAATGAGGTGGATGAAACTGGAGCCTATTATACAGAGTGAAGTAAGCCAGAAAGAAAAACACCAATACAGTATACTAACGCATATATATGGAATTTAGAAAGATGGTAACAATAACCCTGCGTACGAGACAGCAAAAGAGACACTGATGTATAGAACATTCTTTTGGACTCTGTGGGAGAGGGAGAGGGTGGGGTGATTTGAGAGAATGGCATTGAAACATGTATAATATCATATATGAAACGAGTTGCCAGTCCAGGTTCGATGCACGATACTAGATGCTTGGGGCTGGTACACTGGGACCACCTAGAGGGATGGTATGGGGAGGGAGGAGGGAGGAGGTTTCGGGATGGGGAACACATGTATACCTGTGGCGGATTCATTTTGATATATGGCAAAACCAATACAATAATGTAAATTTAAAAAAGAAAATTAAAATTAAAAAAAAAAAAAAATGTGAGCTCTGATACCAGGTTGCTGCTGCTGCTGCTGCTGCTAAGTAGCTTCAGTCGTGTCTGACTCTGTGCGACCCCATAGACGGCAGCCCACCAGTCTCCCCTGTCCCTGGGATTCTCCAGGCAAGAATACTGGAGTGGGTTGTCATTTCTTTCTCCAATGCATGAAAGTGAAAATTGAAAGTGAAGTCGCTCAGTCGTGTCCAACTCTTAGCGACCCCATGGACTGTGGCCCACCAGGCTCCTCCATCGCTGGGATTTTCCAGGCAAGAGTGCTGAAGTGGGGCGCCATTTAAATCCTTGTTTCACAGTTGATTGTCTAATAAAATCAGTTAAGTTACTTATCTTTCTGACATTTTTTTTTCAACTCTGGAGGGGTCTTTATGTGAATATCTAACTCAGTTTGAGAATTAGATGATATAAAAAAGTTCTTAGTTCATAGTAAGGACCACATATGAAACCAAATTTGCTGACACCTTGATCTTGAACTTCTAGCCTCCAGAACTGTGAGAAAATAAATTCCTGTTGTTTCAGCTAAAAAAAAAAAAAAAAGAAACAATTCAAAACCCTAACTTGCAATTCTAATTTCTATAATCCAGATTTTGTTAATTAGCTCTATAATTTGAAAATATACTCTGTAGCTTTTAATTTTCCAGTAATTAAACAATCATTTTTATGAGAATCAGTAACAGCTGTAACCTTCTAGTGATGATCTAAGGATTATCTACTCCTCACAGAGACCCATTACACAGTAATAAATTTAGAAGTGGTCCTGGATTATAGAAAGTCCCTCAGCAGTGCTATCTTGTGTCAAAACCTTTTAAAAACACACAGATATGAAATACTCAATATATCATGGCTCTAGGTCCTAGATTATTAATCCAAAAGATTACATACATACAGCAACAACACTTAAGTCCCACAGGTATGTTAAAGTGTATTTGTATATACTTTTGTTCTATGATATGCCCATAGAAGTCAGTAAGACCATTGTTCTCTATTTATGTTTAATGGTAACATATTGTAGAACTGTACTAGAAGACTGTCATAAAAATTATGCTCTACAGTACTCATGTCTACCAATTTCAATGTCAGCCTTCTGAAGAATGTTCTATAAGAAACATGAATACTAAACATTTTGTACATTTTTACACTTTGTTTATGATCTTCATTTTGCTGCTATAAGGAACATGCCCATTAGTCAATAATTAAAAACAAATAATATCATGTTTGACAACACCACATTTTGAAAACTGCAAATAAAAGTTAAGTATTAACTCATAATATGTATATATAAATTATGAATTATTACACAATGTGTAATTTTTTGATGATTGGTAAATTTGAAAGCAAAATAAGATTATTGTGATTTAAATAATAGTTGTGGTATCACTTTAAATAATGAAAAATGAATACATTGGACTATGTTGCAAATATATTTTCAATATTGATGATAAACTATTTCTATATGAAATTTATTGTTTCAAGTTTGCCTTTTTTATATTTTGTTTTATCTTGTAAAATTCCCTAAATTTAAAAGAATATTTAATCCTTAAAAATCTACACTTAGAAAAATAGATTTTATATAATAAATAATTATACATGTGTATACATTTTTGTGTGCATGTATATATACACAATTATATACCTATAGAGGAGATTCTTTCTGGTGGCTCAGTGATAAAGAATCTGCTTGCTAATGTGGGAGATGCAGGTTCAATCCCCTGGTCAGGAAGAGCCCCTGAAGAAGGAAACATCAACCCACTCTAGCATTTTTGCCTGGGGAATCTCATGGACAGAGAAGCCTGGAAGACTACAGTCCATTAGGTTGGAAAAGAGCCTGGTAAGAGTTAGTGACTAAACAACAACAAATACCTATATACTCGAATCCTGATATTTGCAGTAGTTATGTTCTATAATATCAACATAAACACTGATTTAGCATATACTGAATCTCTGTTTCTAGGGAAAAATACAGGTTTTGACATCTGATCTCAACATTTTTATCAATTGATCAATGCATAGTCTTATTTAATGTGTGTTTCTGTTTGAAGACATCATATATTTTTCATTCATTAACAGAGTAGATGACACCACTTTAACTTATGCCTGAGTGAAATATCAAATACATATATGTTTTTAGTAAGGCTCATCACACCCTCCTTGTGTTTAAGAGCACATTACACAACACTTCAGAACTATTCACGGTGTCTATTTAAAATTGTGGAATTATTAATAACAACAACAAAACTTTAAAAAATGAAAAAAAAAAAAGTAGAACTACATAGACCAATAAACCATGAAGCAGGTACTTGTATGAAATTTGAAACAAGAGCAGAGCATTGCCTTAACTGGGAACACTCATGCCCATGAATGACTCAAAGTTTTCACCTCACTGCATGTGTCCACAAATGAATGAAAATGAAAGTAATAGAAATATTTTGGAGCTACAAATAAGTACATTTTTGTGAGTAGCAAAAATCACAAATAGGAAATGTGCAAAATGATAAGCATAGACTACACTCACACACATACAGATGTGTGTGTACGCGTGTGTAGTAGGCGGGGGTCTGTGTGTATGCAGAAATTTTGTATCACATGGCTAAGATAATTTGACACAATTATCAATATGCAATACTATAGTACATTTCGGAGAAAATATCATAAACTTCTATAACTACAATATTTTTTTGCTGGAGTGAATGTCATCAATGACACAAAAGGTTAGGGGAATTTAAGATTTTTTCAACTACCAAGTCTCCAGACATTTAGTAACCAAGAAAAACTCTTGGCTTTATGTTTCTATAATTCATTTTAATTTCTTTTTTCTAAAGTTTTATTTTAAAAGACTAGTCTTATTAATATTTATACTGCTTGTTGGAAAACTCTAAATAGGAGGTCATTTATTTTAACATTCATTTCATTTCCCATGAATGGAAGACTCACCACTTAGTGAAAAAGAAGTTTTGATATCTAGTGTCAGGTACACCTGAAAGGGAAGAAATCTCAAATTAAATTTAAGAATACATTCCAGGAACATTTATCATTGTTAGTAACATAAATAATACAATTCATCCTGACCTATTAGCTAACAAAATTAATAAACATCATTGATTACCAGGACCCAACCTAATTTCAGTGTCTCACTTGTCTTTTCATTAACACATTTAACTGTGTGAGGAAAAAATATATGTCTAATAAACAACACTTCAATAATTGCAAAACACTTGCTTCATATAAGCATATCTAATGTAAAACTTAATGAGGAAAATTGTTAGAAAAGTTCTTTGCAAGAATTCTAATTACATTAAAGCATGCAGCTATTGAAACAAATGTGGAAATATGAGACAATTATTTATATGCTTCCACATGAAATATGCAGATACATAAGCAAATAATCTGAATAAGTCTGATGTACTATTTTTGAAAATAGGTTATATAAATACACAAAAGGTAAGAACACTTTCACAGATCTGAATAATAACTAACTCAACATTAACTAAGAAAGCTAAATATTAATATACTGAGTAAATAATTCAGATCAGGAGACAAGAATCAGAATGTACTTTTGATCTTAACTGTGCATCACTTATTTTGTTTATCACTTTTAAGCATATAACTTTTTTAATTAGAAATATCATATATTTTTATAATCAGATATAGACATTGGTAAAAAAAGGGATATAAAGAAATTGTAGAAAGAATAAAAATTTTTAAAAGTCTAACACACTGACTTCGTGATAATGAAACCCTATGACTAGTAAACAAAGCAAAACTAAACAGAACAAATTCATGTAGAGTGAAGTTTACTGCAATTCCAATTCCATACCCAAGTCTAATGTCATAACATTTTTTACTCACATAGAATTAAAACACTCATATGTTTATTTATAGCAATCTAGTATTCATGAAAAAATTTTATTTTATATATGCATATACACACACACAAACAAGAAAAATGTTTTTCATCTCACAGTACATCTTTCATTTATAGCCTTTTTTGGTAAGAAGCCACTATATCAAGCAGTTTGACAACTGATTTCATGGGCTGGTCATGGCAAAATCAGCACATTTCACAGTTTGGTGGTTTAGTCACTAAATCGTGTCTGACTCTTGCGACCCAATGGACAGTAGCCTGCCAGGTTCCTCTGTCCATGGGATTCTCCAGGCAAAAATACTGGAGTGGGTTGCCATTTCCTTCTCCAGGGGATCTTTCCAACTCAGAAATCGAACCCAGGTCTCCTGCATTACAGGCCGATTCTTTACCAACTGAGCTACAAGGGAAGCCCAGTTTGGTATGAATTAATGAAAACAGCTGCAAAAATACAAATAATATCAAATGCCTTTTAGATGTTCCTAATGAATAAAACGAATAAAAATCAAAGTGTACTTAAATGTGCACTTGATATTTTTTCTTGTTTCACAAGGTCATATAGAACTATAGTAAGTATGTTTCAATCAATTATTTGGCCATACACTAAATTTTTTGAATACTGTTTTTCTTATATAAACAGATTATTCTTGATTTTTTCTAATATATATGCTTTCTAAAAATGATATGCATTTGTTGGTTTTCATTTTGTTTCAATACATTTAGTACAAGCTTTCTTTGGCATTATGCACCTATTTCCATTCTTTAAAACACAAAGCAATAAAGAAAATCAAAAAATTGGAAATAATAAAAATGTTTCTTAATGCTGTTACTTAATGAGTTCAGTCACTCAGTCGTGTCTGACTCTTTGTGACCCCGTGAATCGCAGCACGCCAGGCCACCATGTCCATCACCATCTCCCAGAGTTCACTCAGACTCACGTCCATCGAGTCAGTGATGCCATCCAGCCATCTCATCCTCTGTTGTCCACTTCTCCTCCTGCCCCCAATCCCTCCCATCATCAGAGTCTTTTCCAATGAGTCAACTCTTCACATGAAGTGGCCAAAGTCCTGGAGTTTCAGCTTTAGCATCATTCCTTCCAAAGAAATCCCAGGGCTGATCTCCTTTAGAATGGACTGGTTGGATCTCCTTGCAGTCCAATGGACTCTCAAGAGTCTTCTTCAACACCACAGTGCAAAAGCATCAATTCTTTGGTTCTCAGCTTTTTTCACAGTCCAATTCTAGCATCCATACATGACCACTGGAAAAACCATAGCCTTGACTAGACTGACCTTTTTTGGCAAAGTAATGTCTCTGCTTTTCAATATGCTATCTAGGTTGGTCATAACTTTTCTTCCAAGGAGTAAGCGTCTTTTAATTTCATGGCTTCAGTCACCATCTGCAGTGATTTTGGAGCCCAAACTTTCTTTACATACACAGTAATTACAAAACAAAGGACATGACTTTAATAAATAAGAGAATGGACACATAAAATACTTGTTCTGCTGCGTAATTAACAATGGAACACATAAAACAGAGTAGCTGGTTTAAATTCAGGTATAAAAAGGAATGAGGTACTGATATAGGCTACATCAGAAGATGAACCTTGAAAATACTGGCTAAGTGAAAGAAATGAGTTTAAAATATATGGATACTTTATGACTCCTTTCATTTGAAATATCTAAAATAGGTAAATCTATAGGGAAAGAATGTAGACCCTGTTTAGGACTGGGGGAATGACAGATGGAATGTAAATTTAAAATGTTAAAGTGTACAGTGTTTCTATTGGAAAAAAATTCTAAAATTGTTTGCAATGATTGTAAAACTCTCTGGATTTGCTGTAAAACATTGAGTTATATAATTTAAATGACTGATTTGAATGTACATTAATTACATCTCAAAAAAGTTTTTATTTAAAAAAAGACTCTAATATATAGAGTTTTAAATAGTCTGCAAAAAGGAATGCTGAAATGAATTTGCTAGTAAATAAACAGAAGGGCAACAAATTTTAGTCTTTGGTACTCATTTTTCAACTTAAAAGAAATTTACAGATTTATATGTAATTTGAAAGAGTGTGGGCTCTAGTCAAACATTAAAAAGCAAATTCAAACGTAGGTATCTTTTTGAACTCAGGAATCATAAAGTAGACTTATTAATCAGTTTCTCAGTAAGATATGTAAGAGCCTCTTTACACTATATAACTAAGTTTTCAATAATAACTTTTCCTTAAAAACTGTAAAAGAAAATTTATCAACCATAGATACTAGTAAAAAAATGTTATGTAAAAGTTAATTGCTTGTATTACTTCTAGTTACACTTCTGCACATTTCTGGTTTTTTATTTCAAAGTTTTGGAAATTTTTTTAACAGCTTCTTTGCCCCTTTGTAACAATCTTGAAAGATTCTTCTTGGTTATGTACATACACACTCACTGTACTGATCTCATTTCAGTTTGTACATGATCATTTACACAGGTGCAACAATAAGGGATGGACTTTCCTGGTGGCTCAGAGGGTAAAAGCATCTGCCTACAATGTGGGCACCCTCTTCCAACAACACAAGAGAAGACTCTACACATGGACATCACCAGATTGTCAACACCAAATTCAGATTGATTATATTCTTTGCAGCCAAAGATGGAGAAGCTCTATACAGTCAACAAAAACAAGACCAGGAGCTGACTGTGGCTCAGATCATGAGATCCTTATTGCCAAATTCAGACTGAAATTGAAGAAAGTAGGGAAAACCGCCAGACCATTCAGGTATGACCTAAATCAAATCCCTTATGATTATACAGTGGAGGTGAGAAATAGATTTAAGGGACTAGATCTGATAGAAAGACTGATGAACTATGGACTGAGGTTCATGACATTGTACAGGAGACAGGGATCAAGACCGTCCCCATGGAAAAGAAATGCAAAATGGCTGTCTGGGAAGGCTTTATAAATAGCTGTGAAAAGAAGAGAAGAGAAAAGCAAAGGAGAAAAGGAAAGATATAAGCATCTGAATGCAGAGTTCCAAAGAATAGCAAGAAGAGATAAGAAAGCCTTCCTCAGTGATCAATGCAAAAAAATAGACGAAAACAACAGAATGGGAAAGACTAGAGATCTCTTCAAGAAAATTAGAGATACCAAAGGAACATTTTATGCAAAGATGGGCTCAATAAAGTACAGAAATGGTATGGACCTAACAGAAGCAGAAAATATTAAGAAGAGGTGGCAAGAATACACATAAGAACTGTACAAAAAAAAAAGAAAAAAAAAGATCTTCAGGACCCAGATAATCATGATGGTGTGATCATCACCTAGAGTCAGACATCCTGGAATGTGAAGTCAAGTGGGCCTTAGAAAGCATCACTATGAACAAAGCTAGTGGTGGTGATGGGATTCCAGTTGAGCTATTTCAAATCCTGGAAGATGATACTGTGAAAGTGCTACACTCAATATGCCAGCAAATTTGGAAAACTCAGCAGTGGCCACAGGACTGGAAAAGGTCAGTTTTTATTCCAATCCCAAAGAAAGGCAAAGCCAAAGAATGCTCAAACTACCGCACAATTGCACTCATCTCACACGCTAGTAAAGTAATGCTGAAAATTATCCAAGCCAGGCTTTAGCAATATGTGAACCATGAACTTCCAGAAGTTCAAGCTGGTTTTAGAAAAGACAGAGGAAGCAGAGACCAAATTGCCAACATCTGCTGGATCATGGAAAAAGCAAGAGAGTTCCAGAAAAACATCTATTTCTGCATTTTTGACTATGCCAAAGCCTTTGACTGTGTGGATCACAATAAACTGTGGAAAATTCTGAAAGAGATGGGAAGACCAGACCACCTGACATGCCTCTTGAAAAATCTGTATGCAAGTCAGGAAGCAACAGTTAGAACTGGACATGGAACAACAGACTGGTTCCAAATAGGAAAAAGTGTATGTCAAGGCTGAATATTGTCACCCTGTTTATTTAACTTATATGCAGAGTACATCATGAGAAACGCTGGGCTGGAAGAAGCACAAGCTGGAATCAGGATTGCTGGGAGAAATATCAATAACCTCAGATATGCAGATGACACCACCCTTATGGCAGAAAGTGAAGAGGAACTAAAAAGCCTCTTCATGAATGTGAAAGAGGAGAGTGAAAGTGTTGGCTTAAAACTCAACTTTCAGAAAACGATGACCATGGCATCTGGTCCCATCACTTCATGGAAAATAGATGGGGAGACAGTGGAAACAGAGTCAGACTTTATTTCTTTGGGCTCCAAAATCACTGCAGATGGTGACTGCAGCCATGAAATTAAAAGATGCTTACTCCTTGGAAAAAAAGTTATGACCAACCTAGACAGCATATTGAAAAGCAGAGACATTACTTTGCCAACAAAGGTCCGTGTAGTCAAGGCTATGGTTTTTCCAGTAGTCATGTATGGATGTGAGAGTTGGACTGTGAAGAAAGCTGAGCACTGAAGAATTGATGCTTTTGAACTGTGGTGTTGCAGAAGACTTTTGAGAGTCCCTTTTACTGCAAGGAGATCCATCCAGTCCATTCTGAAGGAGATCAGCTCTGGGATTTCTTTGGAAGGAATGATGCTAAAGCTGAAACTCCAGTACTTCTCCACCTCATGCGAAGAGTTGACTCATTGGAAAAGACTCTGATGCTAGGCAGGATTGGGGGCACGAGGATAAGGGGATGACAGAGGATGAGATGTCTGGATGGCATCACCGACTCATTGGATGTGAATCTGAGTGAACTTCAGGAGTTGGTGATGGACAGGGAGGCCTGGAGTGCTGCAATTTATGGGGTTGCAAAGAGTCAGACATGACTGAGTGACTGAACTGACAATGCGGGAGACCAGGGTTTGATCCCTGAGTTGGGAAAATCCCTGGAGAAGAAAATAGCAACCCTCTCCAGTATTCTTGCCTGGAAAATCCCATGGACAGAGGAGCTTGGCAGGCTGCAGTTCATGGGGTGGCAAAGAGTCTGACACGACTGAGCGACTTCACTTTATTTCAACAATAAGTGATAAATAACACATAAAGATTGTTAAACACAACAAGCGAACATATTAAAAGTGTTAACTTAGGTATAGAAATTTTTATAAGAAATGTGATTGGACATTTAAAAGACTTGTAGGTTGTTTTTCTATCCTGATGCTATGTAACCAAACTTAAGAATCTCTCTATTCACAGATTTTGCAGCCATATTAATATATAGAGAGAGTTGAGGGAATCTCTTCCTCAGGTTGCAGACACCATTTTATTTGGCAAACGCACAAATTTTGCCTGAAGCTTATAGGAGAGCCTTCAGGCAAATTGTCATATAAAGAATTCATCTGTTGAATAATACAACTAAAAAATAATGATTAGTTTATTATAGAAACCAACACTATCAAAATGTGAAGGAAAGAAAAATTCTCTTTTGGGGTATAATAAAAATATTTCACAAGGACTTGATAAATATTTTTCCTAAAAAATGATACACAATTAAAATCATTCACAAGGACAAATTAGCAAGCTTTTTAAGTTTAATTTATATTATAAATAAGTCCACTAAAAGTACATAAATTCTGTTGCTATTTTAACACATTCCATTTCTTTCAACTTCAAATATTATAAATTCAGGGCAACAAATCTGCCTCCTCCAAATGGTTTACATTTTGCTATGGATGCTCAAGTCTTATTTGCCACTACTTTTTCATATTTTGGAGGAAATGACATTTAATTTTAAGTGAAGACTATTATCTTGTTTGATGAAAAGCAAAACACATCCTATTAACATAGATACACACATTATTTATCTATTGCATTGTTCACTGTATATCCTCAACCATTAATACTAATTATAATACAATACTAATAACAGCACACTCAAAGTTATTTTCAGTCAAAGTAGTGCTGAAATGAATTTGCTTACTTTTACAAAACTGATTAATATCTATCAGGGGACTGACATCAGGCTTTGGGGAGACGGGTGTTTGGTTATCATTTTTGTCAAAGAAAAAGCCAAAAACCAACATTTGGGTGATAATTACATAATACATCACAAAGTCAAACAGAGACAAATATCCCTATAGGTTTAAATATTCTTTAGGAAAGTTTATTACATGAGGGATGTGTGTATTCATCTTGATTTCTAAGTTTGAATAATTAAAACATAAAATAAAAATACTTTCATCTAATCAAAGGATAGGTGATATATACAATTAAATTTTTATACCATTGCTGGATCGAATACTTCTTGACATATCCCATAATAGTCTTCTTATTTAAAAGAAGGACGTTTGAAAAATATAAGGAGAAAAATAATTGTAAGAATGTCACTGTAAATTAATTAAGAACAGTCAAAATATAGATCAGTTCTGAAGATTCTTATATTCATGATCCTGTGGAGTGATTTTCAGATAAAGGAAGTTCAGTTCAGTTCCCCACTCCCATGTTCTTGCCTAGAGTCTCCTGTGGACAGAGGAGCCTGGTGAGCGGCCGTCTATGAGGTTGCACAGAGTCGGACACAACTGAAGTGACGCAGCAGCAGCAGCAGCAGCAGTTCAGTTCAGTCGCTCAGTCGTGTCCAACTCTTTCTGACCCCATGGACTGCAGCATGCCAGGCTTCCCTTTCCATCACCAACTCCCGGAGCTTACTCAAACTCATGTCCATTGAGTCGGTGATAACATCCAACAATCTCATCCTCTGTCATCCCCTTCTTCTCTTGCCTTCATTCTTTCCCAGCATCGGGGGCTTTTCCAATGAGTCTCTGATCTAAATTTTAACTATTCTCAATAAATTTACAGTAGCATTTTTACAATTATTGTTTTCTTTATTTATTTCAAAAATTTCCTTCTTTTAAATAAGAAGACTATTAAGGGATGTGTCAAGATATATTTGATCCAGCAATGGTATAAAAATTTAATTGTATATATCACTTATCCTTTGATTAGATTAGATGAATGTATTTTTATTTTATAAACTTTAAGAAAATTATTCAAACTTAGGAATCAAGTTGAATACACACATCCCTCATGTAATAAACTCTCCTAAAAAATATTTAAGCCTATAGGGATATTTGTCTCTGTTTGACTTTGTAATGTTTTATTTAATTGTCACTCAAATCTTGCTTTTTTGTTGTTGTTGTTTAAAGGAAGAGAAAGGAAAAAGTGTCAAGGAAAAAAAAAAGATTAAAATAAGTAATCTATTTCATGCCCTGTCGCATGTGAAACTGAATGATAAATTTCATTGGAAAGGACTGCATCACTACTGTATGGCATAAAGTTTCAGTTGGGTGGCACAGGTAAAGGGAAGACTCATAAAGAGAGGTATTTGGGAATCATCTTGCACTAAAAGAAATAGAAAAGTGAGGTAGGAAAATTGAGTTTTGATGCTTTCATGGAAGTAGAATGGATGGTTCAATATGTGGTTTTTAATGTTCTCTTCCCAATCAAGTTAATGATATTGGGAATGAGCATATTCTTTGATATGAGATCAATTTATGTTTAATCCATGAAGAAATTATGTTTAAATAGCCTAACAGTAGAAGAAGAGTGCTACTTTCTCAAACTGTCCTTTTTGGGGGGTAATTTCTTTGGACTAGTTCCATAATGAATTCATTTTAAAACACTGTTTTATAACCACAAAGCTTGCAAGTAGTATAAATTTTCTCACCCATAAAATAAAATTATTTCTAAATTGACTGCAGGTATTATGAATTTTATTTCTTGTAAATTTAGGTTAGTTAGGTTAAATGACATGGCCACAGAGAAAGGATAGAAAACAGTGTCTTTATTCCTGAGTGACAGGGCCTTGTGAAGCTGGAATAAGTCTATGTAGAAGTGAAATCGGAGAAGGCGATGGCACCCCACTCCAGTACTCTTGCCTGGAAAATCCCATGGACGGAGGAGCCTGGTAGGCTGCAGTCCAGGGGGTCGGTAAGAGTCAGACACGACTGAGCAACTTCCCTTTCACTTTTCACTTTCATGCATTGAAGAAGGAAATGGCAACCCACTCCAGTGTTCCTGCCTGGAGAATCCCAGGGACGGGGGAGCCTGGTGGGCTGCCGTCTATGGGGTTGCACAGAGTCGGACACGACTGAAGTGACTTAGCAGTAGCAGCAGAAGTGAAATATTTTTTCTTTGTCTATTTAGGTCATTGAATTTATATGAAGGCATTGATTTTATTATTGTTGATAAACTGAAAAACATATCTAAGTTTCCTAAAGCTACAGCTACCTTTACATCATTGACTTTTCAAATTATCCTGACAATTGGGATATTTTAAAATATGCCAGTTGGGTAGCTTTAACTGTGATCTCCTTATGAAATATAAAGGAATTCGAACTTAAATTTTTCACAGGATATGTAGTGAGCTTACCTGACTTCTAGGATAATCATGATTTCAATATATATATCACTTTGATTAGATTACTAAGCAATACTTTTGATAGCTTATGCTGAACGCTGTCAGATTCGTGATCTCCAGAGAAGAAGATTTAACTTTGGGACCGGGGACCAGGCTTGATCGCTCAAGAGCTTTTGTATAGCAGTTTTATTAAAGTATTAGAAGGGACAGCGAAAGCCTCTGACATAGACATCAGAAGGGGAACGGAGAGTACCCCCCCTGCTAGTTTTAGCAAGCTGTTTTATATCGGCTAGAAAGCTACTAATCAGATAAGAGAGACACCTCAAGGCTGAGGGAGTTTCACCAGATGCCTCTCCCACAATATGCATTTTTGAGATAGGATGGCACGAGGTGTGTCATCCCCAGCCATAAAACAGCTGATATGAATACTGGTTTGTTGAGCTATTATCAGTCCAAAGTTTGAGAAAAGGAAAAAAGTTAGTCTTAGGTGGAGCCATTTTGAAGAAAGGCAAATTCCAAAGCAAATACACAGTTTCATTAATAGCTTAAGAAAAACATTTCCATGGAGAGTTTGTTTCCTCCTGCTGCTTAAGGAAGACATTTAAAAAAAAATGTCTGACACTTGCAGCCTGTTTCCTCTGTTTGGAGACCCCTGGCTTTCCTGCCTGTTACCCTCACACTTTTTTAAAAAATTTAAATAAAGATAAATAAAAAGAGAAATAATAGGCTGTAGAAAAACAGTCAATGCAGAGTTCATGTCAAATATATTAATATGTTAACACATTTTCCCCCTTAAGTATTCCTATAAAATATGAACAGACTTGCCAACACCAGTAGTCCTATTTTACTGGTTTCACTTACAAAGAGCATATTCTCATATATCTCATATTCTCATCCATTAAGACAAAATTAAATGATTCCAATTCCAATGGGATGAATTTTCACATGAGGTTTGCTGGTTTTATAAGACGAGTCCATTGTTGTTCAACGTGGAATGGAAAATACCATAACATAGCAAGTGTGTACAGGTGCAGGAATTAAAAAAAAAAAAACAACAAAAAAACACAACTTATTTTTCCCTGTAGTTAACCTTTGGCCTCCCAGGTAGTGCTTGTGTTAAAGAAACTGCCTGCCAAGCAGGAGATGTGAGTTTGAGCCCTGGGTCAGGAAGATCCCCTTGAGCAGGAAATAGCAAGCCACTCCAGTATTCTTTCTTAGAAAATTCCATGGACAGAGGAATCTTATGGGCTACAGTCCATGGGGTTGCAAAGAGTCAGAGACAGCTGAGTCTATGAGCACAGACACACATACGCAGTTGCCTTTGCCACAAATAAAATGTGGTCCAGTTGTTGCCCTTGTCCAAGCAATCAGATTACCTACACTTCTTGTTTAGATGTGAAAGGATTTGTAATTCCTGGAATTATTCCCTCCAATGATATTTTGTCCTGCTATTAGCATTGGTATTTTCTTAATAGGTGCGAAAATTGATCCAAATCTAACTGATTTCTCTAATGCCAAATGTTAAGTCTCTATCTATTCTCTTCGTGTTAGATCAATTCTTGGATGTTCAGTCACATTACAGACTGGTTCAGCTGGTAAAGAAACTGCCTGCAATGCTGGAGACCTGAGTTTGATCCCTGGGTTGGGGAGGTCCCCTGGAAAAGGGAAAGACTACCCCTCCAGTATTTTAGCCTAGAGAATTCCATGGACTGTATGTGTTAGTTGCTTAGTCGTGTCCAACTCTGCAAAACCACGGACTGTAGCCTGCCAGGCTTCTCTGTTCATGGAATTCTCCAGGCAGGAATACTGGACTGAATTGCCATTCACATATGGCCAATACATGTTTGCAGTTCAGTCTCACTAACAATCAGAAAAATTCAAAACAAAATAATTATCAAATAAATTTTTATAAACATTTAATTTGTAAAAATCAAAAAGACATATGTTAGTCTCCTACTGCTTCTGTTTAAAAAAATTACCACAAATTTAATAGCTTAAACAACATATATTTATTACTTTACAGTTCTGAAGATCAGAAGTTATGAAGTGGGTCTCACAGGGATGAATTAAAATGGTGCAGGGTTATATTTCTATCTGGAGTGGCTAGAAGAGAAAATTTTTTTCTTTTACAGCTTCTTAGAAGTTGCCTCCATTCCTCAGTTCATGACTGCCTTCCACCTTCAAGGACAGCATTGTCCCATTAGGTCTTTCTTATATCCCATCACTCCCACTGTGACTCTCTTGCCTACTATTTCCACAGGCAAAAGGCCCTTGTGATTACATTTGAATTGCAGATAATTGAATATATGTTGTAGATAATCCAGGATAATCTCCTATGTTAAAGTCAGCCGATTAACCTTTTTAATTCAGTCTTCAACTGTATGTTTCCCCTTTGGCAGGAAGTATGACACATGATTAAAATTGTGTTTTAACGCATACCTGATTATCTTAATAGCTAAACAACATTACAGATTTATTACTTTCTCAAAAATATATTCACTGTAGTTCTCAGAAAAGAGTTTGTAAAGACATACATGTGTAAATCAGATGCCTCAACTGCACCTCTAGTTTACACTTAAATGATTGCATATGTACTAAAGGAGTCATGAAACAGCTCATGAGAGCCAAACTTGGACTGGAACAACCCACCAAATCATACGTTACTCACATAATGAATATTGTATCTCATCCAAATGAATAAAATGTGATTATTCATTCAATGTATATTACATTTCAGCTAAAATGAATGAACTATATAACTGCTAACTAGTCAAAAGAAAGTTCTTAGGAAGTCTGTTGTTTTGCACATAATATCAGACTTAATCTTACCACAGGAAAACAATCTTAATCACTTCTTTTAAAAGGAAAAGCATGTTGATAAAAGAAAAAATGACAGTAATTCACATTAATAAATTTTAAGACAAAATTTGATTATCACTTTGGCTGGAAGCCTTCAGGAACCATCCCTAGGTAACTTGTGTTTGCCAACTACCTACATCTTTTATGGGCTTCCCTGGGCTTCCTTTGTGGCTCAGCTGGTAAAGAATCTACCTGCAATGTGAGAGACCTGGGTTAGATCCCTGGGTTGGGAAGATCCCCTGGAGAAGGGAACGGCTACCCACTCCAGTATTCTGGCCTGGAGAACTCCATGGACTGTATAGTCCATGGGGTCACAAAGAATTGGACATGACTGAGTGACTTTCACATTCACGCTGGTGGCTCAGATGGTTAAGAATCTGCCTAAAATGCAGGAGACCAGGGTTCAGTCCCTGAGCTGAGAAGATTCTCTAGAGAAGAGAATGGTAACCCACTGTAGTATTCTTGTCTGGAGAATTCCATGGACAGAGGAGCCAGCAAGCTACAGTCCATGGGGTTGCAATGAGTCAGACACAACTGAGCAACCAACACTTTCACTTTATATCTTTTATTACACACATTCCATGTCATTATATATATATATATATATATATATATATATATATATATTTCTTTTTTCTTACTGAAAATATAATTTTTTTACTGATTATTTATCTAAACACAGAGATCCTGAAGGGATCTAACTTACCTTATGCTTGTCTTCATTTCTGGCTTTTAGATAATGAGTCAGAAAATTTATTCCATAAAGGGTTTAGTAATAAATATTTATGTATTCCTAACCACATACATACTGGTTCCAAATAGGAAAAGGAGCACGTTAAGGCTGTATATTCTCACCCTGCTTATTTAACTTATATGCAGAGAATATCATGAGAAATGATGGGCTGGAAGAAGCACAAGCTGGAATCAAGATTGCCAGGAGAAATATCAATAACCTCAGATATGCAGATGACACCACCCTAGTGGTAGAAAGTGAAGAAGAACTAAAAAGCCACTTGATGAAAGTGAAAGAGGAGAGTGAAAAAGTTGGCTTAAAGCTCAACATTCAGAAAACAAAGATCATGGCATCCGGTCCCATCACTTCATGGGAAATAGATGGGGAAATATTGGAAACAGTATCAGACTTTATTTTTGTGGGCTCCAAAATCACTGCAGATGGTGACTGCAGCCATGAAATTAAAAGATGCTTACTCCTTGGAAGAAAAGTTATAACCAGCCTAGATAGCATATTGAAAAGTAGAGACATTACTTTGCCAACAAAGGTCCTTCTAGTCAAGGCTATGCTTTTTCCAGTGGTCATGTATAGATGTGAAAGTTGGACTGTGAAGAAAGCCGAGCACCGAAGAATTGATGCTTTTGAACTGTGGTGTTGGAGAAGACTCCTGAGCGTCCCTTGGACTACAAGGAGATCCAACCAGTCCATCCTAAAGGAGATCAGTCCTGGGTGTTCTTTGGAGGGAATGATGCTAAAGCTGAAGAAGCTCCAGTACTTTGGCCACCTCATGGGAAGAGTTGACTCATTGGAAAAGACTCTGATGTTTGGAGGGATTCGGAGCAGGAGGAAAAGGGGATGACAGAGGATGAGATGGGTAGATGGAATCACCGACTCAAGAGATATGAGTTTGAGTGAACTCCGGGAGTTGGTGATGGACAGGGAGGGCTGGCGCGCTCCAGTTCATGGGGTCGCAAAGAGTCAGACATGACTGAGAGACTGAACTGAATTGAACTGAACTGAACTGAACTGAACCACATATAGTCTGCATTGCAACTATTCAATTCTGATACTGTAGCATGGAAGTAACCATAGACAATACATAAGTAATGGGTTTGGATGTTCAAATAAAAACAGGCCAGGCCATGGATAAGGTCAGTACGTCATAGTGTGCTTAAGACCGGTCCTAAGACAACTCTTCACACCTTGATTTGCACATAGAATTAATATGTATTAACTCACAGATATAAAACTGTAATAGTTTAGCAAAAATGTGAGCCCAAGAGCAAGTTAGAAAAAAAATGAGATTTCAATTGAGCTAAATTTTATAAACTCATCTTAAAATCATGGTGATATGGAGATAATACATGTTTATATGTTATGCGTGACAATACACTTCCATGGCTTCCATCTAGTAGTTGTTTATTGGCAGTGCAGCACTATACATATCCATGTGATCATGTTTCAGTGTAGTGTCTAATGCTAATTTTATTTAACAGTGACATTCTACATATGGTTAAGCATGCCTTTTTAGTTTTTCATTATTAAAATTCTGTGTTTTTCATTTATTAGTATTTTAGTTTTTTAATTATTCTCTCCTTCCTGTTGATTGTATTTTTTGCTTATTTTAATACTTAATGATTCAACTGGTTCTATGAGAACTCCCTAATAATTCTCTAAAATATCTCAGCAAACTTAATAGGGATATAATTCAAAATTAAATAGAGCCAATAAAACTGTGAACTATATCCTTAAATATCCTCACAAGAGAGATGGTTTTCTTACAGTGTTAATAGCACTTCATCAAGTTATGTGTGGTAACTGCTAAATAACAGTTTTCATTTTTGTTTATGCCTATGGTTAAAAGTATATTATATATAATAAATTCATAAAGATATACCAAATGGAGCAATCATGTATTTATTTTATTTTTCACTGTTCTAATGTTGATTATTTTATTCCATTTTTAAAATTCAGGCCACAACCCATTAAACTAATAATGTGATTGATAAGTTAAATGCAATCCTGTTTGAAAAATCACAGTTAGAGCATGCTATGCTATGCTATGCTAGGTCACTTCAGTCGTCTCCAACTCTGTGCAACCCCATAGATGGCAGCCCACCAGGGTCCCCCGTCCCTGGGATTCTCCAGGCAAGAACACTGGAGTGGGTTGCCATTTCCTTCTCCAGCACATGAAAGTGAAAAGTGAAAGTGAAGTTGCTCAGTCGTGTCCGACTCTTAACGACCCCATGGACTGCAGCTTATCAGGCTCCTCCATCCATGGGATTTTCCAGGCAAGAGTACTGGAGTGGGGTGCCATTGCCATAAAGTGGTATAAAGTTAGCAGTGAGGAACTTTTTCACATACTTCCTGTTACACCTTTTATTTGCATGCCATGTGTGTGTGTATATATATATATATATTTTTTTTTTAATTAAGACATTTATTTCTGAAAAATTTAGAAGCTTTGGCTTAAGAAAATTTCTGGTTAAGAATATGGCTTTCTCAGTTACAATTGCATCAAAGATAATCTTATTATTTGGCATCCCACTGAATTCATTATAGAAATTTCAATTATTTATTATTTAGTTCTATAATAAAGCTTAGCAAATTTTCTAAGTTGTCAGTACTGTTTACGTAGGGATATTTTTTAAAGTGACATACTGATAGTATTATGCTAAGATCTATTAAAAATAAATATTGATTTTTATAAATATCTAGTTATGAGTAGCACATAAGTTTGTGAAAAGAAGAAAATTAATTCTATTAGATTGAGAACATCTATTGATTTGTTCAGAATTATTTAGTGTATCTAGTTGGATCTTTTATGAAAGAGAGGGAGTCTTACAACTTTATGACTTTTTTCCCCATGATCACATATGTTAGATAAACCTCTCCAGAGAAAAATAAATTATCTCTCGCTCTTTTTTTTTTTTTTTTTTTGCTACTAAGCAGTGGAGAATAAGTTTATCATTTAGGAAGGCTTATATTTGTCACTTTGATTTTTCTGTTTTATTTTTCTTTATTTATGCATTACCTAGCACACTGTCTGTTAACGTTTTTGACCTATTTATTGGTGGAAATGACTGAATATTCATAAAGCACATGACATGCTGTGTGGGAAAAAAAAGGTTGAATTGTATCTAAAATAATTCAGAATCAGGTTCCTTATATTTCCTAAAATTAAGACTACCTGGTTCTTAGTATTCATAAGCATGTGACCCCAGGTAGATTTAGCACAATTTAGTACAAACAGCAAGACATCAGTTGAACACATAAGATTTAAAAGTGTTAAAAACTAAACATATACAACAATGAGATACTACTGCATACCTATAAAACAGCCAAAATCCAAAACACAGATGCTATCAAATGATGATGAGGTATAGAGTAATAGGAAATTCTCATTTTTTACTGGTGGGAATATAAAATGGTACAGTCACTTTGGCAACTTCTTGCAAAAATAAACATGCCCTTACTACATGATCTTGCAATGCACTATTAGATATTTACACAAATGAGTTAAACATGCATATCCACATAAACCTCCACATGAATGTTCATAGCAGATTTATTCACATTTGCAAAAACTGAGCACAACCAAGATGTCTTGCAATAACTGAATTGATAAATAAACTGGGGTCCACACACAAAGAAATAGACATTATTAAAAAAGAAATAAGCTGTCCAACTACAAAAAGACCTGGAGGAAACCTAAACACATGCTGCTAAGCCAGTCAGAAATGATGGCATACTGTATGCCTACGCTTATATGACATTTTGGAAAAGGCAAAACTATAGATAAAATGAGACGATCAGTGGTTGCCAGGAGTTCTGGTGGAGATAGGAAGGACAGATAAGTGGAATGCAGAGATTTTTGTTGTTGTTGATATTTAGTCACTGAGTTCTCTCTGACTCTTTTGAGACCCCACAGATTTTATCACTCCTGGCTCCTCTGTCCAAGGAATTTCCCAGGCAAGACTACTGGAGTGGGTAGTCACTTCCTTCTCAAGGGGATCTTCCTGACCCAGGAATCGAACCCACATCTCCTACATTGGCAGGCAGATTCTTTACCGCTGAGCCACGAGGGAAGCCCCAGGGATTTTTAGGCACTCAAAATATTCCACAGAATTCTATAGCAGATATAAGATACTATACACTTAGCACAACCCATAGATCTGTGAAACATGAAAAGTGTATCCAAATGTAATTATGGAAATTTGTTAATACTAATACATTAATACTGGCTTAGTTTTAACAAACATACCATACCAATATAATATGTTAACTAGGACAAACTGAGGGCAAGGGAGCATCTGAGCAGTAACGCTTTGCATTTTCTGTTGAGTTTTCTTATAAAACTAAATCTGCTCTAAATTATAAAGACTGTTAATTTTTAGAATGTGTGTTAGTCACTCAGTTATGTGTCCAAGTCTTTGTGACCCATGGACTGTAGCCTGCCAGGATTCTCCGTCCGTGGGATTCTCCAGGCACGAATACTGGAGTCGGTAACCATTCCCTTCTCCAAGGGATCTTCCTACCCAGGGATCGAACCTAGGTCTCTGGCATTGCAGGAAGATTCTTTACCAGATAAACCACCAGGGATCCGTGATCTGAGCTCTGCCCTGTGACTTGCTTTGGCCAGTGGAACAGAGTAAATGTAACACAAGCAGAGACATGAAAAAAACTATATCAATTCTGTCCCTGCAAAAAGATGAAACCCTGTCAAGTTTGCTGGGTATGAGAGACCACGTGCAGCTAAGATAAGCGAATCTCATACTGTTGAGTCCTTCCTACCCCAAATGGTCCTCAGCAAACTTTCCAGCTGACAGCAGACATGTGAGTGAAGCAAATTGAGATGGCTAAACCTGGCCCATCTTGGTAGAAGATGGAATGAACAAGGAACAGATTCATGAGAAGTGAATACGTATTATTGTAAGTAACTGAGATTTTAGGTTGGCTGTTATGCAGCATTATTGTGTCAGAAAATCTTTTCAATTCCTTTGAAAAAGTCTGCTTCTGCATTTTACTAGAGCTGAATCACAAATTAAGACTTTAGAAGCTAAGAACTTACAGAATTGAGACCGGATAATGGAATTCTTTCTAGATCAACTGTGTATTTCAGGCCCAAGTAGAATATGGTGCCTAAGAACCTGACATGGAATAATAGGTTCGTTTAAGTGGATAAAATGGCCCAAATTAGTCCCACATGTAAAAAGAAGACAAAATAACAATCAATTAATATTGAAATAAGGGAGTGTAAAAACACATACAATAATTCATTTTTAAAGGAAGCTTACAATAAACACAAATGATTATATACAAAGAAAATACTGCATTATGCATACTACAGATCAACTTGTGTTTCCCTAAAATTTATATGTTGAAGCACCAACTCTCCTAATGACTGAGTTGGAGATAGAGTCTGTGAAGAGGTGATTAAAGGTCTAATGAGGGCATAGGGTAAAGTTTTAACTTAATAGGGCAAGTACCCTTATAAGAGAGGGAAGAGACACTTGGCTTCTTTCTAACCTCCATGTGAGGACACAGTAAGAAGATGATCAGCATATACAAGCTAGGAAGAGAGTTCTCACGAGGACTCCAATTAGCCAATTCCTTGATTTGAACTTCCTAGCATCCAGAGCTGTAGGAAATAAATTTCTATTGTTTAACCCACTCTGTCTGCAGTATTTTGCTATGGGAGTCTGAACAGACTAATACAATGTACAAATAAAACATGAATAGAAATCTTGAGAATGAGTCAATTCTTAGATATTTACATTCATTTTTTGTTGTTGTTGTTTTGTGTGTTTTTACCTTTGTTTTTCTTTTGCATTGTAATCATTATGTTGATTGATACAGGGTCCTTACACAACACTATGTTCCTTTCATTCTCCCAAATCTATCTCAGATTTTCAAGAACAAAAGCTCAAATGTAGGTCCTGGATAACAATTTACATTCTGCTCTTGGGCTGCTTCTAGTCTGGAACAGAGAAGTTTACTCAAAACAGCAAGCCATATCAGAGTGAAAAGCATAATGAGCAGACTTCCATAGGGAAAGAGAGATAGGATGATGAATTATTAACATATAAAAGGTTGTGTATCTGTGAAGTGTAATTAAAAATATATATTTTTTTTCTTTTTTCCTCTGAGAATACTGGTGTCTCCCTCAGCTTGCTGAGTGGTAATTTAGGGTATGGAATATTACAGTTTTTCTTTTTAAATTTATTCTATTGTTAATCATTAGATCTATAACTTGACGTGGGCCACTATGAACATATCTGCTATAAAAATGTTGGTACACAGAGGTTTTATGTAAAAAAATTTCATTTTTTTGACTAAATACCTTGGAGTCATTCTTTCAAATGTTTGTACTGTCCTGGTGATTTTACATCATTCCCTACATTTTAGGTTTATTATAGCCTTTCTATTAAGTGGTCTGCACTATTTTGCTTAATCTTAATATTTTCACTGGATATAAAATTATAAATTGAGTCTTTTTCTTCTTTACATTTTAAAATTTCAGTAAGTGAAGAAAAATCTAAAGCCCGACTAATCATTGTTGTAATTCATGATGATGAAAAGTAGCATTATTCTCACCATAAAGTTCAAAGCCCTAGCAATAAGGCTAAATGAGCTTACATACAGAAATATCTGAGTGTCTGTGCCCTGTGACTGCCAGGAAAGACCAGTAATAACATCCTGAAATTATTTTTTCATTTAAGGCCCAAAACAACACTCTTGACAGAAGAGGGAAATATCATGGCCACAACATCCACACAGTTTTCACTCTGTCTTACTTCCTAACCTACATTTCATGAACATAGCTGGTTCACAGGGAATTAGGATACAACACTAATTCAGTTGAACTGAACTTCAGGGCTGTTGGTCATGTGAAAACCAAAGAATAGATTGAACATAATTATCATACTATGGCTTTCTAGGGCTTCCCTGGTGGCTCAGAGGGTAAAGCACCTGCTTGCAATGCAGGAGACCTGGATTTGATCCTTGGATCGGGAAGATCCCCTGGAGAAGGAAACAGCAACCCACTCCAGTACTCTTGCCTAGAAAATACCATGGACAGAGAACCCTGGTAGACTACAGTCCATGGGATCACCTATGACTCTAGGTAGAGGATAACAGAGCAGGGACTGTAGAAGTCAGCCTTCAGCCCTTCAGCTTATGTTACAATTCAGGGAATAAACATTTCTAAGGAAAATAGGCCAGGCAGTCAAGGAATATTCATCCTTAATAAGATCTCAGGAACTTTCTAAAAACTTGCTTTCTAGGAAATTTCTAAGAACTTAAAATTTTGAGTAAATTACCAGAACCAAATTCAACTATATTCATTCAATAGAAATTAATTTAAAAAAAAATACCAATGGTTTTCTCTAACTGATCAAAAGTCTTGCAAAAATGAGAATATGTATTCTGCTATGTTTGTGTGGAACATTCTATAATTATCAATTAAGTCAAGTTAATTGATTATCAAGCATACATATACAGCCTGTTTATCAAGTATTATCTGTCATAGTAGGATATTGGCGGCAATCTGTGTGTTCATCATTGGGATACAGATGGGTAAAATGTTGTATATATATATATGGGTATATATGGTATATGGGAATACCAGACCACCTGATCTGCCTCTTGAGAAATTTGTATGCAGGTCAGGAAGCAACAGTTAGAACTGGACATGGAACAACAGACTGGTTCCAAGTAGGAAAGGAGTATGTCAAGGCTATATATTGTCACCCTGTTTATTTAACTTATATGCAGAGTACCTCATGAGAAAAGAAAGACTGGAAGAAGCACAAGCTGGAATCAAGATTGACGGGAGAAATATCAATAACCTCAGATATGCAGATGACACCACCCTTATGGCAGAAAGTGAAGAGGAACTAAAAAGCCTCTTCATGAAAGTGAAAGTGGAGAGTGAAAAAGTTGGCTTAAAGCTCAAAAATGAAGAAAACGAAGATCACGGCATCCGGTCCCATCGCTTCATGGGAAATAGATGGGTAAACAGTGAAAATAGTGTCAGACTTTATTTTTCTGGGCTCCAAAATCACTTCAGATGGTGACTGCAGCCATGAAATTAAAAGATGCTTACTCTTTGGAAGGCAAGTTATGACCAACCTAGATAGCATATTCAAAAGCAGAGATACTACTTTGCCAACAAAGGTTCGCTAGTCAAGGCTATGGTTTTTCCTGTGGTCATGTATGGATGTGAGAGTTGGACTGTGAAGAAGGCTGAGCACCGAAAAATTGATACTTTTGAACTGTGGTATTGGAGAAGACTCTTGAGAGTTCCTTGGACTGCAAGGAGGTCCACCCAGTCCATTCTGAAGGAGATCAGCCCTGGGATTTCTTTGGAAGGAATGATGCTAAAGCTGAAACTCCAGTACTTTGGCCACCTCATGCGAAGTGTTGACTCATTGGAAAAGACTCTGATGCTGGGAGGGATTGGGGCAAGAGGAGAAGGGGATGACAGAGGATGAGATGGCTGTATGGCATCACTGACTCGATGGACGTGAGTCTCAGTGAACTCCGGGAGTTGGCAATGGACAGGGAGGCCTGCCATGCTGCGATTCATGGGGTCGCAAAGAATTGGACACGACTGAGCAACTGTTCTGATCTGATCTGATCTGATATATGGTATACATATATATATATATATGGGTAAAATGGCGGTATATAATTTTATAAACATAATCACCAAATAAGGTAAATCATAATTTAGGAGCTATAAATGAACAGTATTCTACATGAATATTAAAAATGTAACATTAAGCAAAAACAAATGCATTAAAAATTTGGTAGGTGAAATAGTGGATATGGAGCATAGGTATGGAAGAAAATTAAAAAAAATAATGAAAGCAAGTGAGAGAGTTTGCATACACTAGTGATGATATGTTGATATAATTTAAGAGAAATTCAATGCTGTTCATAAAGTTCTTTACCCTAAAATTTTCATAGCTAGTCTAACAAAATCCAATTTCTATTTAGCATGTATTGGTCATCTATCAGAATGCAATCTAGTGCCTACATGAATGTGAAATAATTTGTATAGGCGATATTCTTAATTTGCAACATTTTAAGCACCAGTTGGGCCCATTTAAATCAGTATAATTGTTTAGTGAACATCATATTTATCTTTATTCACTTTACTTTCAATAAAGGCAGTCAGTTATTAAAATAAACTTGATATGTAATATGAAAAGGTATACAAAAATTGGAAATCCAAATACATAATCATTAATTAAATTATAGAAAACTTGAGTGAAAATACAGTACATTTTATCTTATTTTTTCTTTAATTATAGGAATAAACAACACTGTTTAAAAGACAAGTATATCTTAAATTGTTCTGAAATACAATGCACTGAAGTGGAAAAATTTTCTTAGCTGTATCTATTAAAAGTTGGAGAAAATCAATTTACAATGCCAGAAGTTCTACAGTTTTTATTTCCAGAATTTCACTTTTAATGAAATAGAATAACACTTTATTTAAACTATTAATACTAAATTAAAATATAAGAAAGTACGGAATGGAGGAGAGTGTACATACATACACACACACACACACACAAAGGCACAAATGGGCTAGTATACTTGTGCATGGCTTCTAAGTCACTTCAGTTGTGTCCAACTCTTCACAACCCTCTGGACTGTAGTCCACCAGTCTCCACTGTAGATTCACCAGGAAAGAATACTGGAGTGGGTTGCTGTGCCCTCCTCCAGAGGATCTTTCAACCCAAGGATAATCTTGTGTTTCTTACTAGTATGCTCATTGCCTTTCAAATTGGGTCAAATGTATTCTTTCTAAATATCCTGTGATAGCAGTGCATGCCAATTATTAGGTACTCCAAGTAAATTCTTTGGTCCTCTGTGAGAACAATAAAAGGCATAGGGGTATCATTAGGTCTCATTTAGATAAAACGATACATAATTTGAAGTGGTAAATATCTGACAATATATTTAAATTGCATCTGGGTGACTGCAGCCATGAAATTAAAAGACACTTATTCCTTGGAAGGAAAGTTATGACCAGCCTAGATAGCATATTGAAAAGCAGAGACATTACTTTGCTAACAAAGGTCCGTCTAGTCAAGGCTATGGGTTTTCCTGTGGTCATGTAAGGATGTGAGAGTTGGACTGTGAAGAAGGCTGAGCACTGAAGAACTGATGCTTTTGAACTGTGGTGTTGGAGAAGACTCTTGAGAGTCCATTGGACTGCAAGGAGATCCAACCAGTCCATTCTGAAGGAGATCAGACCTGGGATTTCTTTGGAAGGAATGATGCTAAAGCTGAAACTCCAGTACTTTGGCCACCTCATGCAAAGAGTTGACCCATTGGAAAAGACTGATGCTGGGAGGGATTGGGGGCAGAAGGAGAAGGGGACAGCAGAGGATGAGATGGCTGGATGGCATCACTGACTCAATGGACGTTGAGTCTGAATGAACTCCGGGAGTTGGTGATGGACAGGGAGGCCTGGTGTGCTGTGATTCATGGGGTCGCAAAGAGCTGGACACAACCAAGTGATTGATCTGAACTGAACTGATGAGGCTCTAACAAACATTTTTAAAAAGATGCTTTTGGGGCTCTAATCATACAGTAGGTTGATTATGACAGATGACAGAAAGATACTAGATACAGGAACACTTCATTTTACTTCTCCATCCCTTTATAGGGCTTTGCAAATATTTTATTTTTACATATTGAACATTTATGGCAACCTTGAATTGGCAGATGATAGCAACTGCTTTTTAGTAATAGTGTTTTTAATTAAGATATTTTTATTTTTTAGATATATTGCTATTGCACACTTAATAGGCTACAGCATAGTGTAAAAATGACTTTTATTTGCACTGAGAAACCGAAATATTCATGGGTTTTGCTTTATTGCTATATTTGCTTTATCACAGTGGTCTACTAATAAATCCACAATATCTTTGAGGTATTAATGCAGATATACAGAATGAAAACAAGTAGCCAAAACTAAAACCAATCAAGAAGTTTAATCTATTTCAAAGAAACCAGAGAGATTTTTACTCCTTGGTTAAATATTCCTAGTTAATATTAAAATTTGCATTTAAAAAGAAGAAAGCTGGAGAGAGCATCAGTTGTCTTTGTACAACAATGGCTAATATTCTAGAGTTGAAGATTCTAGCCATCTTACTGGTTAAGAAATGCTATCTCATTGTCGTTTTCTTCTGCATTTCTCTAATAACTAATAATATCAAGCACCTATTCATGTATTAATTGGATATTTAATCTTCTTTAAAGACATGTCTATTCAGGTTTGCTTTCCCATTATTATTTGTCTTTTGATCACACAGTTGCAAGAGGATATATTTTTGTACCCATTTCTGTATCTGTCTATCATAATCATCTATCTGTTTTGGATACAATTACCTTACTAGATATGTGATTTGCAAACAACTTTTTTTTTAAATTTTATTTTATTTTTAAACTTTACATAATTGTATTAGTTTTGCCAAATATCAAAATGAATCCGCCACAGGTATACATGTGTTCCCCATCCTGAACCCTCAACTTTTACAATTTTGTTTATTGTCTTTTCATTTTCTTGATGCAGTCCCTTGAATGACAAAATATTTTAATATTGATAATGTTTAATTTTTCTATTTTTAATTCTGTTGCTAATGTTTTTGGTATCAAATCTGAAAATCTTTTGTCAAATTCAGGATCATAAAGATATAACCTATGTTTCCTTCTAAAAAATATTTAGTATTAGTTTTTTTCAGTCAACTGTTTGATCTACTTTTGTCCAGTTAACTTATATATAAAGTATGATGTAAGGGTTACATTTAATTCTTTTCCATGTAGCTATCCAGTTGGTATAGATCCATTAGTTTAAAAGACTCTGCATTAGATACATACACCCTAATGTTCACTGCAGCACTATTTACAATAGCCAGTATACAGAAGCAACCTAAACGTCTATAGATAGAGGAATGGATAAAGACGTGGCACATATATACCATAAAATATTAGTCATCCATAAAAATGAATGAGATAATGCCATTTGTAGTAACATGGATAGACCTAGAGATTGTCATATTGAGTGATATAAGTCAGACAAAGACAAATATCACATGATATCACTGAGATATAGAATCTACAAAATATGATATAAGTAAAATTATTTACAAACACAAATAGAGTCACAGTTGTAGAAAACAAACTTACGGTGATCAGTGGGGAGAGAGAGTGGTGAGGGGAGGATAAGTTGGGAGATGGGGATTGACATACACACACTGCTGCTGCTACTGCAGCTGCTAAGTCAGTTGAGTCGTGTCCAACTCTGTGTGACCCCATAGATGGCAGCCCACCAGGCACCACCGTCCCTGGGATTCTCCAGGCAAGAACACTGGAGTGGGAAAGGGAAAAGTGAAAGTGAAGTCGCTCAGTCATGTCTGACCCTTCGTGACCACATGGACTGCAGCCTACCAGGCTCCTTCATCCATGGGATTGTCCAGGCAAGAGTACTGGAGTGGGTTGCCGTTGCCTTCTCCGATACACACACTACTATATATAAAATAGATAACTAATAAACATCTTTCCCTCTTTCCCACAAACACCTGCTGATTGAGACACCTTGATTATTAACCCTGACATTGTGCGTGTTATAATAATACCATTAACTTTGCCTTTAATTCTTAATTCTGTTGCTGGGCCCTTTAAGTCTCAACTTTTATCTTTTACTTTCACACTTATGATTTCATATAAACATCTCTTATCTCCAATGCGAACCTACAAAGGTAGCTACCACTAAGCTTTTTATAGATATAAAGTAATAAATTAGCAAGGTAGGGTCCTATCTTGCTAATGCATTCTTTACCACCTTTGTGTGATGCAAAGATGGTAAAGAATCCATCTGCCAATGCCAATGCAGTAGACACAGGAGACATGGGTTCAATCTCGGGGTCAGGATGATCACCTGGATAATGAAATGGCAACCCATTCCAATATTTTTGCCTGAAAAATTTCCTTGAACAGAAGACCCTGTTGGGCTATAGTCCATGCATTCACAAAAAGTCAGAGATGAGTGAGCATGCATGCACACATCTTCTGGATCCACCCACTAAATATCAGCAAGATAGAGTCTTAGATTTTACTTTAATCATTCTAGCACATTTACCTACCAGAATCTTCCCATTCCTAAATAGTAAATCAATTAATTTCTGATATTTTCATTTCATTCAAGGTAAACTATTTTCATGTCCAAACTCCACAGAAGTATATCAAAATTATTAAGGTTTATTCTAAACCTTCTTGCTGAAGTGCAGACTTCTGACACATAATTGACTGTCCACATGATATAAAATGCTTTTCTACTTTAGCTTTATATTTAAACACAATGAGACATTGTTTCTTCTCCAACGCCCTTAAGATCTATTCATATTCATAATCCTTCTTTTCCTGCTAGCACACAGGGCCAAAATGACAATCTCCTTGATATTTCTGGCATGAGGAACTTTAATTTCCTGTATTTATGGCTTTGATATAGAAAATTCAATGAGACAAATTCAAGTCAAGAGATGAGGCTTTATTTTACAATGCACCAAAGTTACCATACTGTCTTATTGCACTGTATCAAGGCAATATATGACTGTTTTAAATTTATTTGAACATTTTTTACCTCAAAACACACTAAATAATAAAAGAGACTTTTCATTTATTACTGTTTTAGGAAAAAATACTACAATTTATTCAATGTAGTAGTCTATATAATAAAAGAAAATCAAAAGGATCCTCAAATTTTTTCTCTGTGTGAAGATGACAAGCAAGAAATGTTAATGTTTACATAACTCTTTTTCAATACGCTTGAATGTTTGCTGTTTTCCAGATTTTGAAGGCCTTTAAATTCACTGTTTTGTCCTAAATTATTTTCTATGTTAATTTTTTTTAAAATATGAATTATCCATGTGTCTTCAGAAGTTTGAAAATTGTTTAGTATAATTGAGTAAGAAGAGTGCATCTTTGAAAGAATAATATATCCATCTCCATTTTCTATTAACTATCAGGCACGCTGATCTTTTGGTTCTACTAGGGCAAGTGTAAAAGTTCTTCTTGATATTGTATTATATATAGAGACAGTGTTAATTTATTCTTATCATTTTTATTACTTACATAAAATATGTTTGCATAATATAATCGATATATGTTTTTAACATGTGAAAACTGTATGAGTATCTCGAGATGAAATGTTTCATTTCTCCCATTAAAATTAAATAAAATGTTTTATTTCACATAAATGCTCTCAAGGAAGAATCAATTTGATTAAGCCAGAGATAACTGGATTTGAATTACGATAATATATATGTCTATGTGTATGTGTGCAAAGTCACTTCAGTTGTGTCTGACTCTTTGTGACCCTATGGACCATAGCCCACCAGGCTCTTCTGTCCATGGAATTCTCCAGACAAGAAAACTGGAGTGAGTTGCCATGCCCTCTTCTAGGGGATCTCCCCAACCCGGGGATTGAACTTGTGTCTCTTATTTCTCGTGCACTGGCAGGTAGGCAGTTTACCACTAGTGCCACCTGGGAAGTCTCCATATATGTCTGTAAAAAACAAAAGATAATTTGTATTATTGCTTCAAATGAAATTGAAATAATACCATATTAGATTTCTAGGGAATCTGTAACAAAATACCACAGATGGCTTAAAAACATATTTATTTTCTCACACTTCTGGGAGCTGAAAATTTGAGATTAAGCTGATGGCAATGCTGTTTTCTTGTGAAGCTTATTTCTCTTCTTGGCTAATATGTGGCTGTTTTTTTCTCTGTATCATCACATGGTCTTGCCTCTTTACTTAGAAGGACACTAGACATGATGGATAGGGCTCTTCTAAGCTAAATTATCTTTTTACAGACCTTATTTCCAAATACAGTTCATATTCTTAAGTAGTAAAATTTGGAATTCAACTTTTGAATTTGGGGGAGAACTCAAGTCTGCCCATAACATCATCATGCTTATTTCTGGCAGAGACCTTGTGGTCTGCATATCCTATTAATTAACTACTCCATTAGATACAGTTTGTTGACCCCTTTATTATATCATTGACTTGTTTTTCTCATTCCTGCTATTACTTCCATTACTTAAGAACCTGAAGAAACAAAACCAAAGACATCAGCACTTTCCACATCATCTATTTTCCACAGCCATTCAGAAACAGCTCCAAAGCTGATATTAAATGTAATAGATATAATTATTAGCTTCAGTAATAAAACTTTCTCTTCTAGGCTATTTACTAGGCTCTTTCAAATTACAATCAATCACATATTCTAACATATTCTATTTAAATGATGTGTTTGAAACTAAAACTTAGAGTTTTTTTGTTTGTTTGTTTTTGGTTTTTTTGGTGTTTCTTGATGTTACTATTGTGAAAAAAGTAATGAGATAATTTTTACCAAAATTTATTTCAGTATAAATGTATCTAGTGGTAAAGAACCTGCCTGCCAATGCAGGAAACTTAGGGGATGCAATTTTGATCCCTGGGTCAGGAAGATCTTTTGGAGGAAGAAATGGCAACCCACTTCAGTATTCTTGCCTGAAGAATCCTATAGACAGAGGAGCCTGATGGGTTATAGTCCATAGGGTTGCAAAGAGTTGGACATGACTGAAGCAACTTAGCATGCACCCATGCATGGGCATTTAATTTATGGCATGTAATCAGCATGACAAATAAATGAATCTACACCCTTCTATGATGTTTGCACTACAGTGTGCATGGAGGATTTGGACATATTTGTTGGCTTGTTTAAAGTAGTTTGACATAAGTGTTTTGTCTATAACATTAGTAGGTTTCAGTGTGATAGAACACATATGAGGCATCATTGCTATCTGAATACAGTAAAAAGAACCAACAAAAAAGTTTGACAATAGAGGCTTATATCAGAACTGCTAGCAGAAAGAATACATCCATATTCAAACTAAAGATATTTACGATAAGTTAGATATGCTTATTAAAGACATTGCATTTAATGTTAGCCATTTTAAAATTTGTTATATGATTAACATACCATTTGATCACCTATTTTGTAATATTTTTGTTAAAAGCCCATGACTTATACTCAATAGATACAGCATTTTGTAAACTATCATATGTATCTCAATTTTCTAATTTTCAACATATCTACTTTGAAGCTATTTAAAAATAGATTACTATATTATATCAACAAGAAAGTTATTAAATGAGAAAGATCATTAAAGGATAGTAGAATTTTAAAGTATTTTATTTACAGCTTTTTAAAATCAGATATAACATAAATAAATGAATAAAAGTTTGAAAGGAAATATTTCCCTTCACTATATTTTTAAATTTTCAACTTAAAGATTTTAGCAGTAATGTATCCAGTTCATCTAGGACATTAATAAAATAAATAAATAAAAACTCCCTGCAAAAAAATAATTAATTAATGTCAAATTAAAATGAAAATTGAAACTAAATTCAGTTGCATATTTAAATATATCTTCAGTTCGGTTCAGTCACTCAGTCGTGTCTGACTCTTTGCTATATTTTATATAAAACAATTTAACCTGTTTAAAATATACACTGATGGATACAGCAAGCTTAAGGCATTAATATTTGTATGCTGCTGCTAAGTTGCTTCAGTCATGTCCGACTCTGTGCGACCCCATAGATGGCAGCCCACCAGGCTCCCCCATCCCTGGGATTCTCCAGGCAAGAACACTGGAGTGGGTTGCCATTAGATATAAAAATCAAATCATGCCTTCTTTACTAAGCATGAAGATACTTTGGTAAAATTAAAATCACAATAAAATTAGCTAATACAATTAAATTATTTTATTCAATAATATTTTGGATGCACTTATTCTTATAACAGAAATAATTATGACAAAAAGAAATATTCATGAGAAAATTTTTGTCTAAATTTTGAACTGTATCTAATTATGAAGAACAAGATATTTTTCCAGTTTTCTGATTTAGGCAATGGGTATGCATCATTTGTATCTCTGTCACTTACTCAGGAAAACTAGAAGGTATCTAGTAGAGCAGAATGCTATAAGACATAGGTGTTGAACACAATTAAAAGGAAGCACATTTGTCAGTTGCTTCATTTGTTATTATTTTCTCTGCAACTCCTACAGCTCAACTCCAGAAAAATAAATGATCCAATCAAAAAATGGGCCAAAGAACTAAATAGACATTTCTCCAAAGAAGACATATAGATGGCTAACAAACACATGAAAAGATGCTCAACATCACTCATTATCAGAAAAATGCAAATCAAAACCACTATGAGGTACCATTTCATGCCAGTCAGAATGGCTACTATCCAAAAGTCTACAAGCAATAAATGCTGGCGAGGGTGTGGAGAAAAGGGAACCCTCTTACACTGTTGGTGGGAATGCAAACTTAGTACAGCCACTATGGAGAACAGTGTGGAGATTCCTTAAAAACCTGGAAATAGAACTGCCTTATGACCCAGCAATCCCACTGCTGGGCATACACACTGAGGAAACCAGAAGGGAAAGAGACAGGTGTATCCCAATGTTCATCGCAGCACTGTTTATAATAGCCAGGACATGGAAGCAACCTAGATGTCCATCAGCAGATGAATGGATAAGAAAGCTGTGGTACATATACACAATGGAGTATTACTCAGCCATTAAAAAGAATACATTTGAATCAGTTCTAATGAGGTGGATGAAACTGGAGCCTATTATACAGAGTGAAGTAAGCCAGAAAGAAAAACACCAATACAGTATACTAATGCATATATATGGAATTTAGAAAGATGGTAACAATAACCCTGTGTACGAGACAGCAAAAGAGACACTGATGTATAGAACAGTCTTATGGACTCTGTGAGAGAGGGAGAGGGTGGGAAGATTTGGGAGAATGGCATTGAAACATGTATAATATCATGTATGAAACGAGTTGCCAGTCTAGGTTCAATGCACTATACTGGATGCTTGGGGCTGGTGCACTGGGACGACCCAGAGGGATGGTATGGGGAGGGAGGAGGGAGGAGGGTTCGGGATGGGGAACACATGTATACCTGTGGCAGATTCATTTCGATATTTGGCAACACTAATACAATATTGTAAAGTTTAAAAATAAAATAAAATTTAAAAAAAAAGAAAGTAAAAAAAAAGTATCTAATTGCTAAGCTAAATAAAAAAATAAAATAAAATAAAAGGAAGCACATTCACAGAACAAAAAGTTGATAACTGGTGGTAGGCATTCACATTGAAACTGAATTTTAGTCCTGATAAGGATCATTCAATACTTGCTGCTGTTGCTGCTACTAAGTCACTTCAGTAATGTCCGACTTTGTGGGACCCCATAGATGGCAGCCCACCAAGCTCCCCCGTCCCTGGGATTCTCCAGGCAAGAACACTAGAGTGGGTTGCCATTTCCTTCTCCAATGCATGAAAGTGAAAAGTGAAAGTGAAGTCGCTCAGTCATGTCTGACTCTTAGCTATCCCATGGACTGCAGCCTACCAGGCTCCTCCATCCATGGGATTTTCCAGGCAAGAGTACTGGAGTGGGTTGCCATTGCCTTCTCCACATTCAATAGTTACCTTTCACTAAAAATATATGTTCTATTACAGCTAAGCAGAAATTATTTTTATATCTGGCCTTGATTCCTGTTCTAATCAGCTGATTGACTTGTGACTTGTGCTGATTGACAGGGCAGAAATGCAAAGACTTTGCAATTAATAATTCTCTGCTGTTGCTGAGTAGCAAGACCTTCATTTTAAATTATGCCAACATGCTTCACAATTTAATCATAGCCCAAGGAGTAAATACTATGGTTTTAATCAAAGATTATTTCTGGCTAAATAAGTATAACCTTCTATAATATTTCAATATGACCTTAAAAAATTTTAATGATTTTCTTTTAAAAAATAGCAGCATTTTGGTCTTCATGATTCTGTTTATTCATTTACTTTTGTTTTTGCTTTAAGCTGAATTTTTCATGTCCATCCAACATATATATCTATGGCTAATTATAGATACCCATTTAGATTAAGCATTTACTGTGGATCAGTCTATTATACTCACAGTAAACCATCTTTGGCACTCTAAAAAGTCCTTAACCAAAGCTACATACTTTCAGTGAGAAATGATTTACTCTCAAGTGTTGGCATTATTTTCTTTTTTGACCAAATCAATACAGATTAACTCAAATCACTCAAAATACTAAGATGTTGTAAAAAGTCTACTATTCTTTGCACAGGAAAAGTTTAGCTTAATGAAAGAGTGAGCAGCATATGAAATATTTACATATCATTTAATATTTTGAAGTCAGGAAAATAATGTTCAAAAATGTTGAGCACTTTATCTGAGAAAGCCTGCAAAGAAAGGTATTAGCAGAAATTTCTATATATTAAATTAAGTTTTGTTTTATTAGGAGAAAAGAAAAGGTTTGAAAGAATAGTGATGAAAACTCAAGATTTTTTTTTTTGAACTTAATGGCAATACTTGTAGTTTAGTAAAGCACAATTTCAGTTATTATATTTTGGGGAGGTTTATTTTCTGTCAGTTACAAGCATAATTGACTCTCAATAACAATTTTTATTCAACTCTATTCAACTCTACTCCACTTCCCTCCTCCATTAAGAAGCACATATTTCTTTCTTTTTCCAATTCTATAACTTCTTTTATATAACATCTTGCCTTGATATTGTAAAGTAATTAACCTCTAATTAAAATAAATAAATTTATATTTAAAAAAAATTATACATGCAAAAAGAGATGGAAATGCATTAAACTATCGCAACGTTCTTAAATACTTAATCTCTCCAACCTTAAAACCTATTCAACAAGGTTCAACTGTAAAACCTATTTAGGAAAATATAGACAATAACAAAAACCATCTACACATAGGCTATACTAATTCAGGACTTTTTTGACTCAGTATGATTTAAAGATTTTGGACAAGTGTTGTTGTTTTAACTCAATTTGAAAGAACTCCATTCAGCAGTGAATAATCAATGTCAACAAATCCTTAATTGTCTTGAGGTTTAAAGAATTTTAAAGAAAGTAATGGGCTTTTTAATAAGCAATTTTCAGAAAAATATATTTAAAGAGAAAAATGTCCTTGTGCAGGTAATAAATGAAAGAAAAAAAATAAAAAAAAGACCAATGTCCAAATAGAACGCAAGCACTAAAAATGAAATGATAAAGAAAATTTCCTTTTCTAAATGGGAGAGTTTTTATCAAACTATCAACCGAACTCAGAGATAAATGCCTACATGGTAACTGTTCATTAAAATTGAGAGAAGTCTCCACATATAATTGCAAATTAAACTTGCCAGCTCCCTTTTAATTAAAAAAAAAAATTCTTAAAATCTGCTCCCCCAAAATGCCATGTGGTTTACATTAGATAAATCCAAAAACTTGAATTTATGTATGCAGCTTAAATTCAATATGAATGTTTATTTCTATTATGCAGGTTTATGAAAGTAATGGGAATTTAACTTTCAGTGAATAAAAGTTCAACATTTTCCAGCCATACCTTATTATTTTTCTTTCATAGCATTTGATTTTAACTTTCTCATACTTAATCATTGTCAGAGAAATTATATAAGCATCAAATAATATTTCCCTGCTCTCAAGATGAAAGCTGATTGTAAGGTTTTTGACAAGTGATCTCATTAAATAAAATGTTATAAAATAATTTAGATAGAGAAGAATAGTGCCTGATGAAGTTATATCTATGACACTAAATCCAATGCTAAAGAGAATATATGCTTGATTGACTTATACTTGGTAAAATAGTATAAATACATTATAAGAAAGTAAAGTTCATAAGCCTTACAATATTTTTTCCCCAAATCACAGCTATAGCAAAAGGAGGAAGAAGAAATTAACTTTCGGATTCCTAAACTTAATCTTCAACCATTTTGCCTAGGACAAAGGGCTTAGAAGTAAATGATGTCAAAACACTTTTAGCTGGTTATGCCTGATAAGGTTAGCTTGTGCCATTTTCCAAGACATGTTTAGTTGAATTCACACCACAATTAAATTAAGTAATTAGTTGCAAGATCAACCTCATTTTTATTGCCTATGTAACTGAGAAAAGCCTTGTTAATACACAGTTAAATTTTAAGTTGGCATCAGTTCAGTTCAGTCGCTCAGTCATGTCCGACTCTTTGCATAAGCAGGAGCAACTTTCATAAGAGATCAACTTTGCAAACGTTTGTCTGTTAAGAACATACTATAACCTTATCTACAAAAACATTTCTGTAGCATGTTATGTTTAATTAACTTTCAGGCTTCATTTGTTCTCTTCTAGGGTGACATCATGCACAAAAAAGCTGGTAGTTTCAGAGTTCTATATGCTTATGTCTCTCAAGTTTCAAATTTGAATTTTTCACTATATTTTCAGATATACATGCTCAATAGTATACCTAGTATTTCTCTTACCTTCATTCTCAGTTTCAACAAATATTTATTAAGCCTATATACATTATGATTTAGCTCTAAAAGTTGTGATAAATAGCAATCTACTCCAGTATTCCTGCCTGGAAAATCTCATGGACAGAGGAGCCAAGTGGTATACAGTCCATGGGGTCACAAGAGTCAGACAGGACTGAACTAAACCACAATCAAATCATCAATAAATTAAGTCTTGGTTTTTACTAAACATATACACAAATCATAGGAGATATTTGGTGGCGATATATGCTGCTGCTACTGCTACTTCTAAGACACTTCAGTTGTGTCCGACTCTGTGCGACCCCATAGACGGCAGCCCACCAAGCTCCCCTGTCGCTGGGATTCTCCAGGCAAGAATACTGGAGTGGGTTGCCATTTCCTTCTCCAATGCATGAAAGTGAAAAGTGAAAGTGAAGTCACTCAGTCGTGTCCGACCCTCAGCGACCCCATGGACCGCAGCCCTCCAGGCTCCTCCATCCATGGGATTTTCCAGGCAAGAGTACATGCAATGAAGGCAAAATAAAACAGGATAAGAAGGAAAGAACTGTAGATGAGGTGTGGTCTTTCTGTAATGATGGACCAGGAAGCCCTTACCACAAGAATATAGTTAGCAAATACCTGAAAGAAATCAAGGAATTAGTTCTGTAACTTTCTGGAAAAGAGCATTTCAAACAGAAGGACTAGAAGATGCGAAGGCTCAGAGGTAGTATGTGTGATTATGGCTGAAGAATGCTGACCGAACAGAAAAGAGATAATAAATGGAGCAAGGATTATTCTAGTGCAAGATCGTGTAATAGCAGTTTACATTATTAAAAGTACCATTAATTTTACTCTGAGTGATAATGGTAAGCCATAGAGTTTTGATCAGAAAAGCAACATAATCTGAATGCTATTTTAAAGGGTGGTTTGAGTTACTGTGTAGAGAATAGAGTTTGATGTTTTTCATTTTCTTCCGATTATTCTCTTCCAAAGCACTATCTTTGCAAATACTATAGCAAATGTGTTTTCTAGTTTCTCCGTCAGTAATTGTCAAATGAAAGATGTACACATAACAAATAATTGAGTAAAACAAATATTGTTGCAAACACAAAAAGAAAATCACCAAATTGTAGAAAGTATGAATATATGACAGATTATATCAAACAGAACCAGAACTTTGAATGAGAAACAATTATTGAGAGAGAGGCTCCTATTGAATATATTGTTTAAATGATAAAATGTTGATCATGAAGTTAAATATGTACATACTATACTACTGCTGCTAAATCGCTTCAGTCATGTCCAACTCTGTGCGACCCCATAGATGGCAGCCCACCAGGCTCCCCCGTCCCTGGGATTCTCCAGGCAAGAACACTGGAGTGGGTTGCCATTTCCTTCTCCAAAGCGTGAAAGTGAAAAGTGAAAGGGAAGTCCCTCAGTCGTGTCCTAGTCTTAGCGACCCCATGGACTGCAGCCTACCAGGCTCCGCTGTCCATGGGATTTTCCTGGCAAGAGTACTGGAGTGGGGTGCCATTGCCTTCTCTGACATACTATACTACAGACCTAATTCATGTATACTAACTTGTCTTTTTAAGAATCCTTGACTGTTTTAAACATCTGACCATTCACATCAGTACATTAATGAACACCTGTGTATATTTACTAGTGCAAATAGAGCTAGATACATATACACATATAGTATAAACATATACATATATGAGCTCGTATACATATATGAGCGCGTATGAGCTATGTATGTTTATACCATGTGTGTACAATCATCCTAATCATAGGCAACTACTATGATTAGATTTATCTATCAATCAAGTTTACCGGAGAGATGACAAGAAAATTAAAGGAGTCACTTGAAAATAAGATAGGATTAGAGAAAAGGGATAAAAGAACTCATTCACATTATATTTACTATATGTCTCCATGAATTGCTTACTTAGTGATGGAGAAGATAATTAAAAAAAAAATATTAATGATACCAAAATGAAAGACATGACTTGATAGTGACATTAATTCAAATTTATTTCTTTGTTACCATCACCAAACACAACAGGCTGTTTTCAGGGCATCTGATTTCAATGTGAGCTCACATCTTTTGTTCAGCAATACAATGTCATTTTTTCTTAATTAATGTAAACTTCTAATTCTGTGGGGGGAAATTATTTAAGTAGCACTTTTCCTTGATAGAGTCTAGAAACTGGGTGAGTAACAACTATTTTTCCTTTGCCCTGAGTATGTCTGCAAGGAGATCTAACCAGCCAGTCCTAAAGGAAATCAGTTCTGAATATTCATTGGAAGAACTGATGCTGAAGCTGAAGCTCCAATACTTTGTCCACCTGATGAGAAGAACCAACTCATTGGAAAAGACCCTGATGCTGGAAAAGATTGAAGTCAGGAGGAGAAGGGGACAACAGAGGATGAGATGGTTCGATGGCATCACCGACTCAGTGGACATGAGTTTGAGTAAACTGCAGGAGTTGGTGAAGGACAGGGAAGCCTGGCGTGCTGCAGTCCATGGGATCACAAAGAGTTGGACATGACTGACTGAACTGAACCTGAGTATGTCAGTTGGGGACTTATTATGCTAATTAATCATATATTAGAGTAATTAAAACAGCTGTAATAAATAGAATCAAAAAGTTTAATTATTAACCACAATAAATATTTGTTTCCCCCATAGCAAATCTGAGTTGGTAACTCCACAGGAGCTGTACCCTCTGCTGGTTGCTCAGGCAGCTTTAACATATCACTGTAAAGGTCATTCTGGTCACTATTTTCCAAGTCCTCAGGCTGACAACAACTGTATGCTATTCTCCATGAATTCCACTGATGTGAATTTATTCACATGGACAAGTCTCACTTAACTGTGAAAAACTTTCTATTAAATGAAGAGAAGCAGCAAGTATTTTAATAGACAGATATCATTCTTTGCCATGCTAAAAAACTGAATTGGGGAAATTTAGTTAATTGATGATTTCATTTAACCTGTTTGTTTATGTTTACATAGTATATAGCATTTTTGCAAAGATAATCCTAGATAAGATTTTCAAGCATCACTTAACCATCCCAGAAAACTCATTCAAATTTAATTGTCGATCAATTGAACAATCTACTTTTCAATTGAAATTATGCAGTTTCAGAGCATCAGTATTAAACCTAATATTTTAATATATTTGGGGGCCAACCTAAGATCTCTGCTAATGTAAACACCTCTCAGTGAGAATAATATTTCATTTGGGGAACAATTTTCATATGCAACAAGTCAACTTTATTGGGTCATTTTTTGCTTGATCGTTTTCCCTCAATCAGAAATAAAGTTCTCTAACTTTTATGTTACTGGTACAAAAGCCAATTCAGAGATCATTATTAACAATTAAGTATAATGATACATCTTAAAAAATGAAAGTTAATGCTTTGTTCATGCAATTCAAACGCAGTACAGTATAGTATAATTTTTTAAACAACTTTTTAATTACTATACTGTGTTCACTTTAAAGAGGTATCTGATCAGGGATATTTCATGTTGGTATTTAACTCATCATCTTTTATTTTAATGTACTGATAAAGCAATCTAGAGAGATACAGAATTGTAATTGGCTTTTATAAACCCTAGCCTGAAAGACACACTTTATACAGCACATTTCACAGATACTCGCCTCATCTGTTTATCATTCCTTTCATTTTTTTCTAGCTCATAAGAAGCATGCTTACACATTTGTATTCTGTTCATATCTAAATTCCAGTAAAGGTCAGATTTCCCATAAAAAGGAATATAAATAGTGCATAAAATGATGATCCAAGCTAGCACATCAAGAAAATAAAAGCATAAAAGTAAAGGTCATTTTCACAATTTTTATCTTGAAATACTTTCAAAAATATATAGTGTGAAAATTTGTCAAAGTTTTCAAAAGAGGAGTTTGTATGTTGAGGTTCTCTTTTTTTAAATTTTCTTCACCATCACCTTTGTAGAAGTTAAAAAGAAATTGTACATTATCTGAGGTCAGTATGTTGGTTTGGTTATTATGATAATTACTCCTGATATTTAATCAACATTCAAAGTAAACTTGAATGTTGTAAACTTAGGTTGAAAATAATCATTATTTTAGATATGGCAACACTAATAATAGATAAACTATATCAGCATTCCAAAGATGAACACAGAAAAAAATCATTATTTAAATACATTTTTAAAAGAAGCATTTTTCACAAATTTTAATATTCTGACTTTAATTTAGCAAACTTATCAGGAAGGTTAATACTTACATGAGGAATATGCTGCATTTTTAAATTAATTATGTATTCATCTTATTCATTTGACTGAGTAGAGAGTTTGAATCTTGTCCAATTTGAATTGATAACTGAGTAATGATTGTTGAGAGTAAACTTTTGAAAACCTTTGGAAGAGCTACATAAGTGAACTTTTGAGTCCATAAAATACAGAAGCAATATAAGCTAGCTTTAGCTTCTCTATATTTAGAACAAAGTCAAGACTTTTGATAAAGTCTGTACAATCAACACAGGTTAACTTTGTTCACAAAAGACAGACATAAATGCTGAGACACGATCTCTTTAGCTCACCAGAAGTAATAGAGCACTACTGTGGAAAAATATTTAGCCTGGTCCTTGATCTTTTTTATCCCTGGGTAAGGAAAATCCCGTGGAGAAGGGACTGGCAACCCACTCCAGAATTCTTGCCTGGAAAATACCATGGACAGGGTATTCTGGTGGGCTACAGTCTGGTGGGCTATGGGGTCACAAAGAGTTGGACACAACTGAGAGACTAATACTTTAATCTTCTCAGCCTCTGATTTTTTTTTTCCTATCCTAATAGTCTCCATATCTTATCAAAGTTACTTATTTATAGGTGTGTGTCTATGCAACAAAATTATTAACTCCTCTGGGTAGAGACCACATCCCACTCATTTTAAACTATGTATTTTAAATAAATATAATTAATAAGCAATAACTAACACACAACAAAGTAATATACAAATTAAATAAATTTCTGGCTCCAAACCTCAAAACTTTAAGTCTACAGATATACCTAATTTTATTGATGGCTCAGCTGTTAAAGAATTTGCCCACAATGCGGGATACCTGGGTTCAATCCCTGGGTTGGGAGGATCTCCTGGAGAAGGGAAAGTCTACTCACTCCTGTAGTTGACATCTAATTTTACTGCATTGTGATCAGAAAAGAGGCTTGAAATGATTTCCATTTTTTTTTTTTTAATTTACCAAGCCTAGATTTATGGCCCAGGATATGATCTATCCTGGAGAAGGTTCCATGTGCACTTGAGAAAAAGGTGAAATTCATTGTTTTGGGGTGAAATGTCCTATAGATATCAATTAAATCTAGCTGGTCCATTGCATCATTTAAAGTTTGTGTTTCCTTGCTAATTTTCTGTTTAGTTGATCTATCCATAGGTGTGAGTGGGGTATTAAAGTCTCCCCCTATTATTGTGCTACTCTTAATTTCCCCTTTCATACTTGTTAGCATTTGCCTTACTTATTGCAGTGCTCCTATGTTGGGTGCATATATATTTATAATTGTTATATCATCTTCTTGGATTGATCCTTTGATCATTATGTAGTGTCCTTCTTTGTCTCCTTTCACAACCTTTATTTCAAAGTCTATTTTGTCTGATATGGGTATTGCTATTCCTGCTTTATTTTGGTCTCCATTTGCATGAAATATCTTTTTTTGGCCCTTCACTTTCAGTCTGTATGTGTCCCTTGTTTTGAGGTGGGTCTCTTGTAGACAGCATATATAGAGGTCTTGTTTTTGTATCCATTCAGTCAGTCTTTGTCTTTTGGTTGGGGAATTCAACTCATTTCATTTAAGGTAATTATTGAGAAGTATGATCCTGTTGCCATTATTTTGTTGTTTTGGGTTTGAGTTTATAAACCTTTTTTGTGTTTCCTGCCTAGAAAATATTCTTTAGCATGTGTTGAAGGGCTGGTCTGGTGGTGCTGAATTCTGTCAGCTTTTGCTTGTCTGTAAAGCTTTTGATTTCTCCTTCATATTTGAATGAGATCCTCACTGGGTACAGTAGTCTGGGTTGTAGGTTTTTCTCTTTCATCACTTTAAGTATGTCCTGCCATTCCCTTCTTGCCTGAGGAGTTTCTACTGAAAAACTAGCTGTTATCCTTATGGGAATCCCCTTGTGTGTTATTTGTTGTTTTTCCCTGCTGCTTTTAATATTTGTTCTTTGTGTTTGATTTTTGTTAATTTGATTGATATGTGTCTTGGGGTGTTTAGCCTTGAGTTTATCCTCCTTGGGACTCTCTGGGTTTCTTGGACTTGAGTAGCTATTTCCTTCCCCATTTTAAGGAAGATTTCAGCTATTATCTCCTCAACTATTTTCTTATGGCCTTTCTTTTTGTCTTCTTCTGGGACTCCTATGATTCGAATGAGGGGTGTTTAACATTGTCTCAGAGGTCTCTGAGGTTATCCTCATTTCTTTTAATTCTTTTTTCTTTTTTTCTCTCTGCTTCATTTATTTCCACCATTCTTTCTTCCACCTCACTTATTCTATCTTCTGCATCAGTTATTCCACTGTTGGTTCCCTCCAAAGTGTTTTTGAACTCAGTTATTACGTTAGTCATTATTGATTGACTCTTTTTTATTTCTTCTAGGTCCTTGTTAAACATTTCTTTCATCTTCTCAATCCTTGTCTCCAGACAATTTATCTTTAACTCCATTTTGTTTTCAAGATTTTGTATCAATTTTACTATCATTATTCTGAATTCTTTTTCAGGTAGATTCCCTATCTCCTCCTCTTTTGTTTGATTTGGCGGGCATTTATCATGTTCCTTTACCTGCTGAATATTTCTCTGCCTTTTCATTTTCTTTAGATTGCTGTGTTTGGGGTGGCCTTTCTGTATGCTGGAAGTTTGTGGTTCCTCTTTATTGTGGAGATTCCTCCCTGTGGGTGGGGTTGGATGAGTGGCTTGTCAAGGTTTCCTGGTTAAGGAAGCTTGTGTCCCTGTTCTGCTGGGTGGAGCTGGATCTCTTCTCTCTGGAGGGCAATGAAGTACCCAGTAGTGAGTTTTGAGGTGTCTATGGGTTTGGTGTGACTTTTGGCCACCTGCATTTTAATGCTAAGGGTTATGTTCCTGCATTGTTGGAGAATCAGCTTGGTATGTCTTACTCTGAAACTTGTTGGCTCTTGGGTGGAGCTTGGTTTCAGTGTAGGTATGGAGGCTTTTGGATGAGCTCTTGTGAATTAATGTTCCCAGAGTCAGGAGGTTTCTGGTGTTCTCAAGTTTTGGATTTAAGCCTTCTGCCTCTGGCTTTCAGTCTTATTCTTACAGTTGCTTCAAGACTTCTCCATCCATACAGCACCGATGATAAAACATCTAGGTTAATGGTGAAAAGATTCTCCACAGTGAGGGACACCCAGAGAGATTCACAGAGTTACATAGAGAAGAAAAAAGGGAGGAGGGAGATAGAGATGACCAGGAGGAGAAGTGGGGGAATCAAAAGGGGAGAGCAATCTAGCCAGCAATCAATTCCCTATGTGCTCTCCACAGTCTGGAACACTCAGAGAGGTTCACAGAGTTACCTAGAGAAGAAGGAGGAAGGAGATAGAGGTGACCAGGAGGAGAAGAGGGGGCGTCAAAAGGAGAGAGACAGATATAGCCAGTAATCAGTTAATTAAGTGTTCTCCATAGCCCAGACCACCCAAAGAGATGGGGGGATGGAAGAGATAGAGGTAACCTAGGGGAGAAAAAGGATAGTCAAAATGGGAGAGAGCAATCAAGCCAGTAATCACACTCCTAAGTAAAAATGGGTACTGAAGATTGGATTCTTAAACGTATGGATAACAGTTACCAAAAAGCAAATATTCAAAATCTAGAGTGGAGGTTAGACTCTCAAAAATATAATAGTAAAAAAATCACAAAAATTATAAAATATATATATATGAAATTTGCTTTAAAAATAGGGTCCTTTTTTGCAAGGTAACAGTAGGTTATAAAATGAAAATTAAAGGAGTAATAAAGAACTTAAAAATTTTAAAAAAATAAAATAAAAAAGGATAATAATAAAATATATCCAGGAATTTCTCTGGAGATGTTGAGGGAAGTGTGTGGTCACTTCAGTTTCAGATAGTTCCTTGTTCCAGCTTATACTTTTTCTCAAGGTCTATAGGATCCTTCCAATGTAGTCAATGCTAACTACAGGGTTTTAATCTGTTGCACCTGTCACTTCCAAAGTGCTTCCCTCTTCTTTGTTTTGGCTTCCTCTGTTTGCAAGTCTCTTCAGTGTCTAATTTCCACCCTGACACAAGGGGGTGAAGGTGGTCACTTATTTAGACTCACTTATTTAGGCTCACTTGTTCAGTTGTGCTGTGGGGATGGAGGAACACTGCAAACAAATATCACTGGCATGTGTGGGAAATGCTCGCGGTGTCTAGGCCACACTGGGTTTTCCCCTGCTTATGGCATGTGTGCTTTTCCGGTCTACACTGCTCAGGCTCCAGGTTACTCTGCAGAGGAACTGTCTAAAGTGGGCCCTGGGTTGAGTGCACTTCCCAGGTCTAAGCCACTCAGGTTCAGGTTCTCAGGTATGCCACAAAGGCACAGACTTGGTTGGGTATGCATTTTGTACCCATCCCAGGTCCGAGCAGCTCAGGTGACCAGGTGCTGGCAAGCGCACTCTCCCAGGTGGACAGTGCGTCTTATCACCTCCCCGGTCCCAGGCCCTCGGTTTCCTGGGTGCTCAGCGAGAGCACCGAGAGCATTGTCTCAAGTGTGCCATGTGTCTTCTCTGCGGAGCTGATCTCTGACTGCGACCCTCCTGGAGGATGTCAACCGTCCAGGAAACCAGGAAAATTTGGTTAGCAACTGGGATTCGGCTCACAGTTTGGTGAAGGATGCCATTTCTGGGGCCGAGATGGATGCCCTCACTTTCCAGCTCTGGCTGTCTCCTGCCTGCTTCTCTGCCTCCAGCGGGGGATGGGCCAGTCTGCAGCCAGCTAGCTCTACTCTGGTGTTTGCTCAATCTTTTATTCTGTGAGCAGGCCCTGCTGTGCCTTAGGTTAGAGTTTTTCATGGGAAAGTTCTATCTCTCTCTCTCTCTCTCTTTTTTTTTTTCTCTCTCTCTCTGGCTATCCCACAGTTGGGGTTGCTATCTCAGGTTAGCTCCCTCAGATCATCCTCAGGGCATTCAGGCCTGGTCCTTCCCCTAAGCATGCAACCCGCACCTCCCTGTTCAGCCCCCACTTGCTGCTGGCAGACATGAGCATCTGGATTACTTCTCTGCTGGGAGTTGTGGTTAGGCATGTAATCTGTGTGTGTGTGTGTGTGTGTTTTCCTCCAGGTTATGTTGCCCTCTGAGATTCCAAAGCCCGCAACAGACCCACCAGTGAGAGGGTTTCCTGATGTTTGGGAACTTCTCCTCCTTCACAGCTCCCTCGCTGGGATGGGTCTCCATCCCTAACTCTTTTGTCTCTCTTTTATATTTTGTCCTACCTCCTTTTAAAGAGAATGGGCTGCCTGTCTGGGTGCCTGATGTCCTCTGCCAGCGTTCAGAAGTTGTTTTGTGGAATTTGCTCAGCATTCAAATGATCTTTTGATGAATTTGTGTGGGACAAAGTGATCTCCCCATCCTATTCCTCTGACATCTTCTAAAAAATATTTTTGAAAGATAGTTTGGTACTTTCTTTTCAGTTTTTGAAGTGATTCTTTGTCTCCCAATTATTGATTTTATTTATGAAAGATCAAGTTTGAAAAGATACAAGTGAACAAGATTGACTTTCTGTGTTGTGAATGGAAGGAGGTTAAGCAATTTAAAAAATTTCCTTTATAAACTATTGTATCATTGAATTTTATACCATTCACTGCTGCTGCTGCTGCTGCTAAGTCGCTTCAGTCGTGTCCGACTCTGTGCGACCCCATAGACGGCAGCCAACTAGGCCCCGTTGTCCCTGGGATTCTCCAGGCAAGAACACTGGAGTGGGTTGCCATTTCCTTCTCCAATGCATGAAAGTGAAAAGTGAAAGGGAAGTCGCTCAGTCGTGTCTGACTCTTAGCGACCCCATGGACTGCAGCCTACCAGGCTCCTCCCTCCATGGGATTTTCCAGGCAAGAGTACTGGAGTGGGGTGCCATTGCCTTCTCCCATACAATTCACTACTTGGTATTTAAAAAGTAGAATTAGAAATGCAATGTAAAGAAACTGAATTTGTAATAAATGTCAGGTTCAGTTTATGAAATGAATGGAAACAGTCTGCATGGTTGTCATGGGTTAATAACTAAATCAATTTTTAAAGAGATCTCTGAACAATAATGCCAAATTAATCAGCCACTGATTCATTTGTACTGTCATAAAAACTGAAAAAGTGAATTAAAATATGGGCAAATTCTTTTTAGTCAAACACTTGTTAAAAAAAAAAAGTGTTTTATTTAACGTAGATAATAGAGTGTCTTTTATGAATTCTTAGGGAATGGAAACCGATAGTGGTTTATAAAACTTCAAATCTATGGAAGTAATTAAAAGGCTGGGAATATAGTTATATTGCTTCTTGGTGAAATACATCAATCTTGACTTTATTTTCATGTTAAAAATTTTTTTCTTGAAGTTTAAACAATTTTTTTTTTTTTTTTTTTGGGTATTATAGCCAAGTTCCAGAGTAGCATATTTTCTTTTTTTTTTTTTTTAATTTTATTTTATTTTTAAACTTTACATAACTGTATTAGTTTTGCCAAATATCAAAATGAATCCGCCACAGGTATACATGTGTTCCCCATCCTGAACCCTCCTCCCTCCTCCCTCCCCATTCCATCCCTCTGGGTCGTCCCAGTGCACCAGCCCCAAGCATCCAGTAAACAATTTTTTTAAAGCCTAAAATTTACAAGCAACTGTATGAGTCCTATCATTTACTGTAAATCAGAATTGTCTTCTTTATCAGTTCAGTTCAGTCACCTAGTTCAGTTCATTTCAGTCACCCAGTCGTGTCTGACTTGTTGTGACCACATGAACTGCAGCATGCCAGGCCTCCCTGTCCATCACCAAACTCCCAGAGTTTACTCAAGCTCATGTCCAATGAGTTCGTGATGTGATTCAACCACCTCATCCTCTGTTGTCCCCTTTTCCTCCCACCTTCAATCTTTCCCAGTGTCAGGGTCTTTTCTAATGAGTCAATTCTTCACATCAGGTGGCCAAAGTATTGAAGTTTAAGCTTCAACGTCAGTCATTTCAATGAATATTCAGGACTGATTTCCTTCCAGTGACTTATCTCCTTTAGGATGGACTGGTTGGATCTCCTTGCAGTCCAAGGGATTCTTAAGAGTCTTCTCCAACACCACAGTTCAAAAGCATCAATTCTTCAGTGCTCAGCTTTCTTTATAGTCCAACTCTCACATCCATACATGATTACTCAAAAAACCATAGCTCTGACTATATACACCTTTGTCAACAAAGTCTCTGGTTTTTAATATGTCATCTAGGTTTGTCTTAATTTCTCTTACAAGGAGTAAAGTGAAAGTGAAGTAGCTCAGTAGTGTCTGACTCTTTGCGACCCCCGTGGACTCTAGCCTACCAGGCTCCTCCATCCATGGCATTCTCCAGGCAAGGATACTGTAGTGGGTTGCCATTTCCTTCTCCAGGGATCTTACCGATCCAGGGATCAAACCCGTGTCTCCCGTATTGCAAGCAGATGCTTTACCATCTGAGCGACCAGGGAAGCCCAAGCATTTTTTAATTTCATGGCTGTAGTCACCATCTGCAATGATTTTGGAGCCCCCCAAAATGAAATATGTCACTGTTTCCACTCTTTCCCCATCTATTTGCCATGAAGAGATGGGATCAGATGTCATGATCTTAGTTTTCTGAATGTTGAGTTTTAAGCCAACTTTTTTCATTCTCCTCTTTCACTTTTATCAAGAGGCTCTTAATTCATCTTCACTTTCTACCATAAGGGTGGTGTCATCTGTACACCTGAGGTTACTGATATTTCTCCCAGCAATCTTGATTCCAGCTTGTGCTTCAACCAGTCTGGCATTTCACATGATGTACTCTGCATGAAAGTTAAATTAGTAGGGTTACAATATACAGCCTTGACATACTCCTTTCCCAATTTGGAACAAGTCTGTAGTTCCATGTCCATTTCTAATTTTTGTTTCTTAACCTACATACAGATTTCTCAGGAGGCAGGTCAGGTGGTCTGGTATTCCCATCTCTTTAAGAAATTTCCATGGTTTGCTGTTATTCACACAGCCAAAGGCTTTAATGTAGTCAATAAAGCAGAGGTAGATGTTTTTCTGGAATTCTCTTGCTTTTTCTATGATCCAGTGAATGTTGGGAATTTGATTTCTGGTTTCTCTCCCTTTTTTGAATCCAGCTTTAAAATCTGGAAGTTCTCAGTTCACATACTGTCGATGCCTGGTTTTGAGGATTTTGTGTGTTACTTTGCTAGCGTGTGAGATGAATACAATTTTGTGGTAGTTTGAACATTCTTTGGCATTGCCTTTCTTTGGGATTGGAATGAAAAACTGACCTTTTCCAGTCCTATGTTCACTGGTGGTTTTCCAAATTTGCTGGCATATTAAGTGTGGCACTTTAACAGCATTATCTTTTAGAATTTGAAATAGCTCAGCTGAAATTCCATTATCTCCACTAGCTTTATTCCTAGTGATCCTTCCTAAGACACACTGGACTTCAAACTCCAAGACGTCTACGTGAGTTATAGCACCATCATGCTTATATGGGTCATTAAGATCTTTTTCGTATAGTTCTTCTGTGTATTATTGCTACCTCTTCTCAATATCTTCTGCTTATGTTAGGTCCACACTGTTTCTGTCCTTTATTGTACCCATCTTTGCATGAAATGTTTCCTTCATATCTTTAATTTTCTTGAAAAAATTGCTAATCTTTCCCATTCTATTGTTTCCCTCTATTTCTTTGCATTGCTCACTTAGCAAGACTTTCTTATCTTTCCTTGCTGTTCTTTGGAACTCTGAATTCAGATGGATATGCCTCTCACTTTTCTTTATTTCTCATCTACTTATAAGGCTTCCTATGACAACCATTTTGATTTCTTGCATTTCTTCTTTTGGGAGATGGTTTTGATTATTGCCTCCTTTACAATGTTATGAAGCTCTGTCCATAGTTCTACAAGTACTTCAGATCTAATCCCTTGAATCCTATTTGTCACTCCCATTGCATAATTTTAAGGGATCTGATTTAGTCATACCTGAATGGTCTAATGGTTTTCCCTATTTTCCTCAATTTAAGTCTGAATTTTGCAAAAAGGAGTTCATAATCTGAGCCACAGTCAGCTCCTGGTCTTATTTTTGCTGACTATATAGAGTTTTTCCATATTTGGCTGCAAAGAATATAATGAATACTTAGCTTAGTGTATTAAACCCTTTCCAAATAATATATCTAGTTTAAGTATTTTTCAAAATAACAGAAAAAAATGAGAAATCTGCCCTAAAGTTCTGGGCAAGCTAATTCAAGATATAGTCATCATGTCATTATAAAAATGATTTTATATTATGATACAGCTGAATGGAAGTTGAACACAAAAGAAAGCTGATTGCTTATATTATTTTGATTTTCTAAACAGATGTTTCCTTTAGGGTAAATTGCATTTTAATGTAACAGAGAGAAATGAGAAGGATATTTCAATATGTCTTATTTTCCAGAACGTTCTGCCAGAATTATCCTCATCATTTCATAATAAGTGGTTTTACCTTGATATTCACTCATTTTACAAATATTTGCATAGTTACTAGACATTATTATTGATTTACAGAACTGTCTGTACATATGAATCAATCATTCATCCAATAGCTAACAGTGATTACATCATGTATTATGGATAGTCCTAAAGCATAAGACATATTAAGGTAATAAATAGAAATTAAAGGGATTGAAAAGTATCCTAATAAATAGTAAAATGCTGTCATTTTAAATGTTCCCTAAACATCGTTGCATTCCAGTTATTGTCCTAAAATAAAGATACTAAGTTATTTCCATTAATTTCATTTATTCTAAAACTTTTTAAAGACACAAATAAAACAATCTTTCCAGTATGAATAAGGAAGTATGTTGGTTTAGAAATAACATGAAATTGATGTAAATATCTAGAAGATGCAGATATGGAAATGCATACTTATATTTATAGGCAAGTAAAGAAAACTCTCTAAAGTACATAGTTCACTCCTGGGTCAGATGGGAAATTTAATTCTTCTTGATATGTTAGTAAAATATCCAAACTCTTGGCTGAAATCTATTTTTATTTCTTCAAAAAAAGGCCCATTGTTTTTGTGGAGACAAGCAAGTATATGTTTGACAGGTTTGTGTGTTACTTTATGTATACATATTATGCATACATATTATATAATTTGCTTATTGCTTATTTTATTATAATTATCTTTTAAGACAGCCAATACAACATCCAATAGATTTCTAAGAGTGGGTATTGTGTTTTTTCCTATTTTTAAGGTAAATATTGTTAATGTTTTATGATCAGATACTACAGTCACCCACCCACACCCATACATATCCCAGAACATGTAAATGTTTGACATAAACCATCACTTAGAGAAGCTATGCCTTTTCTAAATTTCATGCAAGTTCATCTGACAATGGGGATGACCATTAACCTAAAGAGATATTCCAGTTCATTGGCATTTCCATTTGATTTCCAACTCATAACCTACTTTATTTGTCTTTATTTTTCAACAATATATTTTGGTATTTCCTGTCTACCATTTTGGAAAGGGAATGGCACCCCACTCCAGTACTCTTGCCTGGAAAATCCCATGGATGGAGGAGCCTGATGGGCTATAGTCCATGGGGTCACTAAGAGTCAGACACGACTGAGCGACTTCCCTTTCACTTTTCACTTTTATGCTTTGGATAAGGAAATGGCAACCCACTCCAGTGTTCTTACCAGGAGAATCCCAGGGATGGGGGAGACTTGTGGGCTGCCATCTATGGGATCACACAGAGTTGGACACAACTGATGTGACTTAGCAGCAGCAGTCTACCATTTTAATAATTTTTTAAAAAGTGATACATAAAATATCTACCATATCCTTCTATTTGTCTTAAATCCTGTCTGCAAGATTTTGAGTTTGGCTGATTCCTAATTATCAAATTCTTGCTCATGCTTATAATCAAACGATTTTATATTGATGTAAAAAGTCATACAGCATTTTTACCATTTTCTATAATAAGTCAGAATCCGTCAGTTCAGTTCAGTTCAGTCGCTCAGTCCTGTCCGACTCATTGCAACCCCATGAATTGCAGCACACCAGGCCTACCTGTCCATTACCAACTACCGGAGTTTACCCAAATTCAAGTCCATCAAGTCGGTGATGCCATCCAGCCATCTCATCCTCTATCGTCCCCTTCTCTTCCTGCCCCCAATCCCTCCCAGCATCAGAGTCTTTTCCAGTAAGTCAAAACTTCACATGAGGTGACCAAAGTATTGGAATTTCAGTTTTAGTATCAATCCTTCCAAAGAACACTCAGGACTGATCTCCTTTAGAATGGACTGGTTGGATCTCGTGGTAGTCCAAGGGACTCTCAAGAGTCTTCTCCAACACCACAGTTCAAAAGCGTCAATTCTTAGGTACTCAGCTTTCTTCACAGTGCAACTCTCACATCCATACATGACCACTGGAAAAACTATAGCCTTGAATAGATGGACCTTTGTTGGCAAAGTAATGTCTCTACTTTTCAATATGCTATCTAGGTTGGTCATAACTTTCCTTCCAAGGAGTAAGCATCTTTTAATATCATGGCTGCAGTCACCATCTGTAGTGATTTTGGAGCCCAAAAAATAAAGTCTGACACTGTTTCCACTGTTTCCCCATCTATTTCCCATGAAGTGATGGGACCAGATGCCATGATCTTACTGTTCTGAATGTTGAGCTTTAAGCCAATTTTTTCACTCTCCTCTTTCACTTTCATCAAGAGGCTTTTTAGTACCTCTTCACTTTCTGTCATAAGAGTGGTGTCATCTGCATATCTAAGGTTACTGATATTTCTCCCCGCAATTTTGATTCCAGCTTGCACTTCTTCCAGCCCAGCATTTCTCATAATGTACTCTGCATATAAGTTAAATAAACAGGGTGAAAATATACAGCCTTGACGTATTCCTTTTCCTATTTGGAACCAGTCTGTTGTTCCATGACCAGTTATAACTGTTGCTTCCTGACCTGCATACAGGTTTCTCAAGAGACAGGTCAGGTGGTCTGGTATTCCCATCCCTTTCAGAATTTTCCACATTTTATTGTGATCCACACAGTCAAAGGCTTTGGCATAGTCCATAAAGCAGAAATATATGTTTTTCTGGAACTCTCTTGCTTTTTTGATGATCCAGCAGATGTTGGTAATTTAATCTCTGGTTCCTCTGCCTTTTCTAAAACCAGCTTGAACATCTGGAAGTTCATGGTTCAAGTATTGCTGAAGCCTGGCTTGGAGAATTTTGACCATTACTTTACTAGTGTGTGAGATGAGTCCAATATGCTACCGGAAATCAGGGGAGAAATAACTCCAGAAAGAATGAGGGGATGGAGCCAAAGCAAAAACAAGATTCAGATGTGGATGTGACTGGTGAAGGAAGCAAGTCCAAGGCTGTAAAGAGCAATATTGCATAGGAATCTGGAATGTTAGGTCCATGAATCAAGGCAAATTGGAAGTGGTCAAACAGGAGATGGCAAGAGTGATCGTTGACATTCTAGGAATCAGCAAACTAAAATGGACTAGAATGGGTGAATTTTACTAAGATGACCATTATATCTACTACTGTGGGAAGGAATCCCTTAGAAGAAATGGAGTAGCCATTATGGTCAACAAAAGAATCCAAAATGCAATTCTTGGATGCAATCTCTAAAATGACAGAATGATCTCTGTTCGTTTCCAAGGCAAACCATTCAATATCACAGTAATCCAACCAGTAACGCTGAAGAAGCTGAAGTTAAATGGTTCTCTGAAGACCTACAAGATCTTTTAGAACTAACACCCCAAAAAGATGTCTTTTTCATTATAGGGGAATGGAATGCAAAAGTAGGAAGTCAAGAAACACCTGGAGTAACAGGCAAATTTGGTCTTGGCATACAGAATGAAGCAGGTCAAAGGCTAATAGAGTTTTGCCTAGAGAACACACTGGTCATAGCAAACACCCTCTTCCTACAACACAAGAGAAGACTCTACATATGGACATTATCAGATGGTCAACACTGAAATCAGATTGATTATATTCTTTGCAGCTAAAGATGGAGATGCTCTATACAGTCAGCAAAAACAAGACCAGGAGCTGACTGTTTCTCAGATTATGAAGTCCTTATTGCCAAATTCAGACTTAAATTGAAGAAAGTAGGGAAAACCATTAGACCATTCAGGTATGACCTAAATCAAATCCCTTATGATTATACAGTGGAAGTGAGAAATAGATTTAAGGGCCTAGATCTGATGGATAGAGTGCCTGACGAACTATGAAATGAGGTTTGTGACATTGTACAGGAGACAGGGATCAAGACCATTACCATGGAAAAGAAATGCAAAAAAAGAAATGACTGTCTGAAGAGGCCTTACAAATAGCTGTGAAAAGAAGAGAAGTGAAAAGCAAAGGAGAAAAGGAAAGATATAAGCATCTGAATGCAGAGTTCTAAAGATTAGCAAGGAGAGATAAGAAAACCTTCCTCAGGGATCAATGCAAAGAAATAGAGGAAAACAACAAAATGGGAAAGACTGAGATCTCTTCAAGAAAATTAGAGATACCAAGGGGACATTTCATGCAAAGATGGGCTTGATAAAGGACAGAAATGGTATGTACCTAACAGAAGCAGAAGATATTAAGAAGAGGTGGCAAGAATACACAGAAGAACTGTACAAAAAAGATCTTCATGACCAAGATAATCACGTTTGTGTGATCACTAACCTAGAGCCAGACATCCTGGAATGTGAAGTCAAGTGGGCCTTAGAAAGCATCACTACGAACAAAGCTAGTGGATGTGATGGAATTCCAGTTGAGCTATTTCAAATCCTGAAAGATGATGCTGTGAAAGTGCTGCACTCAATATGTCAGCAAATTTGGAAAACTCAGCAGTGGTCACAGGACTGGAAAAGGTCAGTTTTCATTCCAATCCCAAAGAAAGGCATGCCAAAGAATAAGTCAGAATAGACATATTTAAATTAGTTATGTATTTAAACATTAATTTTATGCTATGTGCATTTCACCACAATAAAATCATAAAAAATACAACATAAATCACAGCCATTTAAGTTTACTGCCCAGAAGTCTGGAGAAGGCAATGGACACCCACTCGTGTATTCTTGCCTGGAAAATCCCATGGGCAGAGGAGCCTGGTAGGCTACAGTCCATTGGGTCACTAAGAATTGGACAGGACTGAGCAATTTCACTTTCACTTTTCACTTTCATTCATTGGAGAAGGAAATGGCAACCCACTCCAGTGTTCTTGCCTGGAGAATCCCAGGGACGGCGGAGCCTGGTGGGCTGCTGTCTATGGGGGTTGCACGGAGTCGGACACAACTGAAGCGACTTAGTAGCAGCAACAGCAGCAGCCCATAAGTCCATGAGTTAGCTGTGCTCTCCTTTTGATCTGAGCTGGGCTCCACTAAGTTTAAATTTGTGTGCCTATGTTTACCAGTGGATCAAGTAGGTGGCTTGACTTATGTGGGATGAACTTTTTACACGTATGTTTTCCTGGAACAATCAGGTTGGTTTAGCTGTGTCTTTTTATGTCTCATCTCCAGCAAACTAGTCTGGACTTTGACTCAGGATGGAGAAAGGAGTCTAAAAAGAGACTGAAAGTGTGTAAAGCTGCTGAGCCTTGGGTTCAGAATGGTAATATCACTGCCACCAAGTTCTAGTAGTCCCAGTAAGACACAATGTAATATCCCAGATTCAGGAGGTAGGGAAACAGACTCCACAATTTGAAGACAGAAGCTTCAAAATTATCCCAAAAGAATGAATAGAAGGAGTTTGCTAACAACCTACCAAAATGATAAATTATCTTTCAATATTTTGCTAATATAGAAATTGTTCTGTCCTGTGCTTTTGGACTGTAGCCCACCAGGCTCCTCTGTCCAAGATATTTTCCAGGCAAGAATACTGGAGTGAGCTGTCATTTCCTTCTTCAGGGGATCTTCCCTACTCAGGGACTGAACCTGTGTCTCTTGGGTTTCCTGCATTGGCAGGCTGATTCTTTACCACTGCATCACCTGGGAAGCCCTCTTACAGAGAAAGTTCATTTAATGTAGTAAGTTTTTTGAATATTTTGAAGAAATTATGCATCTATTTGTTGTATCATTTTACTTAAAGAATTATGTATGCCAATTTTCATATACATTATAACTATGCCATTCACATACACATGTACATTATATTCATAAAATATTAATAAGTGTATTCAAAGTAAACATGTTATTGATAAATTTATATTAGAAATACATTTATTATAGAACATATAATTCATATAATACATATTGTACATGAAGGATATCATTCTCACATTATCTATATGCACATTTAACTTATAATGTGAGCCCTCCATAATTAACATGCAAAATTCTAATACCATTTGTATTTTCAATTCATTCCCTCTTTCAATTCCTTTTACTCAATAATATCAGAGCAGAATTTGAGCAGTCCATTAGGCTAAAAAATAAAGTGTTCAGAGAAAATGAATATATTATTCTGTTCACTTTCAGTAAGTTTCTTCACTCCAATACTTGAAAAAATAATAATGCTATTTTTTGTGCTTTGTCACACCAAAAACACTGTTCACCTTAGAGCCTTTACACTGGCTATTCTCTCTGTCTGCAAAGATCTTTTCATAGATATGATGCTGGTAACTTCTTCACTTCTTCAAGCATTTGCTAAAGAATTGTATTACAATGAAATTTAATTATACTATTTCATTTAAATGATCATCATTGAGGTGAAGTTTTATTCCATCAGAATTTTTCAGTTCTGGGCTCTGGTGTCATTTGAAGATAGATAATCTTTGTTGTGGAGAAAGAAATGGCAACCCACTCTAGTATTCTTACCTAGAGAATCCTGTGGACAGAAGAGCCTGGTAGGGCTGCTGTCCATAGTGTAGAACACAGTCGGATAGGACTGAAGCAACTTAGCATTCATGCATGCATTGGAAAAGGAAATGGCAACCCACTCCAGTATTCTTGCCTGGAGAATCCCAGGGACAGAGGAGCCTGGCGGGCCGCTGCCTATGGGGTTGCACAAAGTCGGACAGGACTGAAGCAACTTAGCAGCAGCAGCAGCAATTCTTTGTTGTGGGGCCAGCTCTCTGCATTGTATTGAAAGTGAAAGTGAAAGTCACTCAGTCCTGTCCGACTCTTTGCAACCCCATGGAATATACTGTCCATGGAATTCTCTAGGCCAGAATACTGGAGTGGGTAACCCTTACATTCTCCAGGGGATCTTCTCAACCCAGAGATCAAACCCAGGTCTCCTGCATTGCAGGTGGATTCTTTACCAACTGAGCTATCAGGAAGACCAATTAATAGGATGTTAAGTCATATCCCTGGACTCCAAATATTAGATGACAGTAATGTCCCCCACACAAAAATTGTAGCAACGAAAAATGCTTTTAGGTATTGGCAAATATCCCCTGGGGACCTGGTAGAAACATCCCTTTCCTTCTCAACACATACACATGGTGGAGAACCATTGTAGTAGGTTATAATGCATGTATCAACATTTTATTCAATTGAAAATAGTTCTGGAATTAGAGATATTTTAGCAACAACATTATGACTAAGAATTCACAGAATTCATTTTTTGATAACCTGATGTAAAGAAATAGCATTCCACTTTGCATTTTTCAAAAGACACAAAATGAGATTTGATGCAGAAGCCAGAACAAAAATAATTTCCAATTTTTTTTTCCCCTTACATTCCTACAATGAGGAGGCTAGTGTTATACCTAAACATAATGGTTACTATTTGGATATTTTATTTGTATCAGTCATAATGTTAAATGCATAATTAATTTATCTGGAAGAATAAATAGATTATTAAAAAGCTCCAAATGAAATAACATTTTCAGATGTTTTTATAAGTAAATGTGATAATGAAAATGGTCTCAGTTACTGCCTAAGCAAGAAAATAGTTTAAAAGCAACCAATGATTTAATAGCTAATGGCTGTATATGCTACATGATGCGTTGCACATTGGGAAGGGGAATCAATCCATATAATCTGAATCCACAGAAAATCTACATAAATTGCTCATTTAACAGATAATTTATTAAAATTTTCTATAATTACAAGTGATGTTCCACTGTCTTTTCTACCTAATGTAAGAAATTCATAGATTATGTAAATATGTGAGTCATACCTTTGAAAATGAAGCAGATATTTTATTTTAATCTTTCTACTCACAGAAGCTAGTAAAATTGTAATATAATTATGACTCAATAAATAGTTGTAGAATCAGTTTGTTTTGATGTAGGTGATACATTTTGCCTGCCTTAAAATTGTACTTTATGTTACTTAATTCTTCCCTCTTAAAGTATACTTGGAACTCAAAATTATGTAAGAAAGTTCATCTGAATTTCCTAAAAAAGAAATTTAATAACTTTCTCTTCGATCCATTCTTCTTTTACTCATGGGCTACACCCTGGACATTCAGTTGCCTTGTATTGGCTCTGCTATCGATCTCATCATGCTCTAAGTTATTTTTGTCTAGACTTCTGTTGCCATTAGACTGCCTTTTAACTTTTCCAATAACATCAGTATTCATCTTTACCTTCTCAACTATTTTACTGAAAAGCCCAAAGTTCAACCAGTGTTTTCAACAAAAGCAGTGCATAGAGTACACGTATATCTACAATAATATATAAATGTGTAAGCTGAATGTCTACAATTATCTCATGAGTCATAAGAGGCAATGTTTTTCTAATTTCCTTATAACTGTATACACACGGACACACACACACACACACACACATGCACATAAGTCTATAATATCCTTGTGGTTCATTAGAATAATTCCGTAACTACTCACTATCTCCTAGTTGGAGTTACACTCATCCCATATGATTTGTTTGACAGATGGATTGTGAGTCAAAGTGGTAAAGGGTCACTTCAGGACCAAATGTAAAAGGTAATATGTAATTCAGCTCGGCCTTCTTTCTCTTGCTCCCCACCATAAGAGCAAGTGTCTGATGTAATGGCTTTCCTTGATTCTGTATTATGGAAAGAGTAGATAGGTTGAGCCAAATCAAGCCTACCTCAGGTGAGTCTAGCAGAGATTAGAAGACACAGAGTTTTCAAAAAACCTCTTGCAAAGCAAGGAAGAAGTACTGGAGCTTTGAGATTATTTTTATACTGTGTATCTTCATAGAAGCAAACTAACTTCAATCAATATCAATAGGATATTTCAGTCTTGCCTCACTATTCCAGAATTTCCTTCCCTATTGAAGTAAATTATACCAAGGTTAAAATTCAGGATTATGTATTTTTCATGCATATAAAATCCAGAGGTTAAGTAGGTCCAGAATTAGTATTTCAGCAACTAAATAATGCCATGTAGGGCCAAGGTCCTTTTATATTTCCTTCGTTTCCTAGTAGCATATTGGATTTCCACATTTAAGCTTGTTTATGGTCACAGATGGCTATGACAGTTTCATCAACTATGTTCTTACTCAAACACATGAAGAGGGACAAGTGAATTTTTCTCATGCTTTTATTCTTTGCAATGGCAAGAAACTCCCCACCCCCAAACAAACCCATCCCCCTCCAAAAAAAAAAAAAAAATCTGGAGGAATCTCAACAGATTTTAATTCACACAGTATCAGTCAGATCTTCCCATAGTTATTCCTAAATCAATTACTGAGAGAAAAAAATTGTAATTTTCTTTAAAGTTTTAGGCTATTAAGACTTAGCTCTTCCTTGATTTTCTTGATTTAAGGGAGAGTAAATAAAGTCAAATTTGAAAGTTGTAGACAGGAAGGTAAGCTGCTAGTCACTTTTTTTTTTTTTTAATTAAAAGCTAGGTATATAGAAAGTAATAACATCTTTTTTTTTAGAGACACACAAAAATGTTATAGAACCATATTGTTTCCTAACATTTTTCTGAATGTCAGTGATTTTGCTTTTTTTTTTAACCTACCACACTTATGATTACAATGCTAGGAAAATATGTAAAGTAAACATGTCTTGTACAGTGCTACATTTTGATTAAAATTTAATGAAAAGTTCTGAAATGCACAACCTGGCACAGCTGGGATGAAATGTGTTTTGCTAAGCATATTCTTCAGAAAAGTAAAACAAATCATTATGGAAAATATTAATCTACTTTTCTGCTTTGACTTGGGTATTGTATTGGTATATTCAAGCTGCCATAACTAATTTCCACTGACTATGTCACTTACAAAATATAAATTTTTTTGGTCATAGCTCTAGAGACTGGAAGTCCAAGATCAAAGAACAACAACAGCGTTGGTTTCTCCTGAGTCTTTTCTCCTTGGCTTGCAGATGGCCGCATTCTCTTGGTGTTCTCATGTTCTCATATGTCCTTTTTCTGGTGTGTACATCTTTCTGATCTCTCTCCTTGTAAGAGCACAGTCAGATTGGAATTGGATTCCACCCTTATAACCTCATTTAACTTTACCCTCTTTAAGATGTTATCTCCAAATACAATCAGATTGCACGTTAAGACCTCAACATATGAATTTTAGGAGAAAAAATGGAGTCAATAGCAGGTATATTTCTCTAGGTCGATAGAAGTTGCTACCCTCCTCCAAGGTTTGTTTGTTTGTTTTTGCCTTATTTACATATTCCAAATTTTATTTTGTTAGCCTGGATTTTTTTCTACAATTCTAAGAATACAAATACAATTTTAAAAAATATTTCCACCTATAAGATGTTACCTATGATCCCAAAGTGTAATTTTTCAGCCCTTCATTAAAGGTGTTATGATGCTGAGAAAAAGCTTTCAGATATCAGAGTTTTAGCCTTGAATAATCTCCATGACTACTAATCAGTCTGGATTTGTTTTTTTCCAACACTGTTTTTTGTAATAATTTAAAACATTTAGGACAAAGTGCATGAAACAACTTCTTTCAAAATCAATTTGCTAAGAATGAAATGCACAAAATATATTCAAAATGAAAATTATAAACCAGTGCTTTCCTTCTGACTGCATTCAGCCATAAAATATTAAGTGGAATATTAAGAATAACAATTAAAGAGCTTAGCTTTTAAGCTGTCTGGTGGTGTGTAAGATTCAGTTCTTTATTGCCTATTAGAAAAATTACTCAAGATGGCTTTAGTTATTCTAAGAGAATATAGAACTGCCTGCTCAGCCACAGTGGCAGAAAGTACTTAATGAGTACTAAAAGTTCTTACATTTTCATTCTGGATAAACTATTTGGCAATTTTTCAGAGGTGAGTTTATTTAATTGGAATAAAATTTAAAATGATATTATATTTAAAATAAATCATTACAACTAAATTGTTCCTAACCCTGGAAACATTTGAAAAGTTATTTTCAATGTCTCTCTTCTAGGACAGTCAATCACATTTTATTAAAGTTCCTAATGACTAGTAATAGGAAATAAATGCATAGAAGATATCTATATTATAAGAAAACCACTGCTGGTTTGAGACAAAGTCCATAAGAAACAGCAAAGCATTATGAAACAAACTATATCTGTCTTTTTTTGATTAAAAACAGTTTATTATGTGCTTTTTAATAAAAAGTATGCTGTAAGTGGAAATGAGGTAATTGAAGGCAGAGGCCTCTTAGTAACTGACTGCTCAGCTCTACAAGGTGAGAAGGATACAGCATAAGAAGTGAGAAGAAAAAAAAAAAAATCTTTCTTCTTAATGAAAACTGCTGGCTGCAACATGAACACAGGATTTTATTTCAGTTTATGTGAATTCTTTCTTTCATTGGTAATCTTAACTCTTCAGAAAATAACACGCTATTCTGTGGTAGCACAGCTTCTCCTTTTCTGTTTCGTAAGTAAAAGAGCTCTGGGATCAAGGTGATAAGAGTCTTTATCGAGTGCTTTAGAAGTCTAGGAAATAAGGGGTGGTATAATGGTGGCCCTCCAGGAGGGCTGTAAAAAAAAAAAAAAAAAACCTCCAGTACATCAGCTCCAGTTGTTGTACTTCACTAGATTCTTGTTTCAGTGAGGTCAGACAAGAGTAATTTGTTAGGTGGGTCATGGCAGATTCCTTCTTCTAAACACTACAAACAATGACTCTTTTGTCAATATAAATACATCCTAATGCATTTAGTCTCCCTGTAGGCTGTATTACACACTTGAGAGCTATTGTGCCAAGTTCTGCCACTCAGCATTATAACAGCTTTTCATCTTGCCTTTTTCCCCCTACTTTATAATAAAAGAGAATAAAACACATGAGTAAAAGGTAAGGCTTGTTCTCAGTTTTTTAAATATACATTTTACTTTGCAGACATTAAAAAAATGAACATCACAAGAATGGACAAGTTTTAAAATGTGTTTTAAGACAGGAATACAATACAGCAGAAAAGTTATATTAATAATTCAGTTCATTCATATTTTTATTTCCTCACAAATAAACTTCTCTAAATCTTTTCTTTCTCTTCATCCATTCTTTCTCTTCATCCAAATAAATATTGAAAAAAAAAAAAAACTAGAAGAGGTAATTTGTCCTCAAAATTGTACACTAATGTAATACAATGAACAATGATTTTCCAGTTATCTGAATCAATATTGATAGATCTTTCTATCGTTATTAGTATTGTTATTCTAAATTTCCTATCTTAAAATTCTTACAATTCCTGGAGCTTTAGATTTAATTAAATGAGAATCTACTAATATATTATGATGAGCCATTTTGTTACATATGCTCTTAAGTCTCCTTTTTCCTCATCCATTCATAAAACAAAGAGAAAGAGCTAGGGGATTTCTACAGTCTCTTCAAATACTAATACACTTTATATGGTATTTTTTTCTATACTATCTTCACTTAATAAATATGTATAGCAACCCCTCATCACAAAAAAAAAAAAATATTGACCACACATACACTAACAGATAAACTATAATAGATAATGGACTGAGTTTCAAATTGTGGATATCCTATTTTATTGTTCTGAGAAAAAAGTTATAAGGTCAAAAAGATTAGGTTTTGAAGTTTTTGTGTGTTGTAACTTTGAGAACAAGAAGGTTAACTCAGACAAACTGCAAAATAATGCTTTTCTCAAAAATCTGTATAAATATATAAAGAAAAAGACAACCTTGTTATCAGTGGGTCATGATGCCTGGAGGCAAAAAATCTTAGACAAGATGTTAAACAAAGGTCATTTGCTGTTTTAAGATTCAAAGATACTGTACTTTCCTTGTTCTCCGAAATCCACATTAAATTTTAAATCATCTGCTTATAGCAGGTGTATTTTATATATTTGTACTTGAAAAATTAACTCCAGTTTCAAGTATTCATTGATAATAAGTTCTGCAAAACAAGTAGACATCAAGAAGCTGTTGAGTTGGCCCAAAAGTTTGTAACCCCAACAAATTTTTGGGCAATCCCATAAAGTACTTACCATATCAAAATTTCAATAATAATAGTTTTTTTCTGTTAAAATCATTTTCAAAGATCAGACATTTGGTAATGTAGTGTTAAAATGTGAGCACATATTTGTAGTTCTGTGCTATTTAAACTACATAACACACCAGCAGCAGAGAAGTATTGGGATTGCCCAGTTTTAAACATGTGTGCTCACATTCTAACACTTGTCATTACCAAATGTCTGATCTTTGAAAATGATTTTAATAGAAAAATCAATTATTATTGAAACTTTTAATACGGTTAAGTACTTTAGTAAGTAATTTGTAAACAGCTATGAATGCTCCTCTATTGTTTCTTGGTGGCTCCTCTCTTATCTCTTCAACCCTTCCCTTCCCTGATTAGTAACTGTGTGAATCTGTCCTTTGGGACTCAGGGAGGATCATGGAGGCTGGAGTCTGTTCTTTGCAAACAAGGAGCAGGGCACTCAGGCTTCCATAACCAGGAGCCCCACAGGGTCTTGCCGGCTTCACCCTAATTATTAGATTAATATTATTTTATAAATACAGTTATTGTGTTTTTAAAAGATTCAGAATATTTCAAATATTGTTAAGGATATTCTTATTTTTAAAAGAAGTTAAGATCTCAATATACTTTTACTCAAAGATCAAAACCATTTTAGTATTTTAATATTTAATCAAGCTTGCATCAGACTTTCAGCTCAAAAATATTTGATGAGTATCATCTATAATTTAATTAAGCTACATAATATATTTCAATTATTATAAAGATAATTTTATTTCAGCTATTTTTAAGCTACAGGTTTTTTCTGTTGTGAATTTCTTGGCTAAAACATCTAAGAAATGAGACAGCTATCTATTTTTGACTGGAGACTGTCTCCCTAAATTTATTTTATTTTTCACTTTCCTTGTACCCCTCAGGGAGATATTTTACTTCCATGACAGGGTTCCAGCATGTGTATTTAATTTATACTATGGGTGATAATCTAAGGTACATTAATTGTCTTCTGATTTTTTTTTTTTTTTTCTGTCTTCTGTTTGGAAAAACTCAGAAACTGTCAGAACCAAGAAGAGGTTAAAAAAATATGGTGTTCAGATTCTTATTTTTTGACAGAGAAATTACATACCCCTATCTTTTTGGAGCATATCTTTACTTTGTGTCACTGCAAGATCCTCCAAATTAACGTTGTGTTTTACTTTATTCAGCTCTAGAATTAGCTGTCTCTAAGAATTCCTGGTTCTCTGTATTTCAGAATGGTATGTGGAAAGTAAGAAATTTGTTCTGGGTGTGCTTGCTGCTACTGGCATGTCACTGCTTTAAAGCCCTCTCAGTAGAATGAATCAGGAAATACATGTATGCATTCTAAGCTATGCATTCCTACATATCTATAAGTATATGTGTATCTTGCCATTTGTATTAATATTAAACTGATTTGATGTCTCTGGTTCCAATCTAATCTAATTATCAAGTGGGTTGGTCTAGTCTTTTTTCCTTCTATATCATAACTTCCTTCTCCCTCACTGAGAACTCTATCTCCCACCATATACTCTCAACCTAATTTGTTTCTTCAACAACAATATACATGTATAGTAGATTCAGAAGTGTTAAATCACACTGCTAATGTAAGCAAATTTAACTTTTAAATATCATTCCCAAATAGCTGTTCCACTGTATCTATGCAATAGTTCATTTATTAATGCATCTGTAGAAAGACAAATTGGTTGCTTGATTTTTTTGTAATTATTAATAAGTAAATTTTCTAAAAACATGCACATGAGCTGACTCATTGGAAAAGACCCTGATGCTGAGAAAGACTGAGGGCAGGAGAAGGGGGAGAGAGAGAATGAGAAGGTTGAATGGCATCACCAACTCAATGGACATGAGTTTGAGCAAACTCCAGGAGACAGTGAAGGACAAGTAAGCCTGACATGCTGCAGTTCATGGGATCACAAAGAGTCAGACACAACTTAGCGAATGAACAACAACACATGCACATACAGGTTCTTGTGTGAAAATAATTTCCATGCAACTATGGGGGAGCATGACTACAACACTGTGTGCAAATCTATATTTAATTTTATAAAAAGTAGCAAATGACTCCTCTAACAATACTTGCCAACATTCTATATTGTCAATCTTTTTTAATTTTGGTTTCATTTTAATAGTATGCAAAGGTATCTCATTGTTTCCTCAATTTACACATTTCTAGTGACAATCACAACCAAAGGCAATGCCAAAGAATGCTAAAACTACTGCACAATTGCACTCATCTCACATGCTAGTAAAGTAATGCTCAAAATTCTCCAAGTCAGGCTTCAGCAATACGTGAACCATGAACTTTCTGATGTTCCAGCTGGTTTTAGAAAAGGCAGAGGAACCAGAGATCAAATTGCCAACATCCGCTGGATCATTGAAAAAGAAAAGAGCTCCAGAAAAACATCAACTGCTTTATTGACTATGCCAAAGCCTTTGACTGTGTGGATCACAACAAACTGTGGAAAATTCTGAAAGAGATGGGAATATCAGACCACCTGACCTGCTTCTTGAGAAATCTGTATGCAGGTCAGGAAGCAATAGTTAGAAATGGACATGGAGCAACAGACTGGTTCCAAATAGGGAAAGGAATATATCAAGGCTGTATATTGTCACCCTGCTTATTTAACTTATATGCATAGTACATCATGAGAAACGCTGGACTGGAGAAAGCACAAGCTGGAATCAAGATTGCCGGGAGAAATATCAATAACCTCAGATATGCAGATGACACCACCCTTATGGCAGAAAGTGAAGAAGAACTAAAGAGCCTCTTGATGAAAGTGAAAGAGGAGAGTGAAAAAGCTGGCTTAAAGCTCAACATGTAGAAAACTAAGATCATGGCATCACTGCAGATGGTGACTGTAGCCATGAAATTAAAAGACGCTTACTCCTTGGAAGGAAAGTTATGACCAACCTAGACAGCTTATTAAAAAGCAGAGACATTGCTTTGCCAACAAAGATCCGTCTAGTCAAGGCTATGATTTTTCCAGTGGTCATGTATGGATGTGAGAGTTGGACTATAAAGAAAGCTGAGTGCTGAAGAATTGATGCTTTTCAACAGTGGTGTTGGAGAAGACTCTTGAGAGTCCCTTGGATTGCAAGGAGATCCAACCAGTCCATCCAAAAGGAGATCAGTCCTCAGTGTTCATTGGAAGGACTGATGTTGAAGCTGAACTTCCAATACTTTGGCCACTTGATGTGGAGAGTTGACTCATTGGAAAAGACCCTGATGCTGGGAGAGATTGAGGGTGGAGGAGAAGGGGACGACAGAGGATGAGATGGCTGGATGGCATCATCAACTCAATGGACATGAGTTTGGGTAAACTCCAGGAGTTGGTGATGGACAGGAAGGCCTGGCTTGCTGAGGTTCATCGGGTCACAAAGTGTTGAATACAAATGAGTGATTGAATTGAACTGAGTTACAATGTTGAGAATCATTTTATATGCATATTTCCATCCTATCATTCATCTATGGTAAAGTACTTGCTCCTAACACTTATCAATTCATTGACAGATAAATAAATTGGTGGTTTATTACTTTACTCTTAACTTTTAAGTTCTTTATGTGTCAAGAAAAATAGTTCTTAATCAGATATGTGATTTGCAAATATTTTCTTTTCATCCTTGGCTTATATATTATTTGTCTTTAGACAATCTCAGCAAAATACAATTTATCAGTTTCTTTATTTAATTGCATTTTTAATGTTATACCTTAAAACATCCACAAAATCAAACACAAAACAATTTTTCCTATTTTTTCTCTGTATAAATTTTGGAATTTTATATTTTATAATTATGTTCATGATCTATTAAAAATTAACTTTTTGTGAAAGTTGTATCATAAAATTAATTATATAGAGCCTACATTGTAGCAATCAAAAGTGCTTCACAGAATCGATAAGAGACCCTCTTGAAGAAGTTTCTTTTAGCTAAGCTCTAAGATTACTTCAAAAGATAGTTTATTATTAGTAAAGATATTACTGGAGAGCAATTAGTATTAATTTAATGAAACAAAGCACCATGAATTAGAGCAGGAATAAAATATGGTGTCTACTGGGATTAATTTTTTTTAATGACAGCTTAAAATAATAGGAAGCAGTATTCACCAAAATGTTAAGACAAAAGTCAAAAAGTAAAACCTAGAAGATTAATATAGGATATCCAAATAAGAAATATAATAATCAAAATTTTAAAATTATATAACAGTAAATTAAACTGAGCTCTTCAGCTCAGTTCAGTTGCTCAGTTGTGTCCGACTCTTTGTGACCCCATGAATCGCAGAATGCCAGGCCTCCCTGTCCATCACCAACTCCCGGAGTTTACCCAAACTCATGTCCATTGAGTAGGTGATGTCATCCAACCATCTCATCCTCTGTTGTCCCCTTTTCCTCCTGCCTCCAATCCCTCCCAGCATCAGGGTCTTTTCCAATGAGTCAACTCTTCACATGAGGTGGCCAAAGTACTGGAGTTTCAGCTTTAGTATCATTCCTTCCAATGAACACCCAGGACTGATCTCCTTTAGGATGGACTGGTTGGATCTCCTTGTAGTCCAAGGGACTCTCAAGAGTCTTCTCCAACACCACAGTTCAAAAGCATCCATTCTTCAGTGCTCAGCTTTATTCATAGTCCAACTCTCACATCCATACATGACCACTGGAAAAACCATAGCCTTGACCAGACAGACCTTTGTTGGCAAAGTAATGTCTCTGCTTTTCAATATGCTATCTAGGTTGGTTGCTGGGGTCCAGCCCCAGTGGATCCAGGGAATTCAAAGCGGGGATGGCGTTGGTGAACTGGATACAATAGCTTTAATTAAATATTAATTAGAGATATAAAGAGTAATAGAATAAGGATAGCTCAGTAGGAAAAATCAGTGGAGAAAAGAGGCTAAATAACTTGGTTTACGTGGCAAGCTAATAAAATTCCAATACAAGGAATTTGCATCACCTACGTAGGCTGAAGGCATCCTCCCATTCTCCTGAAGGAGAGGAGACACTAAGACCTCCCCACTCAGAACTTAGAAGCCCAGGCATAATTAGTAGGCTTAACAAGCCTCCACACTCCGGATGGGAATTCAACCAGAAGGTGAGAGAAAGAACGACATGGGGAGACCAAGCTTTGGTGAGCAAGGCCTGCACTTTATTTTCCAAAGTAGTTTTTATACCTTAAGTTGTGCATAGAGGATAATAGGGGGAGGGGTAGAGTCAGCAGTAAGCCAGGCTTTCTTCCTGCAAACTTATCGTAAAAAAGTTTAGGTGATTTACATCATCTTCTGGCCCGGAGGCCTGTTAACATTTTAAGATCCTTTCTTCAGAAAATTTATTTTTCTCTAAAGGTGATTATTCTAAAGTCAGATGCCACCCTCCGAAAGCATTAAAGTTGCATTCCTATAGGGCAAAAGTGTGCTGGGCTATAACAAGAAAAGAATTAACTCAAGGGTCCAAGGTTACAAACGTTAAAGCTACTACTTACATTACTATACACCAATTATCTTAATCAATACACTCCCAGGGACACAGTAGGTAAGGGATATGGAAACTTAGCACCAAACATTGGCCCAAAAAGTGAAAAACCCTTCACCAATACAATTTCTAAACAATCATTTAACTGCTCAAAGGAATCTGTATTTAGACAGTTTAGAACATCTCATGCCTCTCACAGTTGGGAGGCTGTGAACAATCACATGTGGCCAGAAGAACTTGTTCAGGCAGGCTAGAGGACTTCCAAAGGAGTTTGTAGGTGGAAACACTCTTGTCACGCCCAGCAACTTTATTAACTGGAGCTGTAAATTAACTCTTTTTCAGAGAGAGGTGGTGGGGGACAGCACATATAAAGTCAGAGGTGTCGATGAGAGCACAAAGCAATAAAATAGGCAGACTCTGGTTTTGGGGGTAGATGCTCGAGAATTTCCAGGGGGACTTCTGAGGCTTGATGGCACCTTTGCATATGCTGAGCCTCGTTCCTCATGACCTTTGCCACAGGCGGAGATCCTCACGCTGGCACCCAGCAGTTGGTCATAACTTTCCTTCCAAGGAGTAAGCATCTTTTAATTTCATGGCTGCAGTCACTATCACTATGCAGTGATTTTGGAGCCCAAAAAAATAAAGTCTGACACTATTTCCACTGTTTCCCCATCTATTTCCCATGAAGTGATGGGACCAGAGGCCATGATCTTAGTTTTCTGAATGTTGATCTTTAAGCCAACTTTTTCACTCTCCACTTTCACTTTCATCAAGAGACTTTTTAGTTCCTCTTCACTTTCTGCCATAAGGGTAGTGTCATCTGCATATCTGAGGTTATTGATATTTCTCCCGGCAATCTTGATTCCAGCTTGTGCTTCTTCCAGCCCAGCGTTTCTCATGATGTACTCTGCATAGAAGTTAAATAAACAGGGTGACAATATACAGCCTTGACGTACTCCTTTTCCTACTTGGAACCAGTCTGTTATTCCATGTCCATTTCTAACTGTTGCTTCTAGACCTGCATATAGGTTTCTCAAGAGGCAGGTCAGGTTGTCTGGTATTTCCATCTCTTTCAGAATTTTCCACAGTTTATTGTCATCCACACAGTCAAAGGCTTGGCAAAGTCATTAAAGTAGAAATAGATGTTTTCTGGAACTCTTTTGCTTTTTTGATGATCCAGCGGATGTTTGAAATTTGATGTCAGGTTCCTCTGCCTTTTCTAAAACCAGCTTGAACATCTGGAAGTTCACGGTTCACATACTGCTGAAGCCTGGCTTGGAGAATTTTGAGCATTACTTTACTAGCGTGTGAGATGAGTGCAATTGTGAGGTAGTTTGAGCATTCTTTGGCATTGCCTTTCTTTGGGATTGGAATGAAAACTGACCTTTTCCAGTCCTGTAGCCACTGCTGAGTTTTCCAAATTTGCTGGCATATTGAGTGTGGCACTTTCACAGCATCATCTTTCAGGATTTGAAATAGCTCAACTGGAATTCCATCACCTCCACTAGCTATGTTCATAGTGATGCTTTCTAAGTCCCACTGGACTTCACATTCCAGGATGTCTGGCTCTAGGTGAGTTATCACACCATCGTGACTATCTGGGTCATGATCTTTTTTGTACAATTCTTCTGTGTATTCTTGCTACCTCTTCTTAATATCTTCTGCTTCTGTTAGGTCCATAACATTTCTGTCCTTTATTGAGCACATCTTTGCATGAAATGTTCCCTTTGTATCTCTAATTTTCTTGAAGAGATCTCTAGTCTTTCCCATTTTATTGTTTTCGTCTATTTCTTTGCATTGATAACCAAGGAAGGCTTTCTTATCTCTCCTTGCTAATCTTTGGAACTCTGCATTCAGATGCTTATATCTTTCCTTTTCTCCTTTCCTCTTCACGTCTCTTCTTTTCACAGTTATTTGTAAAGCCTCCTCAGACAGTCATTTTTGTTTTTTGCATTTTTTTCCCATAGGGATGGCCTTGGTCCCTGTTTCCTGTACAGTGTCCGTAACCTCTGTCTATAGTTTATCAGGCACTCGGTCTATTATATCTAGTCCCTTAAATCTATTTCTCACCTCCACTGTATAATCATAAGGGATTTGATTTAGGTCATACCTGAATGATCTAATGGTTTTCCCTACTTTCTTCAATTTAAGTCTGAATTTGGCAATAAGGAGTTCATGATCTGAGCCACAGTCAGCTCCTGGTCTTGTTTTTGCTGACGGTATAAAGCTTCTCCATCTTCTCCATCTGCAAAGAATATAATCAATCTGATTTCAGTGTTGACCATCTGGTGATGTCTATGTGTAGAGTCTTCTCTTCTGTTTTTGGAAGTGGGTGTTTGCTATGACCAGTGCATTCTCTTGACAAAACTCTATTAGCCTTTGTCCTGCTTCATTCCGTATTCCAAGGCCAAATTTGTCTGTTAACTCCAGGTGTTTCTTAACTTCCTACTTTTGCATTCCAGTCCCCTATAATTTCGCTTTCATGCATTGGAGAGGGAGGTGGCAGCTCACTCCAGTGTTTTTGCCTGGAGGGTCCCAGGGACGGGGAGCCTGGTGGGGGGCCGTCTGTGGGGTCGCACAGAGGCGGAGTGACTGAGGCGACTTAACAGCAGCAGCAGCAGCAGCATAGAACTGGTGGAGAAGGAAATGGCAACCCACTCCAGTGTTCTTGCCTGGAGAGTCCCAGGGATGGGGGAGCCTGGTGGGCTGCCGTCTGTGGGTTCGCGCAGAGTCGGACATGACTGAAGCGACTTAGCATGTCCCTATAATGAAAAGGACATCTTTTTTGGGTGTTAGTTCTAAAAGGTCTTGTAAGTCTTCATAGAACCGTTCAACTTCAGCATTCCTGGTTGGGGCATAGGCTTGAATTACTGTGATAATGAATGGTTTGCCTTGGAAATGAACAGATATCATTCTATCATTTTTGAGATCGCATCCAAGTACTGCATTTCAGACTCTTTTGTTGACCATAATGGCTACGCCATTTCTTCTAAGGGTTTCCTGCCTACAGTAGTAGATATAATGGTCATCTGAGTTAAATTCACCCATTCCATTCCGTTTTAGTCCACTGATTCCTAGAATGTCAATTTTCACTCTTGCCATCTCCTGTTTGACCACTTCCAATTTGCTTTGGTTCACGGACCTAACATTCCAGGTTCCTAGGCAATTTTGCTCTTTACAGCATCGGACCTTGCTTCTATCACCAGTCATATCCACAGCTGGGATTTGTTTTTGCTTTGGCTCCATCCCTTCATTCTTTCTGGAGTTATTTCTCCACTGATCTCCAGTAGCATATTGGTCACTTACCAACCTGGGGAGTTCCTCTTTAAGTATCCTATCATTTTCCCTTTTCATACTATTCATGGGGTTCTCAAGGCAAGAATACTAAAGTGGTTTGCCATTCCCTTCTCCAGTGGGTCACATTCTGTCAAACTCAGCTCTAGATAAAAAGTAAAATTCAAGTATTGCTAGATTACAGTGTGGAAAAACATAAAATATAAAAGTGATTAAGAGCAACAAAGGTGACTAAGAGTTATAAAGATACAGCAAGAGTCTAACAAATATTTAGGTACATTTACATATGTCAAGAAGCAAATCAGAAGCAAAATACAGAGCCAATGTTTGAGAATTTTCCAGAACCAATGAAGGATACCAATTCATAACTCTATGAAGCCCAACAAATCGAAAGCAGAATAAATATGAGTAAATTCATTCCTAGATACATTATGATAAATTTCCAGAATACATTAACTAATGGGATAGGGAGTAGATGGGATTGGATAGGGAAGGTTAATTAATTTTTGAAAAAGGAAGGGCTAAATTGATTATTGACTTTCTACCTCAACCATGGTAGCTAGGAATTAGTGAAATTTTATTTCCAATGATTTTAGAGATAATAACTACCTATCTATAATTCCATTTTTATATAGATAATTTTAAAAATAGAAGAAATAGAGTCATATGGAATGGTCAAGATGTCAGAGTTGGAAGACTATGAGCTCATTTCATCGACATCACACCAACATTTATTATTATTTATGGAGCAACTATTGATGAGAAAAATCAGAAAACTGGAAGAAAAAAGTCTACAACTAAAGATATGAAGAAGATAGCACAAAAATATGGGTAGGGGAATGCATGCATGTATGTGCTAAGGAAGGCAGGAGAGGATGAGACACAAAGTAGTTGGGTCCCACACCCTGACAAACAGGAAGATAATTACAATTGCAGAGGCTCTCTCCATGGAGCAAAGGGTTTGAGCCCTAAATCAGACTCCCTAGCCTGAGGGTCCTGCACTGTGAAGATGAGCCCAGAGAATATTTGGCTTCAAGGACAGCAGGGCTTACTTCTGGGGGAACCAGAGAACTGAGAGAAGTAGAGAATGCACTCTTAATGGATGCACACAAAATCTGACATGTTCCAGGACCAGGGCAGAAGCAATGATTTGAAAGGAGCCTGGGTCAGAATCAGCAGCTAATCTTAAGATTACCCTGGAGAGGCAGCAGGCAAGCATAGCTCACCTTGGGTACACAGACATTAAAACAGCCATTTTAGGGAGCTTATATTACCATGTGGATGCTGGTGCTGAAAAGCACCATTTTGAACTCTCCCTTTAGCTTATTAGTGCTGTCACTGGTCCATCACTGGACTTTAGTCACCAGTACTGGAATCTCTTAAACCAAGAAACTAGTGGAGACACAGCTCCCATTCAGAAGCAAGTCAGTTACTTTAAGACCACCTGAACGCATAGCCATTAGGACTCAGCCCTGTAGAACAGAGGGCCTAGCCCCTGGCCCTGCACAATAGTACATAGACAGTAGTCCCAGGAACTCCAGGCCCTTCAGCTTGAGGCCCTGTGACCCAGCTCCATGCACTAGTAGACTGGAAAAAGCCTCACGACCCGCCTCACCCACCAGTAGAGCAACACCAGCTCTAGGAACCTTGGGCTCTGAAGTCAGAGAGGGCAGGATATGGCTTCATCCACTAGTGGGCTAGAATTTTATATTCACACACCAGGGGGAAGACAACAGCCCCAAGATGACTGCAGCCCCACAGCCTGCCATATCAAGATGCAGCCAATCCACCAGTAGCCTGGCAGCACCTCTGGGACTCCCTGGACCCTATCCCTGTTTACCAGCAGGCCAACCACAGCTTTGGAATACCCTGGGATCCTTAGGCAGTAGCCATGGATCCAGACCTACCCACCATGGACACTGCCATCAGCCACCCTAGGGAACAGCCCTACCTACCAGTGGGCAGAAACCAGCTCCAGTATCCCCAGAGCCCTGCTGTCAGAGACACCAGGACCCAGCAACATCCATCAGTGACTGAGCAGTGGCCACAAAGACCCTTTGAGCCTTGGCCCTACCCAGAAGCAGGCTAACATCAGTTCCAAGACATCATGGACCACTCAGTCATTCACCCTAAGATCCAGGCTCCACTCACCATGGGTGAGGAAGAGCTTTGGAATAAATCAGACACAATAATAAGCTGTGTCTGAAACTGTCCCCAACAGGTCAAAATACTTTACTGGATAGATCTCCATAGGCAAGGGAAAAAAAAAGGTAAAATAAACAATTTAGACTATGTCAAACTAAAAGGCCACTTTCTAACTGGGAGAAGATCTTTACAAAGGATATATTTTATAAGGTGTTAATATTTAAAATATACAAAAGATTCAGACAACTCAACATTTTTTAAAAAAAGTCAACGGGCTTGAAAAATGAGCTGAGGATCTGAATAGATAGTTTCCCAAAGAAGACATACAGATGGCTAACAGGCATATGAAATGAAGCCAAACAATGCTAATCATCAGAGAAATGCAAACCTAAACCCCAGAGAAATCAGAATCACACCTGTCAGAATGGCTACTATCAAAAAGACAACAAACAACATGTTTTGTTGAGAATATGAAGAAAAAAGAACACTTGTGCACATGTAAATTGGTGCAGCCACTAAGGAAAACAGTACAGAGGCTCTTCAAAAGATTAAAAACAGAATTAAGCCCAGGAAAAGAATACCAGTAATTACAAAACATACATGCATGTCTACTTATTGCAGCATTATTTACAATAGTTAAGTGGAAGTAATGTAAGTGCTCATCAACAGATGAATGGGAAAAAGAAGTGGCAACATCTGTTGGATCACAGAAAAAGGAAGAGAATTCTAGAAAAACACCTATTTCTGCTTCATTGGCTACACTAAAGATTTGATTGTGTGGATCACAACAAACTGTGGAAAATTCTTAAAGAAATGGGAATACCAGATCACCTAAACTGTCTCCTGAGAAATCTGAATGCAAATCAAGAAGCAACAGTTAGAACCAGACATGGAATAATGGACTGGTTAAAAATTGGGAAAGGAGTTCATCAAGGTTGTACATTGTCACCCAGCTTATTTAACTCCTATGAGAATATTCCACTAAAGGAATACTATATGTATCAGCAATTAAAAAGAATGAAATCTTGCCATTTGCAACAACATGGATGAACTTATAGGATATTATGCTGAGTGAAATAAGTCAGATGAAGATAAATATTATATTATTTCACTTATATGTAGAATTTAAAGTAATGCAAACAAATGAACAAATGTAACAAAACAGAACCAGAATCATAGACATAGGGAACAAACTGGTAGTTTCCAAAAAGAGGCAGGTGGGGTGAGGAATAAAATAGGTGAAGGAGATTAAGAGGTACAAATTCCAGCTTCAAAATAAATGACTCATGGATATATAATGTACAGCACATGCAATAGTCAATAACTACATAATATGTTTGTATGATGGCATATCATAACTAGACTTCTGGTGTTTATCAGTTCAAAATGTATAGAAATACTGAATTACTATGCCATGTAAAAAAAAACTAACATAGTGTTGTAGGTCTATTATACTTCAAACAAACAAACAAAAAAAGAGATTAGATTTCTGGTTGCCAGAACTTGGGGGCTTGGTGAGGGAAGAGCTGAATGAAGGTAATTAAAAGGTACAAAATTTTAAATATAAGATAAAAAAGTATTAGGAATGTATTGTAAGACATGATACTTATAATTAACACTGCTGTGTGTTATATAAGTAGTTATGAGGTTGAATACTAAGATTTCTCATCACAAGAATATTGTTTTCTACTTTTAAATTTTGTACCTGTATAAGATAATGGATATTCATTAAACTCAGTGTGATGATCACTTCATGATGTATATAAGTCAAATTATTATGTTGCACACCTTAAACTTACACAGAGTTTCATGGCAATTATAGCTTAATAAAAATGGAAGAAATCTTTTTTAAATGTATAAAACCTAAAACCCCAACAGGTGAAACTAATCAACCACAAATTAGTCAAATAAAGAACTTGAGAATGAAAAAGCAAGAGTAAAATAGTTCTAGTTAATATGTTTCATTTTTCTAATAATAACCATCATCATCATTTAAAATAAAATCTTTGGAAACTGTATTTGTAGAAAAGAGGTTAAAATTGACATTTGCTCACGTTACCACCCTTATAGTCTCAGTTTTATCTTATTTTATTGTCTTCTTTTTCTCCTTATTTCCATAGCCATTGCCCTTTCTTTGAAAGCCATGCCCTTAGATAATTGAAGATCATTTTCACAGTTCAGTTCAGTTCTTCAGTCATGTCAAACTCTTTGCAATCCCATAGACTGTAGCATACCAAGAATCCCTGTCCATCAACAACTCCCAGAGTTTCCTAAAACTCATGTCCATTGTGTTGGTGATGGCATTCAACCATCTCATCCTGTCTTCCCCTTCTCCTCCTGCCTTCAAACTTTCCCAGCATCAGGGTCTTTGCCAGAGTCAGTTCTTCCCATCAGGTAACCAAAGGGTTGGAGCTTCAGCTTCAGCATCAGTCCTTCCAATGAATATTCAGGACTAACTTCCTTTAAGATTGACTGTGTGATCTCCTTGCAGTCCAAGGGACTCTCAGGAGTCTTCTCCAACAGAGTCTTCAGTGCTCAGCTTTCTTTATGGTCCAACTCTCACATCCATACATAACTACTGAAAAACCATAGATTTGACAAGATGGACCTTTGTCAGCAAAGTAATGTCTCTGCTTTTTAATATGCTGTCTAGGTTGGTCATAGCTTTTCTTGCAAGGAGCAAGCATCTTTTAATTTTATAGCTGAATTCACCATCTACAGTGATTTTGGAGCCCAAGAAAATAAACTCTGACACTTTATCCTTTTTTTCCCATCTATTTGCCATGAAGAGATGGGACCAGATGCCATAATCTTTGTTTTTTGAATGATGAGTTTTAAGCCATAGTTTTCACTCTCTTTCACTTTCATCAAGAGGCTCATTAGTTCCTCTTCACTTTCTGCCATAAAGGTGGTGTAATTTGCATATCTGAGGTTATTGACATTTTTCCCGCACTCTTGATTTCAGCTTGTGCTTCATCCAGTCTGGAATTTCACATGATGTACTCTGAATATAAGTTAAATAAGCAGGGTGACAATAAACAGCCCTGATGTGCTCCTTTCCCAATATAGAACCACTCCCATTGTTTCATGTCTCATTCTAACTTTAGCTTCTTGACCTGCATACAGATTTCTCAGGAGGCAGGTAAGGTGGCTGGTATTCCCATCTCTTGAAGAATTTTCCACAGTTTGTCGTAATCCACACAGTCAAAGGCTTTTGTGTAGTTAATAAAGCAGAAGTAGCTATTTTTCTGGAACTCTCTTGGTTTGTCTAAGATGCAATGGCTGTTGGCAGTTTGATCTCTGGTTCCTCTGCCTTTCCTAAATAAAGTTTTAACATCTGGAAGTTCTCAGTTCACATGCTATTGAAGCCTTTCTTGGAAAATGTTGAGCTTTACTTTGCTAGCCCATGAGATGAGTACAATTTTGCGGCAGTCTGAACATTCTTTGGCCTTGCCTTTCTTTGGGATTGGAATGAAGGCTGACCTTTCCAATTTTGTAGCCACTATTGAGTTTTCCAAATTTGCTGGCATATTGAGTCCAGCACTTTAACAGCATAATGCTTTAGGATTTGAAATAGCTCATTTTCACTTAGTTCCTTCAAAGAAAATTTCCTCACTCAATTTTCTGATTCTACCCATAATTTTGATTTATGAACTTTACCTTCTCAGCAATCTTGGCTACATACTAACTGCACTGTGGCTGTCCTCTATGGTACTGTTTTCTACAGAAATCTTGATTCTTTACACAGGGATACATACATTTTCTAAGTGTTAACAAGCTTCTGATTCCCTTCACCTGCTTGAAGAATAAAATTATAACAGTGAATAAGCTATAAGTGAAGAGGAACTAAAAAGCCTATTGATGAAGGTGAAAGTGGAGAGTGAAAAAGTTGGCTTAAAGCTCAACATTCAGAAAATGAAGATCATGGCATCTGGTCCCATCATTTCATGGGAAATAGAAGGGGAAACAGTGGAAACAGTGTCAGACTTTATTTGATTGGGCTCCAAAATCACTGCAGATGGTGACTGCAGCCATGAAATTAAAAGATGCTTACTCTTTGGAAGAAAAGTTATGAGCAACCTAGACACCATGTTGAAAAGCAGAGACATTACTCTGCCAACAAAGGTCTGTCTAGTCAAGGCTATGGTTTTTCCAGTGGTCATATATGGATGTGAGAGTTGGACTGTGAAGAAGGCTAAGTGCTGAAGAATTAATACTTTTGAACTGTGATGTTTGAGAAGACTCTTGAGAGTCCCCTGGACTGCAAGGAGATCCAACCAGTCCATTCTGAAGGAGATCAGCCCTGGGATTTCTTTGGAAGGAATGATGCTAAAGCTGAAACTCCAGTACTTTGGCCACCTCATGTGAAGAGTTGACTCATTGGAAAAGACTCTGATGCTGGGAGGGATTGGGGGCAGGAGGAGAAGGGGATTACAGAGGATGAGATGACTGGATGGCATCACTGACTCGATCGACGAGAGTCTGAGTGAACTCCGGGAGTTGGTGATGGACAGGGAGGCCTGTTATGCTGTGATTCATGGGGTCACAAAGAGTCGGACACGACTGAGTGACTGAACTGAACTGAACTGAAGCTACTTGAATGTTTAAATATACTTAATATAGTCATCATTTACGTATAAAAACATAAATGAGAATTACTAAGACAGCCTTATACAATTAATTTAAATGTTACATATGCATTTTTAAAAAATCTAATATTGGATTATGGTTTTTCATGCATTCAGATTTGAAAAGACTGACCATAATTCCATCAGATGACGTCTCTTTTTGTGCATCCAATTCTACATACTATTTTACATATATGCTACAGGAATTTCCTCTTTTCTTATTTTCTGGAGATTTATTCATCCATGCCTCCTCTTTGCCACTTTAAAAAAGCAATCTGATAAAAAAAAAGGCAGATATGCACACTTGCTGCTGTTGACACGTTGCTCTGTATCTCATTCTAATTTCCTGCCACCACCTCCCAAACTGATCTATATCTTGGCAATTCCCTGTGACAATCTGTTCACAGTACCATCTACTGTTTTAAAGATAAAGTCATTATTTTTACATCCTGAACTACTGCAGCAAATGACCTTTATACATTTACTAAAACAATGACTGATGATTACTGATATGTTTTCAATCAAGACTATTGCAAACAACCCAATTCACCTTATAAAAATAGTAAAATGAATTCAAACATTTGAAGACTTCCCCCTTTCCCCTTCCCTCCTTCCCATTTCAGAGATACTTCAGCTTTACTGTTAGACTGGCTGCTTTGTCAATGTCATCAAATAAGGCAAAGGGCAAGCACGTGCACACTGCTGTTTAATATACCACCGGAATCAGGAACACAGTAGTCCAGAATATTTTCAAACATATTTCAGGACTTATTCCAGCTAATCACTCCACCCCCAAATAATCCCTTCCTCTCAATTCTGAATATGTGGGAACAGTTTCCCTTTCAGATTTGGAGGAGACTTGGGTAGCACAAGATAAATTAGATTCTTAGTTTGGTTTGTTTGGCTTCTTTTTCCCTCTTGTCAGTATTCCACTTAAGCTGTTTCCTATTGTGCACCTTGCTTCCCTTCTCACCAGAGGACTAACCTCAGGAGACAGAAAAGAGCAGGCTTTGTTGCAGCTAATTAGAGAGGGTAGTTACCTGGGAAACTGGCTGGCTACAGCAACACAGTAACTTTTGAAGATCTTTGTATTTAACAAATGTATACCAAAAACCTTATTATGTTCAGGGTCCTGGAATAATTTTGCTGTTTTTCACTTTTAATTCTGCTTATAGTTTATGTTTGTTTTCATTCGTTCATTTTTTTCCATCTTGAGAATATGTCCAAAAGCTTCAAAATTTAACATAATTCATATAACTTTAATAATCATATTTATAAACCATATAAAATTGTGTACTGGGCCAGTTTAAAACTGATATTTTATATTTAATATGGGAACTAATTTCTTAATTTCCTTTTAATAAGATTATATATATTTATATAAATGTACTATATATACATATATGTACATTTATTTCATATAATTATATGTAAATTTAATATATATAATTATATATTTATTTTACAGCAGAAACAGACACCTCCCTATATATATATATATATAATCACTATGCTCATTCTCAATGTGTTGACCCTCAGTCTTAAATTACAAAGCAAATATTTCACATAATCAATAAGGAAATGTGTTAGTATTTTGTAATTTGTGTAAATTTCAGTTTTTCCTTTTTATATACAAAAAAATAATATTCTATTATGCTTTGAAGTGGTTTGTTTGCTATTACTTGGATTAAATAATCTAAATGAAATAAAAATACCTTGGAATTGAAAAAAGGAAAGTAAGTTTTATTTGTTCGGTTCAGTTCAGTTCAGTCAGTTATGTCTGACTCTTTGCAACCCCTCAGACTGCAGCACGCCAGGCTTCTCTATCCATCAACAACTCGCAGAGTTTACTCAAACTCATGTTCATTGAGTCGGTGATGCCACCCAATCATTTCATCCTCTGCTGTCCCCTTCTCCTCCCATCTTCAATCGTTCCCATCATCAGGATCTTCTTTTCTAAAGACTCATTTCTTTGCATTAGGTGGCCAAAGTATTGGAGTTTCAGCTTCAACATCAGTCTTTCCAGTGAATATTCAGGACTATTTCCTTTAGGGTTGAGTGGTTGGACTTTCTTGCAGTCCAAGGGACTCTCAAGAGTCTTCTCCAACACCACAGTTCAAAAACATCAATTCTTTGGCACTCAGCTTTCTTTATAGTCCAACTCTCACATCCATACACGACTACTGGAAAAACCATAGTATTACCTAAACGGACCTTTGTTGGTAAAATAATGTCTCTGCTTTTTAATACGCTGTCTAGGTTGGTTACAACTTTTCTTCCAAGGAGTAAGTGTCTTTTACTTTCATGGCTGCAATCACCATCTGCAGTGATTTTGGAGCCCAAGAATAGAAAGTCAGCCACTGTTTCCACTGCTTCTCCATCTGTTTGCCATGAAGTGATGAGACCAGATGATATAATCTTAGTATTCTTCATTTTGAGCTTTAAGCCAACTAGTTCACTCTCCTCTTTCACTTTCACCAATAGGCTCTTTTGTTCCTCTTCACTTTCTGCCATAAAGGTGTTGTCATCGCCATATCTGAGGTTATTGATATTTCTCCCGGCAATCTTGATTCCAGCTTGTGCTTCATCCAGCCCAGCGTTTCTCATGATGTACTCTGCATATAAGTTAAATAAGCAGGCTTACAATATACACCCTGGACGTACTCTTTTTGCTACTTGGAACCAGTCTGTTGTTCCATGTCCAGTTCTAACTGTTGTTTCTTGACATGCATACAGATTTCTCAAGAGGCAGGTCAGCTGGTCTGATATTCCCATCTCTTTCAGAATTTTCCACAGTTTATGGTGATCCACACAGTCAAAAGCTTTAGCATAGTCAATAAAGAAGAAATAGATGTGTTTCTGGAACTCTCTTGTTTTTTCGATGATCCAAAAGATGTTGGCAATTTGATTTTTGGTTCCTCTGTCTTTTCTAAAACCAGCTTTAACATCTGGAAATTCATGGTTCACATATTGTTGAAGCCTTCATTGGAGAATTTTCAGCATTACTTTACTAGCATGTGAGATGAGTGCAATTGTGTGGTAGTTTGAACATTCTTTGGCATTGCCTTTCTTTGAAACTGGGATGAAAACTGATCTTTTCCAGTCCTGTGGCCATTGCTGGGTTTTCCAAACTTGCTGGCATATTGAGTGCAGCACTTTCACAGAATCATCTTTTAGGACTTGAATTAGCTCTGCTGGAATTTTGTCACCTCCATTAGCTTTGTTCGTAGTGGTGCTTTCTAAGGCCCATTTGACTTGGCACTCCAGGATGTCTGTCTCTAGGTTAGTGACCATACCATCATGATTATCTGGGTCATGAAGATCTCTTTTGTATAAGTGTTTGGTGTATTCTTGCCACCTCTTCTTAATATCTTCTGCTTCTGTTAGGCCATACCATTTATGTCCTTTATCAAGCCCATCTTTGCATAAAATATCCCCTTGGTATCTCTAAATTTCTAGAAGAGATCTCTAGTCTTTCCCAGTCTATTGTTTTCCTCTATTTCTTTGCACTGATCACTGAAGAAGGCTTTCTTATCTCTCCTTGCTATTCGTTGGAACTCTGCATTCAAATGGGTATATCTTTCCTTTTCTCCTTTGCTTTTCATACCTCTTATTTATTGAAGAACTTGTGAAACATAACTGGAGAAGGCAATGGCACCCCACTCCAGTACTCTTGCCTGGAAAATCCCATGGGTGGAGGAGCCTGGTAGGCTGCAGTCCATGGGGTCGCTAAGAGTCGGACACAACTGAGCGACTTCACTTTCACTTTTCACTTTCATGCATTGGAGAAAGAAATGACAACCCCTCCAGTGTTCTTGCCCGGAGAATCTCAGGGATGGGGGAGCCTGTGGGGCTGCCGTCTACGGGATCGCACAGAGTTGGACACAACTAAAGTGACTTAGCAGTAGCAGTAGCATGAAACATAACATTTTTTGAAATCAAAGTATCATATATATTTAATTTTATAATAACCTAGTTTTTACAAAATAAACTCTGTATAATAGCACTGTAAATTGTGAGTCTAGCATGGTCTCTCCTATCCCTACACACACAGAAAAACACACACACACACAACCAATGCACTCACAAAGTACAAAAGTGTATAACTATACTGTATAAATGAAGTACTATAAACTGTTTTTGACCTAAACTTAAGATCCAATGCTATAAAATCATTATTCCATTTTCTTGTATGCTTACCCAAAATATGAGCTGAATTGTTTCTCTCAAAAATGTAACTGTTGAAATCTTAATCCGTAATACTTCACAATGTGATTGATTTTGGAAATAGTGCTTTTAAATTGGAATTAAATTAAAATCCTGTTACTTTACCATGCTGACAAGTGAGAGAATTCATTTGCCAGCAATTGTTTTTAATTTCCCAAGAAGTCCATTGCCTGTTTTTAAGCAATATGATAGGTCTTGTGCTCTCATATATTGTCTTCAAATGTTGCTGCCTCTGTGAGTATCTTGTTATACAGATATAAAATAATCACATTGATAATCTATGGGAACTCAGGACTATTTATATAAATCCCTGTGGGACTTTTAAATAGTTCTTATTAATCTTCCTGAAGCTCGTTATTTTCTAAACTATTTTTAATGTTTGTATAATTTAAAGAAAATATTTCCATATTTAAGTTACTCTTAAATATCATTTTATATAATTTACTCTATGTGCTTATGATCTGACTGTACACATATAATCTCTACACTTCCAAGTTTACTGGGGAAAAATAAGGCTGTTAAATTCAAATACCTATAAAGAAGAGACTAATGATCTATTCATCGAAAGCACACTGATCAGTAGACATAGAAGAGTGCTGGGGATTGTGGAAAACTGGAAATTGATCAGTACATTAAAAGATATTTAGATATACTTTTGGTTGACATAGTTGGTCAAAACAAAATATATTTGAAGTCTAAATAATGATCCATTGGTAACACATTTAATGTCCTCACTTCAGTTAAGTACTCATGAGCTGCTATGTTTTCAATATGCATGGTAATAAAATTGATTTTGAAATTCACTGATCTTTATTTTATTCTCAATATGATCCTAGTTTCCATGTGATTAATATAAAGTATTCAATTGATATCTATATGTCAATAGATTATGGAATTATACCGGTAATATTTATTACTCTTTGATGGTGAAATACAAGACAAAGTATGCAAAGTATGCAAAGTAGAATGCCAAGTATTCTTTTATTGAATATGCATACTTTGTCTTAACTCATGTTTTGTGCTTTATGTGATAACACACACCAGCAGTAGCAAATATGAGACCTTCTGAGTCTAAAGTTGCACTGCCCTGTGACTAAAATTGGCAATCATTACCTTCCTCTGACTCACTAACCTGAGGATGAATTTTCATTCCTCTAATATAATAGAGGGATCAAGTTGGTTTTATATCTACAAACAAAATAATATTTAATATAATGAAAATTTTAAATAATATGGTTCTGACTGGGAAGGCCTCCAAAAGATTTGATCTTTCTTGGCTTTATATATAAACAAATACAATGGGATTTTATTCTAAGGTAATCTTACATAAGAAAAAAATCTGTATATATAAAGGTGGTGCTGCTAATTTGCTTCGATCGTGTCTGTCTGTTTGTTACCCTATGGACCATAGCCCGCCAGAGTCCTCTTTCCATGGGATTCTCCAGGTAAGGATCCTGGAGTGGATTGCCAAACCCTCCTCCAAGAAATCCTCCCAACCCAGAGATCAACCCGTATTTCTTATGTCTCCTGAATTGCAGACAGGTTCTTTACCACTAGTGCCACCTGGTAACCTGATAAGTCCATACACAATACTGATAATCTTTTATTTTTTTTTTAATGGTTGAAAAACAGCTTCACTGAACTATTCTTCTTTTCTATAATCTTCCTTTAATGTCAGACCTAATTCAGTTTAAATGTTCAATATTATAGGGGCATACAGAATAACAAAGCAGTAATGATAGAAAAACAAAATCGGAGGAATCATACTTGCAAAAGTAACATAATGAATGGGATGATTCTTGACCAAGATATTACATATATGTCATTCTCAAAGTTTCACATATGGAAAGCAATAAAAAGAATTTTCAGGGGCTAAACTACGGCTATTTAAGAAGAATTTTCAGAATATTATTCACAAAAATTGGTGGAATGCTTTGATCAAGATTTAGTCTGTAATGGAATGTAATTGTGTTAGTCCTTCCTGTTAAATATGACTATTTTATTAGATCTGATTATTGAGGTAAACAGCAAAGAAGTAAAAGATAACAGACATTATACAGTAAGCATAATGCACCACATACAGTGTATGACAGAAATATTTATAAATAGAAGCTACTTTCTTCAGTTGTATGTGAATATATTATTCTATTTTTCCCATGACAATTTTTTATTCACTTGGATCATTGCAAATTAACTTTTATTACACAAATATAATTAAAGGATTAATGATACATATAATAAAATAATATAAAATGGCCTTAAGTTTCATGAGGATGTAAGTATTATCATATTTAGTTTGCTATTAAAATCTGTATTAGCATGCCTTTTCATCTTTTAGTAGATATAAATGGAGCATTCAGACATTTAGAAACTTTATGTTATGTCTTATAACTGATGCAGATATAAGCCCAGATTCACTCCCTTGAAATCTGTGTACTATTAGCATCAACCTATCATTAGATAGTCGTCATACTTCACTCTCTGATATTCCCTCTTATCTCTCTGTTCTCCCATTTTGTTTTTTGTTTTTTTTTAAATTTTATTTTATTTTTAAACTTTACATAATTGTATTAGTTTTGCCAAATATCAAAATGAATCCACCACAGGTATACATGTGTTCCCCATCCTGAACCCTCCTCCCTCCTATAGATTCTCCATTGTTGTTATTCAGTCACTAAGTCATGTCTGACTCTGCAACCCCATGAACTTCAGCATTCCAGGCTTCCCTGTCCTTCACTATCTCTTGGTGTTTGTCCTTTATTTCATTGATGGCACACCCACAAACCTTTTCTAGCTCTGTCTTCTTTACCCATACTTCTATAGTTATGCCTGGGGGAATTCTCACTTATTTATATGTCTCTATATACTATTTTATATAGAGATAGTTCCAACCTACATTTTAACCTAGACCCTATACTTGAGAACTGTATATAACACTATTATAATACAGCTGACATAGAAAGATAACTTTATATATATAGATATACGTACATACATAGTATGCTGTATATTTTGCACTATTTATATGTGTGTATCTGTATGTTTGTGTGTCTATGAAGTACATCCAAATACCTATTTGGCCTTTGGCCCATGGTCACTGCTTCCTGAAGTGACTTTTTTAAGAATGTCAAAACTGCTGTTTATAACAATTAGTAGTCATATCACAGAAAGAGTAAAAAAAAGCTCATGATCTGTTAAAACTACCTGAGGGTGCAAGTTGTTTTAATTAATCTTTTTTTGCTTGATTGCACTTAACTTCCACACCTTCCATTTTTAGTCATCACGAGACAGTTCACAGTAACTCTATTTACAAACTATGTAAAATCATAGTATAAGAAAATGAGTCATGGAAATAATCACACATTATACAAGATGGTAATAGCTGGCAAATATTATGCAAAATGCACATGAATTTTCAATCATCTGATTCTATATCAAGACAATTTTTTTTATAAAGTCATCTGTGAACAACAGTATGCTGAATCAAGGCATAAAAATGTCTTGAGAAGTCACATAACCTACCAAAATTCCTAACAGTATTACAATGAGGCTGTGAGATAATATCCCAAAAGATGTTTAGAGGAAATCTCATTGGCTTAGTCATTTAAAATTAAGTGGGACAAATCACAGGGGAATATAGTTAAATGATGCTATGTATTTCTTGAAGATGGATGGGCACACTGATCTAATGGCCTTTTATTTATTTTGAAATTATAGGGTAACTTGAAACTTTCCACTCATTTTTATGTTCAGTTTTCATAGCTCCAGCTTTTACTCTATAAACTAAATCTGTACACATTTTGAGGAAAGAAAGCAGTTTTGAAGTTTTGCTTTTTTTTTTTAAATTCTAAGGATGATGTCCATACAATATAGTTTATTTCAGTGATTAATGATCATACCTACATTTCCAAAGTTTTCATCATGTTAGCACAACATCACACATTTGTGACATAAAACTGTGAAATAAAGAGTCTGTTCTCAAACCATATTTAATTAGAATTTTTAAAAAAAATCTGTTTGCATGTAGATAGTGATGCTGTATAATAGTATGATTATACTAAATAAAAAGAAGCAAGAAACCTATAACACTAAGGTGAAATCATTTTAGTATCCATATCCTTTTCTTACTTTTTTCATTTCTTTCTTCCTTTTTTATAACAAATCAGCTGAGGGGGTTGTTTAATTACTTAACAGGAACTAAGGAAGGAAGAGGGTGTACTCTTAAGAAAAGCAAAATATGCTTAATCTGAATCACCACAGAATAACCCAGTCAACTGTTTGATGGAATTTTTCCAGTCTTTTATTTCTAAATGAAATTCCATATACATATCATGCATATTATATGAATGGTCAATATTTTTAAAATATTACGTGTGTGTGTGTGTGTGTGTGTGTATGCTAAGTCACTTTGGTCATGTCCAACTGTGTGACCCTATGGACTGTAGGCCCCAAGGCTCTTCTGTCCATGGGAGTTCTCCAGACAAGAATACTGGAGTCAGTTGCCATGCCCTACTCCAGGGGATCTTCTCAACCCAGGAAATGAACCCATGTCTCTTATGTCTCCTACATTGGCAGGTGGATTGTTTACCACTTGTGCCACCTGGGAAGCCAACAATATAACATAAGGAGAGATAAATATTCTTTATTTTTTCAATTAATAAAAGGTAGTTTTCAAGTTAAGAAAACAACCAATGCAACATATTATAGTGGAAACTATGCAGCTTTTAACATCAGCTTGTGTTTGTGCTCAGTCGTGTCCGACTGTTTGTGACTCCATGGATTGTAGCCTACCAGGCTCCTCTGTCCATGATATTTTCCAGGCAGGAATACTGGAGTGGGTTGCAATATCCTACTCCAGTGGATATTCCGACTCAGGGATTGAACCAACACCTCCTGCATCTTCTGCATTAGTAGGGAGATTCTTTTACCAGTGAGCTTCCAGGGAAACCCTTAACATCATCTAGAACTGACTGACTAAAAACATTTTTTTTAATTCTATTTAACCATGAAAGTGTACTCATTGGCAGGATTCTGGGTTCTGGAAACAATATATGAGATTTATTCAGACCATACTTTCTGCTACATGTTTTTCTCTGCCTTTCACTTTCTCCTTCTTCACATATAAAGTGGAATAAGAGAGCTTTTATTCCCTTGAGGAAGCTACTACACTTTTGACTTTTTCTAAGATTTATTAGGTAGATATAGGTTATCATTCTTTCTCTTGTCTTGTCCATTTTTTTTTTCTCACAGCACATAAAGTTAGATGTTATTAAAATTTAGACTCTTTTGAATTATCATGAAGTTAATTTTACAGTATCGCAGTTTAAGAGTTTTTTCCTCTTTATATAAGAGGAAATCAAACAACTTTTACTACTTGCCAATTTCCAAAGCTTATATAATAACATGATATTGTAATTATTGTCTTAGAAATGTTTAATGCTTTAGCACTTTTATTTGACTTTTAATAATCACATTTGATTTTCATTCCTTTCACTGAATTCTCTTAAGCTGCTGAACCAATCTTGAGAAAGGGACTTTGATAATTACACTGTAAAGTTTAATCTTTAAATTTTAGGAATACTTTAATTATCACTGGGAATTTAGAGAATGAGCACTACATACTAATTTATTGAGCTACATGAGCACTGAATTATCAGTTTCAGACTGAAGATGGCATATGTATGGACTGAAATTTCCTAAATAATATAGGATTGACCATGAGAAATTTCAGGCCACAGAGTGTTTAATTAATTTCATAGTAAATTATTTCTAAAAGATTCCCCAGATAGGTTGATAAAATCTCTTTATTTCATATGAAATTACAAAGGCTTCCCTGGTGGCTCAGATGGAAAATAATCTGCCTGCAAGGTAGGAGACCTGGGTTCGATCCCTGGGTTGGGAAGATCCCCTGGAGAAGTGAATGGCAACCCACTCCAATATTATTGCCTGGAGAATCCCCTGGACAGAGAAGTCTGGCAGGTTACAGTCCATAGGGTTGCAAAGAGTCAGACACAACCGAGCAACTAACACTTCACTTTTGGCTTCCTTGGTAACTCAGACAGTAAAGAATCAGCCTGCAATGCAAGAGATAGGGTTCAGCCCTTGAGTCCAGAAGATCCCCTGGAGAAGGGAATGGTAACCCACTCCAGTATTCTTGCCTGGAGAATCCCATGGATGGAGAAGCCTGGCAGGCTACAGTCCATGGGGTAACAAAGAATCAAACACATCTGAGTGACTAATATTTTCATTATCTTCACTGCAAAAGCTTTAGAGGTATCCCATACTGATTATTTCTCCTTATCCTGATAAATAGATGCAGATTAGGATTCTTTGTTCCAAAAAATGACACTCAGAGGCATCCAAATCCAGGCTCATTATCTTGACAGATGTGGCAGACAATTTTTCTAACAACCTAACAAAACATCTGTAAACCTTTGGTAGTATATAGATATCCTACTGTTGATTTTACTTGATTTCTGTAACGTCTCTGCCTTTATTATATTCCCTTTACTTTGGTAGTCTTCTAATGCTGTGATCAAATTTTGCTACACTGGAGTCTTAAATCTTTACCTCTGTAGACATGGGTTATTTGTTTTAAAAAAAAATCCAAAGTTTCTAGGAAGAACATTAGGTTTGGCTTAGTTTGGAGTCAAATAATTACATTATAGAAGGCTAACTGAAGTACATATTGAAGCAAAACAAGACAATGAAACAGAGCAGGACTCTGTGGATCATTCCCTGGACAGATTCCCTATCCTACATCTCTTTCCTCCTATTCATAGAAAATCTTTATTCTTCTAAGCATCCCCTTAGTTCCAAAGAACAGATTAAATCAGAGAAGTGAGAAAATACAGAGATAAAGGAAAGCAGTCAAGGAAAACAAAATGATAATAGTTTAGCCCTTTGAGAACTTTAGTTCTTTCTCGAAGACTATAGATAATATCCCAAGCTATATTTTTTAGTACCTGTTTCACAGGTACTAAAACCCACACCAAGTGGAAGAGATTAACTGCATGCTTATCACTAGCATGTAGAGCCCAGATTGGTTAGAACCAGAAGTTGATGATTGAAATCCCTGACTCATCACCATTTACCTCACAATAAAGCAATCAGACAATTGCTCATAAACTGATCACACAGCCTGAGATACTCTCTCACATTGTCTTTAAAAACCTGCTCCTAAAAGCTATTGAGTAGTTCCAGTGTTTTGAGCATGAGATGCCCATTCTCCTTGCTTGAATGTGAATGTGCTAAGTTGCTTCAGTTGTGTCTGACTCTTTGAGACCCCACGGATTGTAGTCTGCCAGTCTCCTCTGCCCGTGGGATGCTCCAGGCAAAAATACTGGAGTGGGTTGCCATGCCCTTCTCCAGGGGATCTTCCTTGGGAAGATTGAACCCAAGTCTCCTGGATCCCTTGCAAGGAAGGCAGATTCTTTACCACTGAGCTGCAGGGAAGTCCCTCCTTGTTTGGGACCCAGCAATAAGTGAAGTAGTTTTCTTCACCACAACCTGGTGTCATAGCCTGGCTTAACTGATTATCAGATGGGCTGACCCAACAGTAGAAGTTTTCTCTAAGAGAATACAAACATTTCTGGTTAATGCAAGTCATTCCTCTCAGTCTACTGGAAAAGTTCTTCAAGTATCTATTTAACAAATAAAATCTTGATTACCAATTAATCTTATGTGTCTACATTATTGTTATTGCTTTTACATCAGGTTAAGGAAACATTGTGAATATTTAAATATTTGCAAAATGTATCTTAAATGTTATAATATTTGAATTAATTAGAATTCAAGCATTTGGCATTTCATATTAGATACAATTCCTAAAGGTGACTATATAGGTATTTTACATATATATATATTATTTTTAGATCTCCTTCTTATATAATAGAATAAGAGAAAATGAAAACAGTTTTCCTATAATTTCTTTATTATTATCTGTAAATCCAGGGAACAGAAATAGTATGGAAATAATCTATATGAAGAAGCAATAAAGTTAATAATTAGAAGATTATAAATTATAACCTGGTTGACTGTCAAATATATCCATTTTATGTCTATCATTACAAGCTGAAAAACAAGAGTAATATTTATCAAGTATTGTTCTTTTACTGACCTTTATAAAGTGAAATACAAAATAACTTCCACATAACGGCATCATATTTAAAGGCATCTATCATTTAAATGAAAGAATTTCCAAACACATAAGCTTTAGAGACAAGGTAAATTGGTAAGGGACACATTCATTATGATGATTAATATTTGAAATTTCCTTATAAAATGCTTTTATCTTTTTATCTTTTATTTCTCTGTATCATCTGCCTCAAGTTCAAAGAAAAACATTTTTTAAACACTATAATTATTTTCATTTCACAAATTGATTAAAAAATAAATGTAAATTATTTTCAGATTTTTGTTTAACAAAATGGATTATATTATTCACTATCTTTTGCAATTGTTATTCAATATGTTATTCTTTGTATATATTACTTTGGCCACCTGATGCGAAGAGCTGACTCATTGGAAAAGACCCTGGTGCTGGGAAAGATTGAGGGCAGGAGGAGAAGGGGACAACAGAGGATGAGATGGTTGGATGGCATCACCGACTCAATGAACATAGGTTTGGGTGGACTCTGGGAGTTGATGATGGACAGGGAGGCCCGGCGTGCTGTGGTTCATGGAGTTGAAAAGAGTCAGACATAACTGAGCGACTGAACTGAACTGAACTGAACACAAAAAGAACACTTTAATTTTTATTAATAAGAGCAAAGTATTCTATCTTTTAGATGTAGAAATACCAGATTTAATCCATTTTCTTTTGATAAATATTTGTTTTTATTTAAAGTAATTAAAAAACTAGAAACATTTTGTTCATCTATTTCAGCCACTGTTTGCAAATACATACAATATTTTAGATGTTGCCAAATCACTCTCCATGAATTTTTACTGATTTATTCACCTACAGACTATATGAGAGTACTTTTTCTTCACATAATAGTCAATACTTGATATTATCTTTTGTTTTCTTTTTAGAAAATATTTTTAATTTAATTTGAGGTAATTATTTTAGAATATTGTGGCTGGTTTGTGCCATGCATAAATATGAATCTTTTTCTAAAAGATTACTTTAAAGCATATTCAAATATATATATGAAAAATTGCATTTTGTGATTTACAAGAGAGGTTGAGCATTGCTGTAGGTATTTACTGATTATTGATATCCATTTTTCTTTGATCTGTTTGTTTCCATATTTTGTGCCTCAGGATAATTTTTTAATGCAAATTTGTTTGTATATTGAGGAACTTTGCTTTTTGGCTAACGTCAATGTTTTCCAGCTTATCTTTTTTGTCTTCATTTGTGCTTTTTTTTCTGACATACTAAACTTTATCTATTCATTTTAATCATTCCTGAATTAAAATGCTCTATTTTCTTATAACTCTTTCATTGAATGGTTTGAATTTAGGAGGCATATCAAGAAACAGCTGTATTTATGTGTGTGTGTGTGTTTATATAGCCCAGCCTATAGTCTTCAATGCCTCTTGATTTCTCACAGATCCCAAACATATTTAGGTATTTGAAAACTTCATTTAAAGTTATTTCCAAGACCAGTTCTAATCAAAATCAATATTTTTTCAATTTTATTTAATTTAATTATGTTTTTTACATATATCTCTATACATAAATGGGTTTCCCATGTGGCTCAGATAGTAGAGTCATTCCACAATGCCGGAGACCTGGGTTCAATCCCTGAGTCAATAAGATTCCCCTGAAGAAATGAATGGCTACCTACTCCACTATTCTTGCCTGCTGCTGCTGCTGCTAAGTCCCTTCAGTCGTGTCCAACTCTGTGCGACCCCATAGATGGCAGCCCACCAGGCTCCCCCATCCCTGGGATTCTCCAGGCAAGAACACTGGAGTGGGTTGCCATTTCCTTCTCCAAAGGTTGAAGGAAATTCTTGCCTAGATAATCCCATAGACAGAGAAGCCTGGTGGGCTACAGTCCATGGGGTCACAAAAAGTCAAACACTACTGAGCAACTAGCACATTGAAGAGTGAGTGAAAGTCACTCAGGCATATCCGACTCTTTGAGACCCTATGGACTGTCTATTGACTTCTCCAGGCCAGACTACTGGAGTAGGTAGCCTTTCCCTTCTCCAGAGGATCTTCCCGACCCAGGAATTGAACTGGGGTCTCCTACATTGCAGGCGGATTCTTTACCATCTGAGCTATCAGGGAAGCCCAACTAGCACATTAACAACACATACATAAGACAAGAGCGAGGTTCATTATCTTGTTGAAGTAAAGTAAAGGGAAATAAGACCTTAGCCTGCAATATCTTTTCCACATCATCTATGTGTGCTAGAGGTAATTTTCCATTTTCAGTTCCGTTCAGTTCAGCTCAGTCACTCAGTCATGTCCAACTCTTTGCAACCCCATGGAATGCAGCACACCAGGCCTCCCTGTCCATCACCAACTCCTGGAGTTTACTCAAACTCATGTCCATTGAGTCAGTGATGCCATCCAACCATCTCATCTCTGTCATCCCCTTTTCCTCCCACTTTCAATCTTTCCCAGCATCAAGGTCTTTTCAAATGAGTCAGTTCTTCATTCACATCAGGTGGCCAAAGTATTGGAGTTTTAGCTTCAACATCAGTTTTTCCAATGAACATCCAGGACTGATTTCCTTTAGGATGGGCTGGTTGGATCTCCTTGAAGTCCAAGGGACTCTCAAGAGTCTTCTCCAACACCACAATTCTAATTCTTAGAACTAATTCAGTTCAGTTCAGTCGCTCAGTCGTGTCCTACTCTTTGCGACCCCATGAATCGCAGCCCTCCAGGGCTCCCTGTCCATCACAAACTCCCGGAGTTCACTCAGACTCACGTCCATCGAGTCAGTGATGCCATCCAGCCATCTCATCCTCTGTTGTCCCCTTCTCCTCCTGCCCCCAATCCCTCCCAGCATCAGAGTTTTTTCCAATGAGTCAGCTCATCGCATCAGATGGCCAAAGTATTGGAGTTTCAGCTTCAATATCAGTCCTTCCAATGAATACCCAGGACTGATCTCCTTTAAGAATAACTGGTTGGATCTCCTTGCAGTCCAAGGGACTCTCAAGAGTCTTCTCCAACACCACAGTTCAAAAGCATCAATTCTTCAGCGCTCAGCCTTCTTCACAGTCCAACTCTCACATCCATATATGACCACAGGAAAAACCATAGCCTTGACTAGACAGACCTTTGTTGACAGAGTAATGTCTCTGCTTTTCAATATGCTAATTCACACCAATTCTTCGGTGCTCAGCTTTTTTTATAATCCAAGTCTCACATCCATACATGACTACTGGAAACACCATAGCCTTAACTAGATGGTCAAGAAACACCTGGAGTAATAGGCAAATTTGGCCTTGGAGTACACAATTAAGCAGGGCAAAAGCTAACAGAGTTTTGCCAAGAGAGCACACTGGTCATAGAAAACACCCTCTTCCAACAACAGAAGAGAAGACTCTACACATGAACATCACCAGATGGCCAACACCAAAATCAGATTGATTATATTCTTTGCAGCCAAAGATGGAGAAACTATACAGTCAGCAAAAACAAGACCGGGAGCTGACTGTGCTTCAGATCATAAACTCCTCATCCCAAATTCAGACTTAGATTGAAGAAAGTAGGGAAAATCACTAAAGCATTCAGGTATGACCTAAATCAAATCCTTAATGATTATACAGTGGAAGTGAGAAATAGATTTAAAGACTATATCTGATAGACAGAGTGCCTGAAGAACTATGGATGGAGGTTCGTGACATTGTAAAAGAGACAGGGAGCAAGACCATCCCCAAGAAAAAAATTTCCATTTTATGTATATTTGATTCTTAATTTCTTCATGGTTGCATTATCAAAGGATGGTGAAAGGAAATGGGTTTCTTTTGACTGGTGTTGTTGGAATTTGGTAATGATATCTCCTTTGTGGATGACACCCACCTGTCAGCCCTCACTAATTAGCATAATAAATTATGTGAATGCACAATTTGTCCCATGATTACACTGACCAACACCACTTTCACATTTTCTTCAACTCGACTAACCCAACTCCCACAGCCAGATATTTGGAGAATGGTTTGGGAAGCCACTGGGAAATAATTGGAATAGTTTAGGTGATGAGTGTGGAAACTTTGTAAATATGATTATATCCTTATGAGAGTCAGAAAAGAACTTTCCTCATCTCTCTGCTTTCTGTGCTATGAATATGGATAGAAGAGTAGTCAACAGCTTGCATCAGAAGACGGCTTTCATTAGAACCTGAATGCTTGCACCCTGTTCTTAGAACCCCAGTCTCCAGAACTGCAAGAAATAAATTTCTTTTTTTTATATGCCTCCCAATTTATGGCAGTTTGTCATGGGAACCTGAATTAAGATTCTTATTATTCCCTTCAACATACTGGCTTATTCTCTGATCCTCTATTGGACTTTTTACACACAGGCTGGCAATGGATTATGGACTAAAAGTTAAAGACTGATTTTTGTCCATCTCTCTGCAAGCCACATCCTGGCAAAGGAAATGGCAATTCACTCCAGTATTCTTGCCTGGGAAATCCCATCTACAGAGGAACCTGGAAGGCTATAGTACATGGAGTCACAGAGAGTTTGACATGACTTAGTGACTAAAGAACAATAACAAACTACAAGTCACCTAAAGATTATGCTAGCATATTTCTCCAAATAAGAGTTATATTCAGATATTCTCTATAAAACAATGTTTTCCTGGTCAGGTACATGATGCTGATTAAGTTTTTAAAAATGTCTTACAGAAAAATTTTTATAAAGCATTTGTTCAATTTCACCAAGTTATTCCTGGATACTATATGTTTATTGAAACCTCAAAGAATATTATTTCTGATTGGCTAATAATGTTATATATGCCAAGTTTAATTGCAGATACTTTTGTCAGAATTAATTTGGAAATTGTCATCACTATTTTTATTTTAAAATTTATTGAATTTTGACCTAGTGGCCTATGGAAAGAAATAACATATTTCATGAGTATTAAAATTGCACTCATTATTAGGGATATAATTTGGTTTGTATTTACTATATACATCTATTCAAAAATTCTAATATTTTATATAATATGAATATTTTAATCACTTAATTTGCCAGGGTTCACAAAAATGAGTCAGGTTGACTAAAAAGATTATATTTCTTTAACTATTTCTACACATTTCTGGAAATATATTCTTACATTTTTAATTTTTAGTTTATAAATTATGTAACATAAGCATTCTTTTACTCTTTGGATCATCCTTATAATCTGAATATTTCTGAAACACTGTTTCCTGGATGAATCCCTGACACAAATATATATATTTGTGTTATATTATTTCATCAATCTAAAAGCAATTTTTCTTTACAAATTTGAGGTTATTCATTTATATTAGCTTGAAATCTTTAGCATATTTTAGGTGAATTTCCATTTTAGTGCTCTGTTTTTTTTTGTTTGTTTGTTTGTTTCATGTTATATAAATTACTTTTTCTCTCTGTTTTAATACTTGCATTTAATAAACTTTAAAGTTGTACATTATAGACAAATTTGTGTGCCATGCATTCGTGTAAGTTTTTTATTCATAAATTACAACTGGGACTATTGGCTTTTGTCAAAAATGTTAAAAATTGATGAGCTTATACTTCTCCTTCTAAGCCTGGATTTCAGTTTATTTTTACTTTAGTTTTCCTGATTGTTAATTTCATGATAAGTAAAAAAATTAAAAGAAATCAATACAGAGTATTAACTTAAAAATATATATTACTGTTGCTAATTATATAGTAAATTCTAACAAGAAAGGTAAGGTTAGTAGTACATTTCCCACAACTGCCATCAAGCTCTCCAGCATATCCCCACCCTTCTCTTTCACTCCTGCTCTCACTCTGTACATGAATTTTTGTTGTCCTTCATGACATTTAGATACAACAAATGCATCTTAAGTATTTAATCTTGGGTCTCTATGTTAATGTGTGCAATGCACAGCATCAGTTGGTTTATCCTGGATTCTCTATTAGATATTGAGTAGCTAGATTTTAATATCATGCAGATCTCTTTTCATTGGTGGTCTACTACCTGGGTTCTTGAAAATATGAGAATGTCTACTCTTTGCCTCTGTACTTACATAAAAATTGCTTTGATATGAATTTCTTCACTTCTACTTTTATGTTTCAAGAACTAAACTTGCTCCATTTCTTTGAAAGCAGCCTGATTACTGATTCTCTCCCCATCACCACCAAGAGCACAGCTAGAATCATATCACTCTCTGTATATAAATGCATGCAAACACATTCTGTGCACACAGAGTTAATTGTTCCACAGTACTTTTTACTACTTTTAGGTATTAGTAATTTACTAGGATATTGCTTAACATTAATATTTCTGTATTAAATGCATAAAAATGTTTAATCTTTCAGGTTAGATTTTGTATACATACACACACACACACACACATATATGGGGGGCTTCCCAGGTGACTCAGTGGTAAAGAATCTGCCTGCCAATGCAGGAGATGAGAGTTGATCCCTGAGTGGAGAAGATCCCCTGGAGAAGGACATACCAATCTTTTCCAGTATTCTTGCCTGGGAAATCCCATGGACAGAAGACTCTGGCAAGCTACATATAGTCCATGGGGTCACAAAGAGTTGGACACAATTTAGAAGCTGAACAACAATAACACACACACACACACACACACACACACATATGATAAATATATGTTTTATCTTGTATATGTTCTTTTTTGTTTGCTTATTATTTAAAGAGAACTATCCTTAAATATGGGTCATACTAAGTTTGTAATTATACTTTTCTAATTGTGTTAGTCTTTTTATTACTTTTTAATTTATATTCACTACAACCATAAAAAACAAACTTCTTCTCAGTTGCTAACTTATCTTACAATATGCATTTATTTTGCCCAAATATCAGTTAAAGAATTTGTTATGGAAAATACATTCTTTTATTTCAAAAGAATTGCTTCATTACTTTGTTTCAAAGTATTCTTCTAATAACTCCCAGTTTTAGAAATTTTCTTCAACTGTCTAAAGACACTTGGTTTTACTTTAAGTGGAAATCTAAAATCACATGCATGTCTGCCTGAATGAGGAAATATGAAGTAAACCTACTATTTTGTCTCATGGAAGTGTATCTTTAATTCAGTAAGAATAGGTTTGTGATGTATTAGAAGTAGTATTTAGGTTTAATTAAGAAAGCAATTCTTCAATACAGAAGTTATAATCAAATATTTATTACAATGGTAAAGAAAACACATCTCCTTATTGATATATGAATTGCAGATATTTAAATGCATATATTTAAAAACAAGCTTTTGCCATATATTTGGCTGGAAAACTTTTGACATTATATTATTTTAAATGTTTTCTACTCAGAAGAGTAATCAAATTATCCAGATATATAGCAAGAAATCAGCTGAATAAATACTGAAAAGGCAGCTGCATTTTCAAAAACAAACTAAAGCTGAAACTCCAGCTCATGTGAAGAGTTGACTCATTGGAAAAGACGCTGATGCTGGGACGGATTGGGGGCAAGAGGAGAAGGGGACGACAGGGGATGAGATGTCTGGATGGCATCACTGACTCGATGGACTTGAGTCTCGGTGAATTCCGGGAGTTTGTGATGGACAGGGAGGCCTGGCATTCTGCGATTCATGGGGTCGCAAAGAATCGGAAACGACTGAGCAACTGAAATGAATTGAAGTTAAAACTTATATAAGATCATTACAGGGTAGAAGGATAGGAGGTAGTAGAGTTTATTTATTAGTAGTGGAAACATTTTTTTTCAAATATCATGAATAGAGTTCAAAAATTCAATTAAAGTAGATGACATTAAAAAGAGTTGCTGAAGGAACACTGTAAATATACTCCTTAGTCTTGAATTCTTGTGCTGGTCCCCTCTCTTATCTTAGTTTAACAGTAATAAAGGAAGAACTCGATAGCCAAGTCATTAAATAAACTAAATGCTGATAATGATAAAACAAATAATTTCTAATGTTCTGCATCTATTTTTGCAATAGTATCTAAAACTTCCTAAATATTTGATCAGTCTCATTTCAGTCCAATACACTGTACCTATAAACTACTTCATTTTTAACCTTTCATCACTAATTGTTTATATTTCTCTGCTTTGGTAGCAATAGTCATAAAAACTGGTACATAACTACCATAACATTCAACTGAAAATGTTTATCATCAAATTATGAGGTTCTCCCCAATTATCCAGTGTTGTAAGCAGAATAATGACCTCTTCAAAATGCCCACATTTATTATCCCGCAACACAAGAATATGTTACCTGGAATGGTGAAAGACAGTTTGTGGATGTGATTAACTAAAGGACCTTAAAATGGGAGAAATTATCTTTCATTATCCAATGATGAATCCTTAACATATAAATAAGTTTATCAGGTTGTAGTGAGAGAGAATTATGATTACAGGAGATAAAAGACTGCTAGAGGAGGGAGATAGAGGAAGAAAATGAACTAAGAAATGTCAGCAACTTCTAGAAGCTGGGAAAGGAAAGTAAATTGATTGAATCATCCTACTTAGCTTCCAGAAAGGAATGCAGACCTGCTGACACCTTGATTTTAGCCCAGTGGAATCCCTGTAAGAATTCTAATGTACAAAACTGTAAAATAAGAAATTTATGTTGGTTTAAGCCACTAAATTTGTCATTAATATGTTAAAAGAGCCAAAAGGAAACTTGGTATCCAGATAAAAAATTTAAAGTAATCATTCAATTCTCACTGAATGCAGCTTTGGGAGTAGTCTCTTTTTTGTTTGTTTTATTTTGCTTTTCTTTTCAATGCCTTTCTTTTCTCCTGAATTTTACTAATCATAGTTTTAAGCCTAGTCCTGAGCATAGCAGAAGGAATTCAACAAAAGTTGAGTGAAATAATCAATGAAGAAATTAATGAGATTAATTTGATACTTTCAAATAATAAGAGGTTATCTATTAGCATCAAGAAATGTCTCCTCAGTAAATATCCTCTCAATCATTATTGATTAGATTTTGACAGACAATAAAATCACTTATCTGCATCATGCAAAGGTCTGACTAGTAGTAGCCAGAGACCAAGAGTAGTGGCAAGTACATCTATAATTAGAAAAAAGATTAACAATGTTACTAATATGCCTTCCCAGCTGAGAATATGTATCTTGGATAGGATGCAAAACAAAAATTGGAACGGAAGGTAAAACAACATCAATTTACTTAGTTGGAAAGAAACAGAAATAGGTATCAGGAGAAAGAAATTCTAAGGGCAAATCTGTAAATCTGTCACATTTTTAGATCAGTGCCTTTGAGACAAAATTTAAAATTTCCTGCCTGTCTCTTTCTTCACATACAATCGGAAGAGTTTGCATTAGAAAGCATTTTCGGCTCTAATTTTGTTACTTTAGATTGTTGTTGTTCAGTCACCCAGTGGTGTCTGATTCTTTGCAACCTCATGGACTGCAGCACATCAGGCCTCCCTGTTTCTCACCATCTCCCAAAATTTGCCCAAGTTCATGTCTATTGCATCAATGATGCCATCCAGCCATCTTACATGTTCTAATTATTACAGCAGTTAAATTTGATAGCAAAAAAAAAAAAAAAAAAACAGGCTTACAGGGGTCACCAAGAAGGGTATTTTGATCATCAGTCAGAGTCCAACAGATAGTTTTCACCCACACTGTAACATTCATTATGAACTCTATTTCTTCTGCCCCTGAGTTAACTGCTGCAGATGCTCTTTCCTCAAATAAGGCCTCATCATTAGTAAACAAACATACTGTTCACAGCCTGATTTCTTGCTCAGACATTGCAGTGCACACTCTGGTCATCCTGACCTTTTCAAGTGGTGAGAATTTGTCAGGAGATTCAGAGACTATGTAAATTTTAGAATAAATATATAGAGTTAATAAAGAAGTGGAATTTTTTTATTATTTTGCACTGAACCACTCACTCACATATAAATCCTGACATTTTATAAAATTCCATACAACCATAAAATGTGAAATGTTCTATTCATAAAATAAAACTTGTAGTCCATTTTAACAGAAATAAATATATTTATTTCTATAGAGCTGCTATATTTTATTTGCTAAATTAATTTGCTCAAATGGTAAGTACTGTCAACTTTTTGAAAGTTGTCATATTTGTAATATGTATCCCACTTGATTATTTCTGGTGAGCTTGTTAGCAGCAATACTGCTAAACTTTTTAATCAGTTTCTATAAATTCTATTGTTTGTTCTATATAGATAATTACATTACCGATAATTACATTCCTGATAATAGCAGGCTTATTTTTCCTATGAAAATAGTTCTCACTTTTGTTTCATTTTACATTATTCTAATTTACACTAGTTCTTCTAGTTACATGACCTGTTTATATATTTGGGATATTAACTCTTTAGCAATCATATCATTTGAAAATATTTTCTCCCATTTATTGGACTGTATTTTCATTTTGTTGATTATTTCCTTTGCTGTGGAAAAGCTTTTAAGTTCAACTACATCCCATTTATTTTTCTTTTTGTTTCTTTTGACTTAAGAGATAGATCAAAAAAAGTATTGCTACAATTTATGTCAAACAGTGTTCTGCCTATGTTTTCTTGTAGGGGATTTATAGTTTCAAATCTTACATTTTGGCATTTAATCTGTTTTGATTCTATTTTTGTATATGGTGAGATAAAAAAATATTCTATTTCATTATTTTATTTGTAATTGTCCAGTTTTCTCAACACTGTTTATTGAAGAGTCTTCTTTTAATTCCATTGTGTATCCTTGCCTCCTTTACCATATGTTAATTGACCATAGGTGCATGGGTTTATTTCCAGGTTCTATATTTTGTTATATTGATCTATGTGTCTGTTTTTATGCTAGGATCATGGTTAATGTTTTGATTATTGTAGCTTTGTAGTATAGATTAAAGTCTGCAAGCATGAGACTTCCAGTTTTGTTTCTTTTTCTCAAGATTGCTTTGGCAGTTTGAGATCTTCAGTGGTTTGATGTAAATTTTAGGATTATTTGTCCTAGCTCTAGTAAAACATAGATTGTAATTAAAGCTATTTCAAAATAATGGTTACATTTCCCTGTTCTGTAAAATATATCCTTGTTGCTTATTTATTTTATACACAGTAGTTTGTATTTCTTAATCACATGGATTTTTCTTGTCCCTCCCCATTTCCCTCTTCTCTTTTGTAACCAATTTTCTTCTCCATATCTGTGAGTCTGTTCCTGTTTTGTTACATATTCATTTGCATTGTTTTTTTAGGTTTCACTTATAAATAACAATATACAGTATATTCCTTTCTCTGTCTGACTTATTTCATTAAGCATAATAGGTTAGGTTAATCCATATCCTTTTAAATGGCATAATTTCCTTCTTTTTTTAATGACTGGGTAATAATCCACTGCTTGTGTGTGCTGTATATGTGAATATATAGATATAGATATATAGAGATAGATAGATATAACACATCTATATATAATCAATCATCTGTTGATTCACTTTATTCATCATTGCCAAATGTTTATTTTTGTATTATAAACATAACAATTATTAATTATATTAGTTATATATTAAATACATAATTTATTACATATTTTAATTGATATTTTAATTTTGGTGTCACAAATTCATTGTTAGTATATACAGATACAAGTGATTATTATATATTTATCATGCATCCTATAACCTTGCTAACCTCAGTTATTAGCTATGAGTTAGAAATATCATTTTTGTAGGTTCCTTGGGATTTTTTACATAAACAGTTATATGAAATACAGAAGAGAAATGCTCAATTTTTACTTTTGTGTACCTTTCTTGCCTTGTTGCTTTAGCTAAAACTTCCAGCATTATATAAAGCAATAGTATAGATAGCAGATTGCAATTACTTGTCTCTGAATGGAAGAAAGTGTTCTTTTTCTGATTAAATATGATATTATCTATAGAGTTTTTGTAAATATTCTTAATAAAGTTGATGAATTTGTACTCTATTCCCATTTTCTGAGTTTATTTTTTCAGGATGGGGTGTTAAATTTTATCAAAATCATTTTTTAATTATTTGATATGATCATGTGGTTTTACTTCTTAAATTAATATGGTGAAATACATTGATGGATCTTTGAAAATTAATCAGTGGTGTACCCCTTGAATACATCTCACTTGGTCATAATGTATGATGTTTTCATATATTACTGAGTCTACTGGCTAATATTTTGATAAAGATTGTTGTTTTTATTTTATGGTTTAGGTATCATGGGGGGGTCTTCCCAGCCCAGGGATTGAACCCAGATCATTGCAAAGAGTTTCTTTACCATTGCAGGCAGTTTCTTTACCATCTGAGCCACCAGGGAAGCCCTGGTAATACTAACTTCATATAATAAATAGAAATGTCTTTTTTAATTTTGTATGTTATGAAAGGGATTATGCAGTTTAAGTCTCTTTACATGTTTACAGTTATCAAAAGGCCTAACATTTAGATGAACTCCACTAAGCTGCTTGCTTTGTCACTTTCTGAAATTAGTAATGTTTGAATCAGGGGATCTTGGATGTTTGTTTTGCACAGGGCCCCAAAACATTTGTCACTGGTCTGATTTGTGATATATAAATATGGTTACTGCTGAAGAAAAAGTTGACTCAAATTAATATATGCAAGATTCCCACAATGAAGTGAGATAGCTTATTTCTTAACATGCATTGATTTGCAATAAATGACACATTTGATATTTATTCTTTGATATTTATTAGTTTCACATGTATTACATATCCAAAATGCTATAGAGCTCTTCTTTGATGTTCTTTTATTGATTTAAAAAAATATATAAATCATTGATACTAGATATTTTAATTTGCATATCTAATTATACATGGATTATTAAATAACTATTGGAAAAATAGATTGAGTCCACAATAATGCACGCATTTTCTCATTATAATAAAGTTTAATTAGAAGTCTGAGTTACTGATTTCTTGCTTGGGTAAACTAATTCCTCTATTACTGTTGGCAACACAAACATATCATAATTACAGGATAGTACTAGATAATGGAGAATTGTCTCATCAAATAATTATACCTCTCAGTTTGATGGATCTTGAATGAAAAGAGGAAAATAATATCAGTTATAGTAATATATTTTATTTGCTTATTTTTCTACTTATAAAATTCATAAATAGTCTATGTTACATTATATGAATATATTTCTTTTCAATTATTCAGGTAATCAAGAGAGAAATAAACATACTAAGGAAATATTAACATTCAATGAAGAACAGAAATCTTGTAAGTTCATGTTTTAAAATTGGTTAATATCTTTTTTGGTGGGGGAGGGGCAAGACGGTAGAGTAGAAAGATGCATAATTCACCTCCATCCACATAGACAACAGGAGCACATCTATACACAGAACTATTCTCAATGAAAACTAACTGGAGACTAGTAGAGAGTCCTATGCAATGAAGGCTGTAAGAAAGACCAGAGGGAATAAGATATGAAAGGAAAAGAAACCATAAAAGTAGGACCTGTGACCCAGGAAGGAGACTCAGACAAGGAGGGTATTACATACATGGAGATCCTCCTGAAGAGTGAGCAGTCTGAGCCATATAGGGAGCAGCCTGGCTCTAGGGTTCAACAACAGGAAGATGAGTTCCCTAGACTGGGTAGATGGCTGGTAGGTCTAACAGGAGGGCTGTGGGAAGCCAGGACTCTGCTCCTGAAGAACTTGCACATGCTTGCTTATTCTCGAAGTAAGATAGAGAAGGCAGATTAAAAAATGCACAAATCTTTAATAATTTCCCTGGTAGCTCAACTAGTAAAGAATCTGCTTGCAATGCAGGAGACCTCAGTTGGATTCCAGGGTCAGGAAGATCCCCTGGAGAAGGGATAGGCTACCCATTTCAGCATTCTCAGGCTTCCCTGATGGCTTAGATGGGAAAGAATTTGCCTGCAATGTGGGAGACCTGGCTTTGATCCCTGGGTTGGGAAGATCCCCTGGAGTAAGGCATGGCAACCCATTCCAGTATTCTTGCTTGGAGAATCCCCGGACAGAGCTACAGTCCTGAGATCACAAGAAGTTGGACATGACTGAGCAACTAAGAACAGCACTAATGGTTTCAGCAACTGTCAGGTACACACAGCGGCCTGGGCTGAGACAATGTCTCAGTCCCATTTGACACAGCTCCGAACTGGGGTGAGGGCTGCCATAGCCAAAAATACGAGTTCAGCTATGGGGCCCCAAATCAATTCAAACCTTAAGCAGATCTGAGCAGGATGGAGGCAATGTTTAGTAGCTCTGACCGAAGCAGTGCATCAAAAGTAGTCTGGATCTCTGACTGTCAGGGAATGTGTTGAGACCACGCTGAGCACCTCTGCCAGCCCCTCTCGCTCCAGCAATAGCTCCCCTTGGGAGCAGGAGTGCTGGTGCTGGGAGAGGAGAGGGCACACACTGAAAGAGAACAGAGCCAGCTCAGACTGTATCCTCAGGGTTTCCCCTCCAGAAAGTTGGGACCCAACCCTGAATCTCATAGGCACTGGGAAAGCTCTGGCTCTAGCCCATTCTTTTCAGACCCACCTCCTGTCAGGGTGATAGCTACACAATGGGGAAAGATGGGACTTGTGCTTAAGTCAGATCCACTTCTCCCACCAAAGTCACTGGGCACACACAGACTTTACAAGGTCACTCCCACACAAGGACACTCCTTCAAAACGACATGAAGTAATTTATTTCACCTAATTTCATAGAGATGGAGAAAGTTAAGCAAAATGAGAGACAGAGGAATTGGTTTCAGTTGAAAGAACAAGAGAAAGCTACTGAAAACCAAAAAAAAAAAAAAAAAGCAACTAATAAAAAAGAAATAACTCATTTGCCAGGCAAAGAATTTAGAGAATTGTTCATAAGAATGCTACCTGGGCCTTCCCTGGTGGCTCAGTGATGAAAAATCTGCCTGCTAATGCAGGAGACACAGGTTCGATCCCTGACCTGGGAAGATCCCACATGCTAAGAGAAACTAGGCCCATGTGCCACAACTGTTGAGCCTGGACTCTAGAGCCCAGGAATTGCAACTTCTGAGCCCACGTGCTGCAACTACTGGAGCACATGTGTGATTAGAGTCTGTGCTCTGCAACAAGAAGCTACCACAATGAGAAGCCCTTACACCACAACTAGAGAGTAGCCCCTGCATGCTGCAACTAGAGAAAACAAAAAAAAAACCCCATGCAGCTAAGAAGACACAGCACAGTAAAAAAAAAAAAAGCTAACTGAATTAGGGAGAAGAAAAGATAAATATAATGAGAACTGTCCTCTTAGAACTGACTTGTCTGTGTTCCAAGGAGTTTAGATCTTTGCGTTTAATTTTAGTCTGTCTCCAGGTATTCTCTGATTTCTTATTTGATTTTTTCAGTGACCCATTGGCCAGGTAGGTAGTTTAAAATATCAAGGAGCAGTACAAATGGGCTCCTCTGGTTTGTAAATAACTTGGGCAAATGGAGTAATTGAGGCAGGTACTTTGCGGGGCCTTGTTAATGTATCCTTACCAATACTGATTCATGAAGGATATCATTTGCCAGTATATCAATGGTATAATTAGCTGCATTAGCAAAGATTGGGAACTGTAGAGCCTCTAGTAAGACTGGCTTGTTATTTGGTCAAAATCACAGCTTTCCCTTTTTATCAAGCTAACATTTGTTGAGTTTACAATATTTTCCTTTTCTGAGGCTAATGCTGGCAAGTTTTATAAATTTTCATTTGGGGAAATATATCTTTGGATTATGAGAGTCTGGGCTGTTGTTCATTCCTTTAAGGGCAGCATTTATTGTAGATATATCAGCAATGATTCCTATTGGCTTCAAGAGTCAAGTTGAAATTGCCCCAGCATTTTAGTAATATCTATAGTGGCAGATAGAAATAGTGAATTCAATAATTTTTGAAACAGGGCCACATAGAAATTGTTTCCACTAGAATCAAGGAAGCCATATTGTTTCCACAATATGGGAAAACCATAGGCTACTCCAAAAGCATGTACATGATCAGTATAAACAGAATCACTTTTGTCTTTGTCTAAAGTACACGTTCATGTAAGAGTACATAATTTAGCCTGTTGGGCTAAAGTAGCTGTGTGTAGAGATGTTGCCTCAACAACAACAAAAGGATTTCTTGTAGTGAACTCTGCACAATATTTGTCATTGTTACCTTTCAAATAAAAACTATCAGTGAACCATGAGAAGTCAGTGTTGCCCAGTGGAATTTCATGCATATCATTACAAAGAGTCAGGATATAGTCCCTCAGGATTAAGCAGTCATGAAGGACTGTTGGTAAGAGAAGGGAGAGAGATAGCAAGTAAAAATTATTGTACTTAAAATAGTTATGTAAGAGACAGTTAAAAAAAGAACACAGGAGGAGGCGTCTGGCAGAGAAATGCTGAGTGTGATGAGAATTCAGGAGAGCTTCTACTGCATGAGATACAAAAATGGTTAAAGGGGATCCCACAATATTTTTTTCCTCAATCTTAACCAAAAGGGTTAAGGTTGTAATGGCCCTAAGCAAGATAGTTATCGCCACATCACAGGGTCCAGCTGTTGGCTATAATACTGTAATGGATCAATGGTAGTCCCTGTGATTTCAGGTGAGTACCCCAAGGGCATTGCCTGTCTTTTTATACACCAAAAGAAAAAAAAGTAAATTTAATAACTGGAATGCCCAAGGGTAGGTGAGTTCAACAAACTCTCCTTTCAGGTCTTGAAGGCAATGTGGTCCAGCTCTTCCCATAAAACTGAATTAAGGTTGCTACTGTTGGGGAACATATAAAGACATTGGGCCACAGGAGAAAAAGTTGAAATCTACCTTCAGCAACAACCCATTAGATTGAGAAAACCTCACAGTGAATACATAGCTTTGAATTTAGAGAAACTTAGGGCACCATGAAATCTAGGTTTAACTCTTTTTCTAACATCAGATGCCCTAAATATCAAACCTGGATTTGAGCAAACTGAAAAAAAAAATTTTTTTTTTTCCACTTGCTGTCCCTTTAAGGCTAAACGCTATAGCAGAGGGACTCTGTCTTCCTGTGAGGAGTCTGGAGACAGACAGCAAAGAAACAAATCATCCACGTTTTGTGATAAAGTAAAACTCTAGGGAAACTTTATATCACTCAGATCAGCCTTTTAGGATTTGCAAGAAATAAGGTTTCTCAATAAAACCCTGAGGCATTACTTTCAGGTGAGTAGGTTTTCTTTCCAAGTGAAAGTAAAAAGATATACTTTCATCAACTGGACTACCAAGGAATGCACTGCATACATCAATTACAGTAAAGAATTTATTTCCAGTGGGAATGGATGCTAGAACATAAAAAGTTTAGGGTTATCAAGGTGTTGAGGGATAGCGACACTGCATATTGCTCAGAGATCCTAGATAAATCTCAACACTAGGCTTTTAGATATTCTTACGGGTAAAATGGGAGTGTTACAGGGACTAGCACAGGAATAGTAAGGCCTTAGGATTTGTGATCTTCTATTAGAAACTTTATGCCTTGAAGGGTTTCTTTACAAAAAAGTATTAATTCTTGAAGGAGATTTTGATGGCTCTATATGCATTTGGTCATGATAAAGGACAGAAATAGGAAGAACACAACAGAAGCAGAAGAGATGAAGGAAGAGGCAATAAGAATACATAGAAGAACAAAAAAGGTCTTAATGACACAGATAACCATGATGGTGTGATCACTCACCTAGAGCCTGGTATCCTGGAGTGTGAAGTCAAGTAGGCCTTAAGAAGCATTAGTACTATGAACAAAGCTAGTGAAGGTGAGGAAATTTCAACTGAGCTATTTAAAATCCTAAAAGATGATTCTGTGAAAGTGCTTCACTAATATGTCAGGAAAGTTGGAAAACTCAGCAGTGCCCATAGAACTGGAAAAGGTCAGTTTTCATTACAATCCCCCAAAAAAGGGCAATGCCAAAGAAAGTTCAAACTATTGTACAATTGCTCTCATTTCACATGCTAGCAAGGTTATGCTCAAAATCCTTTGAGCCAGGCTTCAGCAGTACATGAACTAAGAGCGTCCAGATATACAAGCTGGATTTTGAAGAGGCAGAGGACCCAGAAATCAAATTGCCAACATACACTAGATCTTGGAGAAAGAAAGGGAGTTTCAGAATTAAAAAAAAAAAAAATCTACTTCTGCTTCAATTGACTCACCTAAAGCCTTTGACTGTGTGAATTACAACAAACTGGAAAGCTCTGAAAGAGATAGGAGTACCAGACCACCTTACCTGTCTCCTGAAAAACTTGCATATGGGTCAAGAAGCAACAGTTAGAACCAGACATGGAACATGTGACTGGTTCAAAATTGGGAAAGGAGTATGAGAAGGCTGCATATTATCACCCTGCTTATTTAACTTATATACAGAGTGAAAGTGAAAGTCACTCAGTCCTGTCCGACTCTGCGGCCATTCACTTCAAGGCCTTTGCTGAAGCTGAACCTCTGATACTTTGGCCACCTGATGCAAGGAGCCAACTCATTGGAAAAGACCCTGATGCTGGGAAAGATTGATGGCAAAAGGATAAGAGGGAGGCAGAGAATAAGGTGGTCAGATAGAATCACTGACTCAATGAACATGAATTTGAACAAACTTTGGGAGATAATGGAGGACAGAGGAGCCTGGCATGCTGCAGTCCATGGAATCACAGAGTTGGACATGAATTAGCAAAAGAGTCCTGCATGATTTAGCAACTGAACAGCAGCAACATCAACCCTCAGAGACAAGACAGATAAAAGGTGTTAAAGTCTCATTTAATTCATCTGTTTATTTACTTTGATGGTGACTATCAAATTCTAAAATTATTTTCCCCTTTTGGGAGGCAGAAATCCAATCATGAAACTCCTCTAAGAAGTCATAAATGGGAATAGACAGAGGAACTAAAGAATGTATACATCCTAAGGGCCTAAACAAAAGGAATCATAGGTTCAGAGAAAGGAACCTTTTGAAGTTCATTCCAGATCCTCACTATTTGAACTTAGTATTCTGAGGTAGAGAACTCCCAGATGTTAAAGCTGGATTTAGAAAAGGCAGAGGAACCAGAGATCAAATTGCTGACATCTGTTGGCTTATGGAAAAGCAAGAGAATTCCAGAAAAAAAAAAATCTACTTCTGCTTCAACGACTAAGCTAAATGTGGTTGTGTGGATCACAACAAACTGTGGAAAATTCTTGAAGAGATGGGAATACCAGACCACCTGACCTGCCTTCTGAGAAACAGGTATGCAGGTCAAGAGAGCAGTTAGAACAGGACATGGAACAATGGACTGGGAAAGGAGTATGCCAAGGCTTGTTTAACCTATGTGCAGAGTACATCATGCAAAATACCATACTGGATGAATCACAAGCTGGAATCAAGATTGCCAAGAAAGATATCAGAAACTTCAGATATGCAGATGACACCACTCTTATGGCAGAAAGAGAAGAGGAACGAAAGAGCATCTTGATGAAGGTAAATGAAAGAGCTGGCTTAAAACTCAATATTCAAAAAATGAAAATTGGGCACCTAGTTCCATCACTTCATGGCAAATACATGGGGAAACAACGGAAACAGTGATAGACTTTATTTTCTTGGGCTCCAAAACCAGTGCAGTTTGGGACTACAGCTATGAAATTAAAAGACACTTGCTCCTTGGAAGAAAATTATGACCAACCTAGACAACATATAAAAAGCAAAGACTACTTTGCTGACAAAGGTCCATCTCATCAAAGCCATGGTTTTTCCAGTAGTCATGTTATGCATGTGAGAGTTGGACTATAAAGAAGGCTGAGCACTGAAGAATTGATGCTTTTGAACTGTGGTGTTGGAGAAGACTCTTGAAAGTCCCTTGACAGCAAGGAGAAAAAACCAGTCAATTGTAAAGGAAATCAACCCGGGATATTCACCAGAAGGACTGATGCTGAAACTAAAACTCCAATCTTTTGGCCACCAGATGTGAGGAGTCGACTCACTGGAAAAGACCCAGATGCTGGGAAAGATTGAGGGCAGGAGAAGAGGTCGACTGACTGAGATAGTTGGATGGCATCACCGACTCACTGGACATGAGATTGAGTAAACTTCAGGAGATGGTGAAGGATGGGAAAGACTGGCATACAGCAGCCCATGGGGTCACAAAGAGTCAGACATGATGGAGTGACTGAACAACAGCAACTCTGAGGCAGGGACTTTTTATAGCAGTGGGTTTGAGCACCAATACTGTGTCTATGGTGTCATTTAGGACTGGAAAATGTCATCCCTAATCTGGAAAATTGTTTCTCTAAGCTGATTAAGAGGAAGGTTTGGGAAGTGCCCCTTAGTTCCTCAGATCCCCATTACTAAGAATTGGAATGTTGGAAAGGCTGGTTTGAATGCTGAAGATTCTAAAGCACTTAAATTTATAACAGTCTCTTTTCCAATGTCCTGGCTGCTTGCAATAATAGCAGAAATTAAGAGAGTTTTGGTTTTAGGAGCCTTCATTTCTTACAGTTGGGATGATAGGGGATGAGGAGTTTGGTCAGATATTAAAGGTGGTCAGATTTTGAGAAAGATAATTCTCTCTAAACTAATTTAGTGGAATTTCTGCCCTCATTGGACTCTATGAGAACAGACACAGAAGCCCAAGGTTGGAACTTGTTGTGAAAAGTCTCAGAGGAGCCTGACGAAAGATTGGTCAAACAGAGGCAATCTCTCACCCTGACAATCATTCATGCCTAGGAGAAAAACGTCTCATTATAATAATGTTTAACATGGTTTCAGGAAATTTGTTTCCTCACAGTCTTAATGCTCCAGTCAATGAACAGCCCTCTAAAGACTCATTAATAATGGCAGAAATGTCTACACATTTATCTGACATTTACTTTAGATCAAGAGCTCACTTGGATCTTTCTAAGTGGTGTACTAATAGAGACCATTGTCAGATTTCTTTAAGAAAGCAGGTTTAGACTTATTCACAATTATTTTTTCATTATTTTTGGAAGCAAACTAAATATAATACACTTGAATTTTCAATTTTATGGTGAAATCAATGGATTGAGGGAAGAAGAAGTTGATTTTTTCATGAAGCAAAGCCTTCTTTTATTCTCCAGTGTGAACCTAATGAGAGAAATGCTTTCTCCGCAGTACAGTGAACTGAAGGTCATCATCAATTCTGTTTACTCCTGTTGCAAGTGACTTCATTGCTTGTAAATAATTCATGATACTATGTTATAAATAACATTTTATGTAGAAGAAAACCATGCCTGGGTTTACTAAGTGTTTCTTTAATCTGCAGAAATATATCAACTCAAATAGCTTCCACCTCTGTATACACCCTTAGCATAGTCACGTAAAAATTGCTTTCTGAAACTTTACTATTGAAATGAGGTGTCTGATTGTTGATATACAGAAAACTTGTAGCAAAAGGTAAACTGGCATCCACCAGATTGTTATTTTTAAAAGTTCCCTAAAGAAGCAATGTAATGCATCAAATATTTATCTGAATTACCTGAATACTCAAGGGATTATTAAATGATGTGTTATAGGCTAAATTTCATAAAGTAAAAATTAATGCAGAAGCAAAGCAAACCCCACCCCTAAATCTTGGTATTTTTTCTTTTGCAAAACAGTAAATAAAAAGATTTTGGGAGAAAAAAAAGTTTGTCTTTTTCCTTCTGTTAAAGTTTTCAAGATCTTTCTTACGTTTACAGAGTATAATTGTTCACCATTGAAATAATATATGCCTTTATTAGACAAATAGGGTTTTCCTGGTAGCTCAGATGGTAAAGAATCAGCCAGCAATGTGGGAGATGCAGAATCAATCCCTGCATCAGGAAGATCCCGTGGAGAAGGCAATGGCAACCCACTCCAGTATTCTTGCCTGGAGAATTCCATGGACAGAGGAGCCTGTCCATAGGGTACAGAACATGGGGTTGCAAAGAGTCAGATAGGACTGAGCAATTAACACACACAGTAAACAAATATAACTACCTAATTTATAAATAATGACATACAATAACAAATATTTTGAAAATTAGTTGGAAAAACTCTTCTAAGATATTGTACAAAATTTTACTTTACAGCATTCACTTCACTATTTCTTTCATTAAACCTTACTTAAAAGTGAGCAAAGTTCATGATGATTCAGTTATCTAGTAAAATAAAAATATATTTAAATAAATAATTGCATTTAACTGTACATGAATATATCATGTGCTTAATTGCATTGATAGTTTACAGCCCAGATGTGCACATATATTCATATCTCACAATTTGATAAAATATTTGACATTTCAAATATATGCCTGTCAAGAAACCAAGATACATTACTTTTTACACATTTATGTATGGTCAGGGGTTTTTAAGAAAAGAAAATAGGCAACCAGAATTAAGTAATATTGAATGGCAAACAGTGCTTGAAAGTCAGAGGTTGTATATTTTCCCAGAATCATTTGATTACATTCCAGGGACAATAGAGCCAGAATCATTTGTTCTCTTTCAAAGAGTAATGTAACCTTTCTTTTTTCCCCTATAGTCAAATGTTCCCACCAAAGACCTGTGAAGTCATTCTACTTCTTTTCCAATAGCTACTATACAAGAGGCTTCAAGATTCATAATTTCAGGTTTCTTCAGTGGTACAGAATTTTCTTTCCATGTACATTTTAGTGTTGTTGCCCTTGCCCCAGCTTTCCAATATGGAATATCGATCTATTTACTTATTGTATTTCATTCACTAGAGTTTTGTAGTGTTGTACATATTTTGTAATATTTAAATTTTGGGAGTGCTAATGTAAATAATATTTTGTTTTAATTCGAAATATACCTTATTCATGCTGGTATAGAGGAAAGGGATTAACCGAATTTTGTATAATAACCATATATCTTACAATCTTATTAGATTGGTTTATTAGTTCAAAGAAGTAAATAAATGGAGAGATATTCCATGTACAAGGATAATGAGACTTAAAATTATCAGGATATCACTTCTTTCCAACTTGATCTATAGATTTAGCAACCCCAACCAAAATCCTAAGTTATTTTGTGGTTAGTGATAACTGATTCTAAAGTTTATATGGAGAGGCAAAGGACCCAAAATAATTAACATAATGTTGAAGGAGGAGAACAAGTTGGAGGACTAACACTGCCCAACTTCTAGACTTATTGTAATGCTATAGTGATTGAGACTCAGTGGTGACATTATTTACAATTGCCAAGATATGAAAGCACCCTAAGTGTCCAAGTATCAAGCAAAAGATAATTGGATAAAGAAGACACACACACACACACACACACACACACACACACTTATACAATGGAATACTACTCAGCCATAAAGAAGAAAACTTGCCATTTGTATCAACACAGATGGACTTGGAGGGTATTATGAAATACGCCAGAGGAAGAGAAATCATGCATGATGTTATTTACATATGGAATCCCAAAACAGCAACAAACTAGTTACTGGAAACAAAAAATAAGCAGATTTATAGATATGGGTGCAACATAGGGCTAAGAGATTAAGAGGTACAAACTATTATGAATAAAATAAGCTAGAAGGATATAGCCAGCAGCTTGTTGTTTAGTCACTAAGTCCTGTCCTGTGCTTTTACGACCCCATAGACTTTAGCCCACAGGTTCCTCTGTCCATGAGATTTCCTAGCCAAGAATACAGGAGTGGGTTACCTTTTCCTTCTCCAGGTGATCTTCTTAACCCAGGGATCAAACCTATGTTTCCTGCATTGGCAGGCTGATTCTTTACCACTGAGCCATCAGGGAAGCCCAACCAATATTTTATAATAACCAGAAATGGAGTTGTTGCTACTATTCAGTTGCCAAGTTGTATCCGACTATCTTAGACCTAAAGAACTGTGGCATACAAGGCTTCCCTATTCTTCATTATCTCCCAGAGTTTGCTCAAACTCATATCCATTGAGTTGGTAATGCCATGCAGGCATCTCATCCTCTGTCACCCCCTTCTCCTCTTACCCTCCATCTTTCCCAGCACCAAGATCTTTTGCAATGAGTTGGCTCTTTGCATCAGGTGGGCAAGGTACTGGAGCTTCAGTTTCAGCACCACTCCTTCCAATGAGTATTCAGGGTTGATTTCCTTTATAATTCATTGGTTTTTTCCTCCCTGCAGTCCAAAGGACTCTGAAGAGCTTTGTCCAGCACCACAGTTTGAAAGCATCAGTTCTTCAGTGCTATAATTTCTTTATGGTCCAACTCTTACATCCATACATGACTACTGGAAAAAACAGGGCTTTGACTATATGGGCCTTTGTAGGCAAAGTGTTGTCTCTGCTTTTTTTAATATGCTGTCTAGGTTTGTCATAGCTTTCCTTCCAAGGAGCAAGTATCTTTTAATTTCATGGCTGCAGTCACTATCTGCAGTGATTTTGGAACCCAAGAAAATTAATTCTGTCACCGTTTCCACTTTTTCCCCATCCATTAGCCATGAAGTAATGGGATCAATGGCACCCCACCCCACTCCAGTACTCTTGCCTAGAAAATCCCATGGACGGAGGAGCCTGGTAGGCTGCAGTCCATGGGGTCGCTAAGAGTCAGGCACGACTGAGGGATTTCACTTTCACTTTTCACTTTCATGCATTGGAGAAGGAAATGGCAACCCACTCTAGGATTCTTGCCTGGAGAATCCCAGGGACAGAGGAGCCAGGTGGGCTGCCGTCTCTGGGGTCGCACAGAATCGGACACGACTGAAGCAAATTAGCAGCAGCAATGGGACCAAATGCCATGACCTTCCTTTATTGAGTGTTGCATTTTAAGCCAGGTTTTTCACTTTTCTCTTTCACCTTCAAGAGTCTCTTTAGCTCCTCTTTGCTTTCTGCCATTAGTTTGGTATCATCTGCATATCTGACATTGCTGATATTTCTCTCAGCAATCTTGATTCCATCTTGTGAGTCATTCAGCCTAGCATTTTGCATGATGTACTCTGCATATAAGTTAAATAACCAGGTGGACAATACATAGCCTTCACATATTCTTTCTCAACATTGAACCAGTCCATTGTTCCATGTCCGGCTCTAATGGACTATAGCCAAGTTGGAGTGGGTAGCCGTTCCCTTCTCCAGGGGATCTTCTTGACCCAGGGGTCAAACCCAGGTTTCCTGCACTGCAGGCAGACTATTAACTGTCTGAACCACCGGGGATGCAATTGTTATTGGCAATACTGAATGCTTTCCAGTAATTAGGCATTAATAGCAAAATAGCCCACAACAAATGAAATAAGCTTTTAAAATATTACTGCATTTGTATTCTTCTCAATCATTTAATTTATATTTGATGATTTTGGTGTTGTTGTAGTTCAGTTTCTAAGTTGTGTCTGACTCTTTGTGACCCCGTGAACTGTAGCACACCAGGCTCCTCTGCCCTCCACTATCACCCAGAAGCTTTAGGTGGTTTGGTTACATTACACACAAATTAACAACTTCTTGAACTTTTCCAGGTTGCTGTGTGTATGCGCAAATGTAAATTTTCTGAAAATTTGAACAAAACTCCCAGCTCAGAAATAAACAGAATAACACCATTGAAACTCTATCTATAATTGATGTGATCAATAGCCTCTTAAAGTTCCCTGCCCTCCGCCCCCCGCCCCAGGGAAAGAAGAAATGCCTTCGTGGTCTTCTGTGTGGGTGCCCCGAGTCTGTGGAGCCTTGGCCCCACAGACCAAGGCTTAAACCGCAGGCAGACGGGGGTCGGTGGCCTCGGTTCCTCCTGGGGCCGCCCTCTGCCTTCCGCGTAAGGGTGCCGTCTTCCCTCTGCATCTGTATCAGTCTCCAGTTCTTTTGCCATCAGGACCTTCCCTGACAACCTCTTCTTATCTTGATTCCCTCAGTGAAGACCCGACTCCCAGTCAGGTCTTGCCCAGAGGTGCGGGGGGTCAGGACCCCCACATCTGAGTTCTAGCCAAGCCCATGACAGCGTCCATTGATGTGGACAGTTACTATTGATGTGATCTTAGGGAATTGGCCTATTTGACTTCTGTGTATATGAAATGAGAATAGGCTTACAGTATGAACAGTCATACACAAATACTTAGTAACCTGCCTTCCTAAAATTAAACATTAAGTAGTATCATAATTATCACATAAATACATGCAACATTTAAAGAGAGAATTTTGATATGCACACACACTCTATATATACTACATGCATGTTATCATAGGCAAATATATCATTCACATCAGGTAGATGTTATGCATAATGGTATTTTATTTTTTATAATTATTAATCAATATTTTCTAGATTTGAAGAGTTGTAGTTTAGCTTTTATTACATACTGTCAGATATTTAAAATTATTATCAATGTTTTTGGACATGTTATAGAATTGCCTTTGTATAGTCTGACAACCTTTATTAAAACTTGAATCAGTACATATTTGATTTTCTGCAAAATTATAGCAACATATTTTTAAGATGTAACCATAGGTAAAATATGATTATATTTGGAAATTGTATCATAGTCCTCAATTAACTATTGGCTTCTTCAAGAAAATAACAGACTAGAACTTCTTTGCCTGTTTGGAGTATGTGTATTAAATATTTATCATTTAATATGTTTCAGGTGGAATTATATTTTCATATATTATTCATTCTGTCTTTCATTTCTCTGTAATTACTGAATTTTTGAATAGTCCTATTTTTAATCTGAGTGGAATAAAATATTTAATCACGAAGGTATTTTATTCTGCAATAGGTATCTATAAGAACTTATAATTTACCTTTTATCATTGACTTAAATCACATTATTTTCAGAAAAGTTTTCCTTTAAATGTGTCATTATGTCTTTTATCTGATACTTACAATCATTTTTTTCTATTTTCAAGCATTATCCATTTTCCCTCAAATGTGTGTACTATTATAATGTATTATATTTATCATAATGTAATTGTAAACATTTGAGAAATTGTATTTCTCTTTCTATGCTTATTTACATATTTAAAATAAAATTTAAAATATCATTTAAGATTTTTTTCATACTATTTTGAAGACTTGGGCAGAATAAATCTAAATTTTCATGATAACATGATAAAATGATAAATCAATACACTTTTAGGGCTTTCTTGGTGGCACAGATGGTAAAGAATCCACCTTCCATGCAGGGACCCTGGTTCCCTGGAGAAGGGAATAACAACCCACTCCAGTATTCTTGCCTGGAGAATTCCATGGACAGAGAAGCCTGGTGGGCTGCAGTTCATTGGGGTCGCAGAATCGGATACGACTAAGTGACTAACACAATAATTTTTTATATGCTTCCAACAGGATCCTGCAAGCTTAGTCTGCTCTATATAATTTGGATGAATGTTTGTTCTCTGCATAATTTCTGTAAAAACAGATTAATCCTCTTACTTAAAAATCCTATGATAAAAAAAAACCCTACGAAATGTTTTCAAACACTAGTCCCCATATTGAGTTACTTTTTATACATTTGATCATTTTATTGTCCTTGTTGATCTGAAAGGTGATATAGTCAAATTGTTGCAAGTAATTCACTTATTATATATAACAGTTGATGCCTTCGAACTGTGGTACTGAAGACTCCTATAAGTCTCTTGGACAGCAAGGATATCAAACCAGTCAATCTTAAGAGAAAACAACCCTAAATACTGGTTGGAAGGACTGATGCCGAGGCTGAAGCTCCAGTAATTTGGTCATCTGATGCGAACAGCCGACTCATTGGAAAAGTCCCTGATGCTGGGAAAGATTGAGGGTAGGAGGAGAAGATGGTGTCAGAGGATGAGATGGCTGGATGGCATCACCAATGAAATGGAAGTGAACTTGGGCAAACTTCAGGAGATGGTGAGGGACTGGGAGGTCTGGCATGCTGCAGTTCATGGGTGTCACAAAGAGTCGGATACAACTGGGTGATTGAACAACAAACAGTGTAACAGATACACAGTATAAAGTTGTTAAATACACACAGATTAAAAATATTCATTTTAAATTAAGATTACTTTGATTTGTTTATATTTTAATTGATATGTTAAACAGCACCATTACTTTGCCATTGGTACCAGTGTTTCTGATTCCAAATGTCTATAACCTACTATCTTTAGGATTTTCTGTTACAAAGCAGAATATATAGTACTCATTGAAAGACCACACCTGGTAATGAATAGAAATACTTAGAAGCATAGACTAATGGCAGGGCTGTTCCCTCAAAAGCAATGAGAAATAGTAGATAAGATAAAAGGCATACACAAAGCTTCATTTTTTCCCTTGTTTAATTTTAGTGCATTTATGCTGATCCTCAAATAATTTTTCAGATCACATTACAGAGTATTAGTGAAGGTTCATAGAAAAATAGTGTAATTGGGAAAACATTTGAGTGAACTTCTGACATTTAAAAATATTCTAATTTAGTACAGAATGTCAAAAATCCTTGGATTTAGTCATATTTTGCCCTAATTATCTCTTAGAAGAGAAGTTCAGTTGTGAGTTTTTCCTCTGACATATTTTATTCTGTTTCTTAATTGTAGGCTGGCCCACACTAGGATAAAAGCGCTTAACAAAGCTAGTATATGTCATAGGAACTAGAGAATGGAGTTAGTTTGCTTGTAGAATTGTGGGATATAGGAACAGAATCAAAGAAAAGAAGATTTTCCTAAGCTAAGCATGGGCAGCCCAAGATACTCACTGATGTTTTATTCAGACAAAATTGCTTTTTAGTTTCTCAAGAATGCAGGTTCACAGCTGCTTACATCTCCCTGTGGTGAAAATCCATGGAGGTTACATTATCTGTCCATTGCAAAATCAAACTCTTCTGTCCCTTTTCTTTTAAAATAACAAACTGGAGAATTTTTGGTGAAGAGATGATACAGAAATTAAAAAAAAAAAAAAAAACCTGTAATCTGCCTTCTTGCTTTTATTTCATAATTGGTTGCAAAAAGTCACAACAAAATAAAAATTCTTAAAACACTGGCAGCTTCCCCAATGAGAAAAATCACCCTGCTTAATTAACTATGGATAAGAAATCATATGGAATCCATACACTGATGAATTATAATGTTAGGCAAAGTCTGTCAAATTCTGAGTGTATAAATTTTAAAAGTCACCACATACTTTGGTTTGAAAATCTTTGACAAATTTAATGATCTGATTTTATACATGCTCATTTAGGTTAGCATCTATATTATCTATATACAATTGTAAATTCTACTCAGCTAACATTTATGAGGATAAATGATAATATTATCCTTATACTACAACTTAAAATCTGATATACTGTAGCAATTTTATAGTCTTCTATGTTAATTTTTTTATGTTATTTTAAATTTCCTTTATGAAACTTTAAATTCAGATTTACTGAGTTTATATTTTAAATTACTATTATTTCAGAAAAATATTACAATGATAGCAAGAACTTTTTAAATTTAAAAGATTGCTTTAAAAGATATTGCCAACTTACAGGTCATTTTCTTAATTCCAAACTTTGTATCAAATACATATAGGCTAAACTAAAAAACTGATAGGGTAGAAAATCATGCCCCACAAAATTTCTGAAGAGATTATATTTTTCATATTATGGTTGCATTACTGAAAAACTAGCTTTATTACTGATTTAGCTCTATATGCTAACTAGAGCAAATATATATATTTTAGCATAAATATATTTTGGTTGAAATGTGAGTCAATTTATGTACTCAGTTGCAGTTGGATATTGTGGGAAACACTATGAGTAAGTATTTGCAAATTAAGAAAAAAATATCTTTGGTTGCAGGTACTGTATTTGTTACCTTTTAATAATTTTAAAAAATTTATTCAAAACTGTGTTCTAATATAATTTAAATAAGTATTAGAGATATTTAATAATGGTTTAAATTTAGTTTTACCTTTGTATCTAAATTTTTTAAATTACTTATAATTTTTTTAAATTTTATAAATAAATTTCAGGTGGGTCATTATCAGTTTTATTTCACAAATTAAAAAATGCATTCTTCAGCTGAAAAGAGGCATTATATTTCCACTTGGTTCTGTTTTCCATTTGTCTATTTTTACAGTCAATAATGTAGTTGAATTTTGGTTATCACGGATGCTGTTTCATTTGTTCCACAGGAACTATACTCTTTGTACCACATGCATACTTTTTTATGCTAGACATAATTGTAACTTGATAACATTTTATCCACTACAAAGTATAACATATATTTTTAAATATGCTCCTGTTCATACCAGAAAGTAATCTTGTGAGATGAAGATAGCTAATATTGATATCTCTATTGTAGAGGTGAGGAAATTGTTTCAAAAATGCAAAATTGTTTCAATTATTCATGTGCTGAGAAAAGTAGTGATAAATCCAAGTTTTATGTTCAAGGCTCTTTTTCTCAAATACAGAACACATACAAAACAGAAAGGACTCAGAGCTTTTATTTAATGATATATTTTTATATCTACCAATTTTTATGTCCCTAAGTTTCCCAATAAACGGTCACGATTTCACATCATTGAACATAAAATGAGGGGGCAGTGTAGGGGAAGGAAAGACAAAAATAACATGAAATAATCTAATTTAATGCCAGATTCTCATCCTTCAAAAGTTATTAAACATATGAGAAGACAGTGTTACACTCATTCAAAATAAATACACTGCTTTTGTTTTTCACTTTATTTTTGTTATTTACTTTCATGATTCACTTTGTCTTCTGAAGTACTTCTAAAATATACACAAAGGAGAGTTTTAATAATTATCAATTCATGAAGAGAGTTGATATCAGTATCTTTTTCCATCTAATCATCCAATATTATAGAAGAGTTAGGCACATATAATTTTGTTTTTCAGTTGTTCAGTCATGTCTGATTCTTTGCGACCCCATGGACTGCAGCATGCAAGGCTTCCCTGTCCACCCTCTCCCAGAGTTTATTCAAACTCATGTCCATTGATTCGGTGATGCCATCCAACCAACTCATCCTCTTCTCCTCCTGCCTTCAATCTTTCCCAGCATCAGGGTCTTTTCTAGAGATGACTCTTTGCATCAGGTGGCCAAAGTATTGGAGTATCAGCTTCAGCATCAGCCCTTCTAATGAATATTCAGGACTAATTTCCTTTAGGATTTACTGGTTTGATCTCCTTGCTGTCCAAAGGACTCTCCAGAGTCTTCTCCAATACCACAGTTCAAAAACAGTTCTTCAGCACTCAGCCTTCTTTATGGTCCAATTATCACTTCCATACCTGACTACTGAAAAAACCGTACTTTTGGCTATGGACCTTTGTTTGCAAAGTATTGTCTCTGCTTTCTCACACACTATCTAGGCTGGTCATAGCTTTTCTTCCAAGGAGCAAACATGTTTTAATTTCATAGCTGCAGTCACCATCTGCAGTCATTTTGGAACCCAAAAAAATAAAGTCTGTCACTGTTTCCATTGTTTTCATGACTATTTGCCATGAAGTGATGGGACCAGATGTCATGATCTTATTTTTACCATGAATCATAAAAAAGGATGGGTGCTAATATTTTTATCATATTTTAAATAATTATTTAATATAATCAAAAATTCAGTAAGTATGCTAATTTCAAATTTGCATCACAGAAATATGAATTGCAATGTTTTTGAATCATCATCCAAAAACAACCTTTCACTTTCTTTGCTTGAAATTTGTGTCTGCAGTTTTAGTGTATATGTCCATTTTTTTTTGGTTTCTTTCTATCTCTCTCCCTCTTTTAACTTCCCTATATGTATTTTGCTAGAGAAAACTTTGGAGATTTACAGCAGTGTTGAGTGAATCCTCCTGGCATAGCTGTAGTTATAAATTAAAGATCATATCAAAACTCTTGAACAAATTCAAGTTGTATTTCTTTTTTGAGGGAAGTGTCAAGAAAGCACCATATATAACTTCTATTATAATATGTAATATCAGGTCTTCTTGTGTTTAGAGCATCTGAATATAATAGTTGATAGGTTTCATTTGCTTTCTGAGTATGTGTGTATTGAGAGCTATTATCAGTCATAAGGATGCTATTGTGTTCTATATTCTTTGTGTATGTAGAATAACTGTAATTTCATATTTTTTTTTCACTCATGTATAACTTGACATTACTTCTCTTAAAATTTATCAATGAGGGAGAAGTCAACATAGCTTTTCTAGCATCTCATTGGTAAAATCTTTTTTTTTCCTTAATTTAAGAATTGTTATAAATATGATCTCTTTCTTCCTACAGTCTGCTTTCTCTGCACCTATGCTCCCATATTTTTATCCTGACACTTTATTTTTACCTTGCTTCTCACAAAGCAAGTGGAAAAGAGTGAAATATATGTTTATAGAGATTAAATTAATGTTTAATTAATGTTAATGTATAAATGAGTAAAAAAAATCTAAATTACAGTTATTCTATATACAAAAGGAATACAGAACACAATAATATGCTTATTACTAATAATATCCCTAGAAAATATGAAAAAGGAAATTAAGAAATGGAGGCTGGAGGAAGAAGTCAAATCCACACTTCTAGTTGGAGTAATCAAGAATGAGATAACAGGGGATATCATGATAACAAGTGTTTAATAAATTTGTCCGGAGTTAAGCAGTGAGATGCCTTTTAAACAAAGTAAGTATACTAAATTCCAAACAAATAACAGGTAGAAGAAAGGAAGGGAAGGAGGAAGGGAGGGGAAGATGGTAAATAAAGAAAAAAAATTGAGAAAAAATTTGGAAGTGCAAACTTCACACCTTTTCAAAGTATAGGAAAGTAGAGTTGATCAGAGGAAGAAGTCAATCTCCTATACCCAGAAGATAAGGGCTTCCCTGGTGACTCAGTGGCAAAGAATCCAATGCAGGAGACTCAGGTTCAATCCCTCAGTTGGGAAGATCCCCTGGAAAAGGAAATGGCAACCCACTTTAGTATTTTTACCTGGGAAATCCTATGGGCAGAGGAGCCTGGCGGGCTACAGTCCATGGGGTCCCAAAAGAGTAGGACATGACTTAGCAACTAAACAACAAGCCCTGCTGGAGGGCTTGTTTGGAGACTGTCAGACTGCTCCTATATAAGGAGAAATGAACAAGCACTGGTTATGAGCTGTTATGGGAAGAGAATGACTTTGGACAAGGTTGGTCTTTGAAACGGAGCCAGAATCTGAGTAAGCTGACAGACAGTTGAAGGCAGCCTGCTGATCACACCCCCCACACTGATACAGACAGCTCAGTCCTTCATTAAAGGAAATGTGGAAAGTTCATATCCTGATCTACTGTACTGCTTCGTTAGACTTGCCATCTGGAGATCAAGTATTCAGTGGTATCAATGCTCTTATTGCACTATTGAAATGCCTGTAATTTAATAATTTCTGCTTTTCAACTGAATTCAGATACAGCATAAAACAAGACACAAACTGAGAAAAGAGCAATATCTATTTTCAATAAACTGTACTAAAGGATTTTTATAAATCAAAAAGAAAAAGATTAATAGTCTTGGAGGGGGGAGGAAAGTAACAAAGGACATGGTTTCCAAAAAACATGTATAAAGGTCTAAATCCTGTTGAAATGTGACCAGCTACACTTAAAATAAGAGAAATACATAGTTTCCTTAAATGGAAAGCCAGTCATTGGCAATCAGTTTTGTCAAGTACAAAATGTCTACAATATTCAGTGTGGACAAGTATGTGAACAGTTCTCCTGCACATTACTGAATTATATGGAAAATTGGATAAAACATTTTTCCAAGACATTCAGGAATATCTTTCAAAATGAAAAATGCACTATATGTTTTCCCTAGCTTTTCTACTTTTATGTATTTATGTTAGAAATATACTTGATTTGGGGGAAAAAATATCAGTAAGGGACAACTGAAAACCAGTGTCTACCAATATGGGCTTTGTTTATGGCACTTTCAAGTGGTTAAATAAGGCACAGATATTATGATCCCAAGGACTATAGCCCTCCAGGCTCCTCTGTCCAAGGGATTTCCCAGCAAAGAATACTGGAATGGGTTGCCATTTCCTCCTCCAGGGGACTTTCCTTACCCCAGCAGATTGAACCCGCATCTTATGGTTGTCAGGTGGATTCTTTACCACTAAGCCACCTGGGAATCCCCTTTATACTTTAACATATTTTGCCAAATTCTCAAGCTCCCCGTGGTAGTCAGTTTCAGACGTGACTCTCAATGTTGCCCAGCTTCTGGTATTCATGCTCTGATGACTCTGCTTCCCATGGGTGACTGGGCCTACTGACTTGCTTATGACAAAAAAATATTTGGCAAAGGTGATTTGTCAAATATTTGGCAAAGATTACTTCCAAGATTAGTTTTTAAAAGTGTGTGTATTTCATTTTGTTTGGATTTTCTCTATCTCTTTCTCTGTTCCACCTGGGAAGAAACTTGGAAACTTTCAGGTGACAGCCCAGAAGAAGCTGAATTCTGTCAATGGCCTTTTGAGTGGTTAGTGAGGGTATACTGGAAGTGTCCTTTCCTCCTTCCGAGCAAGGAAATCAAGCCAGTCAATCCTAAAGGAAATCAACTCTGAATATTCATTGGAAGGAATGATGCTGAAGCTGAAGTCCCAATACTTTGGCTACCTGATGTGAAGATCCAACTCATTGAAAAAGACCCTGTTGCTGGGAAAGATTGAAGGCAGGAGAAGGGGCTGACAGAAGTTGAGATGGTTGGATGGCGTCACCAAATCAATGGATATGAGTTTGAGCAAGCTCCGAGAGATAGAGAAAGGCAAGGAAGTGTTGCAGTCCCTGAGGTCGCAAAGAGTTGGACACGACTTAGCCACCAAACAATGAGCAACCTTCCCTAGTTGAGTTTTCATGTAAGATTAAATAATCTGGAAGGACAATTGAAAAGTTTTGAGAGATATTGTAATTGAGGACCTAACTAAGCTGTACCCAGATTTCTGAACCACTGACACTGCAATGTAATAAATATGTATTGTTTCAGATCATTAAGTTTTGGTGAATGTGTTATGCAACAATAGAGAATAAGGACACATGTCAAAAGTCAATATTTGGCCAAAGACAAATATCACTGTGATAAAATATACTCCTGGACAATATGAATAAATTGAAACATTTAATAAAATATTAAAAATAATATTTATATAGATTCTATAAATTATATAGAATCCTGTATAATGTTAACAGGATACATTAGATAAGTGGTTTTCAAAGGGTGAATGGTAGATCGGTGACATCGGAATTGAAGAAAATTTAGAAATGCTCTATGTCAGACCTAATGAACTGGAAATTCTTATTGTAGAGACCAGTAATCTGTTTTACCAAGTGTTCTACATAATTCTGATGTAAAACTCACCAAAATTTAAGTGGATTAAAAGAGCAAAGGTTCAATTATTGAATGGTTAGAAAGGGGTGAGGGGCTAAGAAGGGGGCCTGTAACATGAGCTTGTTCTTAAAAACTAGTTTGATAACAGAGTCACCATTTTCTGATGGCCAGATATCAACATGCATTTTCAAGGCTTATTTAGGTTATAGGTTATCTCACCACACACCGTCCCCAAATTTAATGGCTTTAAAAAATTTAAGGCTTTACTCTATCTCATAAGCTTTTCAATTGACTAGGTAGTTTTTCCAATGGTCTTGCCTTGGTTCACTCATGCTCCTACATCTAGTTAGTAACTGCTGTTTTGCAAAGTCCAAGATGGCCTCGAACAACTAGAGGACTGAATCTAACTCTCTCTGCCCACGATCTCTCTACATCATATAGTCTGGTTTGACTCTCTTTAGATGGACTCTGGCTTAAAAGACAGCAATAAACACCCAGGGGCCTTCCAGACTAGGCCTGAAACTGTCACAGGGTCACTTTCATTACATTTTATTAGGATAGGAAACCACAAGGCCACCCAAATTCTAGAGAAAAAGAAAATATAGAGTTCATCTCCAGATGAGAGGAATAGCATGCACATACAAGGAGGAGAGAAATTGTTGGCTGGCCATCTTAAAAGAAAAGCTATCCCAGAATTTATTGTAACCAGAGAATAAATGTCTCAAGTCATCATTTAAACATTACAGGCCAGAAATGGTACACAACCCTTCACTAACATTCTTTTCTAGAATTATGCAAATGGTGTCACCTAATTTCAAATAACAGAGAGTGCATTTCTTTGTGTACTCTGCAGAATGTTTAAATTGGTGAATGCTAACAATGTCTCCAACAAAGATTCACTTTCATATGAATTTCAGTATTGGTGATGTTAATAATATAACCACAAAGTCATTTTGTTTTCCTTCCTTTGTTTCCTATGTTGTAAATAACCAGGACAATAACTAATCTATTCTTTACCTTTTAAATGTGAAGATTCAGTTGCAGGAAATGATTCCTGTGATTGCTGAGAAAAGGGTGGTACACTGCTTTTAAATGTATTTCCTAAAATTTTTCAGGGGCATATTTAAAAATATTACTTTTCTTTTTTTAAAACTTTTTCTAATACTTGCATGTACTTTCTAATTTTTAAAATATCTTGAATAAAATATGTCCTAAAACACTGGTTCTTAAAGTGGAATTGCAGAAAATAAAATAATCTCTCACATTTGTCTGCATTTTACTTGGATTTTATGTTTACAAAAAATGATATCTCTGATGAATTTAAAAGGCAGGTAAATCATTCAGTTCAATTCAGTTCAGTCACTCAGTCATGTCCGACTCTGCGACCCAATAGACTGCAGCATGCCAGGCCTCCTTGTCCATCACCAACTCCCAGAGTTTACTCAAACTCCTGTCCATTGAGTGGGTGATGCCATCCAACCATCTCATCTTCTGTCATCCCCTTCTCCTCTCACCTTCAATCTATCACAGCATCAGGGTCTTTTCAAATGAGTCTGCTCTTTGCATCAGGTGGCCAAAGTATTGGAGTTTCAGCTTCAGCATCAATCCTTCCAATGAATATTTTCAGGACTGATTTCCTTTAGGATTAACTGGTTGGATCTTCTTGCTGTCCAAGGGAGTCTCAAGAGTCTTCTCCAACACCACAGTTCAAAAGCATCAATTCTTTGGTGCTCAGCTTTCTTTACAGTCCAACTCTAACATCCATACACGACTACTGGAAAAACGATAATTTAACTAGACGGACCTTTGTTGGCAAAGTAATGTCTCTCCTTTTTAATGTGCTGTCTAGGTTGGTCATAACTTTTCTTCCAAGGAGTAAGTGTCTTTTAATTTCATCATTAGGAAAGCTATTGTGCAATAGATTCTTACATTAGATACTTACATTCTCAAAGCATCATTTTGGTTACTTCTTGCTCAGATTTCAGCAAATAAAATACTTTCTTTGAAAACTATTATTAGAATATTCTTCCAAGTTATCACAGTTTAACAAAATTTATTTAATTACCAATAAATTTTTTAACATGTATTAGCTACTATATCATCCTGTTTGAAATTTTGAATAAAACTCTGACAAAAATCAGAAATTTTTAGATATCTTGCATTTTATCTTTGAGACACAGTCTTTATCTTTGAAGAATAAAAAAAAATGCCATTATATTTTTTCTGCTTCTAGTGATTAATACTTAAATATTACACTGTATTTTAAATTTTGTCAGAAAGCCAAGTGAGGAAAAGCCACTGTAAATCTGTAACTCTTAAATCATTCATAAATTCACTGTGTTTGTCTAGTGTCAATGACAACTACATGTCACTTCCTACTTGATGATTTTTTCCCTCCATAAATAGCTCTTGAATTAAATTAAACAATTTTTATGTACAACCCAGAAACTCCTAAGCAAGTAATTAAGCAGAAACGGATATGAATTTAACATTAATTGTTAGTTCAGTTCAGTGGCTCTGTCATGTCCAACTCTGTGATCCCATGGACTGCAGAATTCCATGCTTCCATGTCCATCATTAATTGTTAAAATAAGTGTAAAAAAATATTGAAATCAAAAGTCTAGAAATAGATCCACATCAATATATTCACCTGATTTTTGACAAAGCAGCCAAGGCAATAAAATGGAGAAAAAACAGCTTTCTCAACAAAAGTGCTGAAACACTGGAGATCCACATGTGGATAAATAAAGTATTTAAACAAAGATCATTCTCTCCACAGAAATAATAATAATAATAATTTAAAAAGCCTTATGCCAACACACCCTGTGGCTACCAGGACTGCTATATTCAGGGCCCCTGACCCCATGGCAGGATACTCTTGACCCCCACCTCCACCAGAGATCCTTGGACACCCATAGGCAAGTCTGGCTCAGTCTCTTGTGGGGTCACTGCTTCTTTCTCCTGGGTCCTGGTGTGCATAATATTTTTTTTTTGTGCCCTCCAAGAGTTTGTTTCCCCAGTCTTGTGCAATTTTTGTAATCAAATCTCTCTAGGCATGCATTGGAGAAGGAAATGGCAACCCACTTGAATATTTTTGCCTGGAGAATACCAAGGACAGAGGAGCCTGGTGGGTTTCGATCTATGTGGTCACACAGAGTTGGGCACGACTGCAGCGACTTAGCAGCAGGAGCAGCAGCCTTTGAAATATAAGTCTCTGGGAGTTCTCAATTCCTTTGCCAGATCCCCAGGTTGGGGAATCTGTTGTGGGCTCCAAAACTTTTACAACAGTGTGATAACTTCTTTTATATAATTGTTCTTCAGTTTTGGGGTCATCTGCTTGGTGGGGTTAATGGTGACCTCCTTCAGGATGATTTATGCCACATGTAGCACTCCCGGGTCTGTTGCCACCAGAGCCCCTGTCCCCAAGGCAGACCACTGCTGATCCATACCTCCACAGGAGACACTCAAACACTCAGAGGTAGGTCTGCCTCAGTCTCTGCATGGTCTCTGGGAACTGGTATGCACAAGGTTTGGTTTGAGCCCTCTGAGCATCTCTGGCACTTATGGGGTTTGATTCTAAATGCAATTTTGCCCCTCTTACCATTGAAGAAAAGTTATGACCAATGTAGATAGCATATTGAAAAGCAGAGACATTACTTTGCCAACAAAGTTCTGAGAAGAAGGTCAGAGAAGACTCTGATACTGGGAGGGATTGGGGGCAGGAGGAGAAGGGGACGACAGAAGGTGAGATGGATGGATGGCATCACTGACTCACTGGACGTGAGTCTGAGTGAACTCTGGGAGTTGGTGATGGACAGGGAGGCCTGGTGTGCTGCAATTCATGGGGTCACAAAGAGTTGGACATGACTGAGCGACTGAACTGACTGACTGACCATATTGTTGGGTCTTCTGCTTTGCTCTTGGATGTGAGTTATCTTTTTTTGGTGGGATCCAACTTTCTCTTATCAATGGTTGTTCAGCAGTAAGTTGCAACTTTGGAGTTCTCACAGGAGAAGATGAACACACGTCCTTCTACTCTGCCATCTTTTGTCGGGATCATTGGTTGTAACCAATATATCACTTTCATTAGAGATATTAAAAAGGGGAGGTTGGAGGAGGAGCCAAGATGGCGGAGGAGTAGGACGGGGAGAACACTTTCTCCCCCACAAATTCATCAAAAGAGCATTTAAACGTCGAGTAAATTCCACAAAACAACTTCTGAATGCCGGCAGAGGACATCAGGCACCCAGAAAAGCAGCCCAACTCTTCGAAAGGAGGTAGGAAAAAATATAAAAGACAAAAAAAGAGACAAAAGAGGGAGGGACGGAGTTCCGTCCCGGGAAGGGAGTCTTAAAAAGAGAGAAGTTTCCAAACACCAGGAAACCCTCTCACTGCCGAATCTGTGCCGAGCTTTGGAAGCACAGAGGGCAACATAAAAGGGAGGGGAAAAAAATAAACAATTAAAAATCGCGGATTGTGAGCCCTACGGTAACTCCCCCAGTGGAGAAGCAGCGCAGACGCCTGCACACGGCATTAGCAAGCGGGGGCTAGGCAGGGAAGCGCGGCGCGGGCTGTGTCCCTTAGAGTAAGAATCGGCCCGAATGTCCTGAGCGCTATCTGAGCGAAATAATTTGGGCTAGCAAACCTGACTGTGGGATATCTACCACGCGAAAAGCCAGCCCTAACCTAAGACACCGCCAGGCCCGCACACGGAACAAAGGACTGAACAGAGATAGCCCGCTGCAGACCCTTCCCCCTCCGGTGACAGGCAGCCAGAGCCGGAAGGGGGCAATCGCAGCCCCAGAGAGACACTATCTATAAAACTGTAAGCAGGCTTTTTTGCTAACTAAAACTTCTTGGGGGTCTGGACGGTCAACAGCTGCCTGAGAAGGTATGCCGGTTTTACACCCAGATAACTGAGTGGCGGGGAGGCGATAAGTCGCAGCATTGGCGCCCGCCAAACACATCACCTGAGCTGCTCGGATCTGGGAAGAACACAAAACGCAGGCCCAACCGAGTCTGCGCCTCTGAGGACTACCCGAATGCCTGAACCTGAGCGGCTTGGACCTGGGAGCTCAGCCCAGGGCCGGCCTCTGATTGTTCCCGGTGGAACAACCTAGAGCCCAAGCAGTGTGGGCAGGGAGGCTACACACGCCGTGAGCAGGGGCAGACCCAGTGTGGCTGAGGCACTGCGAGCGCACGCCAATGTTATCTGTTTGCAGCATCTCTCCCTCCCTCCCCACAGCGCGGCTGAACAAGTGAGCCTAAATTAAAACAAACAAACAAAAAAAAAAATAGTGTCCTCAACCATCCCCTTTGTGTCAGGGCGGGAACCAGACACTGAAGAGACCAGCAAACAGAAGAAGCTATAACAGAGGGAAACGCCTTGGAAGCTACAGGCCATAGATTAAAACCCTGTGGTTACTACGGATTACATAGGAAGGGGCCTATAGATCTTGAGAAATATAAGTCGGACTAAGGAACTGCCAAAAATGAACTGAACCCACAATACTCACAACAAAACCAGAGAAAGACCTAGATATATTTTTACTATTTTTACGATCAATCTTTCTTTTTTTTTAATTAAAAAAAATTTTTTTAAGTCCTCTATTGTCCTTTAATTTTCACTTTTATAACTATTACTTTGCAAAAAAAAAAAAAAAGACCCTATTTTTTTTTTCTTTTTCTTCTTCAGCAAACTTCATATATATATTTTATAATTTTTTGACCGTGTATTTTTGGTTTTTTTTTCTTTCTTTTTTCTTTTTCTTCTTTTCTTTAACATTGTATTTTTGAAATTCCAAACTCTACTCTAGATTTTTAATTTTAGCCTTTTGGTATATGTTATCAATTTTGTACCTATAGTTTTTTTCATAATTTCTGTGACTTTTTTTTTCCTCTGTTTCTTTCTCTTCTTCTTTTATATAACATTGTATATCTGCAATTCCAAACTCTACTCAAGATTTTTAATTTATGCTTTTTGGTATTTGATATCAATTTTGTACCTGTATTTTCTTTATAATTTTTGCGACATTGTTTTTGTTGGTTTGTTTGTTTTCTCTCTTTATTTTTCTTCTTTTTTCTTTTTTTTTTCTTTTTTAACGTTGTATTTTTGAAATTCCAAACTCTACTCTAGATTTTTAATTTTTGCTTTTTGGTATTAATTATCAGTCTTGTACCTGTAGTTTCTTTATAATTTTCACGACCTTGTTTGTTTTTCTTTGTTCGTTTTTTCTCTCTTTCTTTTCCTTCTTCTTTTCATTAACATCGCATTTTTGAAATTCCAAACTCTACTCTAGATTTATAATTTTTGCTTTTATGTATTTGTTACCAATTTTGTACCTTTAAGAACCCAATCTTCAGCACCCATTTTTCACTAGGGTACGAGATTACTGGCTTGACTGCTCTCTCTCCCTTTGGACTCTCCATTTTCTCCACCAGGTCACCTGTATCTCCTCCCTAACCTCTCTCTACTCTACCCAACTCTGTGAATTTCTGTGTGTTCCAGACGGTGGAGAACACTTAAGGAACTGATTACTGGCTGGATCTGTCTCCCTCCTTTTCATTTCCCCCTTTTATCCTTCTGGCCACCTCTGTCTCCTGCCTCCTTCTTCTCTTCTCTGTATAACTCCGTGAACATCTCTGAGTGGTCCAGTTGTGGAGTGCACATAAGGAAGTGACTACTGGCTAGCCCACTCTCTCCACTATTGATTCCACCTCATCTCATTTGGGTCACCTCTAACTCCCTCCTCCCTCTTCTCTTCTCCATGTAACGCTGTGAACTTCTCTGAGTGAACCTCACAGTAGAGAAACTTTTCATCTTTAACGTAGATGTTTTATCAGTGGTGCTGTATAGAAGGAGAAGTTTTGAAACTACTGTAAAATTAAGACCGATAACTGGAAGTAGGAGGCTTAAGTCCAAACCCTGACTCCAGGGAACTCCTGACTCCAAGGAACATTAATTGACAGGAGCTCATCAAACGCCTCCATACCGACACTGAAACCAAGCACCACACAAGGGCCAACAAGTTCCAGGGGAAGACATAACAAGCAAATTCTCCAGCAACAAAGGAACACAGCCCTGAGCTTCAAGATACAGGCTGCCCAAAGTCACCCCAAAACCATAGACATCTCATAACTCATTACTGGACATTTCATTACACTCCAGAGAGAAGAAATACAGCTCCATCCACCAGAACATTGACACAAGCTTCCCTAACCAGGAAACCTTGACAAGCCACCCGTACAAACCCACACACAGCGAGGAAACGCCACAATAAAGAGAACTCCACAAACTGCCAGAATACAGAAAGGACACCCCAAACTCAGCAATTTAAACAAGATGAAGAGACAGAGGAATACCCAGCAGATAAAGGAACAGGATGAATGCCCACCAAACCAAACAAAAGAGGAAGAGATAGGGAATCTACCTGATAAAGAATTCCAAATAATGATAGTGAAATTGATCCAAAATCTTGAAATTAAAATGGAATCACAGATAAATAGCCTGGAGGCAAGGATTGAGAAGATGCAAGAAAGGTTTAACAAGGACTTAGAAGAAATAAAAAAGAGTCAATATATAATGAATAATGCAATAAGTGAAATTAAAAACACTCTGGAGGCAACAAATAGTAGAATAACAGAGGCAGAAGATAGGATTAGTGAATTAGAAGGTAGAATGGTAGAAATAAATGAATCAGAGAGGATAAAAGAAAAACGAATTAAAAGAAATGAGGACAATCTCAGAGACCTCCAGGACAATATTAAACGCTACAACATTCGAATCATAGGGGTCCCAGAAGAAGAAGACAAAAAGAAAGACCATGAGAAAATACTTGAGGAGATAATAGTTGAAAACTTCCCTAAAATGGGGAAGGAAATAATCACCCAAGTCCAAGAAACCCAGAGAGTCCCAAACAGGATAAACCCAAGGCGAAACACCCCAAGACACATAGTAATCAAATTAACAAAGATCAAACACAAAGAACAAATATTAAAAGCAGCAAGGGAAAAACAACAAATAACACACAAGGGAATTCCCATAAGGATAACAGCTGATCTTTCAATAGAAACTCTTCAAGCCAGGAGGGAATGGCAAGACATACTTAAAATGATGAAAGAAAATAACCTACAGCCCAGATTATTGTACCCAGCAAGGATCTCATTCAAGTATGAAGGAGAAATCAAAAGCTTTTCAGACAAGCAAAAGCTGAGAGAATTCTGCACCACCAAACCAGCTCTCCAACAAATACTAAAGGATATTCTCTAGACAGGAAACACAAAAATTGTGTATAAATTCGAACCCAAAACAATAAAGTAAATGGCAACGGGGTCATACTTATCAGTAATTACCTTAAACGTAAATGGGTTGAATGCCCCAACCAAAAGACAAAGACTGGCTGAATGGATACAAAAACAAGACCCCTACATATGTTGTCTACAAGAGACCCACCTCAAAACAGGGGACACATACAGACTGAAAGTGAAGGGCTGGAAAAAGATTTTCCATGCAAATAGGGACCAAAAGAAAGCAGGAGTAGCAATACTCATATCAGATAAAATAGACTTTAAAACAAAGACTGTGAAAAGAGACAAAGATGGACACTACATAATGATCGAAGGATCAATCCAAGGTGAAGATATAACAATTATAAATATATATGCACCCAACACGGGAGCACCGCAGTATGTAAGACAAATGCTAACAAGTATGAAAGAAGAAATTAACAATAACACAATAATAGTGGAAGACTTTAATACCCCACTCACACCTATGGATAGATCAACTAAACAGAAAATTAACAAGGAAACACAAACCTTAAATGATACAATAGACCAGTTAGACCTAATTGATATCTATAGGACATTTCATCCCAAAACAATGAATTTCACCTTCTTCTCAAGCGCACATGGAACCTTCTCCAGGATAGATCACATCCTGGGCCATAAAGCTAGCCTTGGTAAATTCAAAAAAATAGAAATCATTCCAAGCATCTTTTCTGACCACAATGCAGTAAGATTAGATCTCAATTACAGGAGAAAAACTATTAAAAAATCCAACATATGGAGGCTGAACAACACGCTGCTGAATAACCAACAAATCACAGAAGAAATCAAAAAAGAAATCAAAATTTGCATAGAAATGAATGAAAATGAAAACACAACAACCCAAAACCTGTGGGACACGGTAAAAGCAGTCCTAAGGGGAAAGTTCATAGCAATACAGGCACACCTCAAGAAACAAGAAAAAAGTCAAATAAATAACCTAACTCTACACCTAAAGCAACTAGAAAAGGAAGAAATGAAGAACCCCAGGGTTAGTAGAAGGAAAGAAATCTTAAAAATTAGAGCAGAAATAAATGCAAAAGAAACAAAAGAGACCATAGCAAAAATCAACAAAACCAAAAGCTGGTTCTTTGAAAGGATAAATAAAATGGACAAACCATTAGCCAGACTCATCAAGAAACAAAGGGAGAAAAATCAAATCAATAAAATTAGAAATGAAAATGGAGAGATCACAACAGACAACACAGAAATACAAAGGATCATAAGAGACTACTATCAACAATTATATGCCAATAAAATGGACAACGAGGAAGAAATGGACAAATTCTTAGAAAAGTACAACTTTCCAAAACTCGACCAGGAAGAAATAGAAAATCTTAACAGACCCATCACAAGCACGGAAATTGAAACTGTAATAAAAAATCTTCCGGCAAAGAAAAGCCCAGGTCCAGACGGCTTCACAGCTGAATTCTACCAAAAATTTAGAGAAGAGCTAACACCTATCCTGCTCAAACTCTTCCAGAAAATTGCAGAGGATGGTAAACTTCCAAACTCATTCTATGAGGCCACCATCACCCTAATACCAAAACCTGACAAAGACCCCACAAAAAAAGAAAACTACAGGCCAATATCACTGATGAACATAGATGCAAAAATCCTTAACAAAATTCTAGCAATCAGAATCCAACAACACATTAAAAAGATCATACACCATGACCAAGTGGGCTTTATCCCAGGGATGCAAGGATTCTTCAATATCCGCAAATCAATCAATGTAATACACCACATTAACAAATTGAAAAACAAAAACCATATGATTATCTCAATAGATGCAGAGAAAGCCTTTGACAAAATTCAACATCCATTTATGATCAAAACTCTCCAGAAAGCAGGAATAGAAGGAAAATACCTCAACATAATAAAAGCTATATATGACAAACCCACAGCAAACATTATCCTCAATGGTGAAAAATTGAAAGCATTTCCTCTAAAGTCAGGAACAAGACAAGGGTGCCCACTTTCACCATTACTATTCAACATAGTTTTGGAAGTTCTGGCCACAGCAATCAGAGCAGAAAAAGAAATAAAAGGAATCCAAATTGGAAAAGAAGAAGTAAAGCTCTCACTGTTTGCAGATGACATGATCCTCTACATAGAAAACCCTAAAGACTCCATCAGAAAATTACTAGAACTAATCAATGACTATAGTAAAGTTGCAGGATATAAAATCAACACACAGAAATCCCTTGCATTCCTATACACTAATAATGAGAAAACAGAAAGAGAAATTAAGGAAACAATTCCATTCACCATTGCAACGGAAAGAATAAAATACTTAGGAATATATCTACCTAAAGAATCTAAAGACCTATATATAGAAAACTATAAAACACTGGTGAAAGAAATCAAAGAGGACACTAACAGATGGAGAAATATACCATGTTCATGGATTGGAAGAATCAATATAGTGAAAATGAGTATACTACCCAAAGCAATCTATAGATTCAATGCAATCCCTATCAGGCTACCAACAGCATTCTTCACAGAGCTAGAACAAATAATTTCACAATTTGTATGGAAAAACAAAAAACCTCAAATAGCCAAAGCGATCTTGAGAAAGAAGAATGGAACTGGAGGAATCAACTTGCCTGACTTCAGGCTCTACTACAAAGCCACAGTTATCAAGACAGTATGGTACTGGCACAAAGACAGAAATATAGATCAATGGAACAAAATAGAAAGCCCAGAGATAAATCCATGCACATATGGACACCTTATCTTTGACAAAGGAGGCAAGAATATACAATGGATTAACGACCATCTCTTTAACAAGTGGTGCTGGGAAAACTGGTCAACCACTTGTAAAAGAATGAAACTAGAACACTTTCTAACACCATACACAAAAATAAACTCAAAATGGATTAAAGATCTAAACATAAGACCAGAAACTATAAAACTCCTAGAGGAGAACATAGGCAAAACACTCTCTGACATACATCACAGCAGGATCCTCTATGACCCACCTCCCAGAATATTGGAAATAAAAGCAAAAATAAACAAATGGGACCTAATTAACCTTAAAAGCTTCTGCACATCAAAGGAAACTATTAGCAAGGTGAAAAGACAGCCTTCAGAATGGGAGAAGATAATAGCAAATGAAGCAACTGACAAACAACTAATCTCGAGAATATACAAGCAACTCCTACAGCTCAACTCCAGAAAAATAAATGACCCAATCAAAAAATGGGCCAAAGAACTAAATAGACATTTCTCCAAAGAAGACATACAGATGGCTAACAAACACATGAAAAGATGCTCAACATCACTCATTATCAGAGAAATGCAAATCAAAACCACTAGGAGGTACCATTTCACACCAGTCAGAATGGCTGCGATCCAAAAGTCTACAAGCAATAAATGCTGGAGAGGGTGTGGAGAAAAGGGAACCCTCTTGCACTGTTGGTGGGAATGCAAACTAGTACAGCCACCATGGAGAACAGTGTGGAGATTCCTTAAAAAACTAGAAATAGACCTGCCTTATGATCCAGCAATCCCACTGCTGGGCATACACACTGAGGAAACCAGAAGGGAAAGAGACACGAGTACCCCAATGTTCATCGCAGCACTGTTTATAATAGCCAGGACATGGAAGCAACCTAGATGTCCATCAGCAGATGAATGGATAAGAAAGCAGTGGTACATATACACAATGGAGTATTATTCAGCCATTAAAAAGAATACATTTGAATCAGTTCTACTGAAGTGGATGAAACTGGAGCCTATTATACAGAGTGAAGTAAGCCAGAAAGAAAAACACCAATACAGTATACTAACGCATATATATGGAATTTAGAAAGATGGTAACAATAACCCTGTGTACAAGATAGCAAAAGAGACACTGATGTATAGAACAGTCTTATGGACTCTGTGGGAGAGGGAGAGGGTGGAAAGATTGGGGAGAATGGCATTGAAACATGTAAAATATCATGTATGAAATGAGCTGCCAGTCCAGGTTCGATGCACGATACTGGATGCTGGTTGCTGGTGCACTGGGACGACCCAGAGGGATGGAATGGGGAGGGAGGAGGGAGGAGGGTTCAGGATGGGGAACACATGTATACCTGTGGTGGATTCATTTTGATATTTGGCAAAACTAATACAGTTATGTAAAGTTTAAAAATAAAAAAAAAATAAAAAAAAAATAAAGTACAAAAAAAAAAAATGGGGAGGTTATACATGTGTGGATGTGGAAGGTATGTGGAGGTCTTTCTACATTAAGGTCAATTTATGCCTAACTCTAAAACAACTTTAAAAAATAAATTACATTAAAAATAAGAGTACTGGTTGTTTATGAATGTTCAACTGATGTACATATAGAAGTAACATTTTTGATAGTAGTTTTTGTGCATAGGAGAATATATTTAAAAATACATATTTCTGTAATGGGTATTCTGAAAGAAGTTTGTATCTAGAATTCATAGCTTGCACAATTTTCAAAAATCTTTATAGACATCAACTATTAAACTGATTTCAATCTATAGAAATCATTTCAAGAAACCTTTTCACCTAAATTTTAGTTTTCATTGACTACAATTGGGAAAGATTGAAAGAAAAAGGAGAAGAAAGGGGCAGAGAATTAAATGGTTAGACAGCATCACTGACTGAATAGGCATGAATTTGAGCAAACTCCTGGAGTCGTGGAGGACAGAGGAGCCTGGTGTGCTGCAGCTGCAAAGAATTTGATATGGCTCAGTCATTGAACAACAACAACTAGATTAATTAAATAACAACGAGACTAATGTTAAAGGCTATTACCTTTTTAAAGTCTTTAGAAGTCTATTATTTTCAAGTTTGACTAATAGCATTTATTTATAATATATATCCAATAAATAAAGCATAGAGGAGCATGCATACACATACACACATGAATACAAGGGTGTATATTGTGCAGAACATCATTTCCCCTGTCACTACATTTGTCAGTGTGGCAAAAACTAAATAGAGATGATACTCAGAATGAATGAAGTCATCTTACTATCTACATATTTACATACAACTAATGTAAAGCAGTTGTGCATGCTTTATCCCTATCTTTTTACAATCTTGGCTATTATTTCATACAATTAGGTAAGCACACAAAGATAAATAAAAGCATAAAAGTTTTCTGAACAAGTTCAACAATGATAAAATAGAGGAAATAATTTATTTTGTCTGAAGATAAAGTTCAAATGTGTAAGTTAAAATTCTTTTTAAGATTTAAACAAGTTATTTGGAAACAATTAGTAAATTGCAATTATCCTCAAAAATATATGTGGCAATTATTTAAAAAGCATGCTAATGTATATATGTATGAAAATGTATTCTTTCCATTTTTGTGGAAATATGGGTTTCAGGGAATGTAAGAATTACTAGGAGTTTGTGTCACTTTTTTTTTCCTTCTGATAAAAGTATACTTTCTCTGAAAATATCTTGTCCAGTGCTCATTTTGCCTTCACTCCATATTATATCAAAATTCTTTTTTTTTCTTATTTGTACTTCCCTCAAAAATAAATAAAGTTATATGCTTTTAGAAGAAGGGGGGCAGCTTAAGATAGACACATGTTGTAAAGCACATTAAGTTTACCCATTAGTTTACTTCTGGAAGAAGTACACAGAAAGAAGATTAAATAAAAGCCCTGAGGAACTGGAAATGGAAGTCAAAAATAGAACCTGCAACTAGAAATGTAAAGTTTTAGAGAAGTTTAATCATAAAGAGGCACTGTAAAGATGTTTGTGAAGATTAAAGTAAAAAACCACAAAAAAGAAACTTAAGGGCTTTTTTTTTTTTTACCTCTTATTCTAGACTCATTACTTAAAGTATGTAAATATATGCAATCAATTGACATACTAATAGAAGAGTCAGATATTTTTGGAAGCAATACTGGTAGATGTTGGAGAGAAAAAATTATCTAAGAAAATATTTTTTTAACACAGCAGCAAAACATGTTGATGGACAGATGGGTTAAAAATTTGGTTATGAACTAATTTTTGGTCTTAATATGTCTGCATGCATATTTAAAATTAATGAAAACTGTCCATAAGTGCCCTAAACGTAACTATATGTAAATTGGAGGATTTGGATTTTCATATTTTTAAGTCCTTAATTTTGTAAAGAATAGATGAAATATTCTACAATTATACTTTCATAAATAAACCTACTTATTAACATGCTTTCTAGGTGATAAATACCAATAATATATTTAAAATAATACATTTGTATTAAACTGTTTAAACATCATATTAGTAAGATTTCAAGAGACAATGATATAATTAAATAAGTTGCTTCAGTCATGTCCGACTCCTTACAAATCTATGGACTGTACCCTGTAATCCATTTAACAGACAGCTAACATCCAAGAAAGTTACTATAGCATCACACAGAAATATACTACTCAAACTACATGCAGGAAGAAAAAAATGATAGCTAGATTGATAACCATGAAAACTATACTACCTTGAGGGCTCATTAATTTATAACTATCTCTTTAATTTATAATAAAGGGATTAGCTCTTTAAATTTGCAACATCAATGCATCACAGAAAAAACAAGATAATTACAGAAAAATATCTACTTCTGCTTCATAGACTATGCTAAAGCCTCTGACGGTGTGGATCACAGCAAACTGAAAAATTTTTCAAGAGATGGAAATACCAGACCACCATACCTATCTGCTGAGAAACCTGTAAGCAGGTTAAGAACCAACAGTTAGAACCAGACATAAAACACTGGTTCAAAATTTGGAAAGGAATACATCAAGACTGTATATTGTCACCCTGCTTATTTAACTTATATGTAAAGTGCATGATGCAAAATGCTGAGCTGGATGAATCCTAAGAGAAACTAAAGACCGTCTTGATGAAGGTAAAAGAGGAGAGTGAAAAAAACGGCCTAAAACTCACTATTCTAAAACCTAAGATCATGGTATCTGATCCCATCACTTCATGGAAAATGAGTGTGAGTGTGAAGTCACTCAGTCATATCTGACTCTTTGAGACCCCATGGACTGTAGCCTACCAGGTTCCTCCATCCATGGGATTTTCCAGGCAAGAATACTGGAGTGGTTTGCAATTCCTTCTCCAGGAGATCTTCCCAACCCAGGGATTGAAGCTGGGTCTCCTGCATTGTAGGCAGACGCTTTACCAACTGAGCCACCAGGTCATGGCAAATAGATGGGTAAAAAATGGAAGGAGTGAGAGACTTTATTTTCTTGGGCTCCAAAATTGCTGAAAATGATGACTGCAGCCATGGAATTAAAAGACACTTGCTTCTTGGAGGAAAAGTTGTGAGAAAACTAGATAGTATATTAAAAAGCAGAGACATCACTTTGGCAACAAAGCTCCATATGGTCAGAGCTATGGATTTCCCAATAGTCATGTATAGATGTGAGAGTTGGATAATTAAGAATGCTGAGAGCCAAAATATTGATGTTCTCGAGCTGTGATGCTGGAGAAGACTCTTGAGAGACACTTGCATGGCAAGGATATCAAGCCAGTGAATCCTAAAGGAAATCAACCCTGAATAGTCATTGGAAAGACTGGTGCTGAAGCTGAAGCTCCAGTACTTTGGCCAACTGATGAGAAGAATTGACTCATTGGAAAAGACCCTGATGCTGGGAAAGATTGAGGGTAGGAGGAGAAAGGGGCAAAAACAGATGACATGGTTGGATGTCATCATCTACTCGAATCACATGAGTGAGCAAATTCTGGGAGATAGTGAAGGACAGAGAAACCTGGTGCTGCAGTCCAAGTGGTCAGAAAGAAGCGGATATGACTTAGCAACTGAACAACAAACAAATTAGCTTTATTCTGAGGAATTAGATCTTTACTTTATAATAAAATTTTCTTTGCTTCTGATGTCCAGATGAGTAGCTTGAAATGTAAAATACCTACTGAGGTATATATATTAATATATATCATATAATTTCATATACATATATATACACATATGTATGTATACTATATATATATATATATATATGAATTATATTCTTGTGTCTGGTACATGATAAGAAGAAAAATGTAATGTATACGGATATTCTGCTATATGCATGATAAAATTCCATTCAATTTCAATCTGTTTATCTCTGTAGCTATGTATTATAATCCAACTGAGATAATCAATCTGTTTCTCTCTTTTGCTTATAGTACAAACCAACTGAGCAAAATATCACTGTGTGATCTTTATTACTTTAATATTTCCTCTACAAATTTCTAATTCATGGATCAATTTTTACAAAGGAAAATTGATTTTAATATTGACATTTGATCTTTCCTTTTACTATATACCCCAACTCCCTCCACCCCTTTGTTAATGTATAATTGATCTATCAGACTATGAGATTAATGGATGATGTGATGTGAAATAAAAGACCAAAAGAAAATAATTACAATAAGAACTACAATTTTCAATTGTAATTGAAAAAGTAATTTTCAATTACTTACTGCTTTATAGTGTGCAATTTTTTTAAAATTTTGTGTATAAACCATTGTCAGTTCAGTTCAGTCACTCAGTTGGGTCTGATTCTTTGCAACTCCATGGATTGCAGCACACCAGGCTTCTCTGTCAATCACCAATTCCCAGAGCTTACTCAAACTCATGTCCGTAGAGTGTTGATGCCATCCAACCATCTTATCCTCTGTTGTCCCCTTCTCCTTCTGCCTTCACCTTTCCTAGCATCAGGGTCTTTCCCAATGAGTCAGTTCTTCACACCAGGTGGCCAAAGTATTGGAGTTTCAGCTTCAGCATCAGTCCTTCCAATGAATATTCAGGACTGATTTCCTTTAGGATTGACTGGTTGGATCTCCTTGCTGTACAAGGGACTCTAAGAGTCTTCTCCAACACCACAGTTCAAAATCATCAGTTCTTCAGTGCTCAGCTTGCTTTACAGTCCAACTCACACATCCATACATGACTACTGGAAAAAACACAGCTTTGACAATACAGACATTTGTTAGCAAAGTAATGTCTCTGCTTTATAATATGCTGTCTAGGTTGGTCATAGCTTTTCTTCCAAAGAACAAGAATCTTTTAATTTCATGGCTGTAGTCACCATCTGCAGTGATTTGGGAGCCCCCCAAAAGTCTGTCACTGTTTCCATTGTTTTCCCATCTATTTGCCATTAAGGGATGGGACCAGATGCCATGATCTTAGTTTTCTGAATGTTGAGTTTTAAGCCAACTTTTTCACTCTCCTCTTTCACTTTCATGAAGAGACTCTTTAGTTCTTCTTCACTTTCTGTCATAAGGCTGGTGTCATCTGTATATCTGAGGTTATTGATATTTCTCCCAGCAATCTTGATTCAAGTTGTGTTTCATCCAGCCTAGAATTTTGCATGATATATCCTGCATATAAGTTAAATAAGCAGGGTAACAACATATACCTTTGATGTACTCCTTTTCCGATTTGGAACCAATGTGTTGTTTCATGTCCAGAGAGGTGGTTGCCTGATGCTGGAGCGGTGACTGCAGAGTGCTGAGCGACTTTGAGTAGATTCATTATAGGACAATTCAGTCACTTGCTGTTTGGAGGCAGGACTGAGGTTGAAAGATGGTTGAGTAGAAGGACATGTGCTCATCTTCTCCTGCGAAAACTCCAAATTTACAACTTGCTGCTGAACAACCATCAACAAGAGAATGTTGAATTGTACCAAAAAAAGATATCGTACCTCCAAGGTCAAAGGAGAAGTCCCAGAAAGATGGTTGGAGGGGCAAAATTGCATTGAGAATCAAACTCCATACCCACCAGAGATAACTGGAGGGCTCAAACACACACACCAAGAGACCCCACACAGACTGAGCCAGATCTGCCTTTGAGTGCTTGAGTGTCTCCTGTGAAGGTATGGGTCAGTAATGGCCTGCCACAGGGATAGGGACACTGGGTGCAGCAGACCTGGGTATGGCATAAGCCCTCTTGGAGGAGGTCACCATTAACCACACCATAGAGCTGCCAGAACTACCCAATACTGGGGAAACAGACTCCTGGTGGGCACAAACAAAACCTTGTGTACACCAGGACCCAGGTGAAAGGAACAGTGACCCCATAAGAAACTGACCCAGACTTGCCCATGAGTGTCGAGGAGTCTCTGGTGGAAGCATAGGTTGATGGTGGCCTGCTGCAGGGTGGGGATCACTGGATAATTTGGTGGATAGGTTAGTCTAAACTAAAAATGAAATAGACCTAAATGTGGGCACACAATTGTTCACTGTTCATCTAAATAATTTACATCCTAATGATGCTGCTGCTAAGTAGCTTCAGTCATGTCTGACTCTGTGTGACCCCATAGATGGCAGCCCACCAGGGTCCTCTGTCCCTGGGATTCTCCAGGCAAGAATACTGGAGTGGGTTGCCATATCTGTCTCCAAAGCATGAAAGTGAAAACTGAAAGTGAAGTTGCTCAGTTGTGTCTGACTCTTAGCGACTGCATGGACTGTAGCCCACCAGGCTCCTCTGTCCATGGGATTTTCCAGGCAAGAGTACTGGAGTGGGTTGCAATTTCCTTCTCCAGTACATCCTAATATTATGGAAGAAAAGAGATTCCAGTAAAATCATTTTAACAAAAGAACTGGAATCTTTACAAGCTGAGATATTCTAAGTCAAGCAAAGTTTAGTTGTGTGGAATTAGGTCATTTCTGTTTCTATCTTCCTCTGCATTCACTACTTTGATTCAACTCTGTTATACCTCTTGAGCTCCATGGGACACAGAATGAAAACTATTATTCTAGTAGTGCATTGTTGTGGTTTAGTGACTCAATCTTGTCCGACTCTTAGAGACCCCATGGACTGTAGCCTGCCAGGCTCCTTTGTCCGTGGGATTTTTACAGGCCTGATTATTAGAGTGGGTTACCATTTCTTCCGCCGGGGGATTTTCCAAGCCCAGGGATCGATCCCGTATCTCAGTGTCTACCACATTACAGATGGATTGTTTTACTGCTGAGCCACTGCTAAAGCTGTTAGTAGTGCATTAATTTAGGGTTTCTTTGGTGGCTCAGACTGTAAAGAATCTGCCTACAATGTGGGAGACCTGGGTTCCAACCCTGGGTTGGGAAGATCCCCTGGAGGAGGACATGAGAACCCACTCCAATATCCTTGCCTGGAGAATCTTCATGGATAGAGGACCCTTGTGGACTACAGTCCATGGGGTCATAAACAGTTGGACACAACTGAGTGACTAAGTGCACAGCACATATGTTTGTATATGTAAGTTTACATACATATGTAAAATTGATGTTTGATTTAAATGTGCCTCAAAATCTGGGAACAATAATAAGTACACTGTTGTACTCCTTGGCAATTCTTAAGTTAATAATTGCTGACTGAACTAGCTTTTAGTTATATAAATCCTAATTCCTGTACATCATTAAAAAATAATCAACTTATGAATAAACTATAGATTAGTTGATTGGTACCTAAAAGAAAATAATATCAAATACATATATAATATTTAAAAATCTTCAATATTGAAGATTTTACTTTTTGACTGAAACTTTTTTTCTTTAAGGATGGAATTTAAAAATGTTGTACTAAGAAAATGCCTTATATATTATATGTGCTGAATTAATAAATCTTAAGTACATTGATTCTAAATTTCTGTGGGATATCCATTCCATAATTAAAAAAGAAATGTCTCTCAAGCTTAACCTATTTTCTATTCTGATGTGAGACAGAAATCTATTTCCTTTTTTTTTTTCATTTTAAACTTTCTGCAGAATAAAAATGTTGTCTTTAGTATATAAAACACTGTTGAAGAAATATTTTATTTTAATTTAAAATATTTTCATATAATTACTGAGGATATTTCTTAAAGTCATTTTTCTTCATTCTAAACTAACACTCCTAAGTTTCATATCATTCTTGTCCTATTAGAAAAATCAAATTGCCTATTTAATTGATTATTATTTTTATCAAAATCTAAAATGGATAAAGTCAAATGATGTCACTATGTCTTACAAAAATTTTGACAGTATCCCTTCCATCAGTGTAGAATGTCTATGATATAATTATGCATTCCTTATTTAGTCATACAAGACCATGTGCTGTGCTGTGCTTAGTTGCTCAGTCATGTCAGACTCTGAGACCCCAGGGACTGTAACCTTCCAGGCTTTTCTATCTATGGGGATTCTCCAGGCAAGAATATCGGAATGGGTTGTCATGTGCTCCTCCAGAAGATCTTTCCAACCCAGGTCTCACACATTGCAGTCGGATTCTTTACCAGGGAAGACCAAGAATACTGGAGTGGGTAGCCTATCCCTCCTCTGGGGGATCTTCCCAACCCAGGAATGGAACCAGAGTCTTCTGCATTGAAGACAGAGTCTTTACCAGCTGAGTTATCAGGGAAGCCTACATAAGACCATAATACTAGAATTCTCTGAACTGCTTTACACAGGATCTTAGTCCTTACAATCAAACACTCTGGAGAAAATACAAGTATGAAAAATCATAGAAGATACAGACACCAAATATAAGTGATACAATGATCACAAAATATTTTTTTGCCAATATAGCATCACCCACTTAATGGACATGAACATGAGCAAACTCCAGGAGATAGTGAAGGACATAGAAGTCTGGCGTGCTGCAGTCCATGGGGTCACAAAGAGACAGACACGACTTAATGACTGAATAACAATAACAGATATTACTTAGCCTTCCCGGGTGGTTCAGTGGTAAAGAATCCACCTGACAATGCAGGAGCTGCAGAAGACACAGGTTTGATCCCTGGGGGATCAGGAACATCCCCTAGAGGAGAAAATGGCAACCCTGGATATTATTCTTGCCTGGGAAATCCCATGGACAGAGCGGCCTGGTGGGCTAAAGTCCATGGGGTTGCAATGAGTGGGATGCAACTTAGCAACTGAACAAGCACAAATATTACTTAACATCTAATTTCTAATCTATCTAAAATCCAATATCTATTACTGCCATGGTGGTGCCCTTTCAAAAAAGTAGGATAGTAGTGCAATGCTTCTCAAAATCCACATGTTTTCAATCATATTAATAAATCTAACTCAATTATTGACTTTCGCAACAAAACTCAGAGTGATATCTATCTATCTTCACCGGTGGCTCAGATATTAAAGAATCTGCTGCAATACAGAAGACTCAGCTTCAATCCCTGGGCTTGGAAGATCCCCTGGACAATATATATATAAAGTAAAATGTATGTTCTTGAGTCTGACTCTTTGTGACCCTATGCACTGTAGCCCACCAGGCTCCTCTGTCCGTGGAATTTTCCAGGCAAGAATACTGGAGTGCATCACCATTCCCTTGTCCAGAGGATCTTCCCTGCCCAGGGATCAAACTCAGGTGCATTGCAACCAGATTGTTTACCATCTGAGCCACCAGGGAAGCCTATACACACACACACACACACACAGATTTTGTAATCTCAATGTTCTGATACTGCAACTATACAGCAAAGCTCTGTAAAATGTGTTTGTACAGAAGGAGATTTAATATCTTATTACAAGTCTGTATATCTCTGAAAAACTTCATAGAAAATATGCAAATGTATTACTACAATTTTCTCTACTATGCTATAGTAACCAATAAGAATGGCTATGACTGCAGTAAAAGAGAAAGGGACAGGATGTAGTGGATTGTTGAATTAGTGTCATATAAAAGTATAGGTCCACATTTAATTTAGACATTGATTTCCAAGAGGTTTCACTTGGACAGTCCCAATCCAGAGTAGCTTGTCCTTCTGCAGATTTCAAATATATCTTATAAAATGCCTGTCATATCACTTATTACACTGCTTTCAATAGCCAATTTTAATGTTTTGATTCAGCTAGATGACAAACACTAGAACTAAAGGTATTATTTCAATTTCTTAATTGCTACATTCCAAATAGAAAGTTACTGATTCATGGTACAAAATTAGCAAACATTTATGAGTATATCAAACTATTCTAACCATATTTATTTAACAATATAAGCTATGCAATAAAATAAATATATTCTTTGTTAAGACAATTAAAATATTCTGAAAGGCAGAACATTTTAAACTAAATGGTAAAAGTAAAGTAACCATAATATATCTTATATTTGTTAGCTTTAGACTTTGGGTCAGACACTTTCCATTTCCTTTTTCTTCATGTGTAAAACAAAGTGACTCAACTAGGTATCTTATATGTTCCCTTCTAACATGAAATAAGCTTACATTTCTTTAATGAAAATGACTTTCCCCCTAATATTTAATTTACATGATTTTGATGTTTTATTTAAGATCATTATTCTGCCAGCTCACTTTTACTAAAAATAATATATATATATATAGCCAGGGTGAATAGGAATAACTGGCCTATATTCCTTCTGAGAAGAACAATTCTCTCATAAGCAATGGACACAACTGTTTAAATCCCATTAAATTAACCCAGTCATAATCTCCTTTGTTTTGTTTCCTTGATGTTTTGTGCATATGTATTTGTGTGTGTGTGTGTGTGTGCAAACATATATGTTAAGCTTCTCACTTATTTTTGCTACCTTCTAGTTCATATTTATGGCACATACAGCTATATGACAAAGTTTGGTTACATTTGTTACCTGAGAAATTCACTTTGTGATACAAATTTTTAAACTTATGCTATGAATTATTTTAAATTTATAGCCATTTACGTTTTGAAAGGAGCTATATTGAAAACTTGTGTGTGATTATGCTAAGCATGATCAAATGAAAAGTGCTGTATCTCTATTTTGGAGAGCTTAGGATTTTGTCTATGTCTAAATTGACAAATACTTATATCAGAATTTGACTTTAATTCAAATTTTCTGAGAATGCTTTGAGGACCACTATTATGAGTTGTGTTACAGAAAAAGAGTCAAAAACATTCGGAAAATGCATGACTGCTCTGTGCAGTCATTCATGTTATACACTCCACTCGCATATGTGGTTTTATATAAGTTGCAACCCGGGGTAGCAATGTATGATGAACTTGATTAAATTGTATATAAGTCTTTCTTTAGCTTATATAAAGCTTTAAGTTCATTAGTAATTCTTTTAATTTTTTATATTTGACCTTGCAACCTTTTCCCCATTATATCTCATCTCTTGCTTTGGATGAGTTTTGTTTTCTGCAGAACATCAGGAAATAAATATAATTATATTAAACCAGCTATATTTTTCTTTCACACTAACAATGGTGGAAAGATAATTACTGAAACATTTTCAAGAATAGAAAAATAGTTAATATTAAATCAGAATACTACAAAACTATGGTGACTGCAACCATAAAATTTAAAGATGCTTCCTCCTTGAAAGAAAACTACATCTTAAATCATTTTAATTTATTGGGCAATTTAGAACCACTATTCTATGTTTTTCATGAAGCCACTGTAAAATGACATATTTGATATACTAGTCACTATCCTACTGCTTTGCATCAAATATCTCCATTAATTACTAATAACATAAAGTTATGTGATAGGCATTATATCTTCATTTTATTTATGAGAAAAGCAATATGTGTAATGCAATACAGGTGATTTGCTGAGATTTGGCCTACCTAGCCCATGGTAGTCAGAATATAAATTGGAATGATTTTACTATGACAGATGAGATTTAACTCATTTTCCCTACTCTCAATCTTTGGTTCTTATGATGGCAAAACAATACTTCTTTTACAACAGGTCATAGATGACCAGGAAGGACAAGAGGCGTGTTTTGAAATCCCATTTGTTCTACATAAGAAATCTCTCACTTATTAAAAAAGAAGAAAAAAATCTTTGATTGAAACAAACCTTTTTATATCCCTACTGACCTGAATGTTCTCGTTTTTACCTTTTTCACTGTGCATTTTCAGTTTTAGTACTTTAAAAAAATTTAAATAAGCTTCCATTTTTAGGATAGTTTTAGATTTAAAGAGAGTACCAAAGATAGCACAGAGAAATTTCTCTACTCTTGATACCCAATTTGCCCTATCCTTAACATTTTACATTGCTGTGGTACGTTTGTCAGTTAATGGACAATAGTGATACAGTATTGCTAACTGAAGTTCATACATTTTTTTCATGTTTCCTCAGTTTTAGCCAATATCCTTTTTCTGTTTCAGAATCTCATGCAGAACACCGCATGACATTTAGTGGTCTTGTTTCAGACACTTTTTGGCTGACAGTTTCTTAGTGTTTCCTTGTCTTTTATGACAGTGCCAGTTTTGAGGAGTATTGGTCAGGTGTGTTTTAGAATATTCCTCAGTTGTGTCTTTCTGATGCTTTCCTTGGGGATATGGGTTCTGGAGGAAAGATCACAGGGATTAAATATAATAGATTCCTTGATAATAGGGTATTTATTCATTTCTAGTTGACAGTCACTGGTCATGGCAAATGAATGAAATGCAAATATCTGTAAGGAACTTGACTTAGATTCAGATATATCATAATTACCACTGAAAAACAACATTCTTTCTATGTGTATATGCATAATTGTTTTAAAGTAAGAGGAAAAATAAAATTTATCTCATGTAGATACACATTTATAAGCATAGATATCCTAATAATACATATTTATTAGGCTAAACAATTTCTCCCCATTATAATTTTATTTCAGTATTTACTGAATGAGAGCATTTGATTTTTCACTAACACTCTAGTCCAATTGCCTAATTCTTTCATTTTTAGAAGTATTTAGTTGGTAAAACTGGAGATGAACTGATCAATGGGCATGTAATGTGGTTAATGAGGATAACATTTTAAAGGCACAGTATGTTCAGGTTTAAAGAAGGCTGTAGATGAGATGGAAAGATTTGACTTTATGTGATAAAATCAACTGTCAGGTATAATCTTTGTAGATTAGTTCAAACTTGAATGTATATTTGTGAGGTTGAAGTAAAGAGAGACTATTATGGAGAACAATGGTGGAAAGATAATTACTGAAACATTTTCAAGAATAGAAAAATAGTTAATATTAAATCAGAATACTACAAAACTATGGTGACTGCAACCATAAAATTTAAAGATGCATCCTCCTTGAAAGAAAAGCTATGACAAACTTAGACAGCATTTTAAAATGTGGAGACATTACTCTGCCAACAAAGGTCTGTCTAGTCAAAGCTATGGTTTTTCCAGTAGTCATGAATGGATGTGAGAGTTGGACCATAAAAAAAGCTGAGCACTGAAGAAATAATGCTTTTGAACTGTGGTGTTGGAGACAATTCTTGAGAGTCCCTTGGACTGCAAGGAGATCAAACCAGGCAATCCTAAAGGAAATCAGTCCTGAATATTCATTGTTATGATTGATGCTGAAGTTGAAGCTCCAATATTTTGGCCACCTGATGTGAAGAACTGACTCATTAGAAAAGACATAATTCTGGGGAAGATCGAAGGCAGGAGGAGAAGGAGACGGCAGAGGATGAGATGGTTAGATGGCATCACCGACTCAATGGAGATGAGCCTGAGTAAGCTCTGGGAATTAGCAATGGACAGGGAGGCCTAGTGTGCTGAAGTCCATGGGGTCGCAAGGAGTACGACTTGACTGAGCCACTGAAATGAACTGAATGGAAAAGCACTGTTCTGCTTTTTCTCTTTTTTCCTTCAGTCTTACTGTCATAGACATGCTCTTTTAATTCTTTTGTTTTAATTCTTGTGGATATCTGCATAATTCTAATTTTATTTTTGATACTGATTTGCTAAAATTAGACACAATATTTACTGGCACCTGATGTTTTATAAGATTTTACAGCTCTTAGAAGTCTTGACCTTGCATTCACTTATAAATTTAAATTATATATTTAAAGTCTTTTTGTTGTTGCTGGTCAGTTGAATCTTTCACAGATCCAGGAATTCTCCACATTTGAAGATATATTTGTCTTATGTACTATTTTCATTTTCTCATCCTACCTCTGTATCCTAAATTATAGCAAAGGACACATATATTTAGATTGCTACTGTCTTTAACATTCATTTGTATCAGAATCCATTTGAAGTTTTTCAGTGCTTTGGTCATAAAGCTTAGAACACCATTTATATTGCAACTACTATATAAATATAGCTTACATTGAAACAAATGTGAGTAATGATTATATTACTTTCCTGGATTTAATGCTGTATCTTTTAAGCAAAGAAATAAGAACAAAGTTTAATATATGTCTCTATAATTTGCTAAAATCCTGCCAGCCACAATTTATTTGCTTCACACTAGGAAAAATTATTTAATATGAGTCTTTTGGTGGTGGTGATTTGTTTTTACTTTTTCCTAGAGATTTTTGTTTCTTTGGTTTTTGCTTTTTTACTCTTATTTTCACTTTGAATTGCTTTATTTTATAACAACTTCGAAATTTTGAATGCTATTAGTCAAAATATCTTCATTGTTGACTGGGGATTTTCATTTTTGTTTTCCCCTAGAGACCTCTATCCTGGAACACTCTAGCCTGTTCCTGCTGGGACCAGTTTCCTAATAGTTTCCTACCCAGCTGTCTTTGTGTTGATCCATTTTTTGTTATTGTTTCACTGATTTTTTTTTTGTTGTTGTTGTTTCACTGATTTTAAAGTACTGGATATCAGTTATCTGATAACCAGATAAAGTTATCTGGATATCACTATCTCTTATATCTTATATTAATCCCATGTTCCTCTGAATTAATTTTTAAGTAAGTTATTGAAAGTGGGTTCATGTGAGATAATTTTGCTCTATGCTTACTTGTCTAAAAATGCCTTTTGCAAAGTAGGTTTATTTATTATTTGAATATACATACTTTACTTTTAAAAGTGTTGTTGCTATTCAGTGGCTATGTCCTGTCTGACTCTGCTGGACTATATCCTGTCAACCTCCTCTGTCTGTGGGATTTCCCAGAGAAGAATACTGGAGTGGATTGTCATTTCCTTATTCTGGGGACCTTCCTGACCCTAGGGATCAAACTTGTATCTCCTGCATTGGCAGGCAGATTCTTCATCACTCTTTAAAAGAAATATATCATTATTTTCTACAATTTGTAACTGATGAGGCAAAACATGATGCCTTTCTGGCTTCTTTGTGTTGTGTATTATTTTTTTGTTCTTTTAAATGTTTTTCTTGTCTTCAGAATTGTAAGATAAAATCGGTAATTTGTCTAAACTTGAGTCATTTTAGACACTATCTTAGCATTTTTCAGTTTGAAGTCTCATGATGTTATTCTCTCTGATTATTTCCCTTCTGCTTTTGGTTCATATGTAGCCAATTATTCCATTTCACATGTCCCTTGTGATACTGAATATCTTAAATTTCCTCATATAACTCTTATATTCTCTATTTTTCTTTATTTCTAATTTATTTAACCTTTCAGTGAAGACTGTTCTATATTCTAGTTCTTAATTCAATATTTTGGGGGAGAAAAATTACATCTTAGTTTTACATTATAGTTTTATGTTACATAATCCATGAATACAATAATTTCTTGACATTCCCTGAGTATCTTCATTCAGGATTTTATATATTTTTTAATCTTTAGGTTTTAAACTATTTTTCAATTGTCTACTCTCTGGTCAATTTACTGTCATTGTTTTTCATTTTGGCTTTTCTCTCTTATGCTTGGTTTTTCTTGATTGCCTGATCTTATTAAAATCTCAAGAAATTAAAAGCTCTGAAATTTTATTTTGCTGCTAAATATTCAAACTAAGAATTTTAAATTTTCTATATTTTTGTTCAATTTACTACAAACAATTTTCTCATGATGGCTTAGACTACAAACCTGGATAGGAGAAATCAGTTCCTAAGTGCTATAGCTGTATATTTTCAGGTCATCAATTAATCTAGTTTTTGTGGTTCTTGTCCTCATCACCCATTTTTCTCTACCTGGTTATTGTGAACTGAACATACCTGTTTTACAATCATACAGATTAATTATCATCCTTGTTACTGTTATGGACAAATCAAGCCTACAGTATTATAACCTCCATAACCCCCAAACACAATCCTATAAATAGTGAAAGCGAAGTGAAGTGAAGTCGCTCAGTTATGTCCGACTCTTTGCGACCCTATGGACTGTAACCTACCAGGATCCTCAGTCTATGGGATTTTCCAGGCAAGAATACTGGAGTGGGTTGCCATTTCCTTCTCCAGGGGATCTTCCCAACCCAAGAATGGAACCCAGGTCTCCCGCATTGTAGGCAGACACTTTACCGTCTAAACTACCAGGGAAGCCCCATCCTATAAATACTCTATGGTTTATAGAAATTTTTGTAAACTCTGAATAGTTGGAGACTTCTAAGACAGCTTCCAAGAATAGGATACTAATTTCTATTTTTTAGCCATGCTCAACATGTAAAAGAATGCCTTTAAAAACCTATACATTTTGAATTGAAATAAGAAGTGGTATACATATGTGTGTGCATATACATTTAGTATTTCTCACAGTTCAATAATTGCAATGAACTATTGTAACATTTCACCTAATTCTAGTTAGAGATTACTAACTGAGATATAGTTGTATTTCTAAATGAATGTCTCTATTTAAATAAATTATCTCTGCAATTCACATTACATTTACTTCTATGATGATGGCAAGAGAGATTTATTTACTTACTAGAAGAAAAAAACTTAACTTTTTACATTTTCATATCTATATGCAAAAAAAAAAAAATAGTTTCAGGGAGGAAAAAGCAAATTTTTTCTTTAATTGACCCGAACTTGATCTTTTGTCAGCAATCTCATTGTGGTTTTCAACAGTGAATTGTTACTTCCAGAACATTATCTTTCAAAATATTCCAATTTTTTTTTTACTTTCACTTCAGAAAAATGTATGACCCAACTGACAGTAATAAAATAACATCTGTAAAATGATCAGTGCCTGTTTGATTTTAAGCAGAGATTACATTAACTGAACAGTGACTTGGTTCAGGGAGATGCAATTTATCGTTCATCTTGAAAGGTTAAAAAGAGGCAACTATATATAAAAGTGAATGAAGAGGTAGTTGGTTGGAAATTCACAATAAAGTTCAACTCTTTGCCTTTCCACTTGCTCTCAAATAAGAAAGAATGATGCGATACATTTAAATGTCAGCAAAGTTAAAATCATTCTTGGACTAAATAAAAGATATTTCAATTTGTTTGCTTGTATCACAATAAAATTCAAAATAATGTATTCTCCTAAATAATAAAATATTTAAAACTATGATTCTGAATCTCCTACATGGATTTTAAGCAGCGATGTGCTGGTAAATACTCAAAAACAGGCTCTTCCTATAGAGGTGGAAAGAAACCTTGATTTGCAGTGTTTGTCAGCTTTCATGATGAAAATACTGCATGACTGATTTCAACCTGCCTACCTGTCCTATTGAATGTAAATGGAGAAGAGATGCTAACAAGAGGCTCTGTGAGCAACTGTAAGCCAATCCTGAAGACCATTACCCTAAGGCAGTTGTGGTGAAATGGAAAATTGTTAAAGGTTTAGATCATCTAGTCTGCATGTAAATGATTTTGTTGTGTTACAGATCAATATGTAATGATTTTTAAAATAGGATTAATACTGCTTAATCATGACTTGGTTGGGCAGCTTCCTTTATAATCACAAGAGATTAAAATGTAGCGTCTATATCACACTTATGCATGGGTAAAAATATGACTCTCCTTCCTCAATGTTTATACCAATGTGTGAATGTGACTAGGATTTAACTCTATATTCTGCTGCAATTTTCCATAATTAATGATTTGAATTTTACCTCTAGAGAATATGTGCAAAGACTTATTTAACTGAAGTATACTGAGAGGTTTCCCCTCTCAAAATTTTATCATGTTTCCAAAAGTTCCAATTTACTTATAACCAACATAATAATATATGTTCTTTATCATTATAGATTTTTTGCTATGAAGTATATTTGGGAAGTAAAATGAAAATAACCATCTTTGAGTGTGGAAAAGGATAGGAGAGATAAAGATTTTTCTTAATTTTTAATGTCATATGTTTGGAATGCTGGTGCTTTTTGTTTGTTTAGTTTGTGTGTGCGTGTGTGCACGCGCGTGATGTGCTCAAGTTTATAAAAGTTGATTTAAGAGCTGTGTGGCGAATTCTAGTAATTTATCAAATCTATGGTTCTGAAGCCCAGTCTGTCTGTCTCTTTGTCTCTCTCTATCCATTGTTGATCAGATATGTTAAAATATTGGATATTGGCATGACAGTTGTGAATAGCATGCACCACTGGGATGACCCAGAGGGATGGAATGGGGAGGGAGGAGGGAGGAGGGTTCAGGATGGGGAACACATGTATACCTGTGGTGGATTCATTTTGATATTTGGCAAAACTAATACAATTATGTAAAGTTTAAAAATAAAATAAAATAATAAAAAAAAGAGGTTTCAAAGAGAAAAGTATTCTGAATAAAGAAGTTGCATTTATAGTTTAAAAAAGTTTGAGCTGTTATGAGTCATTAAGTATTAGTCTAAATCTGATGATATTCTATTACTCCAAACATCAAGAACCTAAAGTCACATAATTTCATTGAAAGATAAAAAGAAGATAATGCACAAATGAATAGGAAACATTAGCAACAAATATTTTGTGTACACCAAATCTCTTGGTACTAGAAGGAAATGTCTTTAAAAAGATAGGGGATAATTAGAGTCAATGATAATCCCAATTCTCATGCTTTTTTAGCATAGATTGTAAACTCATAATATTTCTGTCTTCCCTTTCAATATTTCTTAGATTTTCCCAATGGAATAGATGTGAAATACTAGGTACTTCTGGTACACAGTAGTCACTGAATACATGTGAATCATTCTTCTCTAAGTTTACAGGTCTTACTGCCTTCATAAAAATAGAAGACTTCACTATTCTTGCTTCTATGTGTAAGTAGGCTAGGTTAATGTCTGGGGAAAGGCAGCCTTTGCAATCATAAGCAGAAGCTGTTTCTATCTCCAGCAATATGCCTGAATGAGTTTGAGTCAGCAAGTTAATAATATATCTGCTCCATAGCATTAGTCACTTTCTCTTGCACACCTCCAGTAAAAATTGAGAGTAAATTTAAGTGGTTTGATCTGTTCAAAAACCCAAGCTGTGATCTTGTATTGCTTTGGATTCAATATTTTATTATTAATCAATCATTTAAAACTGGGTTAATATTTCGGAAGGATTTACCAGGCAAGAATACTGGAGTGGGTTGCCATTTCCTTCTCCAGGGGATCTTCCTAACCCAGGGATTGAACCCAGATATCCCGCACTGCAGGCAGACTTTTTACCATCTGAGACACCAGGGAAGCCCAATACTTAGGAAGGAAAAGGAGTGTTACTCACTGCCCTCTTCAGAATTCAGCAATGATTTTGACCAAATATCTTATATTCAGTTACACTTTAGATTTTCACAAGCTCAAGAATAATGGTTCAAGCTAGAATGCATACACAATATCCACTATTCTCTAACACATTTATCTGGTTCAGGTGCAGTTTTTCCAAATATAGGTGACTTAAAATATCCTTCTTCCAAGAACTTTGTGTAGCCTAATATAATATCATATAACACTTCATCATTCATTCAGCAGACAAAATAAGCCCAGTAGATCACCCTGATGGTCAAACAAAAAGCAGCATCACAGGCTACCAAAGTTAGATTATAGATGCATGGAAAAAAAAAATCCTTGCACACATTCCAACAACCACATTGATAATAATGTAAAAGATCTATAGCACTATAAAATAAAGCTATATCTTAAATGGTAGGTTGGTACATTAGTAAAATATTATAACCCCCTAGTCTTTTTGGTTAGAGTTTATCACTTCTGCTATCAAATAATTATAGCAATTTCAAAGATTTCAACCTATGATTAATTTTGATCTATTAACTTTATACTTGCAAGAATAGCATTCCAACTTTGTGCATAGGTGACACTGCTACCAATTAAAAGAGGAAAATCCACAGCACAGTAATTAAGAACAATCAAAAGTAATAAATATATATTGGTTGATAAATACATCCATGAAATAACACACAAAGGTGAGGTCAAGTAGCATATAAAGCCTTTAGGAAAATTATGAACATACTTATGTTTCTAACTGTCACAAATTATTGAGAAACAATTTTTAAAAGGGAACATTTTGTTCCATCACGTAAACTGTGAGTGAAATGCAAACTGAGTGTTGTCTTGGAATATTTTATGAGTATGCAGTATTTTATGTCATTTAAAAAATAAATAACATACAGAAGACTTCTCATAAATGTATTGAATAAGAGCCTCCATTTTTTTTTAAATGGAATATAGTTGATTTACTATATTGTGTTAGTTCAGGTGTACAAAAAAGTGATTCAGTCATACATATATATACATACATACACACATATATATATGTTTTATATTATATATATATATATATATAGAGAGAGAGAGAGAGAGAGTAGTGTGTATCTGTAATCCCATACTCTTAATTTAATCTCCATCTACCTTTTCCTCTTTGATAACCATAAGGTTGTTCTCTGTATCTATGAGTGTTTCTGTTTTTGTATATACCTTCATTTGCATTGTTTTTTAGATTCCATATATGTGATATTGTATATATAATATTTGTCTTTGACTTACTTAGTAAGATATTCTCTAGGTCCACACATATTGCTACAAATGACAATATTTCATACCTTCTTATTGTTGCAGATCACCATCTTTGCTTGTACACTGTAGTCCTTCAGCTAACCTAGACATCTATATGGAATAGCATAACCAGTGATATTTTTTGGAATCTGATCATCCTTGGTATATTTGACCCATACTTGACCACAGAATAGCAAATATTATTCACTCAAAATATTGACAACAATATGCAGTGATTAAATGGCTATCTGCATGATTTCAGTTCAGTCGCTCAATTGCGTCTGACACTTTGCTACCCCATGTACTGCAACACGCCAGGCTTCCCTGTCCATCCCCTACTCCTGGAGTTTGCTCAAATTCATGTCCATTGAGTTGGTAATGCCATCCAATCATCTTATCCTCTGTTGTCCCCTTTTGCTCGTGTCTTCAATCTTTCCCAGTATCAGGGTCCTTTCCAATGAGTCACTTCTTTGCATCAGGTGGCCAAATGTTGGAGCTTCAGCTTCAGCATCAATCCTTCCAATGAATATTTAGGATGGATTTCCTTTAGCATTGATTGGTTGGATCTCCTTGCAGTCCATGGGACTCTCGAGTGTCTTCTCCAACACCACAGTTCAAAAGCATCAGTTCTTTGGTGCTCAGCTTTCTTTATAGTCCAACTTTCACATCCATACATGACTACTGGAAAAACCATAGCCTTGACTAGACGAACCTTTGTTGACAAAGTAATGTCTCTGCTTTTGAATACTCTATCTAAGTTTTTCACAGCTTTTCTTCCAAGGAGCAAGTGCCTTTTAATTTCATGGCTGCAGTCACCATCAACAGTGATTATAGAGCCCAAGAAAGTAAAGTCTCTCACTGTTTCCATTGTTTCCCCATCTATTTGCCATGAAGAGATGAGACTGGATGACATGTTCTTAGTTTTTGAATGTTGGATTTTAAACCAACATTTTCATTCTCCTCTTTCACTTTCAACAAGAGACTCTTTAGTTCTTCTTCATTTTCTGCCACAGGTGTGGTGTCATCTGCATATCTGAGGTTATTGATATTTCTCCTGACAATATTGCTCACAGGTTGTGCTTCATCCAGCCTGGCATTTCCCATTATATACTCTGCATTAAATAAGCAGGGTGATGATATACAGCCTTGATGTACCCCTTTCCCAATTTGGAACCAGTCCATTGTTCCATGTCCAGTTCCAGCTGTTGCTTCTTGACCTGCATACAGATTTCTCAGGAGGCAGGTCAGGTGGTCTGGTATTTCCCATCTTTTTCAGAATTGTCTACAGTTCACTGTGATCCACACAAAGACTTTGGTGTAGTCAATAAAGCAGAAGTAGGTGTTTATCTGGAATTTTTTTATTTTTTTGATGGTCCAATGATGTTGGATATTGATCTCTGGTTCCTCTGCATTTTCTACATCCAGCTTGAACATCTGGAAGTTTGCAGTTCCCTAACTGTTGAAGCCTTAGCTTGGAGAATTTTCAGAATCACTCTGCTATCATTTGAGATGAGTGCAATTGTGTGATAGTCTGAACATTCTTTAGCCTTGCCTTTCTTTGGGATTAGAATGAAAACTGACCTTTTCCAGTCCTGTGGCCACTGCTGAGTTTTCCAAATTTGCTGGCATATTGAATGCAGCATTTTCACAGCATCATCTTTTAGGATCTGAAATAGCTCAACTGGAATTCCATCACCTCCAATAGCTTTATTCATAGTAATGATTCCTAAGGCCCACTTGACTTCACACTCCAACATATCTCTAAGTGATCACACCATCATGGTTTCTAGGTCATGAAGATCTTTTTTATACAGTTCTTCTACATATTCTTGCCACTTCTTCTTAATTGCTTCTGCTTCTGTTAGGTTCTTACCATTTCTGTCCTTTATTGTGCCCATCTTTGCATGAAATGTTACCTTGAGATCTCAAATTTTCCTGAAGAGATTGCTAGTCTTTCTCATTGTATTGTTTTCCTCTATTTCTTTGCACTGGTCACTGAGGAAGGCTTTCTTATCTCTCCTTGCCATTTTTTGGAACTCTGCATTCAGATGGAGATATATTTCCTTTCCTCATTTGCCTTTTGCTTCTTTTCTTTTCTCAGCTATTTGTAAGGCCTCTTCAGAGAACCATTTTGCCTTTTTACATTTCTTTTTATTGGAAATGACCTTGATCACTGCCTCCTGTACAAGTCATGAACCTCTGTCCATAAGTTTTTGGGCACTCTATCAAATCTAATCCCTTGAATCTATTTGTCACTTTCACTGTATAATCATATGGGACATAATTTAGATCATATCTGAATGGTCAAATGTTTCTTGATCTACTTTCTTCAATTTAAGTCTAAATTTTGCAGTAAGGAATTTATGATCTGAGCCATAATCAGCTCCCAGTCTTGTTTTTACTGACTGTATAGAGATTCTCTATCTTTGGCTGCAGAGAATATGATCAATTTGATTTCAGTATTGACCATCTGGTGATGTCCATATGTAGAGTCATCTCTTGTGTTGTTGGAACAGGGTGTTTGCTATGACCAGTGCATTCTCTTGACAAATCTCTGTTAGTCTTTGTCCTGCTTCATTGTGTACTCCAAGACCAAATGTGCCTGGTACTCCAGGTATCTCTTGACTTTTTACTTTTGCCTTACAGTCCCCTATGATGATAAGGCCATCTTTTTGAAGTGTTAGTTCTGGAAGGTCTTGTAGGTCTTCATAGAACCATTCTACTTCAACTTCTTTGGCATAGTGGTTGGGACATAGACTTGGATTACCTTGATATTGAATGGTTTGCCTTGAAAACGAACAGAAATCATTCTGTCGTTTTTGAGATTGCACCCAAGAGATGCATTTCAGAATCTTTTGTTGACTATGAAGGCTATTCCATTTCTTCTAAGGGATTCTTGCCTACAGTAGTACATACAATGATCATCTCAATTAAATTTGCCCATTGCAGTTCATTTTATTTCACTGATTCCTAAAATGTCAATGTTCATTCTTGCCATTTCGTGTTTAGCCACTTCCAATTTACCTATAACCATGTACCTACATTCTAGTTCCTATGCAATATTGCTCTTTACAGCATTGGACTTAACTTCCATCACCAGTCACATCCACAACTGTGTGTTGTTTTCGCTTTGGCTCTTTCTCTTCATTCTTTCTGGAGTTATTTCTTCATTCTTCTCCAGTAGCATATTGGGCACCTAGTGACCTGGGGAGTTCATCTTTCAGTGTCATATCTTTGTTTTCCTTTTCATAGTGTTCATGGGGTTCTCAAGGCAAGAACAGAAGTGGTTTGCCATTCCCTTCTCCAGTGGACCACATTTTGTCAGAAATCTCCATGACCCGTCCACATTGGTTGGGCCCTTCACAACATGGATAACAGTTTCCTTGAGTTAAACATGGCTGTGGTCCATTTGATCAGTTTGATTAGTTTTCTGTGACTCTGGTTTTCATTCTGTCTGATCTCTGATAGGTAAGGATAAGAGGCTTATGGAATCTTCCTGATGGGAGAGACTGACTGTAGGGGAAACTGGTTCTTATTGTGAAGGGCCATGCTCAGTAAATTTTTAATCCAATTTTCTGTTGATGAGAGGGGCTGTGTTCCCTCTCTGTTGTTTGACATAGACCATACTATGGTAGGGGTAATGAAGATAATGGAGACGTCTTTCAAAAGGTCTTGTGCATACATTCTTGTATTCAGTTCCCATGACCCTGCAGCAGGCCACTGTTGACCCTCACCTCTGCTGGAGACTCCTGGACACTTACAGGCAAGTCTAGGTCAGTCTTGTGGGATCACTGCTCCTTTCTCCTGGGTCCTGGTATGCACATGGTCTTGTTTGTGCCCTCCAAGAGTTTGTTTCCCCAGTCCTAAGTAAGTTCTGTAATCAAATCCCACTGGCCTCCAAATCAAATTCTCCAAGGGTTCTCAGTCCCTTTGCCAGATCCCCAGGTTGGGAAATCTGTTGTGGGTACCAGAACTTTCTTAACAGTGTGAGAATTCATTTGTTATCATTGTTCTGCAGCTTGTGGGTAGTCATCTTTGTGGCTCTATGGTGGAGTTAATGGGACCTCCTTTGAGAGGGCTTATGCCACATGCTGGGTGACCCAGTTCTGCTGCAACAAGAGCCCCTGCCCCTGTGGCAGGCCACTGTAGACCCATGCCTCCGCAGGAGACACTCTAATACTCAAAGTCAGATCTGGTTCAGTCTCTGTGTGGTCTCTGGCCCCTGTTGTGCACAAGGGTTGCTTGAACTCTCTTAGCATGTCTGGAGTATAGGGGGTTTGATTCTAAATGCAATTTCCCCCTCCTACTATCTTGCTGGGGCTTCTTTACCCTTTGACATGGGGAATCTTTTTCTGGTGGGATCTAACATTCTCCTTCAAGTGTTGTTCAGTGGCAAGCTGCAGTTTTGGAGTTCTCACAGGATAAATTATCACACATCCTTCTAGTCCACCATCTTTCATCTTGCATCTTATGGTTTATTGATCATTAATAACATATCTACAGAAAGTCAACCCTGGCAGAAATACAAAGATTTAGGCAATCAGATGGGGGACTTGTCTGCACACAAGACATGAAAAAAAAAAAAAAAAAAAAGGGATAAAAGAGCCACTGAACTCCAACTTAAGTGATAGTTTGGATCACAGTGTTTTTATGGTGGAGATCATATATATACACTAAGTGTGGACAGAGAGTAGTTTGGAGGGGGAAAAATGAATTATTGAAGACAGCCCAATCAGTGTCAGTAAAAATGACTTAACTTGCTCTTTTTGTCATATTTTCTGTAGGATAATTTATCTTTTTCAGTCAGTGACATTTTGACCCACCCTGGCTCTCAGTCTCAGCAGAAGCACTTGGCTTCGCCATTGGCAGTTGATTCTAGCCTCTAATTTCTATCACTCACAGATAACCTTCAGTTTCATCACATTCCATCAGATATAACTAGCAAAAATTGGTCAGGAACCATAGACAGGGTTCAAGCCTATCTCTATCCTTGAATCCTCTAAGCTCACAATCTTCTTATGAACTTCCTCATTTCTTTGTTCTATTTTCTTCACTTTTGTGGCACCATGCCAAGAGTAGCAACTACTTTTTAGATTCTTCAATTTGGGTTCCATCTATTTCTGCTTTATTGGCTATGCCAAAGCCTTTGACTTTGTGGATCACAATAAACTGTGGAAAATTCTGAAAAAGATAGGAAGACCAGACCACCTGACCTGCCTCTTGAGAAACCTATATGCGGGTCAGGAAGCAACAGTTAGAACTGGACATGGAACAACAGACTGGTTCCAAATAGGAAAAGGAATACGTCAAGGCTGTATATTGTCATCCTGCTTATTTAACTTATATGCAGAGTATATCATGAGAAATGCTGGGCTGGAAGAAGCACAAGCTGGAATCAAGATTGCAGGGAGAAATATCAATAACGTAAGATATGCAGATTACACCACCCTGATGGCAGAAAGTGAAGAGGAACTCAAAAGCCTCTTGATGAAAGTGAAAGTGGAGAGTGAAAAAGTTCGCTTAAAGCTCAACATTCAGAAAATGAAGATCACGGCATCTGGTCCCATCACTTCATGGGAAATAGATGGGGAAACAGTGGAAACAGTGTCAGACTTTATTTTTTGGGGGCTCCAAAATCACTGCAGATGGTGATTGAAGCCATGAAGTTGAAAGGCGTTTATACTTCTTGGAAGGAATGTTATGACCAACCTAGATAGCATATTCAAAAGCAGAGACATTACTTTGCCAACAAAGGTCCGTCTAGTCAAGGCTATGGTTTTTCCAGTGATCATGTACGGATGTGAGAGTTGGACTGTGAAGAAAGCTGAGCACCAAAGAATTGATGCTTTTGAACTGTGGTGTTGGAGAAGACTCTTGCAAGTCCCTTGGACTGCAAGGAGATCCAACCAGTCCATTCTGAAGGAGATCAGTCTTGGGTGTTCTTTGGAAGGAATGATGCTAAAGCTGAAACTCCAATATTTTGGCCACCTCTTGCAAAGAATTGACTCATTGGAAAAGACTCTGATGCTAGGAGGGATTGGGGGCAGGAGGAGAAGGGGATAACAGAGGATGAGATGGCTGGATGGCATCACCAACTTGGTGGACATGAGTTTGGGTGAACTCCGGGAGTTGGTGATGGACAGGGAGGCTTGGCATGCTGTGATTCATGGGATTGAAAAGAGTTGGACATGACTGAGTGACTGAACTGAACTGTTAAAACTTTGATAGTAAAACCCTTCAACACCTATATAACTAACCTTTATGTAGACTCTTTATTTTGGAGACACAGTTTATTATGGATACATGTATAAATTTTGGTTAACATACAAACTTCACACTTTCAGAAGGACAGGAGTATACCCTAAAAAACTGAATAGTCTACTAAGAATTTTTTTCTTTTAAGTTTCTGGTTAAACTATTTTAAATATATGAGTAAATTTTTCAACAGATAAGATTTATTCAAATTTCTTGTCATTTCATCACAACTTTCTTGAGCACTTGTATTTTATCCATGCCAAATATTCATTATTTTATATTTGATATTAAAAAATTAAAATATCCAATGAATACACATTCATTTTAATTTACTCTAAAAATATAGCTTACCCTACTAAAATTTCCAAGGACTCAGTGAGTGTTAAAATAATGTTAATTTGTCTGCATTATTTTTATTTTAAGGGATCATATTGTTTAACATTTTGATCAAACATATGGAGTAATTTTAATTCACATGACTAAGTGATTGTTACAAGTTCTATAAATGGGAAAAAAAGAAGCTTATTTCAAATGCCAGTCATACCAGCTAGTTATTTTTAAACATCTGATTAAAAAAGAAGACATAAAATAAAGTGCCATTAGACAATATTACACTTATCTTTGATATTAGAATTCTGAGACAGCCTAAACATACATAGGTTGGCAGCTTTTTGTTTATTTTTAAATGGAATTAACAGGGTAAGTTTTTCAATGTCATGCTTGAAAGTTATGTACAAAATCTTGTCAGCTTTCATTTTCATCTGGGGTCCATGAGTTAGAAGAAATGGCACTTGAATTATTCATGGCAAAGAGCTAAGCTAAAAACCAAAATATGGTATAATTCTTGGTATTAAAGATAACCTTAAAAGAAATGTCTATTGACATTTCTAAAAATCCTTTTAAATTTGTTAAAAACTCTTCTCTTCTTCAAAAATTATTTTTATATAAAACTCTATCATCTCAGATATTAAAAAAAATTTGACTTTGAAATTTAAACAGCATCTATAGCAAATGAAAATAAAATATTAAAGCTTGATTAATTTAAACATATAAAAATAAGTAACATTTTATGAATTTTTACAATGATCCCTGGGCTTCCCAGGTCACTCAGTGATCAAAAATCTGCCAGCCAATGCAGGAGATGCAGGGGATGCAGCTTAGATTCCTGGGTAGGGGAAAATCCACTGGAGGAGGAAATGGTAACCCACTTCAGTATTCTTGCCTGAGAAATCCCAGGGACAGAGGAGCCTGATGGGCTAGAGTCTATGGGGTCACAAAGAATCAGACAGGACTGAGCGACTAAGCATGAAAGCACAATGATCCCTACATGCTGTCATCTCTGAATAACTTTCTAAAAATCTCCAAAACGTTTCTTATTTGCATTTTAGAATAAGAATTTCAATAAACACAGTATTCTGAATATAATTGTGCATCGCCAGCTTAAACATGTAATGTAAAAATAGAAAGTGTTTTTCCTTAGCAATTCATGTGTAAGTTAGACATTTAGAGATGTAATTTTCATGCAATAACCTTAACACATAATTTATACTAAACAATTTGTCATCTTTCATACAGCTGAACATACATATAGATACAGACATAGATATTGATATAAAAATGGGTCTTTCTCTTGGTAACCGACATGTAAGCAATTCCCAGAGACACTCAATGAGGGACTAAATTAAAAGGTTCATATTTACCCATCCATTAATACGTATGCATACATCCTACTATGTAGGAGTCTCTCTGTTAGCTACTGGAATTTCAAATAAACTGTTTGAAATTAATGCAAACATGCTGCTGCTGCTGCTGCTAAGTCGCTTCAGTCGTGTCCGACTCTGGGTGACCCCATTGACGGCAGCCCACCAAGCTTCCCCATCCCCGGGATTCTGAAGGCAAGAATACTGGAGTGTGTTACCATTTCCTTCTCCAATGCATGAAAGTGAAAAGTGAAAGTGAAGTCGCTCAGCAGTGTTCAACTCCTAGCAACCCCATGGACTGCAGCCTACCAGGCTCCTCCATCCATGGGATTTTCCAGGCAAGAGTACTGAAGTGGGTTGCCATTACCTTCTCCGATAGGGCCATGAGAGGGAAACTATTTTTAATATTTTAATTTTATTGGAGTAGAGTTGTTTTACAATGTTGTTTTAGTTTCAGGTGTACAGCAAAGTGATTCAGTTGTATGTATACATATATTCATGCTTTTTTAGATTCTCTTCTTTCGGAGATTATGCAGAATAATGGGTAGAGTTCCCTGTGCTATATAGTAAGTCCTTGTCAGTTATCTATGTTGTTGTATGTAGTAGTAGGCGTGTATTCATCCCAAGCTGCTGATTTATCCTCCCCCCTCTATGTTTCCCTTTTCATAACCATTAGTTTGTTTTTGATGTCTGTAAGTCTGCTTCTGTTTTAAAAATAAGTTCATTTGTGTCTTTTTCAAAATGAGATTCTACATATATATGATATTTCATATGATATTTGTCTTTTTCTGTCTGAGTTACTTCACTTAGTATGATAATCTCTAAGTGCATACATGTTGCTGAAAATGACATTGTTTCCTTCTTCTTATGGCTGTGAAATACTCCATTGTATATATGAACAACATCTTTATGATGAGAGGGAAACTCAAGCCAGTATTGGAGGGAGCATCACAGAAGGTAATGCTTAGCTACAATATGTTTGTTTGTTTGTTTTGATGTTGCTATACCAGAACTAGGCAAACATTTTCTGTCAAGGGCCAAATAGTAAATATTTTAAGCTCTTTAGGCCTTACAGTCTCTGTCACAATTATCCAACCCTGCTTTTTAGCAGAAAGTCAGAGGCAACATGTAACCAAGTGAGCATGGCTGTGCGCTAAGAAACTTTATTTATGGATACCAAATAAATTTTACATGTCACAAAATATTCTTCTTATTTTGATTTGTTTCAGTCATTTGAAATGTAAAACCTATTTTGTCCTGCTGTAAGGGGGAAATATAGCAAACATCCCTTAATATGTACTCCATTCAGAATTAACATGCATATATATGCAATTTTTGTTTCATTTATGTTATTTATTTTATTAACAAAAGTTAAGTAATATTTAAGATTTCTTTATCTTCTTCACCAATTCAAAATTTCCTTTAAGAAGTAAGTACTATCATGGATTTGTTATGTACTGCTTCAAAATGTTTTATACATTACATTACATCACTATGTATTCCATAGGTATGTATATGGAATGTATCAATTGTATTAATTGCTATTGTCATTAATATGTTTTCAATAAATTACAATTGATGTATTATTCTCCAAATGTTTTTTTACATTCATCATTATATTATGAAGACTTATTCATGATGATGTATAGGTGTTTGTTCAGATATAAACAATGATACATAGTTCATTCAACAACAATTTCATTTTTTCCATTCTATGAATGATGGTTGTTCCCTGTTCTTGAATTATGCAAATAATACTGCAGGAAAAATTTTTAAGCATTTCACTTGGTGTACATATACAAGACTATTTATAGGGCATGTGTGTAGAAATGAAGTTGTTAGAGTTTAGAAAAGTATATATTCCATATTACTAGATTTTTTTCTCTCCAATGGTGTTACAAATTTATACATTCTTTCCATTATGGAAAAGTCTCTTGATCTACCATTATTTTAAACAGTTATAACTGAAAGAATTTATTTCTTTAGTCTGATTCCTATAAAATCATATCCAATTGTTATATTTGAATGCAAATTTTAATATCTTCATCAGTTAAGTCGGGTCAGTTCAGTAACTTAGTCATGTCCGACTCTTTGCAACCCCATGTACTACAGCATACCAGGCCTCCTTGTCCATCACCAACTCCCAGAGTTTGCCCAAACTCATGTCTATTGAGTTGGTAATGACATCCAACCATCTCATCCCCTGTAGTCCCCTTCTCCTCCTGCTTTCAATCTTTCCCAGAATCAGGGTATTTTCAAATGAGTCAGTTCTTTGCATAGGGTGGCCAAAGTAATGGAGCTTCAGCTTCAACATCACTCCTTCCAATGAATATTCAGGACTGATTTCCTTTAGGATGGACTGGTTGGATCTCCTTGCAGTCCACGGGACTTTCAAGAGTCTTATCCAACACCACAGTTCAAAAGCATCAATTCTTCAGCACTAAGCTTTCCTTACAGTCCAAATCTCACATCCATACATGACTACTGGAAAAGCCATAGTCTTGATTAAATGGACATTTGTTGTCAAACTAATATCTCTGCTTTTTAATATGCTCTTTAAGTTGGTCATAAGTTTTCTTCCAAAGAGTAAGCATCTTTTAATTTCAATGCTGAAATCACCATCTGCAGTGATTTTGGAGCCAAAAAAAAAAAAAAATAAAGTCTGCCACTCTTTCCACTGTTTTCCCTTCTATTTGCCATGAAGTGATGGGACCAGATGCCATGATCTTAGTTTTCTGAATGTTGAGTTTTAAGCCAACTTTTTCACTCTCCTCTTTCACTTTCATCAAGAGGCTCTTTAGTTCTGCTTTACTTTCTGCCATAAGGGTAGTGTCATCTGCATATCTGAGGTTATTGATATTTCTCTGGCAAACTTGATTCCAGCTTGTGCTTCATCCAGCCCAGCATTTCTCATGATGTACTCTGCATATAAGTTAAATAAGCAGGGTGACACAAGTACAGTCTTGACGTACTCTTTTTTCCTATTCGGAAAAGTCTGTTGTTCTATCTCCAGTTCTAACTGTTGATTCCTGACTTGCATACAGATTTCTCAAGAGGCAGATCAGGTGGTCTGGTATTCCCATCTCTTTCAGAATTTTCCACTGCTTAAGGTGATCCACACAGTCAAAGGCTTTGGCATAGTCAATGAAGCAGAAATAGATGTTTTTCTGGAATGCTCTTGCTTTATCAATGATCCAGCAGATGTTGGCAATTTGGTCTCTGGTTCCTCTGTGTTTTCAAAATCCAGCTTGAACATCTGGAAATTCATGTTTCAAGATTGTTGAAGCCTGGCTTGGAAATTTTTGAGGATTATTTTACTAATATGTGAGAGGCGTGCAATTGTGTGGTAGTTTGCACATTCTTTGACATTGCTTTTCTTTGGGACTAGAAGGAAAACTGACATTTTCCCATCCTGTGGCTACTGTTGAGTTTTCCAAAATTGCTGGCATATTGAGTGCAGCACTTTTCCAGCAACATCTTTTAGGATTTGAAATAGCTCAACTGGAATTCTATCACCTCCACTCACTTTGTTTGTAGTTATGATTCCTAAGGCCCACTTGACTTCACATTCCAGGATGTCTGGCTTTAGGTGAGAGATCACACTATTGTGATTATCTGGGTTTTGATGATCTTTTTTGTACAGTTCTTCCGCGTATTCTTGCCATCTCTTCTTAGTATCTTCTGCATCTGTTAGGTACATACCATTTCTGTCCTTTTTTGAGTCCATCTTTTGCATGAAATGTTCCCTTGGTACCTCTAAGTTTCTTGAAGTGATCTCTAGTCTTTATCATTCTATTGTTTTCCTCTATTTCTTTGCACTGATCACAGAGGAAGCCTTTCTTACCTCTCTTTGTTATTCTTTAGAACTCTGCATTCAAATACTTTCATCAGATCAGATCAGATCAGATCAGTCGCTCAGTCGTGTCCGACTCTTTGTGACCCCATGAATCACAGCACGCCAGGCCTCCCTGTCCATCACCAACCCCCGGAGTTCACTGAGACTCACGTCCATCGAGTCAGTGACGCCATCCAGCCATCTCATCCTCTGTAGTCCCCTTCTCCTCCTGCCCCCAATCCCTCCCAGCATTAGAGTCTTTTCCAATGAGTCAACTCTTCACATGAGGTGGCCAAAGTACTGGAGTTTCAGCTTTAGCATCATTCCTTCCAAAGAAATCCCAGGGCTGATCTCCTTCAGAATGGACTGGTTGGATCTCCTTGCAGTCCAAGGGACTCTCAAGAGTCTTCTCCAACACCACAGTTCAAAAGCATGAATTCTTCGGCGCTCAGCCTTCTTCACAGTCCAACTCTCACATCCATACATGACCACCAGAAAAACCATAGCCTTGACTAGACGGACCTTTGTTGGCAAAGTAATGTCTCTGCTTTTGAATATGCTATCTAGGTTGGTCATAACTTTCCTTCCAAGGAGTAAGGGTCTTAATTTCATGGCTGCAATCACCATCTGTAGTGATTTTGGAGCCCAGAAAAATAAAGTCTGACACTGTTTCCACTGTTTCCCCATCTATTTCCCATGAAGTGGTGGGACTTCATAGGTAATATCAATTTACTCTTTTGAAAAATTTTATTCACATATTTTGCCTTATTTTCTTTTGATGTTATACTTTTACTACACATGTGAAGAATCATTTAATATAATTTCAAATTGCTCATAATATGATTCATGTACTGCCATATATAAATGATGAGAAATTGTGTTTTAATTTCTTGACTGTTTTTAATTTTATGTAAATATACTCAGTACAGAAGATTTCAAAGTAAAGCATTTCATTTGTTATTTTATTCAAAGAAAATCTTTGTGTTTCTTTCTCATTAACCTTAATACATCTAAACTTTGTTTATTTGTATCCTGAGAAGTAGCATTTGATTTGTTTTCTATAAGGGAAAACAACTTTAATGTCACTTTATAGATATTTCATTGTATATTGATTTGTAAGGCCACCTCTTTCAGAACCAATTTTCCATAAATATCTGTACCTGATTTTAGGATAGTGATTAATATCCTTATTATAATTATATATGAATATAATACCTCTTTATTATAGATATACAATAACTAGATATAATATTCCAATTTTTTTAGATTCCCCTTGTCTCTATCCAACACATATACTTATTCCACATTTTATAATCAACTCATCTGAATCATTTAAAATAATTTGGAATTATGTGGATTGATTTATTGAATTTTTAGTGATTATATAAAACTGGCATTTTTATACTTTTGGAACTTTTTATAAGTGGAAAACATATTTCTCTCCTTCCATTTGTATTTGTTATACATACATCAGTGACATTTACAAATCAATTTGTGTATAGCTTTGCCTTCTTGTCATTTTCCTCTGGATTATGTATCATTTTGTATGATATCTTAGTTACTACTGAATAGTAAGCTCTTATTTAATGTTTATATTGCATTCATACAGCTTTTGAACTCTTTGTAAAGAATTCTAGAAATTTTTTTCTTTAATAACTTTTATATAAGAAGACATGATGTATAGAAATCATTTTTGTACATTAATGTACAAAGTTTACATTAACATTTTTCTATTACCATTTCACACAGGCAGGCTTCATTCATCTTATATTTTGGATTTCACTGATTAATACTTCAGTGCTAAGTATAATTTTGGTGGTTTTATTAATAATTGGCAACTTTTGCATTACTTTTTTGAATTTGTTTGGTGTGCTTATACTTGCATTGTACAATATTTATGCATGACTAGATTAATTGTTTCCAAATACCATTTTATTTGCTATAATAGAATTAGCACCCATGTCATGTGACCCACTGTCACATGACTGGCCCATACATATTGTATGACTGGATCTCTCAAAGGGCTCAGCAAGCCCAGAACTACCACCTGAGGTCAACTAACTAGAAACAGACTGTTTATTTTTCCATTCATAAGGGCTTTATTTAAATATCTACCTGGATTACCACAGCTGCTTGTACTTTACATCCTAAAGACACTTTGAGCCCAACACTTAAGAATCTTCTGGACTTGACTTCTGGTCTCAGAAACTGAGTTTTGTAGTCTGCCCCCAACACTAATCTTACTTTTTCTTTTCACAGGAATTCCCCTCACTGACTGACTGCCTAACTGCTCAGACCATCCAGCAACTATCCTTACCATGAAGTCTAGGTAGAAGGTTCATCTAGCACTTTAACCACAGAAATCTGCCTGAAGTGAAGTAGAACTAGTTTTTCTCAGTTGTTCAATGGGAAAACAAAAGGAGGGATTGGCCAAGGGGACCTTAACATTTCCTTCCCCTGAGTAATCTTTACACAAGCTTCTTCTAGACTCTAGGTCCTCATCTCCCTTTACTTAGAACATTTACTTTAGAAAACTTGTAATTGCAGATTATATTTATGGCCCTTCAATATGTGAATATGTTTTAAAATTTCTTGCCGGTTTCACACTGCAGGATTATTTTCTCAAGGACATGGGAGCAATCCTTTTGAAATGTAACCATGAAGAAAGATTGAGCTTCCCCATTTCTCAGACTCTGTGAAAAGGTGGGAGCCTAACTTCTCTGGGTGCTTTGCTCAGAGTTTTAAACCTACTTTCTAGCATGACAGTTTATTTTCCCTTTGGGCAAATCTAATCAGAAAACAAATGCAGGAGACATAAACCATGGGTGTTCTATCCCTGAATTGGGACGATCCCCTGGAGGAGGGCATGACAATCTACTCCAGTATTAGTGCCTGGAGAATCCCATGGACAGAGGAGCCTGGTGGGCTACAGTTCATAGGGTCGCAAAGAGTAGGACACAACTGAAGCACCTTAACACACACACACACAATCAGGAAACAGATAGCCCATGATCTCTTTTTCACCTGGCATTTAAAAATCCTTTCCCTGCCCTTTGTTTTTGTTTTCACAGGGCTGAACTCAGATGGAGTTTACTGGAGATCTCCTTTTGCAATAGCTTTGAATACAGCTTTCCTTACTAGTTTAACATGGTCTAGTTTAATTCTGCTTTGACACTAGCTAAGAATCATTTAAAGTTCTTCTTTCAACTAAGGATATGGCCCACCAAAGATTGCTTCCATAAGTACTAGAAAACCCTGTAAACTGAAAAAGTCATTATTAGACTACAGAAGAGTTGTGAATGCAAGAGTCCAAATAAATCATGTTCAAAGGATGTCAGTCCTACAGTGATGATCAGATTGTTAAACTCTGAGAATATTTTCTAAGCCTGAGAAGTTTGGACTGCAACAGACAGCAAGTCTTTTAGAGTAAAGAGAAACCATTAGCATTTTTAAGACTGAAATGACTGATATGATATATTAATATTATAATCTCTAAGATACTCAAATACAAGATAATTTTTTGACCTGCCAATCACCTCTATAGTTTTCCTCTGAGCTCATGATGGTGTACAAATCTGGGGTAGCTGGACTGGATGGTAAAAATAAATCTCACTGTTAAAGCCCCAAATCTTACAGGATGGAAGAGCCAATGATAATACAAAATATATAGTGTCCTCAATATATTGAAACTAACTGAAGCTGTACCACAGTACTGACTCACTTAAAGTCCTGATTAGAACAAAGATCTCACTGCGGCTCTCAGACAGATGAAAGGGAGTTATCTCTCTGTTAGAAAATAATATATATACAACATATCCATATGTCTTTTAAAAATAAAACCCAGTAGAAGATTTAAGAAAGATAGAAGACATACAGAAGTATAATGTTCTCTGACATTAAGAAGAAAAAGACATAGCAACACTGTTTTGTCTTGATTTTTTCCTGATATTATTGTGTTCAATAGTATTCATAAAGTAAGTACAAAAATACCTATATATAATTCATTTAAAAATTTCTTGGGTAGCTCAGTTGGTAAAGAGTCTGCCTGCAGTGCAGGAGACCCAGGTTCAATCCCTGGATCAGGAAAATCCTCTGGAGGAGGAAATAGAAACCCACTCCAGTATTCTAGCATGGAAAATCCCATGGACAGAGAAGCCTGGTGAGCTACAGTCCATGGGGTCATAAGAGTTGGACATGACTTAACGACTAAACCACCATAAAAATTTCTTAATGCTATATATCTGGCATTCACATATTTTATAGCATCTTACATTCCACACTTAGTGTCTGCAATTTTTAAAGAGTTTCTGTGGTATGATTCCTAAGCAAAATGGAAATAAAATAAATATTTTTGGTTAGTATTAATTTGCTTTACAGATTTCCAGTTAAAGTGCTTATTGATAGCTTCATGATATTCATAAATACATATAAATATTTATTTTATTTTATTACCATGGATGGAACAGAAGCATTTCTCCATTCATTAATCAGTCACATGATAACTAGATAAAGTAAAAAGAATAAATACCAAAAAAAATATTTTGTGAATTCAGAAAAAGTGTTAAAACATTGTTTAATCAGCACATTTGTTTAGCACAATGTTATTTCTACTAGTGTGTTTTACAAGTAATCTTAGATTCACTATGAATTTGAGGACAGTGGCCTCATTTAGATTATTTTATCACTACAAAGATTTGGTAACTGAGAGTGTGCATTCCTGATGTTAACATCAGGATGTATACGAAGTATGTTAATTGTGCATTTTATCTTACAGAACTCCACACAGTTATCATTTTATTTTAAAAATAATTAAAATTCAACAGAAGAGAGAGAGTGGAAGAGTCATTCAAGCACATGCTAATTAAAAGGACTTATCAGTGGATTCCATCATGTTAATAATCATACTGAAAATATATTGAGTCGGGTTTATACACCCACTTATGAAGACATGTAGTTCACACCAGTACTGCAGAAAAGTAGTATCATAAACAGAGCTGAAATGCAACTGATTATTTTTACTTTACTTGTTTATTATTCTTATGATTAGATTTCTTTCAAGTTCAGTTGAGAAAGATTACTTTTCTTCTCAAAATTTTTGGAAAATCGCCTCATCATTTTATTAAATAGATAATGCTCTCTTCAATACAAATAGATAATGCTCTCTTAATACAAATTAAAATTAAATGATTTGAAAACTGATATATATTGTAGATTATTTTTTAATGAAATATATGACAAATTTTTCCTCTTCATTGTCCCCATAACAAGATTTTCATGTTCTTAAAATTAATTATATTAGAGTATAAACATCTTGTGAACATTAGAAATGTCCTACATTTTTGTTTATCAACTGTCTTCATCATCAAATTTGTCAGAATAAAATTCAATGCATAAATTAATATAAAGGATCTTTTTAATGGACCCAAGTGACTGATAAGTTTAACGTCTGAACTGACTAGTGCATATCACAAATTATATTCTTATGAAATATTGGGTTGAATTGTATCTACTTGCTTCATCAGCCCACATCACTGAGCAATAAGCCCAAATTCAAAGAACTGAAAAATCATGCTACTTCTATAAACATTTCATCACTATGTGAAACATGTTTGTGAGATTCCTTTCTTTCTTTCTCTTTCTCTCTCTCTCTTTCTTTCTTTTTTAGCTGCACCCCCTGGTTTGTAGGCAATTAGTTTCCTGGACTGAACCTGGACTCAGTCAAATGAAAGCACAAAGTCCCAACCACTGGAACACCAGGGAACTTCCTCAATTTGGAATTTCAAAATAGATTTTTTTTTTCTCATTTTGTTCCTTTGAATGAAAGAAACATAAATCCAATCCTTTTTTCAAACATAACTTTACCTCAAGAATCAGACAAGTGCCACTAAAAATAGAATTTACTTAATCTGATAAAAATGTCCATACTTACTCCTTGGCTTATAAAATCATGGTATTCTTGAGAAAGTTCCTGCTTTTTTTCCAGAATTCATTAAATTACACCTAGCTTCCTAAATTGGAGAAGGAAATGGCAAGCCACTCCAGTGTTCTTGCCTGGAGAATCCCAGGGACGGGGGAGCCTGGTGGGCTGCCATCTATGGGGTCGCATAGAGTCAGACATGACCGAAGTGACTTAGCAGCTTCCTAAATAATTTCTATTACAAAACATGCAACATCTTTGTTTTATGAGAGCATTATAGAATGTAACACTTCTACTCTTGAACTTGAATTGGTGCATTTCATATCTATTCGTATTCCACTGGCTGAAATTTGCCCACGTGGTCATGACTACCTCTCAAACACAATTTTTCATTGTGATCACAAGTAGAGGAAAACACAAAATCCTGGTATAGCTACCAATCTCTACCACAAATCTTATGTGCATAAATTAGAAAATAAGATCAAAAATTAATTAAATCCATGTTTTTATAAAGAACAATAGAATAAACCAAAATAAACAAAAATGATCTAAATGAAAGCAGAAATCAGTGGAATATCAACTTAAGAAGAATGAGGTTCTCAACAGTGTCCATAATCTTAAAACTTGTAAATGATTAGATAAAAACACAAAACTCTGGCAATATTAATTAGAAGAAAGGATGGATAAGTGAACTATCTTAGACATAATAATTATTTGCAATAAAAATATTTTAAACTTTAAATTAAATTATAATTCCTATAAATAGTTACATTTATTCAAAGAATTAATAATCATTATAAATCAATTTATTAGCAAAAGTTACCGACAAAATCTGAGAAGTTCACAAGTGAATCATAATAAATGCTTAAGCTGTAGAAATGATTAACTAAGACTAATATGCATTTTACTGAAAAAAACAGATGAGAATACTTTAAAGTGAATATAAATTTAATTTAGGAGTGTAGATTCAAATGTTTTAAATCTAAATTGAGAGTACTAACTTGGTTGAAAAATCACCACACCTTTCTTTTCAAACTGTTCACAATTTAGTAGCTGAGACCATTTTTCCCTAGAGATTTTCCCTTCCCTTTTCTAAGTACAGTTGTTGGAATCAGTTTTTTTCTATAATAGTTAATGTTTTAAGTGCTTCCAATAATGAGAGGGATTTGGATTATTTTGGTTTTAGATATCCATATTGCTGACCTGGCCATTGTTCTTAATAAAGGTGTGTGTGCTCAGGTTGCTGCTCCATTTCTTAAAATACAGACTGCATAAATATTGCCTCTGTAAAACTTCAGAATTCAAGATTCCTGATTGTTTTTCAATATAATATTTAATATTTCCCTAGATATATTTATGATAAACTTTTTTTAAATTCAAAATAGGACCAGGGAAGACAAAATTGGGTTTCATCATTTGTCAAAAATTTCCACTCACAGACAATAGTAAAGAAGTAAGAAAAAAATCTTAGCTTAGTTTCCTAGCACTGTCACTGTTGAGCCCTTACCAGAGTTTGGTACTTCAGCTCTGTGGCTCTTTACTGTTGAATAATTTCTTATCTTCAATAAGAGAGCTGAAAACCAAATGACCAATATTTGCTTGCTTAGCATCCTCCTCCATTTATTAAACTTTGAGGCTAGTTTATGCATATGCCTTAGCAAAGTTTCTTAAAGCTGAGAAATATTAAGAAGAAACTGTCTGTATTTAGTTGGATCTCCAACTGTGCCAGTCTGAGACCCTGCAGGAAATAAAATTCTCCCAAGGACAATTTGGAGAGATATGAAAGAAGGGTAAGGAATATAGTGATGGATGCTGAAGCATTCATGAAATAGTAATGATAGGAATCACTACAGATCTGAAGAAAAAAGAAGAGGGGATGAAATTACACAAGCCCAACAATTTCTGGAAACTCAAAAGAAAGGTTTTCTAAGGGTAGGACAGCAGTAAAACTCTTCCACCCCGACAGAGGCAGGGTCATGATTGAACTCAGGTCTCCCGCATTGCAAGCAGATTCTTTACCAGCTGAGCCACAAGGGAAACCCAAGAATACTGGAGTGGGTAGCCTATCCCTTCTCCAGTGGATCTGCCAGACCCAGGAATCAAGCTGGGGTTGCCTGCACTGCAGGTGGACTCTTTACCAACTGAGCTATCAGGGAAGCCTAGGTACTTACACTCGTTCAGGTATTTACACTTGTTTTTGATTTCCCCTGGAAAATAATGACCCCTTCTGATCATACTGCTCTCAGCTCAATTATCATTTCTTCATAGATTCCCAAGCTAAAAAAAAAAAAAAATCTTATATTTTATGATCCCTCATTTATTTGCTCTGTATTGAAACAAGTATTGAAATTTTTATCACTGAATTAGTTTATTTTTTGCTCTTGCTGCTGTTGTTTCATTTAGAATATAATTTTAATGAGATAATTTTTTGACATACATGAAGTTCTTTCATTGGACTTGTATAAGAGAAGAAAACAGAAGATACACAGACAAATAGTATGTTTCATACATGGTGATTATCAAGAACAAAGATGGGGCTGTTGCTGAGTTGAAATGGGACTAATGGTTTTCATATACAGGTAAGTTGAGTTAGATGATATTAGGTGAAAGAAAGGAAGGAAGTATGGTCAGTAGGTACACGCAGGTGGAAATGAATAGACGAAGATGTAAGAGTTTCTTTATTTCTTTGAAGGGGAACATATTTTAAAGGAATAGAAAAGAGACCAATATATTTGAGAAGGCCAACAAATAAGGAGAGTGTTTACAAAAACAAATAGAGAATTAACAGGGCAAAAACAATTAGAGCATTCTAGGTCATTATAAGAATGTTGTTTTTTTACATTCTGTTAGATTTTAAGCCATTCACCAATCTTAATCTTATCTGATCCTGATATTTTTATAGCTGTTTGTCTCCGGGCTAAGAATGATGTAAAGAGTGGCAAGTGTTGACTAGGAAGAACATATAGGAAGCTATTGCAATAATTCTGGTGATAAAAATCTGTCACAAATTCCAGCTGAGTTATTTCAAATCCTAAAAGATGATGCTGTTAAAGTTCTGCACTCAATATGCCAGCAAATTTGGAAACTCGACAGTGGCCACAAAACTGGAAAAGGTCAGCTTTCATTCCAATCCCAAAGAAAGGCAATGTCAAAGAGTGTTCCAACTATTGCACAGTTGCACTAATCTCAGACACTAGCAAAGTAATGCTCAAAATTCTCCAAGCTAGGCTTCAACAGTATGTGAACTGAGAACTTCAAATGTTCAAGCTGGATTTAGAAAAGGCAGAGGAACCAGAGATCAAATTGCCAACTTCAGTTGGATCATAGAAAAAGCAAGAGAATTCCAGAAAAACATCTACTTTTGCTTTATTTACAATGCTAAAGCCTTTGACTCTGTGAAGTGAAAGTGAAAGTTGCTCAGTTGTGTCTTACTCTTTGCAACTCCATGGACTATCCGGTCCATAGAATTCTCCAGGCCAGAATACTGGAGTGGGTAGCCTTTCCCTTCTCCAGGGGATCTTTGCAACCCAGGGATAGAACCCAGGTCTCCCACATTGCAGGTGGATTGTTTACCAACTGAGCCACAAGGAAAGCTCTTGTGTGTGGATCACACATACAAATTTGACTGTACAGACCACAACAAACTGAAAAATTCTTAAAGAGATCAGAATATCAGATCACCCTACCTGCCTCTGGGGAAATCTGTATGCAGGTCAAGAAGCAATAGTCAGAACCGGAATGGAACAATGAACTGGTTCCAAACTGGGAAAGGAGGACGTCAAGGCTGTACATGGTCAACTTGCTTATTTAACTCATATGCAGAGAACAACATGCAAAATGCCAGACTGGATGGTGCATAAGCTGCAATCAAGATTGCAGGGAGAGATATCAATAACCTCAGATATGCAGATGACACCACCCATATGGCAGAAAAGGAAGGGGTACTAAAAACCTCTTGATGAAAGTGAAAGAGGAAAATGAAAAAGATGGCTTAAAATTCAACATTGAAAAAAACTAAAATTGTGGCATCTGGTCCCATCACTTCATGGCAAATAGATGGAGAAACAATGGCAACAGTGACAGATTTTATTTTCTTGGGCTCTAAAATCACTGCAGATGGAAACTGCAGCCATGAAATTAAAAGACACTTGCACCTTGGAAGAAAAGCTATTATAAGCATAGACGGCATATTAAAAACCAGAGACGTGATTTTGCCAGCAAAGTTCTACATAGTCATAGCTATAGTTTTTCCAGTAGTCATGTATGGATGTGACAGTTGGACCATAAAGAAAGTTGAACGCTGAAGAATTGATGCTTTTGAACTATGCTGTTGGAGAATACTCTTGAGGGTCCCTTGGACAGCAAGATCAAACTAGTCAATCTTAAAGGAAATCAGTCCTGAATATTCATTAGAAGGACTGATGTTGAAGCTGAAGTTCCAATAATTTGGCCACCTGATGTGAAGAACTGATTCATAAGAAAAAACCTTGATGCTGCAAAAGATTGAAGGCAGGAGAAGGGGGTGGCAGAGGGTGAGATGGTTGAATGGTGCCACTGACTCGATGGACATGAATTTGCGCACACTCTGGCAGTTGGTGATAGACAGGGAAGCTGCTGTGTTGTAGTCCACTCGGTCTCAAGGAGTTGGACACAACTGAGCAACTAAAATGAACTGACTAGCAGTGTGGTAACGGAGAAGGTGGCTAGGAGTGCTGACATCCTGAATAAAAACAATTGCACAGTTTCCTTAAAGATTACAAGTGAATGAGACAAACAGAACAGTGAAAATTAAAATATTGCTTTTCTCCCCCCTCTAGAAATTGGGGAACCACAGAAAAATGGAAAACTACTCCATTTCTCCAAATGGAGAAATTGGAGAACAATAGAAAAATGGAGAACCACTCCATTTATTTAAGTGGGGTAGACAGCCAATGAGCTTGCTTGCTCATGGAAGAAAGACCAAAGGTTTGGTTTTTGAAGGGTCTTTAGATGTTATAATTCAGTAGTAGTGTAAGTGGTCTTGAATTTAGGGTTTATTTCTTGAGTTTATGCAGTAAGTATAAGAGTAGATTTCAAACTGGGTTCATTAGCATGGACATGACATTCAAAGTAATAAAACTGCATGAGATCATTAAGAAGTATGTGAACCCTTTTGCACCACTCAAAGAATTAGACATTACAGAGATGATAAAGATTCTTGCATATTAGAATTTGGAATAGTGAAGTTGTTAGGAATAAAATCTAGGGTATGATCCTGTGAATGAGTGGATGACATGAATCAAACATGAGATGAAGACAATATTACAAGAAAACGTAGCAAGGAACAGAGAGAACAGGTCTTCAGAATCACTGTCTCTCTGGATCTTAAGTGAAGTGTAGTCTCTCAGTTGTGTCCCACTCTTTGCGATGCCGTGAACTGTAGCCTATGAGGTTCCCCCATACATGAAATTTTCCAGGCAAGAGTACTGGAGTGGGTTGCCATTTCCTTCTCCAGGGGATCTTCCCAACCCAGGGATCGAACCTGGGTCTCCTGCATTGCGAGCAGACGCTTTTACTATCTGAGCCATCAGGGAAGCCCTTTTAAGGAACAGTGGGAGCTAATTCTATAATCTATAGCTAAGAGTAATGAAAAGATAATATTGCAAAACAAGTTTATCTTCTTTCTAATGTGGCTTATCTTATCTTCTTTCTAACGTTTCTAACGTTCAATAGTCCATATATGTGCCTTGGGTCTTGTTATCAGGGAGATAATTGGTCAATATGCCTTGTCTCCTTTATTGATGAAAATTATGTAATTTTATGCTTTTATACATCATAAAATATGAAAATGGATGTAAATGGAATAAGTATTTACAGATACTTTTTACAAAATATATAAACCCTTGATATGTTTTCTTAGTGAAAAAAAAGTGAAAGTTGCTCAGTTGTGTCTGACTCTTTGCCACCCCATGGACTATACAGCCCATGGAATTCTCCAGGCCAGAATACTGAAGTGAGTAGCCTTTCCCTTCTCCAGGGGATCTCCCACCCAGGGATCAAACCCAGGTCTCCCACATTGCAGGTGGATTCTTTATCAGCTGAGCCACAGGGGAAGCCCAGAATACTGGAATGGGTAGCCTATCCCTTCTTCAGCAGATCTTCCTTACCCAGGAATTGAACCAGGGTCTTCTGCATTGCAGGTGGATTCTTTACCAACTGAACTACCAGGGAAGCTTTTAGTATCAATATTAAATGAATAACATTAAATAATATCATATTTTTCTCAAATTTGACTCACCCCTAACCAAAAAGAAATCTCAATCACCAAAAATATCACAGATATACATACTTAAAATATATTTTAACAGTAAATGCATGGGTGTAAGCTTTAATGTTTAAAGTAAATATTAAATGATTTTACCAATAACATTGTGTTTTATTTACAAATTAATAATAGTTTAAAGATCCTACAAAGACTTCTCTGTAGCTCAGATGGTAAAGAATCTGCCTGCAATGCAGGAGACCCAGGTCTGATTCCAGGATTGGGAAGATCCTCTGGAGAAGGGAATGGCAATCCACTCCAATATTCTTGCCTGGAAAATTCCATGGACAGAGGACCCTGGCAGGCTATAGTCTGTGGGGCTGCAAAGAGTCGGACACAACTGAGTGACTACTACTACTATTACTACTTCTATAACTTTAGTGGTTTTACATGGGAGAGCAAATCCTACACTTTGTTTCAGTTACAAAAACATTTGTTGGCACGGATTTCTAATCATATCGTAGACTAGTTAATATTTTGGAGTAGAAAGAAGAAATAGACATAAATATTATGTTCTTTTGACATTAAAAATAGGCAAATGAAACTTCTGAGGAGAAAGATCCAAAAATAAAACTCACATTTAAGCAAGATGGCAATTTTTCAAATAACAAACATCTAAATCTGAATATATTCACATAGATGACAACAAACAAAATTAAACTATAATGGAAAAAAATTAAGGAAATGTTTCTGGTGTCAAAATTGAAAATAGAACTGACAAAATACCATCAAGATTTCCTCCAACATGTAAGGCTGCATCATTCTATTTTGTAGAAACAAATATGGCAAATGGTTGTACAGCTCTACAAATTTACTAAAAACTGCTGAATTGCATCTATCAGATGGGTGAACATTATGGTATGCAAATTACATACCATAAATAAAATGAATAAATTGGTTTAAATATCCATGTGTTATATATATATATATATATATATATTCATATACATAAATGTATTTGTATCTGTGTCTATGTATGTGCATATATGTGTATATACATGTATACAGTATGTATATAAAAAGCCATCTAACAAGTTGAATGAGTAATCAAAACCATTCAGAATACTCTTAGTGGAAAGATACCAAAGTGAAAAGACACCAATGTGGATAGTCTATTATTATCAGTTAATAAATCAAACAACAACAAAAACACATGTACACAGAGAATTCATCTATATCATGTATAGTCTACTGGTTCTTCATGTAGTATAAAAATAAAATAAATAAAAAATGGTGATTAACTTTAATCACATCTGGTTCTTTGCTATTAAAGCAGAAAAATATAAAGTTCAGGAATAGATCATAGGATGGGAGTGAGAATTGTTTCATTTTAACTTTGATATATGGATAAATCCCTTTCAGGTAATTATGGTACAGATTATTTTAAAAGTAATGAGCCTTCAAACAACAGGAAGGACTTCCCCTGGGGGTCCAGTGGCTACGAATCTGCCTGCCAATGCAGGGAATACAGGTTCAGTCCCTGGTCCAGGAAGATCCAACATACCATCCATCAAACCCCTGCTGGATGGGCAACTAAGCCCATCCACCACAGCCACTGAAGCCCTCATGCCCTAGAGCCTATGCTCTGTAACAAGAGAAACCACTGCAATGAGAAGCCCACAAGTTGCCACTAGAAAGTAGCCCCCCTCACTACAACTGAAGAAAGTCTGTACACAACAAAGACCCATGGCAACCATAAATACATTAATAAATAATTTTTTAAACATGGGGAATAAAAGATTAAATGTAGAACACTTTATTCCATTTTGCTTACACTATGCCCCACAATGGAATTCACATTTATTTTTCCTAGTGATTTATACTAAAAATATTGAAATAATTTTAAACCTATAAATGTTTCTCAAGCGTGTATACCTCTAAAAAACCAGGTGTTTCTTGAAAATAATAAAGCCAACATTTAGAATCCTTCAGTTGCATGTGCCACCTCCAAATTTCTGAAAATAAGACACTCGCCTCATACTTAGTGTCATGAGTTCATACAGTACTTAAGATTAATTAGACCTATGTAAAAATCTAGTGCCCTAATGCAATAAAGAACACATAAGGAAAAAAGTATAATATAATCTTGATTTAGCAAAAATTGCAAAAATATCCATAAAATTAACAATAAGCTAACAATAAAAATAACAAAATTTTAATGAAATGACTGTGATAAAGGACCCCACAGTAAAGGCTGAGCTGATGCTCTGTTCTCACTGTAAGGAAAGAAATTACTAAATCATTGAAATATAAAGAATCAAATAAAGGAGACAAAGACAAAGGAGAAAAAACAAAATTAAGAGGTGTCTGACAGGTAATTAAAATGTTTATGTTCAAGGTTTGAAATATTTTTTATATTTTCAGCTTTTAAAAAATATAATTTGTATCATTTACTTTCTAATTTTCAATAATTTTCTATCTCATCTAATTAAATAGTCATGATTTTGCATTTTAAAAAGTGATTTCACAAATAGTTTGCCTGCAAAATCCTTGATTTTGTGTTGACTCCTTCCAACATCTCTTTAAAATATTTTATAGTTTCTTCTCCTATATGGCTCACTGATTCATCACGTGCCCCAGTTCTTCCTTCCATATTCCCTCTTTCACACTGCTTCCAAAATAGTTTTCCAATGTAAAAATCTGATTACAAGAGTTCATGACTCAACCATTTTTTTTTAACAAGTAAATTTCAAACTACTGAGTACTATGTGGCCCTTTCATCATGACGTACTGGTTAAGGTCTTTGGCCCATCTTTTATTTAGGTTGTTTGATTTTTTATTGTTGAATTTTAAGAGTTCTTTCCAGATTTTTAATTACAGCTCTTTATCAGATACATCTTTTGCAAATATTTTCTTCCAGTATGTGACTTGTATACCCATTCTCTTGACATTATATTTCATAGCTCAGAAGGTTGTTGTTGCTGTCATTAATTTTAATAAAGTACAATGTTTTTGTGTACTTAGTCACTCAGTGTGTCCAACTCTACAATTTACCAGTTACATTTTTTGAGAGGTTTTGTTTTTGGTGTTTTATCTATAAAGGCATCATATCCAAGATCATCTAAGTTTTCTCCTATTTTTTATTCTCCAAAGTTATCTTCTCTGTGTTTTACAGTCTTGTGTTTTACATCTAGGTTGCTAACATATTTTGAGTTAGTATTTGTGAAGGGTGAAAGACCTTTGTCTAGATTCATATTTTTGCATGTGGATGTCCAACTGTCCATTTATTTGCATTTTAAGGATGAACAATTTCAATATTCCCATATGTTTGGTTTATTTTATCAGTGTATTCCATAGTATGCACTTTTTTTCTATGAAGAAAGATGTTATCTTTATACTAAATATGAAATACATTCATCCTTGTCAATATTCAAATAGCAAATATAGAAATAGATCAAGATAAATACCAGAATATGAGAATATAAAAATTGAATGAAACTTTTCATTCCTGAAAAAAAAAGTACATTTTTAAAGACGCTAATAGTAAATATTTGAGTTCTCTTTCTATGATTTGTGCATTGGTAAAGGTTGTAGTGAAAATTGTCAAATGACTTTCATTTTCTCTTTCTTGTTAAAAGCTTTCTGTGTGGAAAGTTGTCCTACACTGCGTCAAAAGAATAAGCTGTCAGATTGCTAATGTTTAATACATTGTGAGAATAACTGCCATGTACTATACAAATTTGACCTTTTTAGGACTCCAGATTTGATTGGATGGACATTTCTCTCCTATTTAAAAACTCAAACCCCTGCTGGAAAGAGCTAGAATGACCATCTGTTGAAATTCAGAATACTAAAAAGGTTAAAGTATACAACCAAGTGCTTCATAAAATATTTCATAATTAAAATTTTCCATCTTATTTAGTGTCATAAATAATGAGAAACTGAAATGGTGATATGAATTCAGTTTTCATTATTTAGAAAATAAAATGTAAAGTAAGAATGCAGTACTATTAGCTGTTATATTGAAGGTCTATAAAAAAGGGTATTTTAGTTTTGCTGAGGTATCAGGAATTAGTCTAAAACACAGTCACGCCAGCACAAAAGAATGTTTCATTTTAGTTCAAAATGGCATTTAGGATAATAATAAAAAGTGTTAATGTTTCAGTTCAGTTCAGTTCAGTTCAGTCACTCAGTCGTGTCCAACTCTTTGCAACCCCATGAATTGCAGCATGCCAGGCCTCCCTGTCCATCACCAACTCCCGGAGTTCACTCAGACTCACGTCCATCGAGTCAGTGATGCCATCCAGCCATCTCATCCTCTGTCGTCCCCTTCTCCTCCTGCCCCCAATTCCTCCCAGCATCAGAGTCTTTTCCAATGAGTCAACTCTTCGCATGAGGTGGCCAAAGTACTAGAGTTTCAGCTTTAGCATCATTCCTTCCAAAGAACACCCAGGACTGATCTCCTTTAGAATGGACTGGTTGGATCTCCTTGCAGTCCATGGGACTCTCAAGTGTCTTCTCCAACACTGTGTTAATGTTTGCAGTGCATTAAATCCTGAAGGTTTAAGTCATCTGCTCATCAATGTTGGCATGTATACTTATTATCTAATTTATAATATCTCAGACATTTACAGTAGGATAAATTAAAGCACAACAGCTGGCACAGCAGAAATCATAAATAATTAGATGTGTCTTTTAAATGCTAAGATTGATTTTTTGGTAGAACTATGTCTTAGTTTGGGCTGCCTTAACAAAGGATCATAGACCTGGTGGTTTATAAACAACAGAGGCTGGAAGGTCCAAGATGAGCGTGAGAGCACCATCAGGTTCTGGGGAAAGCTCTCTTCTGGGCTCCCTTCCTGTGTTGACAACATATCTTCGCTTCTTCACATGTCAGAAAGACATGAGATAATTCAATGTCCTCTTCTTTCAAGGGCACTAATCCCATTCATAACAGCTCCAATTTATGACCTAATTACCTCCCAAAGACTCTCCCTCTTAATACTCCTAATAGCATCACAATGGGTATTACATTTCAGTATAAACGTTGGGGGATAGATATTCTGTCCACATAAAATTATATGATCTAGTATATGATGCAAATATATGATTTCTGCATATAATAATTACAACAGGACATATTGACATAATTGTATATATTTAATAGAACTATGATTAGTATATATTATTGATGAACTTGAAGACATATTTATTTCCATTGAATAAGTACGATTAAAATAAATGTCATTCAATAATTTAGTAATGATAAATGTTAAGATATTTGCTGAAAAATAAAGAAAACTAAGCAATACTGATGTATATTTTGTTTAAAAAAATTGAAAAGTTTTAGAAATATTGATTTTAATTAAAATGGCATTCAATTAATTATGGATTAGAGTTATTAAAATTATTCTTACAGGGTCATACTGAATTGTTTTACCTCACCCAATATAAATCATAATCTATTTAAATTACAATTATTTATTTAAATTTCAATTTTGATATTAAAGATGAGACTTAATACAGAAAATATAGTCTTTTAAACAAAAACTTTTTATAAAACAAATAAATCTAACTTAAATATTTATATAAATATAATTCATTAGAGCTATTAATGTTATAGATGGAAAGAAAGATTCCTAGATGCAAAATTGACCCATGAAAGCCTATAGTGTGTGTATATATATATATATATATATATTTATCTACAAAGAAATAAATGTAAATCAGGCTTAAAACTGCTCAAATACATTGTATCAAATTAAGTATTATAGTTCTTACTCTCTGACATAACTGTAAACATAGTTTGCATGGTTCCTAAGAGAAGGTAATAAAAGATTCAGTAATTAACTGAGATGAAATGGATTTTATGCTTTTATATATTTTAAATCATGATGGTAAAATCTCTGAAAGTCCATTCACCTATAACAATTTCATCCTATATGATATTAAACAAACATGAATAGTGTTTCTACTGCTATATAAAATATGTAGAAAGGCTGTATAAGATACACATTACTATATTAAAATATATAATGAGAATAAATAAGGAAAGAGAAACTGCAGTTGATATAAAAAAGAGAATAAGTACTTAAAACTGAAGATACATTGGCACTGAAGTAGGTGGTAACTAATTAAACAGAAAAGTACATATTGCAAGCTAAAGGGTGGTTTAATGCTAAAATGGGAACAGGAAAGAAATGTGTTCTTAAGAAAGCAAAAAGGAGAAACTGGAAGTGAGCTATTTTGTAAAATGGAGACAACAGAAAAGCTTAGTGGAAGGAAGGCAAGGAAGGATGGAGAAAGGAGGGACTAAAGAATAAAAATCTCTTTCATCTGGTCCAGGCAAAGAGAGATTATAACTCTCCCCATGACTTTGGCCACGACCTGCCTGAGCTGAAGTACAAACACACACCTGGATTTCCTGTAATATTTAGTCTTACTAGATCTTAGTGCCATCTGAGAGATAATATTGTGCTTAGTTGTTCAGTAGTGTCTGACTCTTTGCAACCCCATGGATTATAGTACCAGGTTCCTTTGTCTATGTTCCTTTGTGTATGGGGATTATCCAGGCAAGAATACTGGAGTGGGTTGCATTAAACACATTTAAACAATTTTAAGATCAAACAGAATATAGAATACCTATGAATATACAACAGTTATACTGACAAAAACCATAGTTTCCCCTTGTCAGGCACATTAGAAACCAGAAAAGAATAAGTAAAATATTTAAGGTGCTTAGATCGATGACTGTTGATATAGAAGTCAGTAGGTTAATTTTATTTTTCATCTTGCTCCTTCTTCAGTGACCTCAATAGAGCTCCTTTAAGGCAATAACACCCATTTCTCAATGGCAACCCACTCCAGTGTTCTTGCCTGGAGAATCCCAGGCATGGGGGAGCCTGGTGGGCTGCCATCTATGGGGTTGCCCAGAGTCAGACATGACTGAAGAGACTTAGCAGCAGCAGCAGCATGACAAAAAAGATGAATTGAAAATATATGCTTAAATAAACCTTAATAATAAGAAAAGTTAAACATTTCTAATTTATTTTTAGTATATACATTTTTCCAAATAAAACAACATGAAATTTCATATACCCTATTCATAATTTAATATTAAAATTGCTGCAATAGCATTTTAAATATTTGCTGAATCAATTAATTTATAAATATATATATATATACAAGAGTATATAAATATGTCATATTTTCAATTAAATTTATCTTAATTCTGTTACTTGTTAGAAATGTCTGGTCATTAATGATAACAAGAGTTAAAAACATAACTAGAGATTCTTCTCAAATACAGTCCTATAAAAATGTAAACAAAGATTTTCAACTCACATGATGGCAACTTAAAATTTTAACTTATATGAGAGCAAGAAATACACATAGCCACGAACTTAACTCCTATAAACAGGAAATTCAGGAATAAAATATACTTGATGAAATCCATTGAAAATCTTTGGTGACACAGAATATGAAATACAGTTATTTTTACCTTGAAAATGGTATAATCTTGTGGTCTGAGATTAATCTAAACCTGAAAAATTCATGTAAACAAATAAATGTTAAACATTTTGAATTAATAACTATAATGAATAACATTAGAAAATAATCTGATTAATAATTGATTTAATTAACTAATGGAAACAGTCTTCTCACCTGTTGTACATTGTCAACAGTTAGGAAACAGGTATTACTAATGCCACATAGATAATTCAGGAAGAACTGATCATTAATAAGATGGGTCAGGGCAAGAAGTTCCACCTGTGTTGACATCAACTTACAGTAGGGTACTGGAGAGTCTCTTCATTATTTTGCTGTTTGTGTTTTCTTTTGCAGCTTCAGCTAAACTTTTGGACTTATTTTTATTCAGTCTGAAAATCTTTAATATGTCTTTAAGTACAGGTTCAGTGTTAAGTTCTCTCCTTCAGTTGTCTGACAACTTTTATTTTCAATTTTCCTCTTAATACTTTAAAATGTTTAATGCAACACTTTTTGGCTCACATGACTTTGAATACAAAATTAGCTGTAAGTCTCCCCCTCCTTGAGTTTAGTTCAGTTCAGTCAATCAGTCATGTCCAGCTCTTTGTGACACCATGGACTGCTGCACACCAGGCTTCCCTGTCCAACACCAACTCCCAGAGATTGCTCAAACTCAAGTCCATCGAGGTGATGACACCATCCAACCATCTCATTCTCTGTCATCCCTTTCTCCTCCTGCCTTCAATCTTTCCCAGCATTAAGGTCTCTTCCAATAAGTCAATTCTTCCCATCAGGTGGCCAAAGTATTGGAGCATCAGCTTCAGCATCAGTCCTTCCAGTCAATTCTAAAGGAAATCAGTCCTGACTGGTTGGATCTCCTTGTAGTCCAAGTGATTCTCAGGAGTCTTCTCCTACACCACATTTCAAATGCATCAATTCTTCAGTGTTCAGCTTTCTTTATACTCCAACTCTCACATCCAGACATGACCACTGGAAAAACCTTAGGACTAGATGGACCTTTGTTGACAAAGTAATGTCTATGCTTTTTAATATGCTATCTAGGTTGCTCATAACTTTTCTTCCAAGGAGTAAGCATCTTTTAATTTCATGGTTGTAGTCATCATCTGCAGTGATTTTGTACCACCCAAAAATAAAGTCTGTAACTGTTTCCCCATCTGTTTGCCATGAAGTGATGGGAGTGGATGCCATGATCTTAGTTTTCTGAATGTTGACCTTTAAGCCAACTTTTTCACTCTCCTCTTTCACGTTCATCAAGAGGCTCTTTATTTCTTCTTCACTTTCTGTCATAAGGGTGGTGTCCTCTGTAAATCTGAAGTTATTGATATTTCTCCTGGCAATCTTGGTTCCAGCTTATGCTTCATCCAGCCTGGCATTTTGCATGATGTACTCTGCATACAATTTAAATAAGCAGGGTGACAATATACAGCCTTGACATACTCCTTTTCCTATTTAGAACCAGTTGTTCCATGTCCAGTTCTAACTTTTGTTTCCTGACCTGCATACAGGTTTCTTAAGAGGCAAGTCAGGTGTTCTGGTATTCCCATCTCTTTCAAATTTTCCACAGTTTATTGTGATCCACACAGTCAAATCTTTAGCATAGTTAATAAGGCTGAAACTCTCTTGGTTTTTCGATGATCTAACAGATGTTGGCAATTTGATCTCTGGTTCCTCTGCCTTTTCTAAATCTAGCTTGAACATCTGGAAGTTCACAGTTCACTTACTGTTGAAGCCTGGCTTGGAGAATTTTGAGTATTACTTTGCTAGCATGTGAGATGAGTGCAATTGTACAGTAGTTTGCACATTCTTTGGCATTGCCTTTCTTTGGAATTGGAATGAAAGCTGACCTTTCCAGTCCCGTGGCAACTGTTGAGTTTTCCAAATTGGCTGGCATATTGAGTATAGCACTTTAACAACATCAACTTTTAGGATTTGAAATAGCTCAACTGGAATTCCAACACCTCCACTAGCTTTGTTTATAGTGATGCTTCCTAAGGCTTACTTGACTTTGTATTCCAGGGTGTCTGGATCTAGGTTTCATTCCCTTTAAATATCTGTTTCCATCCCTACCCAGAACTCCATTTGGGATTTTATTAGAGTTTCCATCTAGTTTGGAAACATATCAATTTGCCTCTAATTCTCATTTTTTTTCCTTCTCTCTTTATGTGGGAAACCTCTTAAGGTTAAATGCTTCAATAATGTCCTGATTGCCCCTGAGTAACTACTGTATTTTTTCAAAATTGTTTTCTCTTTGCTTCAGTATAATTTGTTGTAATATTTGAACATGTGAAGTTTGTGCTGAAGATTAAAATGGACTTCGGATAGTCAAGAATTTTTAAGTGAAATCTAAGCCTACCCTTGTGGCTCAGCTGGTAAAGAATCTGCCTGCAATGCAGGAGACCTGGGTTCTATCCCTGGGTTGGGAAGTTCCCCTGGAGAAGAGAAAGGCTACCCAGGGTCGCAATGAGTCAGACACAACTGAGTGGCTTTCACTTTCACTTATCTTCAAGGCTACATACAGACATTTTATTGTGATCTGAATTTAGATGGTTTTCAAAACCTGGTAGTGAATGATCACCAAGGAAATGACTCAAAAAGAGAAAAGAAGAGTTAAATAATGAGTCCTGGAACACTCCAAAAATAAGAGATTGGAAAATCTAGAGGAAGCAGCAAATGAGATAATAAGGATCAATCACTACACAGGAGGAGAATTAAGAGTCTGTGGTGGTATTCTGGAAACCAATGCTAGAAGAGTGTTTCCAAGAGAAAATATTAATCATCTGAGTCAACACATAAAGTGAATACTCAGAATATACTTTGGACTGATACAGTTAGAAATTTTTTAATATATAAAAGCAGATATAATGGAGTGTTGGGAATGAAGTTCATAATGACATTAGAAAGAATTAAAAATAAGAAACTATTTGAGTCTACAAACCCACTGACAGTGTTTTCATTAATCTCATTTTTTGGTGGTAATTTATAAAGTAATTCATATGGTTCAATTTTTATATTTCTAATCTTTCCTCTGCACATCACAGGTAAATGTAAACACTAGCAATAGATTATGCATCAGACCAATTATACTGCTTAAGTAACAGAGCTGCCCTACTTACTTTCAAAATGGCAAGTACACAATTCAATGTTTTGTCTCATGCTAGTGGGCTGCCGTCTTTGGGGTCGCACAGAGTCGGACACAACTGAAGTGACTTAGCAGCAGCAGCAGCAGCCCATGTTTCATATTTTCATGTGTATACAAAAAATGTGGCATGCTATCTCCATATATAACAAGTTTAAGTAAGATAACTACCACCTTGGATTTTAAAATCTTAAAGAGCACTTGAAAGCATAATAATAAAGTATAGGCCACGCTTCAGAGAATGAACATATTTGAATAACTGACACTTTTTGTTTTAAGTGCTGGGAAACTTTTGACTAAGTCCCTGAAATTCCATAATAATTACACCTGCAAGTGGATAGATTATTGCAGCCTAAATGGACACTAATTTTAACAGGTTGTAGGGTTCTGGTCCCAAACAATTTGGTTGGGGCCTAGATGTCAGAGTTGGAAACAGTTACTGAGAAAGTCCAAATGATCTGCTTTAATCAGCTATGAGATGCATGGGCATATATCCACTCTTCTGAGCATTAAGATTATCATGATCATGTGAAATAAGTGGACTGTGCTTGAATTACTGGAGCCAATTCAATGTGTTCTATTATAGTTGCCTATGCAAAATCTGTAAGATAGCTTAGAGTAAACTGTCATCTTAAGATCTGTTTCTAATTCCACAACAAATAATTTCAAAGAAATGTCCTCTAGGTATCTACTAAGTGGCATGTGGTTTGATCTATTTCCAGAGGTAATTACACCAGAAATGCTTTTAAAATTGAGAAAATAATTATCTGGGACATTAAAACTTTTTTTTTTAGCAACTGTATGGTTGAACAAAACAAGCTTATGCAATTGTTATTAACATACAGAAAACATATATAAAGTATATTTAATAGTTTTATCTAGCATATTATGTTAAAAGCTGTTACATCTCACTTGTTTCACCACATTTTCAAAATGATGACATTGTCCACTCAGTATATTGCCAGCTGAATTGTTAGCTACCATTTCATATATATCTTGCAGTATATAAAAGAAGTATCATAGTTTTACATATGTTATGAACATGTTCAGATTTTTGTGTTAAGTTTTTATTGTTTCTCAAAGTATTTTTTCCCCAAGTTATATGTTTGCCAACACTATATAAATGTTCCCTGCTTTAATATCCTCAAGACACCTGTTTCATCTCCTTTGTGTACTAAGTCACGTATCATTGTGTAACTGTACTTAAAAATAATTTTGTTTTATGGTTATTATAAACCACAGCAGTGGCTGCGATGGTGCGGGAGCGGCTGAGAGGAGCTATCCCACATCCAAGGTCAGGGGCGGCAGCCAAGAGGAGCTACTCACGTCCAAGGTCAGGGGCTGTGGCCAAGAGAAGCTACCCCACGTCCAAGGTAAGGAGCAGTGGCTTCACTTTGCTGGAGCAGCCATGAAGAGATACCCCACGTCCAAGGTAAGGGAAACCCAAGTAAGATGTAGGCGGTGAGAGAAGGCATCAGAGGGCAGGCACACTGAAACCATAATCACAGACAATTAGCCAATCTGATCACACGGACCACAGCCTTGATAACTCAATGAAACTGAGCCATGCTACGTGGGGCCACTCAAGACGGACGGGTCATGGTGGAGAGGTCTGATAGAATGTGGTCCACTGGAGAGGGGAACAGCAAACTACTTCAATATTCTTGCCTTGAGAACCCCAGAAACAATATAAAAAGGTAAAAAGATAGGACACTGAAAGATGAACTCCTCAGGTCAGTAGGTGCCCAACATGCTACTGGAGATCAGTGGAGAAACAACTCCAGAAACATTGAAGGGATGGAGCCAAAGCAAAAACAACACTCAGTTGTGAATGGGACTAGTGATGGAAGCAGGGTTCGATGGTGTAAAGAGCAATATTCCATAGGAACCTGGAATGTTAGGTCCATGAATCAAGGCAAATTGGAAGTGGTCAAACAGGAGATGGCAAGAGTGAATATCAACATTCTAGAAATCAGAGAACTAAAATGGACTAGGATGGGTGAATTTAACTCAGATGACCAGTATATCTAATACTGTGGGAACGAATCCCTAAGAAGAAATGGAGTAGCCATCATAGTCCACTCTCTGAAATGCAGTACTTGGATGCAATCTCAAAAACGACAGAATGACCTCTGTTCATTTCCAAGGCAAACCATTCAATATCACGGTAATCCAAGTCTATGCCACAACCAGTAACACTGAAGAAGCTGATGTTGAATGGTTCTATGAAGACCTATAAGACTTTCTAGAACTAGCACCGAAAAAAGATGTCCTTTTCATTATAGGGGACTGGAATGCAAAAGTAGGAAGTTAAGAAACACCTGGAGTAACAGGTGAATTTGGCCTTGGAGTACAGAATGAAGAAGGGAAAAGAATAACAGGGTTTTGCCTAGAGAACAAGCTGGTCATAGCAAATACCCTCTTCCAACAACACAAGAGAAGACTCTAGACATGGACATCTCCAGATGGTCAACACCGACATCAGATTAATTATATTCTTTATAGCCAAAAATTGAGAAGCTCTATACAGTCAGCAAAAACAAGACCAGGAACTGACTGTGGTTCAGATCATGAACCCCTTACTGCCAAATTCAGGCTTCAGTTGAAGAAAGTGGGGAAAACCATTAGACCATTCAGGTATGATCTAAATCAAATCCTTTATGACTATACAGTGGAGGTGAGAAATAGATTTAAGGGACTAGATCTGATATACAGAGTGCCTGAAGAACTATGGATGGAGGTTTTTGACATTGTACAGGAGACAGAAATCAAGACCATCCCTAAGGGGAAAAAAATGCAAAAAAGCAAAATGGCTGTCTGAGGAGGCCTTACAAATAGCTGTGAAAAGAAGAGAAGCAAAAAGCAAAGGAAAAAAGGAAAGATATACCCACTTGAATGAAGAGTTCCAACAAATAGCAAGGAGAGATAAGAAAACCTTCCTCAGCAATCAATGCAAAGAAATAGGGGAAAACAATAGAATGTGAAAGATTAGTGATGTCTTAAAGAAAATAGAAATACCAAGGGAACATTTCATGCAAAGATGGGTTCAATAAAGGGCAGAAATGGTATGGAACTAACAGAAGCAAAAGATATTAAAAAGAGTTGGCAAGAATACATAAAAGAACCATACAAAAAAGATCTTCACAACCCAGATAATAATGATGGTGTGATCACTCACACTCAATTAGAGCCAGACACCCTGAAATGTGAAGTCAAGTGGGCCTTAGGAAGCATCACTATGAACAAAGCTAGTGGAGGTGATGGATTACCAGTTGAGCTATTTCAAATCCTGAAAGATGATGCTAGGAAAGTCCTGCACTCAATATGTCAGCAAACTTGGAAAACTAAGCAGGGACCACAGGACTGAAAAAGGTTAGTTTTCATTCCAATCTCAAAGAAAGGCAATGCCAAAGAATGCTCAAACTATCACACAATTGCACTCATTTCACACACTAGTAAAATAATGCTCAACAGTTTCCAAGCCAGGCCTCAGCAATGAGTTAACCATGAACTTCCAGATGTTCAAGCTGCTTTTAGAAAAGGCAGAGGAACAAGAGATCAAATGGCCAACATCTGCTGGATCATCAAAAAAAGCAAGAGAATTCCAGAAAAGAATCTATTTCTGCTTTATTGACTATGCCAAAGCCTTTGACTGTGTGGATCACAATATACTGTTGAAAATTCTGAAAGAGATGGGAATACTAGATCACCTGACCTGCTTCTTGAGAAACCTGTATGCAGTTAATGATGCAACAATTAGAACTGGACATGGAACAACAGACTGGTTCCAAATAGTAAAAGGAGTACGTCAAGCCTGTATAGTGCCACTCTGCTTATTTAACTTATATGCAGGGTACACCATGAGAAATGCTGGGTTGGAGGAAGCACAAGCTGGAATCAAGATTGCCAAGAGAAATATCAATAACCTCAGATATGCAGACGACCCCACCCTTATGGCAGAAAGTGGAGAACTAAAGGGTATCTTGATGAAAGTGAAAGAAGAGAGTGAAAAAGTTGGCTTAAAGTGGAACATTCAGAAAACTAAGATCATAGCAAATAGATGGGGAAACAGTGGAACCGCTGGCTGACTTTATATTCCTGGGCTCCAAAACCACTGCAGATGGTGATTGCAGCCTTGAAATTAAAAGACGCTTACTCCTTGGAAGGAAAGTTATGACCAACCTAGACAGCATATTTAAAAGCAGAGACATTACTTTGTCAACAAAGGTCCATCTAGTCAAGGCTATGGTTTTTCCAGTGCTCATGTATGGATGTGAGAGTTGGACTATAAAGAAAGCTGAGCACCAAAGAATTGATGCTTTTGAACTGTGGTGCTGGAGAAGACTCTTGAGAGTCCCTTGGACTGCATTAGATTCAACCAGTCCATACTAAAGGAGATCAGTCCTGGGCATTCATTGGAAGGACTGATGTTGAAGCTGAAACTCCAATACTTTTGCCCCTGATGTGAAGATCTGACTCATTTAAAAAGACCCCGATGCAACCAAAAATTGAGGGCAGAAGGAGAAGGCAGAGGATGAGATGGTTGGATGGCATCACTGACTCAATGGACATGGGTTTGGGTGAACTCCAGGAGTTGGTGATGGACAGGGAGGCCTGGCGTGCTGCAGTTCATGAAGTTGCAAAGAGTTGGACATGACTGAGAAACTGAACTGAACTGATTTTTATTATTGTCTAACTGGACCTTACCTAAGCTTCTTTAACTTTTATTTGCTTGATATGCATTTTTCTTCATTTTATTTTAACAATCAATGGCCTGATACTTATACTATATGTCACTTTAAACAACATGCAACTAAATATTTTTTATGAAGTTTGAGACTCTATAATTTTGTACTAGAGCATTAAGTCTATCTGCCTTTATTATGATATTTTTCCTGTACTTTCTTCCTGTACTTTTCTACCCTCTTATTTTGTCCTTTGTAGTCTCATCCAAACATACTCAAAAACTATAGTATTCTAAGCTCATGTATAATTCAGTAAAGAAGCTTCATTAGAGGAGAAATTCCATGCTTCCTCCAACGTAATGTTTGTGAGAGAAGACAGAATAGTAATTAAGCATACAGACTCAGGAAACTGGGGTCTGACTTTAGGTAGTCACACTTACTAAAGGTTTATCTGTGGACAATTACTTAATGTATCATATTTTCTAGTCCTCAATCCTCCTTATAGAACTTACCACATAGAGTAATCACCTGTTTTGTTAAACATTTTCTTATTTTGTTTAATGCTGCTAGTAAGAGTTTAATGTATTTTTCCACATTTACTCCTGTATCAAGCAATTCTTTTATGTTAATTCATTGTTATACTTATCAGTAACATTTTTGTAGAATCTTATACATAATCCTAATATGTGTAAATAATGTGGTTTTTTATTTAGTCTTTGTAGAACTGGCTGAGTAAAGTCCTTCGAGATTTGAAATTATTTTAACCCAGGGCAAAATTTGCAAATACAGCATTTAAAATCAAAAGAACAAATAAAGAAATCAACTGTGAATATTCATTGGAAGGACTAATGCTGAAGCTGAAGCTCCAATATTTTGGTCACCTGATGCAAAGAGCTGACTCAATAGAAAAGACTCTGATGCAGGGAAATATTGATGCCCAAAGAAGAAGGGGAAAGCAGAGGATGAGATGGCTAAATAGCATCACTGACTCAATGGACATGAATCTGAGCAAACTCTGGGATATAGTGAAGGACAGAGGAGGCTGATTTGCTGCAATCCATGGGATTATAAAGAGTCTGACATGACATAATACTGAGCAACAACAAAATATCTAATACATTACACTGGATTCTGCTTTATCAGAATAAATTATACATGAATGCTGCTCCTCTGCAGGTACCAACTTCATAACAGCTTTGGGGTCTTTTGGAATTTTTTGTAAAGTGCAGATGATTATAATTGTCATAATTTACTGATTAATTTTCTCTCTTAATATTCAATAACCTTCTTCCTCTCTAGTATTAATTTTCTTCTTAAAGTCTATTTTATGTGATTTTACTATAGCCATCTCAGTACTCTTTTAGTATACTTTTCTTATATTTTTATTTTCAACTATTTTTGTATTTTGATATAAAAGGCCTCTCTTTGAAAGTATTATAGGTGGATCAGGTTTTGTTGTTTAAATCAATTCTGCTAATCTATTTCACTTTGAATGCTTAATTTATTTACATTTAGAGTCCAAGATGTAAATCCATTTTACATGTACTTATATAGTAGGAGTTTTCTGTCTTTTTGTTATTTCTGGATGTCTTACCTCTTGCTTTTCATTTTATAATTTCTCCATTAGTGCCTTCTTCTGAGTTAAACAGAATTTCATATGCATCACTGTAATTTCCTTCTTTGTGATTTTATTCTTTTTTGTGTGTGTTTTTTTGTGGTTTTTTTTTTTTTTTTTTTTTTTTGGTTAGAGCAGATTTGCTAGCAGTATATTTTCTCAGTTTTTTTTTTTAAGTCAAGGAATGTTTGTTTTATAATTTTTTCTGGATACAGAATTTTGGTTGACAGCATTTATTTCAGCACTGTCAAGATGTCATCCCATCCACTGTCTCTTGACTCCATGATTTCTGATGAGAAGTCAGCTGTTAATCTTATTGAAGAACACTTTTAAGTGGTAAGTCATGTCTCTCCTGCCAATTTCAACGTTTTCTTTGTCATGGACCTGTTTTTAGAATGACTAGGGTACCTCTAGGACGAATCTCTTTGATTTTATTCTACTTGAAGTATGCTGAGCTACTCTGATGTGTTGATGAATGTTTTTCATCAAATATGTGAAGTTTGTAGTTATTATTCCTTCATATATATTTTCAGCCCTATCTTTTTACTCTACTCCTTCTAGGATTTCCATCATGTATATTTTTGCATGCTTGATGATCTCTGTTCATTTTTCTTCCTTTTTTTTATTATTGTCCTTGGAATGTTTGAACTGTACTGATGCAATTTCAAGTTCACAATTTCTCTACTTTGTCAGCTCAAATCTATTGCTGTCCCTTGCTTAGCGGACTTGTCCTTTTAGTTATTGTGCTTTTCAACTTTAGAATTTCTATTTGACCTCACAATTTATATCTCATTTGTTTTCCCTATTTAAGACATTATTGTTCCATGTCTTTCATTATTTATACATTGTTTATTTATTTAAATCAAGTTTTATAAGTTGCACCTAATAAGACAAAGTGTGCTCCTTCAGTGAAATTTTATGTTGGTTAATTTTTGTCCTCTCTTAGATGGCACACTTTGTTAATTTAGTAATTTCTGGGGAAAAAAAAAGTTTATTTTAGAAAATTTATTGTAGCACTTTTACTATGCATCCTATATTATGGTTTGTTGTTTTTCACTCTTGTTATTGATTTTCTTGCATTGATTGTTTGTTAGTGTAATTCTTCAGATTCTGTATTCTCTACAGTGTTCCCACACCTAGTTCTCTTCCAGGTTTTTTTAAAGAATTGTTGTTTGCTTGCATACATTAAAGCCTAAATGCCTAGAGACCATCCCTGTCTCAATATACTTTAGTGGTCTGACAATGATTGCTTAGATTTTTCTCTTAATTACTTTACTTATAGTTCTCTCTCTTTGCCAAGGAAATCTTTCTGAGAAGAGAGACCTTCAGACTTCAGTCCATTTAATTTGACAGCCTTATCTTTCACTTTTTGCTTCTGTAGCTATCAAAATTACTCAGAGATGAACTACTGGGTCAAAGATATGGTTTTTCCAATAGCCATGTATAGATATGAGAGTTGGACCATAAAGAAAGCTGAGCACCAAAGAATTGATGCTTTTGAACTGTGGTACTGGAGAAGACTCTTGAGAGTCCATTGGACTGCAAGGAGATCAAACCAGTCAATCATAAAGGAAATCAGTCCTGAATAGTCATTGGAAGACTGTGGCTGAAGCTGAAGCTCCCACACTTTGGCCACCTGATGCGAAGAATTGACACATTGGAAAAGACCCAGATGCTGGGAAAGCTCGAAGGCAGGATGAGAAAGAACAACAGAGGATGGGATGGTTGGATGGCATCACTAACTCAATGGACGTGAATTTAAGCAACTTTTGGAAGATGGTGAAGGACAGGGAAGCCTGGCATGCTGCAGTCCACAGGCTCACAAAGAGTCAGACATGACTGAACGATTGAACTGAAATGAGCTTCTGGGATCTTTTCCTTATTCCAGTATTTGCAGTGGTTCCCAAGACTGCAGTTTTGTAGATACCCCAAGAATATAAAAAAGCTTTTCAAAATTTCCTATAATTGGCTAGTTGTCTAGTATCACTTTTAAAATATTTGTACCACATCTTATTTATCCCAATTAAAGTTAAGATCTTAGAGAGCTGAGTTGTTCCAGCTGGTTTCTACTGTTTTTGGTGATACTCTATAGGTAGGTTTTTGCTTTTGTTTTTCCTGAACTGAATACTGAATCAAATAAAATTGCCAGTGCATCATGGAAATAGAGTTTTTCCTAGAAGCTTCAAGTATAGGGAAAAAAACAAAAAAAAACAAAAAAACGTGTTTTGGAGTGGTGCTAGTGGTGTTTTTACAAGGGCTCAAAGGAGGACAGTCTTTTCTGTCAATTGTATGGCCAAATTCTTTTTAGGGTTGCCAAGTCAGAGAGCCCAGGAGGGAGGAAAAATGAGAATAACTCCAATTCAAAATATCACAGACTCCTCTGTCTTACTCTTGTATCACCTGGACAGATGATGTTCAGTTTTTTCGTTTTGTTTTGTTTAGTTTTTCTGTGAATTTGGTTATTTTCCAGAGTTCTGAAATGGTTATATTTAGTTGCTTTCCCAACATTTTCACTAGTTTTGAAGTTAACAGTACATTCACCAAAGTCCTCGGTCACTTAAGAAATCAACGTCTTCCCTTCATTGTTAACAAATATGTTTGTTATTTTTTCTTCTTCTATGGATTTTACCATATGTAACAGTTGCTTATTAGATGACATTCAAATAAGATAATCTATTAAAGATACAATAAAAAATGACAAGAACAGACGTCAGAGTGTGCCTGTGAGAACTACACCATCTCCTTTTAATTATCTATCATTTTTCTACCAAAATTTGCAAAAAAGTGACCACATAACAGGCATATGCATTGGATAGACAAAGGGGGAAAATATTAAATGAAATCTTGAGCAACAAATGGATGATTATCCAGCTTTTTCCCATTTAAAAATATAAAACAACTTATAGACATACATTTCTACTTATCATAGACTGTCACAAATTCTTAGGTTCTAACTACATGTGTGTGGGCCAGTGTTTTGGTGTCATCTAGAGTATTATAGTATCTTTAGCTGCCCTAGTTATTTGAATCAGTCACTGTATCCAACTTGAAACAAAAACAGATGGCTTCAGTTACATAAAACAGGTGTTAATTTTTTTTTAATTTTATTTTGTTTTTAAACTTTACATAATTGTATTAGTTTTGCCAAATATCAAAATGAATCCGCCACAGTATAACTGAAAATATTATACTAAAAACCATCCTTGTCAGTAAAGTTTCTCTGTATCATGAGTGCTGGGTTTCAAACACCTTATTTTCAAAAACATATATACCATTTAAAAAATGTCCTTGTTTAAGTTCCATAACACCATTTTTTGCTCTTATCTCTTCCAAAATACTTACTAGAATAAATGTGGGTATTTCAGCTATGTGATTTTTTTTTCTATTGCAAAACACATGCAATTTAATCAAATTAAACTAAACAAATCATTCACATTGAATTACAGTAATCTATCATAGAGTTATATAATTTAAGATTCCTCTTACCTATAGAACTCTACAGATATGTCAAATCAAATCAGCCTTGATAACCCAATCATACCTTTTAAAGAAATTTCCATACCTTCATGAATAAGTTCTAAGAAACTTTGGCTTAAAAAAATGATGCAACTTCCACCATATTACATTTTAAATATATACTCAAAGATTGTAGGATAATTTAAAGATAATTCTATCCACTGATTTCAACTTAACAAGAATTTTTACTGTTGAAAAGTGACATTTATTCAGTGTATATTGTACCAGTTATCAACAAGTTGACTCATCTCCAAATCTGGTCTTTTATTTTCTCTTTGATTATGTAGCTGGGGGCTTCCCAGGTGGCTCAGTGGTAAAGAATCTGCCTGCCAATGCAGGAGACACAAGAAAGGTGGGTTCAATTCCTGGATCAGGAAGATCTCCTGGACGAGGACTTGGAAACCCACTCCAGTAGTCTTGCCTGAAGAATCCCTTGAACAGAGGAGCCCGGTGGACAACAGTCTATAGGGTCTCAAAGAGTCAGACATGATTGAAGTGACTTAGCACAGCACAGCACAATGTAGCTGGAGTGTATAATATTCTTTTTCGTATCCAGAAAAAATGTTATACTTGTTGGTAGACGGTAGCACAGGGGCATTAGAGATTATAGTTCTATTTTTTTCTCCCTTCCTTCTTCCAATATGCTATCTAGTTTTGTCCATGCTGAATCGATGTCTTCTTTCAGCAGTCATTCTCCAGCCAGGAGCAAGTGGTAAATCCTCCTAAACAATTTCCCCCAAACATACATTCCACTTTCACATAGCTTCTAGTGGTAAGTGGCACCTTGTGTGAACACTTTAGAATTGTGAATAAAGTGAAACTTCCAAAGGCAGCTAGTGAGTTCTACAGGTACGACAATTCTGTATCCAGATATATTCGAGTGATGTTTTTCTGACCAACTATCTCATACCCTTGAGAGTCTTTCTAACAACTTTTCCATAAGAAAACCTGTTTCACTATTGACTTCTTAAGTTAACAGGAATTCTCACAACACACTTACTTGCCAATTTGCCAGAATCCTAGAAGGCTTTCTCTGTTTATAGCATCCCTCTAATAGACTATGAACCAACTCTTACTTAGCCCAACTCTGCTAGTTTCTTAACTATCTAGTGAGTTTTAACCACACTCTACCCAGTGAAGTCTGAATTCTAGCCTGTAGAACATTTGTTTTTCTTTCCAAGATTGTTAGTTTCTTATTTCTTTATTTTTCTTTTACCTGTTATTTTAATCCCTGGATAATATGTATTTTTATTAAAATTTCTGTTCTCTGTTTATGAAACTCTGGCTAAAACATAATTGATAATAGAAGTGGTTCCTAGAGACTGACCCAAAGGATGAAGTTTCAGGAATGTTTTGGTCATGGCATTCGGCTGATCTCCTTGCCAATAGGAAATGGAATGCTTGTAATCCATTTTATCACAGTCAATCAAGCTACCAGGTGTAGCTGTTTGTGAATGTGAAAATCCAAATGGCTATTGCATTTGACTTTTGTGGAAATAACATTAAGACTATGTTATAGACAGTCTTTTTAGAGCACTTGATAAAGCACTTTGATAAAGCAAAAATGCAAACTGAAGTCCATTAATTTTCAGACCAGACATGATGTAATAATGACCAAATATCCTTCATGACAGTCCTGAAATGATCCAGTATTTTTTGCAAACACGAAGCTCATATTTTGAAAACAAAACACAAAGCTTAATTTTTAAGGTTACAGAATTAAACTATAGTTGAATTCACAGTTACATCATTTTTTATATAAAATTTAGGTCACTTCTTGGCAAATAACTGGATCTTAAAAACTGGATGAAGACATTCTTGTTAGGCTCAAATAAAATTGACACTGTGAACTCCCAAGTCACTCTGAGTCTCAGTTATCAGTGGAAGCAGTATACTTCCCAGCATTTGAGATTATCTTTTCTCTGACTGAAGACCCTGTGATAACATCAACTGGGGCAGCCCGTCTTGAAAAATGACAATGTCTCTTAGGACCCACAAAAAGTCTATTCTGTTGCCACTGGAACCATGACTAGAATAAAATTTACCATGTTCAAGGTGTACAAAATCTAACCCAAGAACAAACAGCATGCATACAAAAAGTCATTGAAACATACTGTGGGTAGCATCTTCACTCATGGAAATCTCTGTGGTAGCTCTTGTTTGTATGTAAGGCATAACTGTACGGGATGGTACTATTGAATTGGGCTCCCTAATTCCAATGAGATTACATAATCCTAAAATAATAGAATGCAAGTGACAGCTTTTACCCACCAAAGCAGGTAGGTACTTATAAGGGGAATTTGGGGTGAATTGGTATCAGTATGCCTTGGGTTACAGATATCTTTATTGTTGGCTAATTTATTAAGGTGCTTTTAGGGATGAAAGAGATGCACAATTTTACTCAATTAACACTGATATCTATAGCAGAAAAACAGAGTTCCATCAGCCAATAAATCTGGCTTGAGTCACCATATAATAGAGTTGTAGCTTTGTAACCAATGCCAAAATTTGAGTCAATTAATAGACACAAAGAATCTTGAATGAAGGGAAGATTGGGTGCTCTTGAAATAGGATCCTAAAACTTTGCCACAAGTTCACACTAGAAATTTTATTCCAAACTTTCCCCAGTAAAAAAGGAGAGTGACAGGGCATTGGGGAAAGAGAACTTGTCAGAACTTACTGAGATTACTAGACACTAATTTTGAATTAAAACTGACACCTGGGAACAGAAGACACCACTGTGGTTGAACAGCCAAGCCCTACATAAGCCAGTACTTATGAAGACTCAGGTACGTGAAAGTTGTGACATAAATTTCCTGAAAAGATAAGATCTATTCACAGAGACCTTTATATATTGTGCTGTCTTTCCCACAGACACAATATATGAGTCTGGAAGTCAATGGTAGGAAATGGAAGTGGCTTCTCTTAATGTTACATCAAATAACCAATTTGCAAAATTTTCTTTCTGTTCTAGTGACACTGAGTTTTGCTTTGCTTCTTGAATGTTTAATTATCCAAGGAGAGAACCCTGGTAGCAGGGAACACAGTAAGAATTCTCTTGAATTGTAAGATGAAACTTAGCCATTGTTGGCTCCTTATAGCAGAGAAACCAACAGATAGAAAAATGGCTTTCTCACATTAAAGAAATAGAGGAATTGATTTTGATTACTAAGGAGAAAGTGGAATAAAGAGCACTACAACTGGAAGCCAGGGCATTCTCTGGGTGCCTCTTAACTCTTCCATGCTCAGTAATAAAGGTAAATGGAAAATTACAGTAACCTTCCTGCACAGATGGGATATTTGAGTACTTGGGTCATTGCTTAACTCATATTTGGATTATTCCATTGGGTTTGGTTTATTCTATTCCATTAATAAGTTGATGTTTTTGAGGATTGTGGAGGAAATACAGAATGGATGGTGAATAAGAAACCATAAATATTATTTTTAATTAAGGAAATAAAAATTATAGTAGTTTTTCATATTGTTTTTCATATATATGTTTTACTTATTATGTGAAAAATTTTCTTCTCTCTTATTAAAAAAAGTATATAAAAGTTACTGCAGGTTATCTGACAATTTAGTGTTAGCTAACAATATTCACCCTGTATATTGTCACCCTGCTTATTTAACTTATATGCAGAGTACTTCATGTGAAATGCTGGGCTGGAGGAAGCACAAGCTGGAATCAAGATTGCCTGGAGAAATATCAATAACTTCAGATATACAGATGACATGAACTTTATGGCAGAAAGTGAAGAAGAACTAAAAAGCCTCTTGATAAAAGTGAAAGAAGAGAGTGAAAAAGTTAGCTTAAAGCTCAACATTTAGAAAACTAAGATCATGGCATCTGGTCCCATCACTTCACAGCAAATAGATGGGGAAACAGCGGAAACAGTGGCTGACTTTATTTTTCTGGGCTCCAAAATCACTGCAGATGGTGACTGCAGCCATAAAATTAAAAGATGCTTACTCCTTGGAAGGAAAGTTATGACCAACCTAGACAGCATGTTGAAAAGCAGAGACATTACTTTGCCAACAAATGTCCGTCTAGTCAAGGCTATGGTTTTTCCAGTGGTCATGTATGGATGTGAGAGTTGAACTATAAAGAAAGCTGAGCACAGAATTGATGCTTTTGAACTGTGTTGTTGGAGAAGACTCTTGCAAGTCCCTTGGACTGCAAGGAGATCCAACTAGTCCATCCTAAAAGAGACCAGTCCTGGGTGTTCATTGGAAGGACTGATATTTAAGCTGAAACTCCAATACTTTGGCCACCTGATGCGAAGAGCTGACTTATTGGAAAAGACCCTCATGCTGGGAGGGATTGGGGGCAGGAGAAGAAGGGGACAACAGAGGATGAGATGGCTGGATAGCATCACCAACTCAATGGACAGGGGTTTGGATCAACTCCAGTGTTGGTAATGGACAGGGAGGCCTGGCGTGCTGCGATTCATGGGGTCGCAAAGAGTCGGACATGACTGAGTGGCTAAATTGAACTGAACAATATTCAGAGGGCTTTGAGTGTGACAGAATTTGAGAAACAATCAATAAAGCCACAATAATGGATGCAATGATGATTGGGACTGTGCATCTTCACATTTTCAGAAAATGGTGAGAATGTCTCTATTTGTAAGAAATGTAGCTGTATGTTTTTAGGTGAAAGTTTTGAGTTGTGTGTTTCAGTAGGGAAGTTTACAAATATATAGAATGGTACATTTAAAAGCTGGGTAGCTAAATAGCCAAGAGTGTCTGTTAGCCATTAACTCATTGCCTCTTTGTTATGTGACAACAGAATTGGACCGTGTAATTATTATTATTAATATTTTTTTTTTCCCACAGCCAGTTAAATGTTAAATCCTATTAGTATGAGTTCTAAAAAGATTTTCTCTTCCTGGTTCCCATGGATAGGCTCTTTTGGTGTGCTCTTAGTGTATTTATGTTATTATTTAGCAATATGTTTGTGGCCAGCAGTAAGAGGTACCTCCTCATCTTCTTCAGGCACACTCTTCCCCACCTGAATTGTTCTCAAAGATAAGAGCCACTTCAGCATGAAAGGATTTGGCAAGAGATCAATGGCATTGCTAAGGACATTGCTTGCCCACATTTTCCAAGTGACAGCTTCCACAAGCTCAATATTAAACTCCTCTCCAGCCCTGAGGATTTCTGGTAGCTTTCTGGTGAATTTAGAAACTGCTTTTAGCCGGCTTTTCATCAAATTTAGAGCAACTGCACTGGCAGCAGCTAGGGAATCATAACATTATTCCATCAGTTGTGTCTCCACTTGCCAGCTACCAATTCTGGCCAGAAACAGTAGAAAATGTCTCCACCTTTCTGTTGGCTTCAACCACCCCCCACAAAGAGGTCTGATGTAATCCCAGGCCAACTGAGACCTTTTCCTTTCACTGTATTACTTTCTTAGGTATTCTCACTCAGACCTAAAATATTCTTTAGGGTTCTCTTTTTCTCTTCCACTTAAGCAATTTCCTATCATTCTAATCCACTGTTAATAACTATATTAAATTCCCCTTGTTCAAATTAAAGGGTAGATTCTCTCACTTTACTGGGGCCTAATTCATAAATACAGTAAATAAACATTTTGCAGAATTTACTAGCAAAGAGCTGATTGTGTAGATAACAGATGACACTACATAAATGGTAGCACGAAACATGAAGTATGTTCTCATTACAGCACATGACATATTGTAGAAGCATCATATGTAGTTCTATCGACTTGTTTCACTTTCAAAGTCCAAGGTAACTTTACCCCATGTTGCTGGAAGTATGAATTTAGGATTCTATTAAGTGCAGTGCTAAATGACTGAAGGTAAACACTAGATGGTACATAGGTGACATAAGGTCAGAACATATTTAGAAATAAAGGTGTAGCAAATATTTGATATCATTTTACCTGTTACAAAGCAAAAAGGGAAAACCATAAATACATATCTTCTTGCTCATAGCATGGAATGCTTTACATGGAAAATACTAATATGCTCGTATAAAATGAAATTCTGCTTGGCATCTGATGGGGAGCCAGATTTCTAAATGAAATGTGCATATAATTTCCCTTTGTAAGTACCCCTTTCCCTTTCCTGAATGACTACTTTTGAGGGAGATATGTTTGCCTTTGTAAGTCTTTTGGTCACAAGGTTGATTTTTCACAACTGATGTAAATGACAAGCCTTAGACTCATCATTAAGTCTAGTTTTTCAGACTACCAGTCACATCTTTCAGTCACATATCTTTCTATCCACTACCAGAGAATGACTATCCACTATCAGAACATGTTTCACATTTTATAGAGAGTACATACAATGGAAAAAAAAATGTTAAAAGTGTACAAGTCTGAGCAAAGTAAACATGTTAAGGACTTTAAAATGTTTATGCACATGCTACAGGCCTTTCTAACCTTTATCAATTAAATGTGAGATTTTGGCCTTATAGAAGAGGAAGCATAACCATGGGTAATGTGTTTCCTTGATCAAGTTCAGTTTAGTTCAGTCGTTCAGTTGTGTCCGACTCTCAGCGACCCCATGGGCTGCTGCATGCCAGGCCTCCCTGTCCATCATCAACTCCTGGAGTTTCTCAAGTTCATGTCCATTGAGTCGGTGATGCCATCCAACCATATCATCTTCTGTCGTCCACTTCTTCTCCAGCCTTCAATCTTTCCTAGCATCAGGATCTTTTCAAATGACTCAGTTCTTTGCATCAGGTGGCCAAAGTATAAGAGTTTCAGCTTCAACGTCAGTCCTTGCAGTGAATATTCAGGACTGATTTCCTTTAGGATGGACTGGTTGGATCTCCTTGCAGTCCAAGGGACTCTCAAGAGTCTTCTCCAACACCACAGTTCAAAAGCACCAATTCTTCAGCACTCAGCTTTCTTTATAGAAAGAAAGAAATATATATTGCCAACTCTCACATCCATACCTAACTACCAGAAAAACCATAGCCTTGACTAGACAGACCTTTGTTGGCAAAGTAATGTCTCTGCTTTTTAATATGCTGTCTAGGTTGGTAATAGCTTTTATCCCAAGGAGTAAGTGTCTTTTAATTTCATGGCCACAGTCACCATCTGCTGTGATTTTGTAGCCCCCCAAAAATAAAACCTGTCACTGTTTCCACTGTTTCCCCATCTATTTGCCATGAAGTGATGGGACCAGATGCTATAATCTTATTTTTCTAAATGTTGAGCTTTAAGCCAACTTTTTCATTCTCTTCTTTCACATTTGTCAAGAGGCTCTTTAGTTCTTGATTAAGGAGGTACCCAAAAGAGAACATCAAGGTAAGGCTGTCTGAAAATAGCACTTTCAGAAGCTAGAATAGTGAGTCCTTTGTTCCTGGAGGTACATCCAGGTGATGCATCACAGCATTCTCTTAGCATGCATGAAGGCAGAAACATGCTTCTGGGGTCAATAATAGGGTGCCTTTGTTCCCAGATGGGTAATCACTTATCCTCATGGATGATTCTAGCCACACACAGGGAAGCCCAGGCTTACAACAATTCTATGGTTAACAACTTCTGACACAGACATCAAGTTCATCTTTCTATGACCTTTTCTTGACCCTGTATTTGTGTGAATGCCTGTTAATGTGTCATGTACATGTTTTGGGGGTATTTTTTGACCTATGTAGAAGGTTTTGCTGTTATGATCAGCCAGGCACTTGTTACTTATATAGAAATTATCAGATGTGGCTTAATGCAACTCTCTACTTTAATAGAAACATTATTTAAGAATGTTAAATAAGCTGCATTTAGCTTTCGGTGTACTGTTACCTACTTTTCACCTTTTACCGACTCCAATATTTGATTCCTATTTTTCAGAGCTATTATCTATTTGATTTTTGTTTTTATCCTAACTTCACTACTTATTATTTTCTGTTACTTTTGTTACATATAATGAAAGGGAGTGGCTGCAATATGTGCTCAGTCAATCCTCTTAGAAGGTGTAGTAGATGCTTTCATATGATTGTATTCATCCATTACTAATGAACTTAAAATATATATATATATCAATATTTTTAAAGTAATTTTAGCATATAAATAATATTTTTAAAATAATTTTAGAAATTTTCAGCCTTGAGTCTCTAAGGAAATTTCACATTCTGTTGTAATTCCTGAGTTTCAAATTCAGTGATTTTAATTTGTCTGCATGCATTTTTAAAACTCAGCAAATCATTGCCCTAAAAAATTCTACTTCTTTAAAAAATAAGTAATAATTTTCTTTGATACCTTTCTCTCTTTAACTTTCATAATTTAGCACCCTTTATAAGTAGCATTTAAATTGTTGTTATACTTTGAATGCTAAATGCCTGCAATTTAGCTTTATATACTCTTTCAAAAAATACTGTATTTAAAAGGAAATTTGTGATCCCTTAAGTGACTTGCTTTTGTGCCTTTTTATCACTTTATGATTGTATTTACTGTTTTCACTTTGGGAGCTAAAGATTAAAATTATTTACTTTGAAATTATTATCATTTTATATAACACCATTTTCAAATAAATTGTTCATAAATGTTATAGTTATTTTTAATACCTTATTTTTATTCTGTGAACTTTGAAATAGAAGAAAAGATAGCAAATATCTGTAATAATTTAAATAGAAGTATGTTTATAAAACTTAAAATTTTAGACAGCTTTATTTAATCAATGGTATCCTCATTAAATGTCAATTGGAATATTGAGTATTACATGGAATTATGGCAGAGACTCAACAATAAGGAAAGCAAAAAAGAATGCAAATGCTATTGTTGATAATTTTAAGCAAATATATCATTATATTGTCAATTTTTCAAAATAAAACTAGCAATATCATTATTTTGAAAATTATCTTAATGGCCACTTTGCTTTAATTTTTTTCTGTTTACATTTCCTTCAGAATATATATATTTATCCATTCCATAGAGTAATGTTCACTGCTCTCCTGGTGTACCCAAGGCATGAAACTAGATGCGTTGGTGTATAAAACTGATTACTTAAAGTATAGTTAGTGGACTTAAATAAGCACAATACATAGGGATTATATCACCTATGTATCACTCAATGGACATGAGTTTGAGCGAGCTACAGGAGTTGGTGATGGACTGAGAAACCTGGTGTGCTGCAGTCCATGGGGGTGCAAAGAGTCAGACACAACTGAGCAACTGAACTGATCTGAACTGCACATAGGTATAGTGGAAATAGGCAAGAGGTATTAACAGCAAGCTCATGAAACAGTGCACAAAGCTAAAGGTCCAGAATTAATTTTATTTGTAGGTTTAAAATTATTTTTAGAGATGTTTGGGACTTTAGTTACACAGAATAGATAGTGCCATGGATGGTGGTAATAAAAACAATTTGCACAACAATCTAAGGTAGTGGAATTTAATAATTTGAGGTATGAAGAGGGAACAGTGAGGAGCGTGGTATCTACACAATTCTCTGAGCAGCCAACATCTTCTAAAGGGTGACTTTGGTCATACTCTACTTATAATTAAAACTACATAATGGACTTATAAGAAAATAAACATTCTCATTAGCAAAAGCTTGCCTGCTTTCAAACAGTTTAGAGTGAGGAAGATATTAACATATTGGAACAAAATAGAAGTGCTTATTCCACAGCATCATATATGTAATACTGAATTGCACACAATGAAATAATTTCAGATTAATTTTATGTTTTATAAAATTTACCTCATTAAAAAATTAGAGTTGTGAAATACAACTATCATGACCTCTTGCTTTGGTCCAAGATCTCAAATATCTATAGTTGAAAAGTTCCTCACTTCCTTTATTTTTTTCAAGGCTATGTGACTGACATCCTGGAGAGTGAAGTCAAGTGGGCCTTAGGAAGCATTACTAGGAACAAAGCTAGTGGAGGTGATAGAATTCCTACCGAGCTATTTAAAATCCTAAACGATGGGCTGTTGAAGTGCTGCACTCAATATCCCAACAAATTTGAAAAACTTAGCAGTGGCCACAGGACTGGAAAAGGTCAGTTTTCACTCCAATCCCAAAGAAGGGCAGTGTTAAAGAATGTTCAAACTCCCAAACAAATGCACTCATTTTACACGCTAGCAAGGTAATGGCTCAAAATCCTTCAACCTAGTCTTCAATAGTACGTGAACCGAGAACTACCAGATGTACAAGCTGGATTTAGAAAAGGCAGAGGAACCAAAGATCAAATTGCCAACATCTGCTGGATCACAGAAAATGCAAGAGAATTCTAGAAAAACTTCTGCTTCATTGACTACCCTAAAGTATTTGACTGTGTGTATCACAAGAAACTGTGGAAAAGTTTTAAGGGGATGGGAATACCAGTCCACCTGACCTACCTCTTGAGAAACCTGCATGCAGGTCAAGAAACAACAGTTAGAATCAAACTGGTTCCAAATTGGGAAAGGAGTACATTAAGGTTGCATATTGTAATCTTGCTTATTCAAATTATATGCAGAGTACATCATACAAAATGCTTGGCTGGATGAATCTGAAGCTGGAATCAAGATTTTTGGTAGAACTATCAAAAACCTCAGATATGCAGGTGATAAACAGCCTAATGGCAGAAAGCAAATAGGAATTAAAGAGCGTCTTGATGAAAGTAAAAGAAAACAGTGAAAAAGCTGGCTTAAAGTTCAACATTCAAAAAATCAAGTTCATGGCATCTTTCTCCATCATTTCATGGCAAAGAGATGGGGAAAAACAGTGACAGACTATTATCTTAGACTCCAAAATTCCTGTGTTCATGGACTGCAGCCATGAAATTAAAAGACACTTGTTCCTTGGAAGAAAAGCTATGGGTATGCCAAAACTAGACAACATATTAAAGAGCAGAGACATCACTTTGCTGACAAAGGTCCATATAGTCAATGATACTGTTTTTCCAGTAATCATGTATGAATGTGAGAATTGGACCATAAAGAAGGCTGAGCATCAAAGAATTGATGCTTTTTAACTGCGGTGTTGGAGAAGACTCTTGCAAGTCCTGTGGACTGCAGGAGATCAAACTAGTCAATGCTAAAGGGAATCAGTCCTGAATATTCACTGGATGGGTTGATGCTGAAACTGATGCTCCAAGACTTTGGCCACTTGATGCAAAGAGTCAACTCACTGGGAGACACTCTGATGCTGAGAAAGATTGAAGGTGGGATAAGAAAGGAGATGAGATGGTTAGATGGACTCATCTACTTAATGGATATGACTTTGAGCAACCTCGCCAAGGACAGGGAAGTCTACCATGGTGCAGTCCATTACAGTTGCAAAGAAAGAGTTTGTCATGATTTAGAAATTCAACAACCACAACGCGACTGAAATTGTCCAAAAGTGATTCTCCTTTACCAGTGAACTTAATCATACAATCAAATATTTAAAGAAATCTTTGAATGTAAATTTCTGATACTCCAGGTGCCCATAAAATTTCTGAACTCATAGTTTAGACTAGAATAATGCAAAGTAGGTCAATTATTCTATGACCTCCATCCATAGTTCATCAGGCAGTCTATCAGATCTAGCCCCTTAAATCTATTTCTCACTTCCACTGTACAGTCATAAGGGATTTAATTTAGGGCATACCTGAATGGACTCGTGATTTTCCCTACTTTCTTCTATTTCAGTCTGAATTTGGCAATAAGGAGTTCATGATCCAAGCCAAAGTCAGTGTCCAGTCTTGTTTTTCCTGACTATATAGAGTTTCTCCATCTTTGGCTGCAAAGAATATAATCAATCTGATTTTGGTGTCGACCGTCTGGTCATGTCCATGGGTAGAGTCTTCTCTTGTGTTGTTGGAAGAGGGTGTTTGCTATGACCAGTGTGTTCCCTTGGCAGAACTCTATTAGCCATTGCCCCGCTTCATTCTGTACACTAAGGCCAAATTAGCCTGTTACTCCAAGTGTTTCTTGACTTCCTACTTTTGCATTCCACTCCCCAATAATGAAAAAGACATCTTTTTGGGGTTGTTAGTTCTAGAAGGTCTTGTAGGTCTTCATAGAACTGTCCAACTTCAGCTTTTTCAGCTTTACTGGTCAGGGCATAGACTTGGAATACCATGATGTTGAATTGTTTGCCTTGGAAATGAACAGAGATCATTCTGTCGTTTTTGAGATTGCATCCAAGTACTGCATTTTGGACGCTTTTGTTGACTATGATGGCTACTCCATTTCTTCTAAGGGATTCCTGCACACAGTAGTAGATATAATGGTCATCTGAGTTAAATTCACCCATTCCAGTCAATGTTAGTTCACTGACTCCTAGAATGTCAGTGTTCACTCTTGTCATCTCCTGTTTGACCACTTCCAATTGGCCTTGATTCATGGTCCTAACATTACAGGTTCCTATGCAATATTGCTCTTTACAACATCAAACACTACTTCAATCACCAGTCCATTCACAACTGGATGTTGTTTTTGCTTTGGCTCCATCCCTTCATTCTTTCTGGAGTTATTTCTCCACTGATCTCCAGTAGCATATTGGGCACCTACCGATCTGGGGAGTTCATCTTTCAGTGTCTTATCTTTTTGCTTTTTCATACTGTTCATGGGGTTCTCAAGTCAAGAATACTGAAGTGGTTTGTTATTCCCTTTTCCAGTGGACCACATTTTGGCAGACCTCTCCACCATGACCTAGATCTGATAGACAGAGTGCCTGATGAACTATGGATGGAGATTTGTGACATTGTACAGGCGACAGGAATAAAGACCATCTCTAAGAAAAAGAAATGCAAAAAAGCAAAATGGCTGTCTGACGAGGCCTTAGAAATAGCTGTGAAAATAAAGGAAGGGAAAAGCAAAGGAGAAAAGGTAAGACATACCCATTTGAATGCAGAGTTCCAAAGAATAGCAAGGAGAGATAAGAAAGCCATCTTCAGTGATGGGCGGATTCATTTTGATATTTGGCAAAACTAATACAATTACGTAAAGCTTAAAAATAAAATAAAATTAAAAAAATAATAATTTGCATACAATAAATGCCAATTTTTACTCTGGAAAAAAAAAAAAAAAAAAACAGAGCAAAACAATAGAATGGGAAAGACTAGAGATCTCTTCAAGAAAATTAGAGATACCAAGGAAATATTTCATGCAAAGATGGGCACAATAAAGGACAGAAATGGTAGGGACTTAACAGAAGCATAAGATATTAAGATGTGGCAAGAATACACAGAAGAAATGTACAAAAAAGGTCTTCTTTATCCAGATAATCACAATGGTGTGATCACTCACCTAGAAACAGACATCCTGAAATGTGAAGTCAAGGGGGCCTTAGAAAGCATCACTACGAACAAAGCTAGTGGAAAATATGGAATACCAGTTGAGCTATTTCAAATCCTGAAAGATGACACTGTGAAAGTGCTTCACTCAATATGCCAGCAAATTTGGAAAACTCAGCAGTGGCCACAGGACTGGAAAAGGTCAGTTTTCATTCCAATCCCAAAGAAAGGCAATGCCAAAGAATGCTCAACTACCACACAATTGAACTCATCTCACAAGCTACTAAAGTAAGGCTTAAAATTCTCCAAGCCAGGCTTCAGCGATGCGTGAACCATGAACTTCCAGATGTTAAAGCTGGTTTTAGAAACGGCAGAGGAACCAGAGATCAAATTGCCAATATCTGCTGGATCATCGAAAAAGCAAGAGAACTCTAGAAAAACATCTATTTCTGCTTTATTGACTATGCCAAAGCCTTTGACTGTGTGGACCACAATAAACTGTGGAAAATTCTGACAGAGATGGGGATACCAGACCACCTGACTGAGAAACTTGTATGCAGGTAAGGATGCAACAGTTAGAACTGGACATGGAACAACAGACTGGTTCCAAATAGGAAAAGGAGTATGTCAAGGCTGTATATTGTCACCCTGCTTATTTAACTTATATGCAGAGTACATCATGAGAAACACTGGGTTGGAGGAAGCACAAGCTGGAATCAAGATTGCCGGGAGAAATATCAATAACCTCAGTTATGCAGATGACACCACCCTTATGGCAGAAAGTAAAGAGGAACATAAAAATCTCTTGATGAAAGTGAAAGAGGAGAATGGAAAAGTTGGCTTAAAGCTCGACATTCAGAAAATGAAGATCATGGCATCCAGTCCCATCACTTCATGGGAAATAGATGGGGAAACAGTGGAAACAAGGTCAGACTTTATTTTAGGGGGTTCCAAAATCACTGCAGATGGTGATTTCAGCCATGAAATTAAAAGATGCTTACTCCTTGGAAGGAAAATTATGACCAACCTAGACAGCATATTCAAAAGCAAAGACATTACTTTGCCAACAAAGGTCCATCTAGTCAAGGCTATGGTTTTTCCAGTGGTCATGTATGGATGTGAGAGTTGGACTATAAAGAAAGCTGGGCACCGAAGAACTGATACTTTTGAACTGTGGTGTTGGAGAAGACTGTTGCAAGTCCCTTGGGCTCCAAGGAGATACAACCATTCCATTCTAAAGGAGACCAGTTTCAGGTTTTCACTGGAAGGACTGATGTTGAAGCTGAAACTCCAATTCTTTGGCCACCTGATGCAAATAACTGACTCATTGGAAGAGAGCCTGATGCTGGGAAAGATTGAGGGCAGAAGGAGAAGGGGACGACAGAGAATGAGATGGTTGGGTGGCATCACCGACTTGATGGACAAGGGTTTGGATGAACTTCGGGAGTTGGTGATGGACAGGGTAGCCTGGCATGTTGTGGTTCATGGGGTCGCAAAGAATTGGACATGACTGAATAACTGAACTGAACTGATTCTCTGACCTAGAAGGGAAGAATATACATATGATAAAAGACAATCTCTTCAATAAATGGTGTTGTGAAAACTGAACAGCTACATACAAAATAATGAAACTAGACTACTTTCTTGTGTTATATATAAATGCAAATAAAAAATGAATTAAAAACCTAAAAGTAGGACTTGAAACCATAAAACTCTAGAAGAAAGCAAATAGTATGCTCTTTGACATGTATCTTAGCCATTTTTTTTTTCTTGGATCTGCAACTTCAGGAAAAGGCAACAAAAGGAAAAAAAATGGTGTGTGTGTGCGGGACTACATCATACTAAAAAGCTTTTGCATGGGAAAGGAAATCTCAACAAATTACAAAGCAGCTTACTGGTTGAGAAAATTGCTGGATATAATATGTCTGATTAGGAGTTAATATCCAAAATATATGAAGAACACATACAAGTCAATTTCAAAAAGACAAACTATAGAATTTAAAAACGGGCAGAGATAATTTTCCAAGGGAGACATACAGATGGCCTACAGAAACATGAAGGATACTCAACATAGCTAATTAGCTAGAAGATGCAAGTCAAAACCACAATGAATTACCACTTCACACATGTCAGAGTGGCTATTATGAAAAAGACCAGAAACAAAAGGGGTTGGTGGGAATGTCAAGAAAAAAGAATCCTTGTGCACTGTTGGCAGGAAAGCAAATGCTGCAACCACTATGAGAAAAAAATGGAGGTTCCTTTAAAAATGAAACTAACATAGTATCCATGATACTAGTTTTTTGAATGTTGAGTTTTAAGCCAGCTTTTTCACTCTCCTCATTTACTTTCATCAAGTGGCTCATTAGTTCTTAACTTTCTGTCATAAGGGTGGTGTCATCTACTTGTCTGAGGATTTTGATATTTCTCCCAGCAATTGTGATTTCAGGTTGTGATTTATCCAGTCTGGCATTTAGCATGATGTACTCTCCATATAAGTTAAATAAGCAGGGTGACAATCTACATACTTTACGTACTCCTTTCCCCATTTGGAACCCATCTGTTGTTCCATGTCCACTTCTAACTGTTGCTTGTTGATCTGCATACAGTTTTACTGGGGGCAAATAAGGTGGTCCAGTATTTCCATCTCTTTAAGAATTTCCCACAGTTTCCTGTGATCTACACACTAAAAAGTTTTGGCGTAGCCAATAAAGCAAAAATAGATTTTTTTTTCTGGAATTCTTTTGTTTTTTCTATGATCCAAAGAATGTTGGCAATTTGAGCTCTGGTTTCTCTGCCATTTCTAAATCCAACTTGAACAACTGCAAGTTCACAGTTCACAAATTGTTGAAGCCTGGCTTAGAGAATTTTGAGCATTATTTTGCTAGCGTGTGTGATGAGTGCAACTGTGTAGTAGTTTGAACATTCTTTGGCATTGCCTTTCTTTGGGACTGGAATGAAAACTGACCTTTTCCAGCCCTGTGGCCAATGCTGAGTTTCCCAAATTTGCTGGCATATTGAGTGCAGCATTTTATTTTTTATTTTTTTTATTTTTTTTAATTTAATTTTATTTTTAAACTTTACATAATTGTATTAGTTTTGCCAAACATCAAAATGAATCCGCCACAGGTATACATGTGTTCCCCATCCTGAACCCTCCTCCCTCCTCCCTCCCCATTCCATCCCTCTGGGTCATCCCAGTTTTTTTTAATTTATTTATTTTATTTGGAGGTTAATTACTTTACAATACTGTATAGGCTTTGCCATATATTGACATGAATTTGCCATGGGTTTACATGTGTTCCCCATCCTGAAACCCCCTCCCACCTCCCTCCCCATCCCATCCCTCTGGATCATCCCAGTGCACCAGCCCCGAGCACCCTGTATCATGCATAGAACCTTGACTGATGATTCGTTACACATATGATAACATACATGTTTCAATGTCATTCTCCCAAATCATCCCACCCTCGCCCTCTCCAACAGAGTCCAAAAGACTGTTGTATTCATCTGTGTCTCTTTTGCTGTCTAACATACAGGGTTATCATTACCATCTTTCTAAATTCCACATATATGTGTTAGTATACTGTATTGGTGTTTTTCTTTCTGGCTTACTTCACTCTGTATAATGGGCTCCAGTTTCATCCACCTCAATAAAACTGAGTCAAATCTATTCTTTTTAATGGCTGAGTAATATTCAATTGGGCATATGTACAGCAGCTTTTTTACCCATTTGTCTGTTGATGGGCATTTAGGTTGCCTCCATGCCCTGGCTATTATAAACAGTGCTGAGATGAACATTGGGGTACATGTGTCTCTTTCAATTCTGATTTCTTCAGTGTGTATGCCCAGCAGTGGGATTGCTGGGTAGATGGCATTTCTATTTCCAGTTTTTTAAGGAATTTCCACACTGCTCTCCATAGTGGCTGTACTAGTTTGCATTCCCACCAACAGTGTAAGAGGGTTCCATTTTCTCCACACCCTTTCCAGCATTTATTGCTTGTATACTTTTGGATCACAGCCATTCTGACTGGTGTGAAATGGTATCTCATTGTGGTTTTGATTTGCATTTCTCTAATAATGAGTGATGTTGAACATCTTTTCATGTGTTTGTTAGCCATCTGTATGTCTTCTTTGGAGAAATGTCTGTTTAGTTCTTTGGCCCATTTTTTGATTGGGTCGTTTATTTTTCTGGAATTGAGCTACAGGAGTTGCTTGTATATTTTTGAGATTAATTCTTTGTCAGTTGCTTTGTTTGCTATTATTTTCTCCCATTCTGAAGGCTGTCTTTTCACCTTGCTTATAGTTTCCTTTGTTGTGCAGAAGCTTTTAATTTTAACTAGGTCCAATTTGTTTATTTTTGCTTTTATTTCCAATATTCTTGGAGATGGGTCATAGAGGATCCTGCTGTGATTTATGTCGGATAGTGTTTCGCCTATGTTTCCTCTAGGAGTTTTATAGTTTCTGATCTTATGTTTAGATCTTTAATCCATTTTGAGTTCATTTTTGTGAATGGTGTTAGAAGGTTTTCTAGTTTCATTATTTTGCGAGCGGTTGACCAGTTTTTCCAGCAACACTTGTTAAACAGATTGTCTTTACTCTGTTGTATATTTTGCCTCCTTTGTTGAAGATAAGGTGTCCATAGGTGCATGGATTTATCTCTGGGCTTTCTATTTTGTTCCATTGATCTATATTTCTGTCTTTGTGCAAGTACCATACTGTCTTGATGACTGTGGCTTTGTAGTAGAGACTGAAATCAGGCAGGTTGATTTCTCCAGTTCCATTCTTTCTCAAGATTGCTTTGGCTATTCAAGGTTTTTTGTATTTCCATACAAATTGTGAAATTATTTGTTCTAGTTCTCTGAAAAATACTTTTGGTAGCTTGATAGGGATTGCATTCAATCTATAGATTGCTTTGGGTAGTATACTCATTTTCACTATATTGATTCTTCCAATCCATGAACATGGTGTATTTCTCCATCTATTTGTGTCCTTTTTGATTTCTTTCACCAGTGTTTTATAGTTTTCTTTATATAGGTCTTTTGTTTCTTTAAGTATATATATTCCTACGTATTTTATTCTTTTCATTGTGATTGTGAATGGAATTTTTTCCTTAATTTCTCTTTCTGTTTTCTCATTGTTAATATATAAGAATGCAAGGGATTTCTGTGTGTTTATTTTATATCCTGCAACTTTACTATACTTGTTGATTAGTTCTAGTAAGTTTCTGGTGGAGTTTTAGAGTTTTCTATGTAGAGGATCATGTCATCTGCAAAGAGTGAGATTTTTACTTCTTCTTTTCCAATTTGGATTCCTTTTATTTCTTTTTCTGCTCTGATTGCTGTGGCCCAAACTTCCAAAACTATGTTGAATAGTAGTGGTGAGAATGGGCGCCCTTGTCTTGTTCCTGATTTTAGGGGAAATGCTTTCAATTTTTCACCATTGAGGATAATGTTTGCTGTGGGTTTGTCATATATAGCTTTTATTATGTTGAGGTACGTTCCTTCTATTACTGCTTTCTGGAGGGTTTTTATCATAAACGATAAATTTGTTAATGTGGTGTATTACATTGATTCTTTTGTGGATATTGAAGTATCCTTGCATCCCTGGGATAAAGCCCACATGGTCATGATGTATTATGGTCATGATGATTTTAATATGTTGTTGGATTCGGCTTGCTAGAATTTTGTTAAGGATTTTTGCATCTATGTCTATCAGTAGCATTTTAAAGGCATCATCTCTTAGAATTTGAAACAGCTCAACTGGAATTCCATCGCCTCCACTAGCTTTGTTCCTAAGGCCCACTTGACTTCACATTCCAGAAAGTCTGGCTCTAAATGAGTGATTCAAAAAACGAACATCATGGCATCCAGTCCCATCACTTTATGGCAAAGAGATGAGGAAACAATGGAAACAGTGAGAGATGTTATTTTCTTGGGCTCCAAAATCACTGCAGATGTTTACTGCAGCCATGAAATTAAAAGACGCTTACACCTTGGAAAAAAAATCTATGACTAACCTAGATAGCATATTAAAAAGCAGAGACATTACTTTGTGGACAAAGGTCCATCTAGTCAAAGCTATTGTTTTATCAGTAGTCATGTATGAATGTGAGAGTTGGACTATAAAGAAACTGAGTGCCAAAGAATTGATGCTTTTGAAATGTAGTGTTGGATAAGACCCTTAGGAGTCCCTTGCTGCAAGGAGATCCAACCAGTCCATCTGAACATTCATTCAGGACTGATGCTGAAGCTGAAATTCCAAAAAGGTGGCCACTTTATGTGAAGAACTGACTCATTGGAAAAGACTCTGATGCAAGGAAATATTGAAGGCAGGAGGAGAAGGGGATGACAGAGGATAAGATGGTTGGATGACATCACCAACACGATGGACATGAGTTTGAGCAAGCTGTGGAAGTTTGTGATGGACAGGGAAGCCTGATTTGATGCAGTCCATGGCATTGCAAAGAGTCAGACATGACTTAGGGACTGAACTGAACTGAACTGAACCATACTATCCAGTAATTCCACTTCTGGCTATTTACCTGAAGGATTTTTTTTTTTTTAATGAATGCATAAAGATATATGTTCCCAATGTTCATTTACAGAATTATTTACAATAGCTGAGATAGAAAGTGAAAGTCACTTAGTCGTGTACGACTCTTTGCAAACCTATGGACTATAGAGTCCATGGAATTCTCCAGGCCAGAATACTGAATTGGGTAGCTTTTCCCTTCTCCAGGGGATCTCCCCAACCCAGGGATTGAACCCAGGTCTCCTGCATTGCAGGCAGATTCTTTACCAACTGAGCTATTAGGGAATGGAAGTCACCTAAGTTTCCATAGGTAGATGAATGGATAAAGAAGCCTGATGTATATTTACAATGGGATATTACTCATCCTTAAAAAGAATGAAAGCATGCCATTTCCATCAATATGAATGGATGTTGTAGGTATTATGCTAAAGTAAAATAAGTCAGACAGAGAAAGATCAGTACCATATGATTCTACTTATATTTGGAATCTGAAAACAAAACAAACAAACAAAATTGAACAGAAACAGATTGATAGATCCAGAGGACAAACTAGTGGTTCCCAGAGAAGAAGGGGGTTGGGGGATAGGTAGAATATTTGAAGAGGATTAAGAGGTATAAAGTTCCAGTTATAATGTAAATAAGTCATGAGTACAAGATGCACAACATAGGAAATATAGTTAGTAATATTGTAACAACCTTATACGGTGACAGATAGTAACTATACTTATAGTGGTAATCATCTTGTAATATGCAAAAATAATGAAACACTAGTTGTACATCTGAAACTAGTATAATATTGTAAGTAATTTACACTTTTAAGTTAAAAACATATAACAATTAAATATATATATGTGTGCAGCCATGAAATTAAAAGACGCTTACTCCTTGGAAGGACAGTTATGACCAACCTAGATAGCATATTCAAAAGCAGAGGCATTACTTTGCAAACAAAAGTTCATCTAGTCAAGGCTATGGTTTTTCCTGTGGTCATGTATGGATGTGAGAGTTGGACTGCGAAGAAGGCTGAGCACTGAAGAATTGATGGTTTTGAAGTGTGGTGTTGGAGAAGACTCTTGAGAGTCCCTTGGACTGCAAGGAGATCCAACCAGTCCATTCTGAAGGAGATCAGCCCTGGGATTTCTTTGGGAGGCATGATGCTAAAGCTGAAACTCCAGTACTTGGGCCACCTCATGTGAAGAGTTGACTCATTGGAAAAGACTCTGATGCTGGGAGGGATTGGGGGCAGGAGGAGAAGGTGACGACAGAGGATGAGATGGCTGGATGGCATCACTGACTCGATGGATGGACGTGAGTCCCAGTGAACTTCGGGTTTTGGTGATGGACAGGGAGGCCTGGCGTGCTGCAATTCATGGGGTCGCAAAGAGTCGGACATGACTGAGCGACTGATCTGATCTGATCTGATGTGTGTATATATATACACACACATATATATGCTGCTGCTGCTAAGTTGCTTCAGTTGTGTCCGACTCTGTGCGACCCTGTAGATGGCAGCACACCAGGCTTCCCCATCCCTGGGATTCTCCAGGCAAGAGTACTGGAGTGGGGTGCCACTGCCTTCTCTGATATATATGCTAGCTTGTTTTTATTTCTTTATTTCTGGTATTTATTCAGACAGATGAAGCCACAAGAGAAATTAGCTTTTTTTTTCAGATGAAATCAAAGGGAAATGAGGAGTCAATGTCCAGATTAGTCACACAGATTGCCCATTTCAGTTTCTAGAACAGTACTGTCCAAAATAAACATAATGTAAGCCTCATAGATAATTTTAAATTTCTGGCAAGCACATTTCTTTAAGATAACTTCACAAAATATATAAAAATTATTTCAATGTGAAACCAAAATTAAATATCATTTAAGTATATTTATATTAAGTGTTTTAATTAATCATTCTTCAAATTATATAATTTGCACTTACAGTACATTGGATGTAAACAATTGACATTTCAATTACTCAATATCCACTGTGACTTGCTATTCAGTCACTAAGTTGTGCCTGGTACTTGTGTGACTGCATGGACTGTAGCCCACCAGGCTCATCTATCTATGGAATTCTCCAGGCAAGAATACTGGAGTAGGTTGCCAATTTTTCCCCAGGAGATCTTCCCAACCCAGGGATAGAACCAGAATCTCCTGCACTGGCAGGCAATTCTTTACCACTGAGCCACCTGGGAAGCTCAGCCACCATGGTCAGTGGTTATTTTATTTGTATAGTAAACAAGTAAAATATAGATCTGTAGTATATATTTGTAGTATAGCCCTACAAAACATGGGAAGCACTGATGGTTATATATTGCTGAAAATCGTTATTTAAAAAAAATGAAATATTTAAGCTTTCTAAAAGCCAGGCTTTTCTCTTCAAGAAAATTAGAGATACCATGGGAAAATTTCATGCAAAGATGGGCTTGATAAAGGACAGAAATGGTATGGACCTAACAGAAGCAGAAGATATTAATAAGAGATGGCAAGAATACACAGAAGAACTGTACAAAAAAGATCTTCATGACCAAGATAATCATAATGGTGGGATCACTCACCTAGAGCCAGACATCCTGGAATGTGAAGTCTAGTGGGCCTTAGGAAACATCACTATGAACAAGGATAGTGGAGGTGATGGAACTCCAGTTGAGCTATTTCAAATTCTGAAAGATGACACTGTGAAAGTGCTGCACTCAATACGCCAGCACATTTAGAAAGCTCAGCAGTGGCCACAGGACTACAAAAGGTCAGTTTTCATTCCAATCCCAAAGAAAGGCAATGCCAAAGAATGCTCAACTACCACACAATTGAACTCATCTCACAAGCTACTAAAGTAAGGCTTAAAATTCTCCAAGCCAGGCTTCAGCGATATGTGAACCGTGAACTTCCAGATGTTCAAGCTGGTTTTAGAAACGGCAGAGGAACCAGAGATCAAATTGCCAATATCTGCTGGATCATCAAAAAAGCAAGAGAATTCCAGAAAAACATCTATTTCTGCTTTATTGACTATGCCAAAGCCTTTGACTGTGTGGATCACAATAAACTGTGAAAAATTCTGAAAGAGTTGGGAATACCAGACCACCTGACGTGCCTCTTGAGAAACCTATATGTGGGTCAGGAAGCAAAAGTTAGAACTGGACATGGAAAAAACAGACTGGTTCCAAATAGGAAAAGCAGTACATCAAGGCTGTATATTGTCACCCTGCTTATTTAACTTCTATGCAGAGTACATCATGAGAAATGCTGGGCTGGAAGGAGCACAACCTGGGATTAAGATTGCCAGGAGAAATATCAATAACCTCAGATATGCAGATGACACCACCCTTATGGCAGAAAGTGAAGAGGAACTAAAAAGCGTCTTGATGAAAGTGAAAGAGGAGAGTGAAAAAGTGGGCTTAAAGCTCAGCATTCAAAAAACTAAGATCAAGGCACCAGTCCCATCACTTCATGGTAAATAGATGGGGAAACAGTGGAAACAGTGTCAGACTTTATTTTTGGGGGGCTCCAAAATCACTGCAGATGGTTATTGCAGCCATGAAATTAAAAGACACTTACTCTTTGGAAGAAAAGTTATGACCAACCTAAATAGCATATTCAAAAGCAGAGACATTACTTTGCCAACAAAGGTCTGTCTAGTCAAGGCTATGGTTTTTCCAGTGGTCATGTATGGATGTGAATGTTGGATTGTGAAGAACGCTGAGTGCCGGAAAATGGATACTTTTGAACTGTGGTGCTGGAGAAGACTCTTGAGAGTCACTTGCACTGCAAAGAGATCCAACCAGTCTATTCTAAAGGAGATCAGTTATGGGTGTTATTTGGAAGGACTGATTCTAAAGTTGAAACTCCAGTAATATGGGCACCTCATGCAAAGAGCTGACTCATTGGAAAAACCCCGATGCTGGGAGGGATTGGGAGCAGGAGGAGAAGGCGACGACAGAGGATGAGATGACTGGATGGCATCACGGACTCAATCGACATGAGTGTGGGTGAACTCCGGGAGTTGGTGATGGACAGGGAGGCCTGGCTTGCTGCAATTCATAGGGTTGCAAAGAGTCAGACAAGACTAAGTAACTGAACTGAACTGAACTGAAAAGCCAGGCCTATTTTAATGTTCAGCATTATCATATACCATTGGTAGAAATACCTCAATATATAATTAAAAATTAGCCTTTATTTTCTCAAGAAGTAAGAAACTTCTGCCTTTTTTCCTTCTGACTTGAGAGTGCAGGAAATTATATGAATCATGAAGAAAGCACACAGTAACAGACTGGTTGTGTTTTGGCTACATAACCTGCAGACTTAAATTCTGAGGCAGATGAGCATTAAGGTAACTGAAACTCTAAAAATATTTTAGTGTCATTCAGGGTGAATTTATGACAAAAGCATGGATGAAACAAAAAGAGCTGTACTACATGGGTAGACAGATAACAATGAATGTCAGTAGATTAAATTTTAATAAAAGTTTTTGTAGTATTTTGTGAATACAAAAATAACATATTTCTGCGAGTAATGAAGATGGTCACTCACTAAATTGAAGGTCAATGTCCTACTGAGCACTATCTGGAGAGGGGCAATGGAAACAGATAACCAAGGTTAATAAATGGCCAGTCTTAATCCCAAAGACAAGATGAAGTGTGTGTACACAGGAAGTCTGCAGGTGAAGTATGCCAACGAGGGAGGACCAAATAACTTTCCTGAATCCAAGGACAGCAACAACTTAACCTCTTTCTCTCTTGAAAACAAAAATGAAAATACCCTGTAGCCTGACCAGACTGTCCTGCAGTGGGGATACAGGTCTACACAGACGACAATGCATAGACCAGAATTCAAATGACAGCATTTATTTCCAGTTACAGACAAAATTATAGAATCCTTTTATCCAATCAGTTCAGTTCAGTTCAGTCATTTGGTCATGTCCGACTCGTTGAGACCACATTAATCGCATTACGCCAGGCCTCCCTGTCTATCACCAACTCCCGGAGTTCACCCAAACTCAAGTCCATCAACTCAGTGAAGTCATCCAGCCATCTCATCCTCTGTTGTCCCCTTCTCCTCCTGCCTTCAATCCCTCCCAGCATCAGGGTCCTTTCCAATGAATCAATTCTTCGCATGAGGTGGCCAAAGTATTGGAGTTTCAGCCTCAGCATCAGTCCTTCCAATGAACACAGAGGACTGGTCTCCTTTAGGATGGACTGGTTGGATCTCCTTGTAGTCCAAGGGACTCTCAAGAGTCTTCTCCAACATCACAGTTCAAAAGCATCCATTTTTCAGCGCTCAGCTTTCTTCACAATCCAACTCTCACATCCAAACATGACCACTGGAAAAACCATAGCCTTGGCTAGATGGACATTTGTTGTCAAAGTAATGTCTCTGCTTTTTAATATGCTGTCTAGGTTGGTCATAACTTTCCTTCCAAGGAGTAAGCATCTTTTAATTTCATGGCTTCAATCACCATCTGCAGTGATTTTGGAGCCCCCAAAATTAAAGTCTGACACTGTTTCCACTGCTTCCCCATCTATTTCCCATGAAGTTATGGGATGGATGCCATGATCTTAGTTTTCTGAATGTTGAAATTTAAGCCAACTTTTCCCCTCTCCTCTTTCACTTTCATCAAGAGGCTTTTTAGCTCCTCTTCACTTTCTGCCATAAGGGTGATGTCATCTGCATATCTGAAGTTACTGATATTTCTCCTGGCAATCTTGATTCCAGCTTCTGATTCATCCAGCCCAGCATTTCTCATGATGTACTCTGCATAGAAGTTAAATAAGCAGGGTAACAATATACAGCCTTGATTTACTCCTTTTCCTGTTTGGAACCAGTCTGTTGTTTCATGTCCAGTTCTAACTGTTGCTTCCTGAACTGCATACATATTTCTCAAGAGGCAGGGTATTCCCTGCCTGGTATTCCCATCTCTTTCAGATTTTTCCACAGTTTATTGTGATCCACACAGTCAAAAGCTTTGGCATAGTCAATAAAGCAGAAATAGATGTTTTTCTGGAGTTCTCTTGCTTTTTTGATGATTCAGCAGATGTCGGCAATTTGATCTCTGGTTCCTCTGCTGTTTCTAAAACCAGCTTGAACATCTGGAAGTTCATGGTTCATGTATTACTGAAGCCTGGCTTGGAGAATTTGGGGCATTACTTTACTAGCGTGTGAGATGAGTGCAATTGTGCGGTAGTTTGAGCATTCTTTGGCATTGCCTTTCTTTGGGATTGGAATGAAAACTGACCTTTTTCAGTCCTGTGGCCACTGCCGAGTTTTCCAACATATACCATTAAAAAAACACATAAATAAAACAGAAGCAAAAACAAAATAGAAAGTTCCTCAAGAGACATGTTTATTTGCCGGGGGGGAGGGGAAAGGGAGAGAGAGAGAGACTTTTAATACCCAAAGAGACTTGAATAATAAGTAAGTTAAAGTGTCCTCCCACAAACTCTAGTGCCCTGAGGTTTAAAAACTTAAGAAGAAACAAAATTATACAACATTTCTGCAAGTTTGTGTGTGTATTTGTCACCGTACTATGCATCTATATGCTGTTATTCTGGATTATTGTTAAGTATTGCTCAATAGAAGGATTTTCAGTCTTCTATTTGAGCAAGACTCAGAGCCTTCAATTCATTCTTTATAAAAATTTGAAGAGCCAGCAGAAACTCCACTGTCAGATGGGAACATATTCAAAGCATCATCTTAGTCTTTTTCTTCTGTATGACATGGCTTCCCTTGTAGCTCAGTCAGGAAAGAATCTACCTGCAGTGCAAGAGACCCAGGTTTGATTCCTGGGTTGGGAAATCTCCTGGAGAAGGAAATGGCAACCCACTTCAGTATCCTTGCCTTGAGAATCCTATGGCCAGAGGAGGCTGGCAGGCTACAGTCCATGGGGTAATGACAGTCGGACAGTACTTAAAGACTAAACCACCACCACTAGGCATTGACAACTGTCAATGTTGAAACTGCTGAACTCCTCTAGAAATTCATATCTTAGAGGCCCTCAGTCACACATATGCTCCTTACCTTGGACGAGGGGTATCTCCTACTGCCGCCCTTCCTGACCTTCAACGTGGGATAGCTCCTCTAGACCCTCCTGTGCCCGTGCAGCCATGGCGTGGGGTTGGTCCTCCCAGCCACTGCCCCAGGCCTTGGGCCTGGGGTTGATCCTCCCGCCCACCGCCTGAGGCCAGGGGCAAATTGGAAGTGGTCAAACAAGATGTGGCAAGAGTGAATGTCAACATTCTAGGAATCAGAGAACTAAAATGGACTGGAATGGGTGAATTTAACTCAGATGACCATTATATCTACTACTGCAGGCAGGAATCCCTCAGAAGAAATGGAGTAGCCATCATGGTCAACAAAAGAGTCTGAAATGCAGTACTTGGATGCAATCTCAAAAATGACAGAATGATCTCTGTTCGGTTCCAAGGCAAACCATTCAATATCACAGTAATCCAAGTCTATGCCCCAACCAGTAATGCTGAAGAAGCTGAAGTTGAACGGTTCTATGAAGACCTACAAGACCTTTCAGAACTAACACCCAAAAAAGATGTCCTTTTCATTATAGGGGACTGGAATGCAAAAGTAGGAAGTCAAGAAACACCTGGAGTACAGGCAAATTTGGCCTTGGAAAATGGAATGAAGCAGGCAAAGACGAATAGAGTTTTGCCAAGAAAATGCAGTCGTCATAACAAACACCCACTTCCAACAACACAAGAAAAGACTCTATACATGGACATCACCAGATGGTCAACACCGAAATCAGATTGATTATATTCTTTGCAGCCAAAGACGGAGAAGCTCTATACAGTCAGCAAAAACAAGACCAGGAGCTGACTGCGGTTCAGACCATGAACTCCTTATTGCCAAATTCAGACTGAAATTGAAGAAAGTAGGGAAAACCACTAGACCATTCAGGTATAACCTACATCAAATCCCTTATGATTATACAGTGGAAGTGAGAAATAGATTTAAGAGCCAAGATCTGATAGAGTGCCTGTTGAACTATGGAATGAGGTTCGTGACATTGTACAGGAGACAGGGATCAAGACCATCCCTATGGAAAAGAAATGCAAAAAAGAAAATGGCTGTCTGGAGAGGTCTTACAAATAGCTGTGAAAAGAAGAAAAGCGAAGGAGAAAAGGAAAAATATAAACATCTGAATGCAGACTTCCAAAGAATAGCAAGAAGAGATAAGAAAGCCTTCTTCAGCGATCAATGCAAAGAAATAGAGGAAAACAACAGAATGGGAAAGACTAGAGATCTCTTCAAGAAAATCAGAGAAACCAAAGGAACATTTCATGCAAATATGGGCTCGATAAAGGACAGAAATGGTATGGACCTAATAGAAGCAGAAGATATTAAGAAGAGATGGCAAGAATACACAGAAGTACTGTACAAAAAAGACCTTCATGACCCAGATAATCACTATGGTGTGATCACTGACCTAGAGCCAGACATCCTGGAATGTGAAGTCAAGTGGGCCTTAGAAAGCATCACTACAAAGCTAGTGGAGGTGATGGAATTCCAGTTGAGCTATTCCAAATCCTGAAAGATGATGCTGTAAAAGTGCTGCACTCAATATGCCAGCAAATTTGGAAAACTCAGCAGTGGCCTCAGGACTGGATCAGTTTTCATTCCAATCCCAAAGAAAGGCAATGCCAAAGAATGCTCAAACTACCACACAATTGCACTCATCTCACATGCTAGTAAAGTAATGCTCAAAATTCTCCAAGACAGACTTCAGCATTATGTGAACTGTGAACTTGCAGTTGTTCAAGCTGGTTTTAGAAACGGCAGAAGAACCAGAGATCAAATTGCCAATATCTGCTGGATCATCGAAAAAGCAACAGAGTTCCAGAAAAACATCTATTTCTGCTTTATTGACTATGCCGAAGCCTTTGACTCTGTGGATCACAATAAACTGTGGAAAATTCTGAAAGAGATGGGAATACCAGACAACCTGATCTGCCTCTTGAGAAATTTGTATGCAGGTCAGGCAGCAACAGTTAGAATTGGACATGGGACAACAGACTGGTTCCAAATAGGAAAAGGAGTACATCAAGGCTGTATATTGTCACCCTGTTTATTTAACTTATATGCAGAGTATATCATAAATGCTGGACTGGAAGAAACACAAGCTGTAATCAAGATTGCCAGGAGAAATATCAATAACCTCAGATATGCAGATGACACCACCCTTATGGCAGAAAGTGAAGAGGAACTAAAAAGCCTCTTGATGAAGGTGAAAGTGGAGAGTGAAAAAATTGGCTTAAAGCTCAACATTCAGAAAATGAAGATCATGGCATCCGGTCCCATCACTTCATGGGAAATAGTTGGGGAAACAATGGAAACAGTGTCAGACTTTATTTTTCTGGGCTCCAAAATCACTGCAGATGGTGACTGCAGCCATGAAATTAAAAGATGCTTACTCCTTGGTAGGAAAGTTATGACCAACCTAGATAGCATATTCAAAAGCAGAGACATTCCTTTGCCAATAAAGGTTCGTCTAGTCAAGGCTATGGTTTTTCCTGTGGTCATATATGGATGTGAGAGTTGAACTGTGAAGAAGGCTGAGCACCAAAGAATTGATGCTTTTGAACTGTGGTGTTGGTGAAGACTCTTGAGAGTCCCTTGGACTGCAAGGAGATCAGCCCTGGGATTTCTTTGGAAGGAATGATGCTAAAGCTGAAACTTCCAGTACTTTGGCCACCTCATGGGAATAGTTGACTCATTGGAAAAGACTCTTATGCTGGGAGTGACTGGGAGCAGGAGGAGAAGGAGACGACAGAGGATGAGATGGCTGGATGGCATCACTGACTCAATGGACATAAGTCTGAGTGAACTCCAGGAGTTGGTAATGGACAGGGAGGCCTGGCGTGCTGCGATTCATGGGGTCGCAAAGAGTCGGACACCACTGACCACTGATCTGATCTCATGTGTCACACAGAGGACCTTTACTCTCAATGCATAACTGGTAACAATGATAAAATTTCTTTAGTCTCAAAACTAGTCATTGCCCAAAGTCTTTCAAATCTTTGCCTCCTTAGTAAGCAATCTATTAATATATTCTGTGGAAATTGGATCCAGATCCCCTTATAGGTTGACTAATTTTGCCCAGCACTTAATTACAGAGATACAGAGATCTTTGAACCTGTGCTTAAACTCAGCCTGTACAACTTCTACCAATAAAGGTATCATTTTAAAATACATAATACTGAGAACATATCAAAATCAACTTTAGTCTATGGAATTTGCAATCACTTAATTTTCTTTATAATAATTATGAGTAATAGAAGTCAGCTCTAACATTTTATAAATGAATAAACTGTATCTTTGGAATTTAATTAGGGACCGGCATTGAATTCTAGGTAGATGGACTCCCACAGCATGAACTTTGCTGTCCATAGTGTACATGCATTTGATACCCTTCACAAATGAAGGGATTTCTTCCTTCTCTTTCAGTTTAGATACACTCATGCTCTGAAATTATGCTCATGCTCTCTTTCAAACTAGTTATAAGATAATTTCCTTGTTGCCTCTAATATTTACTGTGTTTTTTAAGTATAGAATAAAAGTGAGTAAAAGGAGAGATAATAAAGCAAATAATTTAGGGACAATAAAGAGGATTCAGCTACAGTTAAGGTAGAAATTATTAAAACAAAAATTACACAATATACAACTTTAAGTCAAATTTTCAAAACTAGAAAAGATATTTTATGTAAATTAGATTGCCAAGTTTGTTTTGAGTGAAGTTTAACTATCCTAGAAAACTGAGAATGGTTAACTTTTTCTATACTTTGAAAGAGTTTGCATAAGACTAGTGCTATGCTATTCCATCCTTAAGTGTTTGAAAAAATTCATCAGTGAAGTCATCATATCACTGGTCTTCTTTTTTTTAGAAAGTTTTATAAAATGGATTTGTAATCCTTAAAAATGATGAAACCAGATTGTTCATAGTTTGCATTTCTTTTTCAGTCATACTTAGTAATGTAATTATTTAGAGAAATGGATCTATTTTATCCCAATTATAAAACATAATGCTGTTTACAATATTCACTTGTTATTTCATGGATATATATAAGACAGAGTGTGATATTCCTGTTTTATTAACAATATTGTTAATTTTATTTACTCATTATTTTTACCATATTACTATGAGTTTATTAATTAAATAAACTTTTTCAATGGACTGCTTTTAAATTTGTTGATTTGCTATACTGCATGTTTGTTTTCTCTCTCATTGATTCCAGCTCCAGATTTGATAATTTATCTTTTTTTTCCTTTACATTTGATTTTCCTATTATTTCCCTAGCTTCCTTAAGTGAAATATTGTTAACTCTTGTCTTCCTATCATCTTTTTTCATGCATATACTTAAGGCTACAAATTTCCTTCTAATCAGCACTATATCTGTCTTCTGAGAGACAGCATTTGTGACAGTTCTTTATGTTCAAATATTTTTTAAATGTCAACCTTATCATTTGACTCTATTTATTAGTGTACATACCCTTTCCCTCTTATCTATTTATTGCTAATTTTTATTTTTTGATAGATTAAGTTTTTATTTTTTTTCATATATAAGATGTATTTGTATTTATTTATTTATTTCCTTTTAATTTTTTTTTAATTTAAATTTACTTATTTTAATTAGAGTCTAATTATTTTACACTATTGTATTGGTTTTGCTTTTAGATTAGATCCACTAAGGTCAGGTAAAACACAAATTATTTTAATATTTTGAAATTGTTGGTCATTTTCCTTATGGTTCAGCATATGGTCAATTTACTAAATATCCATGTACACTTGAAAAGAATGTGGATACTATGATTTTGTATAAAGTGTTCTACAAATGCCTATTTAGGTCAAATTTGTTAATTTTTTTTTCAGACATTTTATATTTTTATTCATTTTTGGCTAATTTTAGCAGCTAGTGGCACTAGTATCAGTGGTACTAGTAGTAAAGAATCTGACTGGCAATGCAGGAGACGTAAGAGACACAAGTTTGATCTCTGGGTCCGGAAGATTCCCTGAAGGAGGGCACAGCAACCCACTCCAGTATACTTAGCTGGAGAATGTCAAGGACACAGGAGCCTGATGGGCTACTAACATAGGGTCACAAAGAGTCAGACACGACTGAAGTGACTTAGCATGCACACATGTATCCATAATTTTTTATGTCATATACATTTAAATTTTATTTTGGGGTACATTGAGAATGATCGCACATATGATAATAAAGGTTAAAACAATAACAATTTTATATGGGGTAGGAAGATATCTTTATGATATGGATGTAGGATAGGTTTCTTTTTCAAACATGTTGCAATAAGCACTGACTGTAACAGGAAAGATAAATGGATTGTAATAAAATTAAGAATATCTATTCTTCAAAAGTCACAATTAAGAAAGTATAAAGACCACCTACGAAATTAGAAGATAATCATTGTACTTAGATATTTTTTTTCAAATGCAGAAATGAATAAAGAAAGATGACCCAATAGAAAAAAACAAACCCAGATACTTAAAACAATACTTCATATAAGAAAATATTTAAATGAGCAATAAACATATTTAAAGATGTTCAACTTCATCAGTCATCAAAAAATGCTATAAATTTACAAATGCAAGAATGACTAAAATGAAAATAACTGCCAGTTCCAGGTGTTAGCAGCATTATGGAAATATAATTTATTATCATGCACTGCTGGTGAAACTGTAAATTTGAAAATGACTCTGAAAACGACTTATAAAACTGAACTTATGCTTATCTTTGGCTCCATAAGAGCATTCCAAAAGAATACCGATACATTTGTGAATGTTCATGGTAGCACTATTCAACAGTCCTTCTCCCTCTCCAACCCCACCCGGAAGAAGAAAACTGCTTATCAAAAGCTGAATGTACAAAAGTAGTGTATAATATAAATGAGGGGACAAGTGACGTCAGCAAACTAGCAGCACAGGAATTTCTAGCATTTATCCCCTCAGCAACATCAGTTTGAACAACTGTGCAGGAAAATATGGCTAACGAAGATCATGACATCCGGTCCCATCACTTCATGGGAAATAGATGGGGAAACAGTGGAAACAGTGTCAGACTTTATTTTTGGGGGATCAAAAATCACTGCAGATGGTGACTGCAGCCATGAAATTAAAAGACACTTACTCCTTGGAACGAAAGTTACGACCAACCTAGAAAGCATATTCAAAAGCAGAGACATTACTTTGCCAACAAAAGTTCGTCTAGTCAAGGCTATGGTTTTTCCTGTGATCATGTATGGATGTGAAACTTGGACTGTGAAGAAGGCTGAGCACTGAAAAATTGATGGTTTTGAAGTGTGGTGTTGGAGAAGACTCTTGAGAGTCCCTTGGACTACAAGGAGATCCAACCAGTCCATCCTGAAGGAGATCAGCCCTGGGATTTCTTTGGAAGGAATGATGCTGAAACTGAAACTCCAGTACTTTGGCCACCTCATGCAAGGAGTTGACTCATTAGAAAAGACTCTGATGCTGGGAGGGATTGGGGGCAGGAGGAGAAGGGGACGACAGAGGATGAGATGGCTGGATGGCATCGCTGACTTGATGGATGTGAGTCTGAGTGAACTCCAGGTGTTGGTGATGGACAGGGAGGCCTGGCGTGCTTCAATTCATGGGGTCACAGAGCTGGACATGACTGAGCACCTGAACTGAACTGAACAAGAGCCAAATACTTCAGTTGATGGATGACAGCACCTGTGTGAAGCACAAATTTAAGAAAAGATGCATTGAAGATGATAGAGACAGATTCACACCCCACCCCTCCATCACGCCTCCCCCAAATCAGAGAGTGAAGTGAGTATCCCAACTTGGCCCGTAGATGGCTCCTGGAAGCCCTGCTCCTGTGCAGTCCCTGGGCGTGGCTTGCAGGCCACATGGCTCCTGACGAGGCCTCCAAAGCCAGCACTGAAACCCCAGCACCCTCCAGTCTGGTATTCCCCAGAGGCGTCCCAGTGACCTCTGTGAACCCAGCTGCAAGCATGCAGTGCAGGCAACCCCTGACTCACCTTAGTGCCTCAGGACACTGCCCTCCAGGCACACACCTGCTGTCTCTGGCCACCAGTCCACCGTGCGCCAGGGTTCCCGTAACCCTGGCTGCTCTGGCGTGGGGCTGACCACAGTACCTGCTGGCTCCTACCGCCGGCCCAACGCCCCAGTAACACGGGGCTCCCCAGGACCTGCCATTTCTGAACCTGCAGGGCTCCCACAGCCCTGGGTGGTGCCTGTGGCCTCAGCTTCAGCCCCGAAACTCTGGCTCCTGAGCCGGCCCCACATGTCAGTCAGGCCACTACTGAGGACGTGGGCTTTCAACCCACCTCAGCACCGGGCTGCTCCCAGGGCCCAGATGTACCCCGGGGCCTGGCTGGCCCCAAGAACTTTGACTGTACAGGGTTCCCACCAAGTAGACCCCAGGTCTCTCTGGGAGAGGCCTGTCCTGACCTCGCACAGGCCCTGCAGCCAGGGCTCCCAGGCCGCTTCAGTGCCTGACCTGCCCACTGTCTAACATCTGGGCCCCACGTTCTAGATTTGCCAACCGCGGGGCCAGCCCTGGTGGCCCCAGTAGCCCCAGACATGTTGCAGGAGCAGAAAAACCAGGCCGCGGCCTGGACTTGTATCCAGTCAGCCAGATCCAGATGGCAGGTTCACCCAGAACCCTGGCACCTGGTGGGTCCCTGTGCACCCAGGATGCAGGACCACCTGCATCCATACCGCTCAAGGTCAGTTACAGTCAAATTCAGACCATACTAATATTGTAATAAGGCAGTGGGTTAGTCACTTAACTGGAGTTTAAAAGTTTTCAGCACAAAAGTACTGAAAATAATTATACCCACAATAATTTGTTAATAGATACACTATACAAAAAGATACATGTATATAAAGAATACATAACAGAAGAGGAATAAATCTGTACAGTGTTTGCCTGTGATGAAAGTTCAATTGTATCAGATTAAAATACACTGTTATATCCTGCGAGATGATAAAGATAAGCCTCATGATAACTGTAAAAACAACAAAACCCAACAGTAGATACACAAAAGGATACAGAGAAAGGATTCAAAGCATACAACTATGGACATTTTGTAGCTACTTTGCAAAGTTAAAAAGGCATATGAATGTTTACAACATCATTGTTTATAGGAATGAATCCCAGAAAATAGGAAAATAGGTAAATTGTATCTATAATACAATGTCACAATTAAAATTAGTAATCTTGATTACTAATCTATATTGTTATATAAGAAACATAATTTTTGAGTGGTAAGCACACTGCATATTATATTTACATATGGAAATATAAAAAATAACAAAAATATTTTTGGAATTGCATATATGTATATTATATGCAAAGGTAAGACATTCATTTGAAATAGTAAAATTGCATCTATCATAATGAATCACATTAATAAAAAAGAAAAGGAAAGAAATTGGCATATTGTAAAACTGGACTTAATTTCTGTACAGTTTCATTGTCTGTATGGAAATATAATTCAAATAAGGAAAACCTGTAAAGATTATGACTCTCATATGTGGGTACCTATGTGATTGTCAATTTATTTCTGCAGCCAGAGATTAGTATGAGTAGATTTACAGACTAGTTCTTGTTCTGTCAATGAAAAGTTTATGGAGAGAGAAAGTACTTATAGTCTGTGGTAAATTTCCTCCTGTGTAAAATGGAGGACTTATACTATAAATAATACCTTTTTCTACTATACCTATAACATTTTTACCATTCTACTGCAAACACAAGTCCAAAATAGGTTATAAAATCCACCAACTGATTGTGTGTAATACCACTAAACCTCATGTTTATTGCGTAGCTCTATTTTTTGTTGTTGTTGTTATTCACAGTAGCCAGCAACTATGCATTTAAAGCTGTATTTTAAATTAGGTTGTAGCACCAAGTGAAGAAAATCTGTGAATATTGTTTTGGTATAAAAACACATACATATTTGAACATACAACATATAATCAATTATATGATTTTCTTATATCTGCAAAAACTTCTCTCATGGTGCCCCTAGTCAAGACTTTCTTTACATCATTTTAGAACAAACAAAAAATAAAATGTTATTTTAAATTTATATATTAAATAAATGCATTATAGCCTCAGTTTTATATTTTTCTATGCCTGGATTCTCTATTGAGTTTGAGAAAGTAGAAAGATTGTAAATTAATTTTATTTTGTGTGATGTTTAAATTTACCTGACAACTTGTCTGGGCCACAGAGCCCAAATGTCGATCAAAACAATCTAAATGTTTCTGTGAGAGGGTTTTTGAACGAGATTAACATGAATTGGTGGACTATGAGTAAAGTAGATTGTTTACCATAATATGGATGGGCCTCATCCAATAAGTTGCAGTATTTTACTGAACAAAAGATTGACCTCCCCTTTAGCAAGAGGGAATTTGGCAGTAGACAGACTTAAGACTTCAACTAAAGCATTTTATAAGTTTCCAGCCTTCCAGCCTGACCTGCAGATTTTGGATGTGCCAATATTTGTAAAGTGCATAAGCCAATTCCTTAAAATAATTTATTTCTATATACGCAAATCCTTTGGGTCCTGTTTCTCTTGAAAACACTTGACTTATATACATCTTTAAGAACTAAATCTGGAGTTTTTTTTTTTTTTTTTTTTAAGATTACTACATAATGATGCAAACTGCAACCCATTGATTTATAAAGAAATTTCTTCAAAAACATTAAGATTTTTATATTATTGGAAATAAAATTTTGCTACTTTGACCTTCTCCATCAGTAATGTACAGTAGTTTATTCCCCCTTAGTTCCTGTGGTGGATTCCAAAATATCCAACCTTTTGGATATTTTGAAGCAGGGAACCAACCTTTACTGCATCAGATTGCATAGCATAACTGAAAAGTCCAAATCATAAGCATGCTAGCTTCTTGCGAAGACTGGTGTCGATGTTAGGATAATCCGATCCTCATCTTGGAACCCTTGGTTTGGCCAGAAAAGGGAAGATAGCATCAGTTCAGTTCAGTTCAATTGCTCAGTCATGTCTGACTCTTTGAGACCCCATGGACTACAGCACGCCGGGCCTCCCTGTCCATCACCAACTCCCAGAGTTTACTCAAAATCATGATGGTGATGCCATCCAACCATCTCATCCTCTGTCGTCACCTTCTCCCACCTTCAATCGTTCCCAGGATCAGTCTTTTCAAACGAATCAGTTCTTCACATCAGGTGGCCAAAGTATTGGAGTTTCAGCTTCAGTGTCAGTCCTTCTAATGAATATTCAGGACTGATTTCCTTTAGGATGGGTTGGTTGGATCCCCTTGGAGCCCAAGGGACTCTCAAGAGTCTTATCCAAACCCACAATTCAAGAGAATCAATTCTTCAGTGCTCAGCTTTCTTTATAGTCCAACACTCACATCCATACATGACCACTGGAAAAACCATAGCCTTGGCTAGACAGACCTTTGTTGGCAAAGTAATGTCTTTGCTTTTTAATATGCTGTCTAGGTTGGTCATAACTTTTGTCCAAAGGATTAAGTGTCTTTTAATTTTGTGGCTGCAGTCACCATCTGCAGTGATTTTGTAGCCCCCCCCAAATAAGTTCAGCCACTGTTTCCACTGTTTCCCCATCTATTTGCCATGAAGTAATGGGACCAAATGCTGTGATCTTTGTTTTCTGAATGTTGAGCTTTACACCAACTTTTTCACTCTCCTCTTTCACTTTCATTGAGTGGTTCTTTAGTTCTTCTTCACTTTCTGCCACAAGAGTAGTGTCATCTGCATATCTGAGGTTATTGATATTTCTCCTGGCAACCTTGATTCCAGTTTGTGCTTCATCCAGCCCAGCATTTCTCATGATGTACTCTGCATAGAAGTTAAATAAGCAGGGTGACAATATACAGCCTTGACATACTCCTTTTCCTATTTGGAACCAATCTGTTGTTCCATGTCCAGTTCTAACTATTGCTGCCTGAACGGCATACAGATTTATTAAAAAGCATATCAGATGGTCTGATATTCCCATCTCTTTCAGAATTATCCACAGTTTATTGTGATCCACACAGTCAAAGGCTTTAGCATTTGGCGTAAAGCAGAAATAGATGTTTTTCTGGAACTCTCTTGCTTTTTTGATGATCCAGTAAATGTTGGCAATTTGAGCTCTGGTTCCTCTGCCCTTTCTTAAACCAGCTTGAACATCTGGAAGTTCAAGGTTCACGTATTGTTGAAGCCTGGCTTGGAGAATTTTGAGCTTTACTTTAGTAGTCTGTGAGATGAGTGCAATTATGCGGTAGTTGGAGCATTCTTTGGCCTTCCTTTGGGATTGGAATGGAAACTGAACTTTTCCCATCCTATGGCCACTGCTGGCCTCCCTCGGAGAAGGACATGGCCCCCTACTCCAGTACTCTTGCCTGGAAAATCCCATGGATTGAGGAGCCTGGTGGGCTGCAGTCCATGGGGTCACTAAGAGTCGGACACGAATGAACGACTTCACTTTCACTTTGCGCTTTCATGCATTGGAGAAGGAAATGGCAATCCACTCCAGTGTTCTTGCCTAGAGAATCCCAGGGATGGCAGAACCTGGAGGGCTGCCGTCTATGGGGTCGCAGAGTTGGACACGACTGAAGAGACTTAGCAGTAGCAGCTGCATGGCCACTTCTGAGTTTTCCAAATTTGCAGATAGCATAGTAAGAGTCTAATATTATATAACCAAAGTGCTTCCATACTCACAGTTTTCTCATACTTGACAAACCTTGAAGAACAGCTTAGCTTATTAACTGTGGCCATTAGTATAGTGTATGAAGAAATGGGCATTTTTATAGAGTCGAAGCTACTCGAGAGTAACTATGCTACCCTGAAATTTTAGAGCTTAACTCTCAAGATGTACTATATCACAGCTAGAGTATAATCATTCCCCATCTTTTTTCCTTTCTTCCTGCCTTCCTTTAAATAAGTTCATTATTGATTTATTTTCTCTAATTAAGTATATTATTCATACATGTATACATGAATTCATATGTGTATCCATTCAAAAGATTTTAAAATATTTATATATATCTAGAGATACACGAGGACTGGGAGAAGCACAAGCTGGAGTCAAGGTTGTGGGGAGAAATACCAATAACCTCAGATATGAAGATGACACCACCGTTATGGCAGAAAGTGAAGAGGAACTAAAAAGCCTCTTGATGAAAGTGAAAGAGGAGAGTGAAAAAGTTGGCTTAAAGCTCAACATTCAGAAAATGAAGATCATGGCATCCAGTCCCATCACTTCATAGGAAATAGATGGGGAAACATTGGAAACAGTGTCAGACTTTATTTTTGGGGGATCAAAAATCACTGCAGACGGTGACTGCAGCCATGAAATTAAAAACCGTTTATTCCTTGGAGGAAAGTTATGACCAACCTAGATAGCATATTCAAAAGCAGAGACATTACTTTCTCAACAAAGGTCCGTCGAATCAAGGCTATGATTTTTCTTGTGGTCATGTATGGATGTGAGAGTTGGACTGTGAAGAAGGCTGAGCATTGAAGAATTGATGCTTTGGAACTGTGGTGTTGGAGAAGACTCTTGAGAGTCCCTTGGACTGCAAGGAGATCCAACCAGTCCATTCTGAAGGAGATCAGCCCTGGGATTTCTTTGGAAGGAATGATGCTAAAGCTGAAACTCCAGTATTTTGGCCACCTCATGGGAAGAGTTGACTCATTGGAAAAGACTCTGATGCTGGGAGGGATGGGGGGCAGGAGGAGAAGGTGACGACAGAAGATGAGATGGCTAGATGGCATCACTGACTCGATGGACGTGAGTCTCAGTGAACTCCGGGAGTTGGTGATGAACAGGTAGGCCTGGCGTGCTGCAATTCATGGGGTCACAGAGAGTCGGACATGACTGAGCAACTGAACTGAACTGAACTGAGAGATACACGTGTGCCTATTTCTGTAGCACACTGCCACAGAAGCAGAATATGTTTGTTGAAAGAAATATAATAATAAACATTACCTATTGCTTTCCTTCCTGAAAAGATGATGCTGTGAAAGTGCTGCACTCAATATGCCAGCCAATTTGGAAAACTCAGCAGTGGCCACAGGACAGGAAAAGGTCAGTTTTCATTCCAATCCCAAAGAAAGGCAATGCCAAAGAATGCTCAAACTACCACACAATTGCACTCATCTCACACACTATTAAATTAATGCTCAAAATTCTCCAAGCCAGGCTTTAGCAATACATGAACCGTGAACTTCCAGATGTTCAAGCTGGTTTTAGAAAAGGCAGAGGAACCAGAGATCAAATTGCCAACATCCGCTGGATCATGGAAAAAGCAAGAGAGTTCCAGAAAAACATCTATTTCTCCCTTTATGACTATGCCAAAGCCTTTGACTGTGTGGATCACAATAAACTGTGGAAAATTCTGAAAGAGATGGGAATACCAGACCAACTGACCTGTCTCTTGAGAAACCTAAATGCAGGTCAGGAAGCAAGAGTTAGAAATGGACATGGAACAACAGACTGGTTACAAATAGGAGAAGGAGTATGTCAAGGCTGTATACTGTCACCCTGCTTATTTAACTTCTATGCAGAGTATATCATGAGAAACGCTGGGCTGGAAGAAGCACAAGCTGGAATCAAGATTGCCGGAAGAAATATCAATAACCTCAGATATGCAGATGACACCACCCTTATGGCAGAAAGTCAAGAGGAACTCAAAAGCCTCTTGATGAAAGTGAAAGTGGAGAGTGAAAAAGTTGGCTTAAAGCTCAACATTCAGAAAACAAAGATCATGGCATCAGGTCCCATCACTTCATGGAAAATAGATGGGGAAACAGTGTCACATTTTATTTGGGGGCTCCAAAATCACTGCAGATGTTGATTGCAGCCATGAAATTAAAAGACGCTTACTGCTTAAAAGACGCCATGAAATTAAAAGAAGGAAAGTTATGACCAATCTTGATAACATATTCAAAAGCAGAGACATTACTTTGCCAAAAAAAGTCCTTCTAGTCAAGGCTATGGTTTTTCCTGTCGTCATATATGGATGTGAGAGTTGGACTGTGAAGAAAGCTGAGTGCTGAAGAATTGATGCTTTTGAAATGTGGTGTTGGAGAAGACTCTTGAGAGTCCCTTGCACTGCAAGGAGATCCAACCAGTCCATTCTGAAGGAGATCAGCCCTGGAATTTCTTTGGAAGGAATGATGCTGACCTGAAACTCCAGTACTTTGGCCACCTCATTGGAGGAGTTGACTCATTGGAAAAGACTCTGATGCTGGGAGAGATTGGGGGCAGGAGGAGAAGGGGAGGACAGAGGATGAGATGGCTGGATGGCATCACTGACTCGATGGATGTGAGTCTCAGTGAACTCCGGGAGTTGGTGATAGACAGGGAGGCCTGGCGTGCTGCGATTCATGGGGTTGAAAAGAGTCGGACTCTACTGAGCGATTGAACTGGACTGAACTGAACTGATTGCTTTCCAAAGAGGCTTTGCCCTTTTACATTCATGTCAACAATGTATGGTATTCCAATTTGTGTCATACACTAATGAACACTGGATCTTAACAACTAAAGTTTTGTTCAACTGGTAAGTAAACTATGCTGCTGCATAACTTTTGATTTTAAATTCCATTTCCCAGATAATACAACATTTCCACTGAACTGAAAAGGCAACTAAATTAAATTGGAAAAATCAGTAGTTTCACCACTGTACTGTTTGTTGTTCTTTTTGACGAAATACATATTTTCTTTTCAATTGTCAGTTTCTCTAATTTTATATTTCATTGGCTAAAGTGTATCATTAAAATATTAAGTATCTCCTATCCTCATGGAGCTCAACTGTAATAAAAAAAAGCCATATTCTGAATATGAAATATGTCAAAGAGGGACCAAAATTAGAAGGAAAGATACAACAGAAGCAGAATTAGGTTTGATACGATGTAGGGGGCTCTTGCCTGGAAAATCCCATGGATGGAGGAGCCTGGTAGGCTGCAGTCCATGGGGTCGCTAGGAGTCGGACATGACTGAGAGACTTCACTTTCACTTTTCACTTTCATGCATTGGAGAAGAAAGTGGCAACCCACTCCAGTATTCTCGCCTGGAGAATCCCAGGGACAGGGGAGTCTGGTGGGCTGCCGTCTATGGTGTCGCATGGAGTCGGACATGACTGAAGCGACTTAGCAGCAGCCGCAGGGGGTGCTAGGGGTGTAGTGCTGTATTATAAATAGTGCTCATTGAAGGCCTCCATGATAAGATGAAATTTTAAGAAAAACCTGAAGGAAACGAACATGATGCAGATGCAAAATCATATTACCATCATGTAGAAGTGGTTGCAGTTTGAATAGAACACATACAGAGCTCAGGAGTAAGAAATCACTTGATACATTTGAGCAACAGAAAAATAAAGAAAGATAAATCAGAGTAACTATGCAGAAAATAGAGGAAAGTGCTATATGATGAAAAGATGTTTTATTTTTTAAAGTAAACAAGAGTCCATTACTGTTTACTAATAGAATCAGTTTTGGGAACTTATGGCAGAAAGGGCCATTTTGGGAGGCACTGCTTGAATGGGTGAAAATAGATGGGGCTGAATGCAAAAATGGACAAGTTTGCCTTAGTATAGAGCAGTGATAGTCCCTCTGTATGAGCAGGAGAAAATGTTGAATCTGACCACAGTATATGAACAGATGGAATAGTTCAGGTAGCCATTCTCTTTTGATTTATTCTATAGTATCAGTTAAAAGAAAGCAAAGGTAGTAGCTAATGGTAAGGAGGAGAGAATGTTGGAGGTTTAAAGTCAGAGGCTGGTAGGCTGCAGTCCATGGGGTCACTAGGAGTAGGACACGACTGAGAGACTTCACTTTCACTTTTCACTTTCATGCATTGGAGAAGGAAATGGCAACCCACTCCAGTGTTTTTGCCTGGAGAATCCCAGGGATGGGGGAGCCTGGTGGGCTGCCATCTCTGGGATCACACAGAGTCGGACATGACTGAAGTGACTTAGCAGCAGTAGCAGTGAATGAAAGAATTATATAGGACAGTGAGTAAATTGGTAGACAAACAGAATATAACAAATTAGCACAGAGGGCCAGTGGGTTAGTGGCCAGTAATTTAGAATATGATTTTATTCTGTTTGATTATATGTTTTGCTTCAGTCAGGGTCCAAGATCTAGGGAAAGAGAGAGTTAGATTAATGAAAGTCATTTGCTTAAATATTTCAAGTCTAAACCTTTTTTTCAATAAAATGTGAGCATCTGAGAAGATAGACAACTTAAGCATTATCTTTCTCTATTCTTTCTAAATCCTCCCCCTGATCACACTGTATTTTCTATGAAATTTTTAAGGATTTCCTTCCAAAGGAAGCCTCTTTCCTGCTCTCTATAATTTGCCACATCTGGGGCTTCTCTGAAATTTTTTACCTCTAAATGGTAATTCTTCAAAGGAGCCTTTGTTATTATCTCAAAATCAATTGGCTCTAAAGCTAGAGGCTGTAAAAATCTTGTGGCACATAGATATAAGAACCAGAAATTGTTCACAGTCTTGGACATATTCCCACATGTAATGAGTCTAAATTTGGTTCTCAAGGGTGAGCAATACACATTACTTCAAAATTTTAAATCAGATGAAACTGTTCTGCCCTCCCATTATTTGAATGACTGAAAAATCCAGTTGTACACAGACAAGGTTATCCATCTGCTGTCTCAAAACTGCTGGAGGTTGGTGTCAGGGAAAATGGAGTGGATTATTCTTCCTTGGATTCATTGTGATGCAAGTCATTTGCTCTCTCTCTGCTGAAGATTCCAATCCCAAACAATGATTGCCCAGCATTTTTCAGAGCAAACTCAGGGATGACTCTCACAGTGAGCATTCAACTTCCTCAGTGATTCCCCTACTGCTTTAACCTGTGCTTATCCTTTGGAAACTCCACCTGCACTTCACAAGTTGAGATTTAATGAGATTTAAGCACAGATAGGATGTAGATTTTTTGTTTCTTGAAGTTTATTCATTTAGAGGGATCTTCTAGAATAAATAAGAAAATAAATTTAATGTTATACCTTCTTAAAAACTGCAAATACAATTACGAATTGGGAATACTGGCTTGATATTTATATCAATAAACTATCCAGTATTCTTATTCTGAAATAATGCCTGTCAGAAAACTTTTTGATAGCCTCTTTGTGTGGAAACAAAATTTTATTCTGTTTTCTATAGTGAGAATAAAATATCAGTTAAGTTGTGCTACTTACTAGAAGGATCAATTACTTTATTATTTTCATTATTGCTAGCTAAGGAAACATTTTTCCAAGTTTTATTTCATTCAGTTCAGTTCAGTTCAGTCGCTCAGTCGTGTCTGACTCTCTGTGACCCCATGAATTGCAGCACGCCAGGCATCCCTGTCCATCACCAACTCCTGGAGTTCACTCAGATTCATGTCCATCGAGTCAGTGATGCCATCCAGCCATCTCATCTTCTGTCGTCCCCTTCTCCTCCTGCCCCCAATCCCTGCCAGCATCAGAGTCTTTTCCAATGAGTCAACTCCTCGCATGAGGTGGCCAAAGTACTGGAGTTTCAGCTTTAGCATCATTCCTTCCAAAGAAATCCCAGGGCTGATCTCCTTCAGAATGGACTGGTTGAATCTCCTTGCAGTCCAAGGGACTCTCAAGAGTCTTCTCCAACACCACAGTTCAAAAACATCAATTCTTCACAGTCCAACTCTCACATCCATATATGACCACAGGAAAAACCATAGCCTTGACTAGAAGGACTTTTTTTGGCAAAGTAATGTCTCTGCTTCTGAATATGCTATCTAGGTTGGTCATAACTTTCCTTCTTTTAATTTCACGATGTCTTTTAAGGAGTAAGCATCTTTTAATTTCATGGCTGCAATCACCATCTGCAGTGATTTTGGAGCCCCTCAAAATAAAATGTGACACTGTTTCCACTGTTTCCCCATCTATTTTCAATGAAGTGATGGGACTGGATGCCATGATCTTCGTTTTCTGAATGTTGAGCTTTAAGCCAACTTTTTCACTCTCCACTTTCACTTTCATCAAGAGGCTGTTTAATTCCTCTTCACTTTCTGCCATAAGGGTGGTGTCATCTGCATATCTGAGGTTATTGATATTTCTTCCGGCAATCTTGATTCTAGCTTGTGCTTCTTCCAGCCCAACGTTTCTCATGATATACTCTGCATAGAAGTTAAATAAGCAGGGTGACAGTATACAGCCTTGACATACTCCTTTTCCTATTTGGAACCAGTCTGTTGTTCCATGTCCATTTCTAACTCTTGCTTCCTGACCTGCATTTAGGTTTCTCAAGAGACAGGTCAGTTGGTCTGGTATTCCCATCTCTTTCAGAATTTTCCACAGTTTATTGTGATCCACACAGTCAAAGGCTTTGGCATAGTCAATAAGGGAGAAATAGATGTTTTTACTGGAACTCTCTTGCTTTTTCCATGATCCAGCGGATGTTGGCAATTTGATCTCTGGTTCCTCTGCCTTTTCTAAAACCAGCTTGAACATCTGGAAGTTCACGGTTCATGTACTGCTAAAGCCTGGCTTGGAGAATTTTTAGCATTAATTTAATAGTGTGTGAGATGAGTGCAATTGTGTGGTAGTTTGAGCATTCTTTGGCATTGTCTTTCTTTGGTATTGGAATGAAAACTGACCTTTTCCCGTCCTGTGGCCACTGCTGAGTTTTCCAAATTGGCTGGCATATTGAGTGCAGCACTTTCACAGCATCATCTTTTCAGGAAGGAAAGCAATAGGTAATGTTTATTATTATATTTCTTTCAACAAACATATTCTGCTTCTGTGGCAGTGTGCTACAGAAATAGGCACACGTGTATCTCTCAGTTCAGTTCAGTTGCTCAGTCATTTCCAACTCTCTGTGACCCCATGAATCGCAGCACACCAGGCCTCCCTGTCCATCACCAACTCCCGGAGTTCACTGAGTCTCACGTCCATCGAGTCAGTGATGCCATCCAGCCATCGTATCTTCTGTCGTCCCCTTCTCCTCCTGCCCCCAATCCCTGCCAGCATCAGAGTCTTTTCCAATGAGTCAACTCCTCGCATGAGGTGGCCAAAGTACTGGAGTTTCAGCTTTAGCATCATTCCTTCCAAAGAAATCCCAGGGCTGATCTCCTTCAGAATGGACTGGTTGAATCTCCTTGCAGTCCAAGGGACTCTCAAGAGTCTTCTCCAACACCACAGTTCAAAAACATCAATTCTTCACAGTCCAACTCTCACATCCATACATGACCACAGGAAAAAAAACATAGCCTTGACTAGACGGACCTTTGCTGGCAAAGTAATGTCTCTGCTTTTGAATATGCTATCCAGGTTGGTCATAGCTTTCCTTCCAAGGAGTAAGCGTCTTTTATTTCATTATTGGTGATTTATTAAGATGATATTCTATAGCTTGGAATATACAGAACATTGTACTTCATAGATATAGCTATTAACATTTTGTAGTAATGATGCAGTTTTATGCCCTGCAAACACAGGAATTATTTTTTATTCAAGCAATTCACATTGTGAAATATCTGTATCTATACCTGTGTACATATATATATGTGTGTATATATATATATATGTATGTATGTCAAGCCATGAAGTACAATTTTGTTGAGAGAAATATTCTATTTTGACTAGACAAGAAATGAAAATCAAATATTCCTTTGAATTTTGCACATCTAATACATTTCACACAGACTAAATTCAATTTTGAACACTCAATATCTATTTCTTTCTTTTACTACCTACATAAGTCCATGAATTAATACCATAGAATGTGTATCATGACATGATCTTGAATGAGACTGTGTCCTTTCATGACCTTAGTTGGGTTTGACAATGGCTGTTAGAATCGTACCTGACTATTACTTCCACAGACAGATAAGAAAAGTGTAACTATGGACAGAGATGATTCTGATCCACATAAATATGTTCCACCTAACCTATAATAAATGCTACTCCAACTTCACTTCCACTTTATCAGTTACCAGAATTGTTTTCTGCTACCAAACACAGATGGGAAGCATGATGGAGGGGAGTCACAGATGGAAGAGGTAAATTTCTAACAAATACAGTTAATATGCCATTGTGTTTTGATAAACAATAACAATACAAATAAAATTTAAAAAGATGCACTAGTATTCTAGATTATTCAGTATCACATTAAAATCACCTTGCTAAGCTTTTGTCTGTGCAAAATTTGTTCTAGATGAATTGATCTAATTTCATCTTTTTAAAATTTCATTCCTTTGTGTTGGGCTTCCTTGGTGGCTTGGTAAAGAATCTGTCTGCAATGCAGGAGACCCAGATTCAATAGCTGGGTTGGGAAGATCCACTGGAGAAGGGAATGGCGACCCACTCCATTATTCTTGCCTGGAGAATTTCATGGACAGAGGAGCCTGGTGGGCTGCAGTCCATGGGGTCACAAAGAGTCGGACAGGACTGAGCAACTAACACTTTCACTTTCAAGATTGTTTTGAGAACAAAAGGGATGCTCATTTTCCATGTTCTAACACAAATTCTTAGTAAATGTTATTTCCCACTTTTCTTTAAGCCTTTTGTTAAAATCATGCCATTGTCATTTATGCAAGATTGTCAGAGATCAGATAATATCCCCTTTGGAGATATAAAAGGTTTAAAGAAGTTTTCATATTAGGACTGCTTAAGGTTGTTAAAGTGCATACACATAAGATCCACCACATGCAATTCATGAATGCTGTATATTATATCCCATTCACAGATGGTAAAAAAAAAAAAAATGTCTACTCTGGAAACTGTTAAGAAACACATTTATGAAGCAGTAAGGTTCTATGAAAATGATTGGCCAAATAGTCATCTCTCAGAGTAATTTGTATCAGTCTCCTTATTTGGGATTTTAAATTGGTCATAAATAAATAAATCTCAAATAAGCCTAATCAAGCAACTAACTAAATATATATAGGGGAAGAGAAGCCCCATCCTTATGCCAAGATAAGTGATAAAAATGAAAATTCTATATCTGGTGTAGATAGTTTGAAACTGTATAACTCTGGAAATAAAGCCTGGGGCTTAATCCCCATATAACTTAGCTATTGTGGGTTTGGTTCCAGACCACCACAATAGAGTGAATATGACAATAAAAAGATATCAAAAATACATTTTAGTTTCCCAGTGATGGAAAAGGTATCTGCACATTATACCATAGTTAAGCATGCAATGCTGCTGCTGCTAAGTTGCTTCAGTCATGTCCGACTCTGTGCAACCCCATAGACGGCAGCCCACCAGGCTCGCCCGTCCCTGGGATTCTCCAGGCAAGAACACTGGAGTGGGTTGCCATTTCCTTCTCTAATGCATGAAAGTGAAAAGTGAAAGTGAAGTCGCTCAGTCGTGTCCAACTCTTAGCGACACCAAGGACTGCAGCCTACCAAGCTCCTCTGTCCATGGGATTTTCCAGGCAAGAGTACTGGAGTGGGGTGCCATTGCCTTCTCCGAAGTATGCAATAGCATTGTCTAAAAAAATGTGCATACCTTAATTAAAAATTAACTTACTGCTCAAAGATGCTAACAATCATCTGTACTTTCATTTTGTTGTAATCTTTTTGCTGGTAGATGTTCATGCCTCAGTGTTGATGGCTTCTGACTCATGAGGGTAGTGGTTGCTAAAGGTCGGGATGGCTGTGGCAATTTCTTAGTATAAGACAACAGTGAGGTTTGCCGCATTATTAGCATGCCTTGCTATTTAATAGCATTCTACCCACACTAGAACTTCTTTCAAAATTGGAATCAAACCTGTCAAACCCTACTGTTGCTTTATCAACTAAGTTTATGTAATATTCTAAATTCTCTTTGTTATTTCAATAATCTTCACAGCATCTTTACCAGGAATAGATTCTGTTTGCAGAAATCAGTTGCTTGCTATCCATAAGAAACAACTCCTTATCATGAGTTATATCATGAGATTGCAGCAATTTATTGCTTTCTTGAGGTGCCACTTCTAATTCTAGTTCTCTTGCTATTTCCATCACATCTGTAGTTACTTCTTCCACTGAAGTCTTGAACCCCTCAGAGTCATTCATGAGGGTTGGAATCAACTTATTCCAAACTTATTCCTGTTGATATTGCTACCTCTTCCCAGGAATCACAAATGTTCTTAATGCCATCTAAAATGCTGAGGATGGGGAACACTTGTATACCTGTGGCGGATTCATTTTGATATTTGGCAAAACTAATACAGTTATGTAAAGTTTAAAAATAAAATTAAAAAAATAAAATAAATAAAATAAAAAGTTGAATCCTTTCCAGGAGATTTTCAATTTACTGTGTCTGGATACCTCAGAAAAATCACTATCTATGGCATCTATAGCCTTAATAAATGCATTTCTTAAATATTAAGACTAGAAAGTCAACATTACTCCTTGATACATGGACTACAGAATCCCTGTTAGCAGGGATGAAAAAAAAAAAATTGAACCTAATTATGTATCTGCATCAGAGTTCTTGGTTGACCACGTACATTGTCATTGAGCAGTAACATTTTGAATTGTTTTTTTTCCCCTGAGCAGTATGTCTCAACAATGGTTTTAAAATATTCAGTAGAGCATGTTGTAAACAGATGTACCATCATCCAGGTTTTGTTATTCCATTGATAGAGCAATCAGGATAGATTTAGTATAATATTTAAGGATCCTAGGTTTTTCAGAATGGTGACTGCATTGACTTCAACTTAATAAACTATGTTAATCCCTAACAAGAGTCAGCCTGTACTTTGGAGCTTCAAAGGCAGGAACTGACTTTTCTCTAGCTAGTCCTGAGCTTCCCTGGTGGCTCAGAGAGTAAAGCATCTGCCTGCAATGCAGGAGACCTAGGTTTGATCCCTGGGTCAGGAAGATCCCCTGGAGAAGGAAATGGCAACCCACTCTAGTACTCTTGCCTGGAAAATCCCATAACAGAGAAGCCTGGTGGACTACAGTCCATGGGATCTCAAAGAGTCAGACATGACTGAGCGACTTCACTTTCACTTTCTTTCTTTCTTTCTAGCTAGTCCTAAATGGCATCTTCTTCCAACTGAAAATATTGTATTTAGTGTAGCAATCCACTTTGTTTAATTATTTAGTTGTATCTTCTGGATAACTTGCCTTAGTTTCTACATTAACACCTTCTGCTTCATCTTGTACTTTATAGAGATGGCTTCTTTCTTTTAATATCACTCAACCTCTGCTTACTTTAAACTTTTTTTTTTCTTTAGATCTGTCACCTCTCACAGCCTTCATAGAACTGAAGATAATTATACTTTGGCTCTAGATTAGATTTTGCCTAAAGGCAGAGGATGAGATTGTTAGATAGCATCATTGATTCAAGGGACATCAATTTGAGCAAACTCTGAGAGACAGTGGAGGACAGGGTAGCCTGATGTTCTGTAGTCTATGAGTTTGCAGACTTGGACATGACTTAGTAACTGAACAACAACAGGGAATATTGTGCCCGATTGGATCTTCTATCCAGACCATTAAAGCATTCTCAGTATCAGCAGGAGGCTATTTATTTTCTTATTATTCATATTTTCACTGGAGTAGCATTTTTAATTTCCTTAAAGAACTTTTCCTTTGCATCCATAACTAGGCTGTTTGGCACTAGAGGGCTAATTTTCAGCCTATCTTAGATTTCAGCTTACCTTCTTCACAGAGCTTAATCTTATCTAGCCTTTGAGTTAAAATGAGAGATATGGAACTCTTCCTTTCACTTGAACACTTAGAGTCCATTGTAGGGTTATTAGCCAACCTAATTTCAATGCCATTGTGTCTTAGGGAATAGGAAGGCATAAGAAAAGAAAGAGATAGCAAAACGGCCAGTCAGTGGAGTGGTTAGGATACACATGTGAATTAATTAAATTTTATAGGGATGTGGTTTGTGGCACTCCCAAAACAATTAAGATAGTACTCTTGAAGATCACTGACCACAGATCATCATAACAAATATGAGATAATAATGAAAATGTTTCAGTGTTGCAAGAATTAACAAAATATGAGACTTGAAGGGAGCAAATATTGTTGGAAAAATAGCACTGAAAACTTGCTTGACGCAGTTCAACTTCTATGTATTTTGTGATAGGAGTTCTGACCATGCCAGATTATAGTCTTCTCATTTGCCTGTGAAATTCTTTTACATATTATTCTTTTATTTTTATCCAAGCTATTGATGTTTATTTATTTATTTATTTATTTATTTATTTTTAATTTTATTTTATTTTTAAACTTTACATAACTGTGATGTTTATTTAAATGTAATCATTTTCATCTTCATGGCTTTTATTTCCTATAAGTTTTTGCTTCCCAACAAAATTGAGAGTATTTTCTATTGTATTTTACATCTGTTAAATTCTCCTGAATTTCTTCTCCAGAATTCAGGAGACTGCCATGTACATTTAAACACTTTATAATTGTTGTTCAGTGAGTTATCCAAGGGGTGAATGAGGGCACTGCTGCAATAATAGGACCTTGGTGATGATAATATAGTTATTTATTTTAGCTGTCTTAATAGCAAATAAACTATTTTTTGCTGAATGTGACAAATTTTGTTACGATGGATGACTCTCATTATGAATTGGGATTAGTAATTTAGAAGAGAGCAATGTTATTCATGCCTATAATTTTGGGGAGAAAAAAAATTTTTTTTTTTTGCTTCCATCTTTTATCATTTTCACCTATACTTTTTTCTGTACACAATTTCAATTTTTATGTCCTCATTACCTGTGTTTCTTTAAAATTTTAATATAAATTTCAATAAAACTGAAGTATATATTCTCTTTAATATATCAAATATGTTTTTCCCCCCATCTTGGGATGAATACATTTCATTATCAATGATATCATATTCAGTTCATAGTTACATTTATCTTTATTTTTATTTTATACAAAGAACAGATTGCGAAAGAATTTATGATTTCATTGTTCATGCTCAAGGCTTTTCTTCACAATTCGTGGTTCACATACATCAAGGAATATTGAAATTCATTTTTCTGATGACCCTTGTCTTTTGCAATAAGCCATATATCATCTTTAGCTTACAGTGCAGAGATAAAAGTGATTGGCAGAAAAGACAACCATTTACCATTTAGGTGAAGGACAATGTCATATTTTCAATAATGGTAGCTACCACTGGAGAATAGTATTTGCTTGTAGAAATAAAGCATTGAAAAATCAAAAGGTAATGTAGTTTAACTTACTACTTTTATAGACAGGTCTCAAAAGTACAAACAAAGAAAATAGTTATGGAGAAGAAATTTGCAGATTTCATTTTAATTATGCCCATTGTTTGTAAAAATACAAACTAAGTGGGTTAAATATGTACTGCTTGTTGACCTCAGAATATTTAAGAAGAGTCAGAAACACCTAACTTCATATTTTATTATTAGCTATTTGATATTGATGGTTACCTATACATTTTATCAATGTCCCCATCTAGAAAATAAGGGTGATAATAGTAACAATCTTTATTCCCAAAGATAATTTGCTCTTTGATTAACAAATATATCCTCAATAAATGTCAATCTTAATGATAATAAAAGTTTTAAGAAGAACAAAAAGCTTACAGTAAATCCATTTCTATCCTACATTGTTACTGAAAGTACATGCTAGTGAACTTCTAAAACCCTACTTATGACCACAGACATTTAAAATCACCCATCTAAGTCATTCAGCTTTGATTCTTCCAGGAATATTGGGGCTTCCCTAGTGGCTCAGATGGTAAAGAATCTGCCTGCAATATGGTCCCTGGGTTGGGAGGATCCCCTGGAGTAGGAAATGGCAAACCACTCCAGTATTCTTGCCTGGAGAATTCCATGGACCAAGGAATCTGCTGGGCTATATATAGTCCATGGGGTCGCAAAGAGTCAGACATGGCTGAGACACTGATGCACACACAGTCATATTATAATCTTAAAAATCTTATTTAAAAGGTGAAACGTCAAGGACATTTCTACTCAATCATAAAATAATCTTGATATAATTCTAAAAATGACATTTTCAATGTAAAGAGAGAAAGAAAAAATATAAGCAAAGACTAATTGTCTAAACCCTAGATCTATGCTTTGCTCAATTAAAACTGGAAACACCATTAAAACCATCCTCATATAAGTAACCTTTATACTTTGCCTTGGAGAAGGCAATGGCACCCCACTCCAGTACTCTTGCCTGGAAAATCCCATGGATGGAGGAGCCAGGTGGGCTGCAGTCCATGAGATCGCTAAGAGTCGGACACGACTGAGCGACTTCACTTTCACTTTTCACTTTCATGCATTGGAGAAGGAAATGACAACCCACTCCAGTGTTCTTGCCTGGAGAATCCCAGGGACGGGGGAGCCTGGTGGGCTGCTGTCTATGGGGTTGCACAGAGCCAGATACGACTGAAGTGACTTAGCATACTTTGCCTTGTTTATTGAAGACTTTACTCATCATAACTTTAGACTACAGAAAAATACAATAATTTTTCAAAGCAGTTCACATGCTGTAAAATGTGGAGTATTTTTAATTGTCTGACATAAGGTAAATCATAATTCATACTTCTTCATTTTCAAAAAAACACTGTCAATACATTTCAAAATACATTAATCAAACTTCATAAAATCTGATCCTGTATAATTGTATTTTCTGAATGGTTCTTTATTTAACGTGTCAGAATCATGTGAATGGCTTATTAAAAATTTGCTTTCCTTATATCCCCTCATTAAATCTACTAACACAAAACTAAGGGTTGGGGCTCAAAAATTTGTGATTTAAACTATCTCCCTAGGTGATTCTTATGCACAAAATAGATTGAGCAAGAATGAGCATTATTGCTCCTAAAAAGATAAAATGACAATTAAAAACATGTGATTAAATTTATATTTGTTTATGTGTAATTTCTAATACTCTGAAATAATATCATGTATGCTAGTTGGCAATATTTTGAGAAAAGTACTATATCTTTGTGTTCAAATAATGTTTGCATCAATATTAATGAAATGCTAAACAAAAATATCTTAAATGTCTTCTTCTAGAGCTGCTTCAGTCATGTCCCAATTCTTTGCAACCCCCTATGGACTGTAGACTTCCAGGCTCCTCTGTCCATGGCATTGGATATTTTTAATAATTAACTGAATTTGCTTTAAATATTCCCAATCCAAAGTCTTGGGAGAGAAAGCATTTTCAAATATTTGAAGCTTATATCTTGAATTTGTGTTTCTTCTCTCTCTCTCTCTCTTTTTTATCCCCCCACGTGTTTGTTTGTCTTGTTGGGGGAAAGTCTGTTTAGTATTTAGTGAGCTGAAAACAGTCTCATTCAGAATGAAAACCATTTCATTCTAACAGCCAGTAGTAAAAGATAAGTAATCAAAAACAAAAAATATAATATTATTCCAGACTTTCTATTTGGGATAGTAAGTGCAAGAAACAAACTATCATTGATATAATGGGATCAATTCATCCATCTAAAATGGGAGAATAATTTAATTCATTTTTATCATATGAATATATGTTTTAAAATTTAACCTCATGAAAGATTTTATGAAATTAATGGAGATATAAATACAATTGTAGGTACAGTTAATATATGAGAAAAATGATAAAGTATGACATTTACTAGGGAATGATAGTTTGATGATGTCCAGACAAAGAATATGAATGACTTTAAAAATAGAAAAATGAACATTTAATAAAAGACAAAGGCCACCTTTAGTAGCTAACAGACTGTGAGGCATATAAAATGAGTTTCTAGAGATTAATTGACAAAGGAAAACTGGAATGCAGTGACTTTAGAAAAAATATACTTTTCAGAAGTGTAATGTGGCACAGGAGAAAAATAATATGGAGAATCACCTGTGTGAATATGTGAATTAAAAACTATTATTCTCTTTATTTGAAAGGGCAAAATGTCCTCAAGAAAATATTTCTAAGGGCAAAATCCAATTATTAACATATATGTAGTAATATATGTTATCAGATAAATATAAATTAATTTTCATGAGTATGTATATGAAAGTTTCTCAGTCATGTCTGACTCTTTTTGACCCCATGGACAATACAGTCCATTGAATTATCCAGGCCAGAATACTGGAATAGGTAGTCTTTCCCTTCTCCAGGGGATCTTCCCAACCCAGAGATTGAACACAGGTCTTCCACATTGCAGGTAGATTCTTTACCAGCTAAGCCGCAAGGAAAGCCTAAGAATACTGTATTGGGTCACCTATCCCTTCTCCAGTGGATCTTCCCAACTCAGAAATTGAACTGGAGTCTGCTGCATTGCTGCTGCTGCTGCTGCTAAGTGGCTTCAGTTGTGTCTAACTCTGTGTGACCCCATAGACGGCAGCCCACCAGGCTCTGCCGTCCCTGGGATTCTCCAGGCAAGAACACTGGAGTGGGTTGCCATTTCCTTCTCCAATGCATGAAAGTGAAAAGTGAAAGTGAAGTTGCTCAGTCGTGTCCGACTCTTAGCAACCCCATGGACTGCAGCCTACCAGGCTCCTCTGTCCATGGGATTTTCCAGGCAAGAGTACTGGAGTGGGTTGCCATTGCCTTCTCTCTGCTGTGTTGCGGGTGGATTGTTTACCAACTGAGCTGTCAGGGAAGCCCATGAGTATATATAAGTACAGAAGAAAAGAACATAAAACAATTATGATTAAGAATTACTTGTTTTATTTTGTTATTTTTGCCAAAAGCCCTCTAAAATATCTGTGTAATACACTGTTTTACTTACTTAAAATTTAACTGTGCAGAATGAAATCACATATTGTTATTGTGGTAGGCTGAATAATGACCCTTCCTGGTGTTCATGTTCTAATCTTCAGATTCTATGAAGTGGACCCTGGCAAAAGATGTTTTGCAGGTATGATTAAGTTAAGGATCTTGGATGAGAAGATTTTTCTCTGGATTATTTGGGTTGATCTGATGTAATCCTAGGATCCTCATAAGAAAACAAAACAAAAAAAGTAAAGTAGAAGCAAACAATAGAAAATGAAAAGCCTAGACAGAAAAGCTGGGGGATAAGTTTTGTTTCATTTGCTGTTTGTTACTTTGAAATTAGCACATTTGAAACTGCCTATGTATATTGGGCAATTAAGGGCTTACATCTTACCTAGTATCATCTTACCTAGTGACATGAATGTTCTGCAGAAGATATCTGTTCAGAAAAATAAAGGTCTAAGAACACTTAAAGAGTTCTCCTTTGGCTGATCTCTAGGTTTAGTCCAAGCAGGAAATGAAGACTAAAACATAATTACAAATGACCTGAATATACATGGAAGGAGGTAATGTGTATTTCATCAGAGAACCAGTCTGGAAAGGGTGAGTAACAGTAGATCTTATTTTGCTTTGTCGTGTTAGAGTTTTCTTATCTCTCTCTCTCTCCCTTGGTATTCAAGGAGTTAAAGGAAATTTCTGTCAATAGACTAAAAATGGAATACAGATTGCAGATGAGATTCATAGTAAAGAATACAGATTAAAAAAAAAAAGTTAAACAGCTACAGCTTAGAGCAAGCAACAAATAAAAACATTCAGAATGTGAAGAATGTAATATCTACAGTTGCCCATTAATTTATTTGAAACGTCCACTTTATAAAAACAACCAAAGATGAAACATGCAAATAAGCAAGAGAGTATGTTAATTGTATTTAAAAGAGTAACAAACTGTATCAATGGTATTACAGGCTTTAGACTTACTAGACAAAGACTTTAAACCAAGTGTTCAAATATACGCAGAGATCTGAAGGAAAGCTTTGACAAATATCTAAAGGAAAATTGGTGACCCAATCAATAGAATATTTTTAAAAGAGATGCAAATTATGTAAAAAATGGAACCAGGAAGAATTTTTTTTTTTTAGCTGGAAAGTACATGACTGAAATTAAAAACTCATGAGAGAATTTCAAGACCTGATTCAAACAAACATAGGAATCAGGAAACTTAAAAGAAAAACCATTTCAAATTATGAAGTGTAAAGGAGGAGAATGAAAAAAGAATGAAGAAAAGAACAGACCTAAGAAATCTGTGGGACAATAAGATATCAACATATACATAATGAGTGACTGAGTAGGAAAGGAAAGAGAGAAAAGGACAGAAAAAAATGCTTAGATAAATAATGGCCTCGTATTCTCAAATTATATAAAAGACACAAATCTACATTTGCAAGAAATTAAAATAAATGATTCTGAAAGCAATTATTCATATGCAATTGTTCCTGAATAAAATTAATAGTTAATTTGTCTTCAGAAAACCATGGAAGCCATAAGACATCAGTATAATATAAAGTGAGGAAAAATAAAACTGTTGATTTTGAATTCTTTTTTTTTTTTTGATTTTGAATTCTATACCACTAAAATAACCTTCAATATAGGAAAAATTATGATATTAGATATAAATGAAAATTTAGAAATTTTGTCAATGGTAGACCTGTCCTATAAGAAATGCTAAAAGGGTACTCACAGTACAATAAAAATGATGCTATGCAGTGTGTGTGTGTGTGTTTAAAGAAAGAATGGTATAAGTAATTGCATGCTGCTGCTGCTAAGACGCTTCAGTCGTGTCCGACTCTGTGTGACCCCATAGACGGCAGCCCACCAGACTCCCCCGTCCCTGGGATTCTCCAGGCAAGAACACTGCAGTGGGTTGCCATTTCCTTCTCCAATACATGAAAGTGAAAAGTGAAAGTGAAAAGTGAAAGTGAAATCGCTCAGTCTGTCCGACTCCTAGTGACCCCATGGACTGCAGCCTACCAGGCTCCTCTGTCCATGGGATGTTCCAGGCAAGAGTAATGGAGTGGGGTGCCATTGCCTTCACCGAAGTAAATGCATAGGTAAATATTAAGGTGAGTAGTATGATTATTTTGGAGAAGGAAATGGCAACCCACTCCCGTGTTCTTGCCTGGAGAATCCCAGGGACGGGAGCCTCGTGGGCTGCCACCTATGGGTTCGCACAGAGTTGGACACGACTGAAGCGGCTTAGCTGTATGATTATTTAAAAATTTTAACTCTATGTTCTTTACTATATAGTTAAAATACAAATCCACACAAAATTTCTAAATCTGTGTTAATGAACACATAGTCTATGAATATATAAATTGTAACAGTAACAACATAAAGAAGGTATGGTGTGTCTATATGAATAGAGTTGTATGCTATGGAAGCTATATTATATCAATGCAAACAGGATTATTATAAAATTAAGATGTTAACTAACTCAATTCCCAGAATAACCACAAAGGAAATGTCTGGAAAATACATAAAAAAGGGAATGGGAAGAGTATCAAACAGGCACCATACAAGAAAATCAAGCACAAAGGAAGACAGTAATCGAGAAAACGAGCAAAAAAAAAATATAAGACAAACCAAAAGCAAATAATTAATTATAGAAATACTCTTTTTATCAGTAATTACTTTAAATGTAAATGCATTACACTCATCAATTGAAAGACAATCACTAGCAGAATGGAAACAAAATATGGTCCAACAAAATAATATCTATGAGAGACTCATGTTATATCATAAAATAGGTTGTAATTGAAATGATGAATAAAGATACTCTATGTAAGTAGAACAGAGGTGGTTATAAATCAGCATATAAGGTTTAATAAACGACAGTAGAATATATACTCTCATATGAACATGGAACGTTATCCAAGAAACATCATATATGAAGTCACAAAGCAAGTCCTAATAAGTATAAAAAATTGTAATTATACAACGTATTTTCTTCTAAAAGTATGCAATTAATCTAAAAATCAGTAATAGAAAGAAAACTAGAAAAAAAAAACAAATATGTGGAAATTGAAAAGAAAACTCTTTAAGTAATCAATAGGTCAAAGAAGAAATCACAGGTAAACAGTAAAACATCTTGACATACATAAAAATTAAGATACAGCATACCAGATTTTATGGGATACAGTAAAAACCATGCTCATAGAGCAATTTTGAGCTGGAAGATGTTGAAAGATGTCAAATCAGCAACTAACTTTATGCCTTAGAGGAACGAAGAAAAAAAAACAAACCTAACAGTGAATAGGTTTGGCCACCTGATGCAAAGAGCCAACTCATTGGACAAGACCCTGATGCTGGGAAAGATTGAAGGCAGGAGGAGAAGGGGGCAACAGAGGACGAGATGGTTGGATGGCATCACTGACTCAATGGACATGAGTTTGAGCATGATCTGAGAAATAGTGAAGGATAGGCTACTGTCCATGGGAGTACAAAGAGGCAGATATGATTGAGCGACTGACCAACAACAGTAAATAGACGGAAGGAAGTAATAAAGATTAGAGCAGAGATAAACTAACTAAAAAATAGAAAAGTAGTAGAAAAAAATCACATTTTTTTTAAAGATGAACATAATTTAAAACTTTTTAACTAGCTTTACTTAGGGAAAATAAACCTCAAATAGCTAAAATCTGAGATGAAAGTGGGGACATAAATATGATCATTACAGACACAGAATTGTAATTGAATACTCTGGATAGTTATGGGCCAACAAGTTAGATAACCTAGACAAAGTGGATATATTTCTAGAAATAAACAAGTTACCAAAACAGACTCAAGAAGATACAGAAAATATAAACACACATAAAACAAGTAAGGAGACATAATTAATTATTTGTAACTTCTAAGGGGAAAAAAAAAAAGTCCAGAAAGAGGTGGCTACATTAGTGAATTATCTGAAACATTTAAAAAAGAGTTGTCACCAATTCTTCTCAGACTCTTCCCAAAAATAAAGAGCAGGAAACACTTATCCAGCTCATTCTGCAAATCCCATATTAAACTGATACTGAAACCGTCTGAACTATGGAATATTCTCAGCAAAATAGGGAGGAAATTTTGATACACAGTAAAGTATGGAAAAAGCAAAAGAGTTCCAGAAAAACATCTATTTCTGCTTTATTGACTATGCCAAAGACTTTGACTGTGTGGATCACAATAAACTGTGGAAAATTCTGAAAGAGATGGGAATACCAGACCACCTGATCTGCCTCTTGAGAAATTTGTATGTAGGTCAGGAAGCAACAGTTAGAACTGGACATGGAACAACAGACTGGTTCCAAATAGGAAAAGGAGTTCGCCAAGGCTGTGTATTGTCACCCTGCGTATTTAACTTATATGCAGAGTACATCATGAGAAACTCTGGACTGGAAGAAACACAAGCTGGAATCAAGATTGCCAGGAGAAATATCAATAAACTCAGATATGCAGATGACACCACCCTTATGGCAGAAAGTGAAGAGGAACTCAAAAGCCTCTTGATGAAAGTGAAAGTGGAGAGTGAAAAAGTTGGCTTAAAGCTCAACATTAAGAAAACGAAGATCATGGCACCCGGTCCCATCACTTCATGGGAAACAGATGGGGAAATAGCGGAAACAGTGTCAGACTTTATTTTTCTGGGCTCCAAAATCACTACAGATGGTGACTGCAGCCATGAAATAAAAAGACGCTTACTCCTTGGAAGGAAAGTTATGACCAACCTAGATAGCATATTCAAAAGCAGAGACATTCCTTTGCCAACAAAGGTTCGTCTAGAAAAGGCTATGGTTTTTCCTGTAGTCATATATGGATGTGAGAGTTGGACTGTGAAGAAGGCTGAGCACCGAAGAATTGATGCTTTTGTTTTTTGTTTTTTTTTTATAAGCAACGTGTATTTTATTTGTACATTTTTATATTCATTTTCATTATGACACTTTCAAAAGTAGAATTACAAAGAATGGGATATAATCATATATACATAGAAATTCTACTGTTATTGTTTTTGTGTAGGATGGGGAAATTTCTGCTCTACCCATCTTGAGTTCTTGTGGTTGGACTAATAATAAAATGTATGCAAGGCAATTTAATCACAAGCATAGAGGTCTTACAGAAATGAGATTTAAACAACTGGCCAAAGTAGGTGCTTTAATACTTTTTAGATGAAAAAACAGGAATTTTGTAACAGATAGGACAAAGAAATTTAGGCTTTAGATGGTCAATTAGTAAAGAACCTAAATGGAGTCTGGGTTTGGGGTAGAAAAATAAAAAATAACAAGATTTGTTTATATGAGCTTCTCGCTTGAATTCCCTGTGTCTAGGGAGAAGGGTGTCCTTTTACCTCAAGATGTGGATGGTGCCATGAAGAGATTTTTTCCTGCTTTCAGGGAGACAGAAAGAAGGATCAGAGTGTCTCCCTTGCATTGACCATTTCTTAACTAACTTTAATTCCAAATAATCAGTATGCCATTGAGGCACATTTGAGGTGGCCTACACTGGGTCTCCAAAGTTTCATACCAATAAATTATCCTGTACACTGGATAAGTAGACTGCCAATTTAGAGACAACTGTACAGATTAGCCACAGATCTCAATTTCTCCAGAACAACCAGGATTCTTTTTATTTAGACCAGAATTGGTGCTTTTGAACTGTGGTGTTGGAGAAGACTCTTGAGAGTCCCTTGGACTGCAGGGAGATCCAACTAGTCCATCCTGAAGGAGATCAGCCCTGGAAGGGCTTTCCTTTCTTTGGAAGGACTGATGATGAAGCTGAAACTCCAGTATTTTGGCCACCTCATGCGAAGAGTTGGCTCATTGGAAAAGACTCTGATATGGGAGGGATTGGGGGCAGGAGGAGAAGGGGACGACAGAGAATGAGATGGCTGGATGGCATCACTGACTCGATGGACATGAGTCTGAGTGAACTCCGGGAGTTGGTGATGGACAGGGAGGCCTGGCGTGCTGCAATTCATGGGGTCACAAAGAGTCGGACACGACTGAGCGACTGATCTGATCTGATCTGAAAGCTTGGATAACCCTCAGAGGCATTGCACTATATGAATGAAATCATTTAAAGGATCACATATTGTAAAATTGTACTTATATAACAAAATTATAGAGATGGAGAATAGATATATGATTTCCAGAGATTAGGAATGGTGGGGGTGGGACAAGTGGTGGTGTGACTTTATAGGGTTGGCACAAGGGAGATTCTGTGGTAATAAAATAGGTCTGTAACTGGACTGCACTGGTGGTTACTCAGACCTACTAGGTAAAAGGTGATAAACCTGGTATTATCTATGTTTCTCCAGAGAAATGGAACAAATAGGATCTGTGTGTGCATAAATATGTGTGTGTGTGTGTGTGTGTATGTATCACACACACATGACAAAAAAGAAAGAGAAATTTATTTTAAGGAATTGGCTCATGCAATTATGAAGACTGACAAACCCAAAATCTGTATAGAACAGATTGGCAGACTGAAGATCCAAGGAAGAGGTCATGTTGAAGTTTAAGTCTGAAGGCCTGCTAAATGCCATCTTTTCCCTCTAAATGTCTGTCTTTTGTTTTGTTGAGGATTTTAACTGATTGGAATCCCACACACATTGTGAAGGACAGTCTGCTTTATTCCATAGGTTTAAATGTTAACCTCATTCAAAAATACTCTCAAAGAATCATTCAGAATAATGTTTGACCAAATATCTAGGCACTGTTTTCCAGTCAAATTCACACATCAAAGTAATCATCACAAGTTCATTCCTTGCTAACTTGGCACCCATATGCACAACCTTGCTGCTGCTGCTACTAAGTTGCTTCAGTCGTGTCCAACTCTGTGCGACCCAATGGATGGCAGCCCACCAGGCTCCCCCGTCCCTGGGATTCTCCAGGCAAGAACACTGGAGTGGGTTGCCATTTCCTTCTCCAATGCATGAAAGTGAAAAGTGAAAGTGAAGTCGCTCAGTCGTGTCTGACTCTTCTCAACCCCATAGACTGTAGCCTACTAGGCTCCTCTGTCCATGGATTTTCCAGGCAAGAGTACTGGAGTGGGGTGCCATTGCCTTCTCCATGCACTACCTTAAACCATAATTAATCTCCAAATAAATAAAAAATCAAGTTCATACTTGCATCTACCATGATACAACTATCTTCTGTACAAATAAATATACATTAATTTTTTCCCTAGAAGACGATGAAAAGTTCTTTGAGATGTATACTCTTCTCCTTGATATCCCATAAATTAAATACTGTGATGTAAAATTGAAAACACTTAAAAAGTTCCATATAATGTATATATACATAATGTGTGTGTATATATATATATATATATATGCCATTTGTGTCATAAACACTTCAATGTATTCTGGCATGTTAATATAGATGACAGAAGATGTGCAGGGAGGCTAATTTAAAAAATTAGTTTTATTATCTCATTAAGACCTCTGTTTTCTCCACATCACAGAATACTGGTAAGCATAGCATTCATATGTTAATCATGTTCCAGTAACTATTTTAATCTGTGCTATTGCTCACTTCAGCTCCAAACTTGAATTTTTCTCTAATCTACCTTTTTGTAAATACTAATCATCCCTCAGGATAAAGCTTAAACCCACTTTCAAGCTCAAGCCATAATATTCTATTCTTGAAATCTCTCTTGCTCTTATTATTTGCATATAATGTTGATATTTGAGATATCCTGTCTTTGTTGATACAGTGTCTATGTGCCTATTTTCATATATACATATACATATATATATATACATACATATACACATATGTAAGCTCCAGGAGTCAGTGATGGACAGGGAGGCCTAGAGTGCTGCGGTCCATGGGGTTGCAAAGAGTCGGACACGACTGAGTGACTAAACTGAACTGAACACATATGTAATTTTCCCTTCATTATTACATTGCATTTGGTGGTGGTTAGTCACTAAGTCGTATCCAACTCTTGTGACCTCATGGATGTAGCCTGCCAGGCTTCTCTGTCAGTGGGAATCTCCAGGCAAGAATACTGGAGTGGGTTGCCATTTCCTTCTCCAATATTGCATTTAAGAACTATGTAATATGTAGCCAGGTATTTCTTTGTTAAAGACATAACTGTGATAGTATTATATCCCATTAATTTCCTAGGGCTGTTACACAAAGTAAAGTAAACTCAAAGGCATAAAACAACAGAAATATATTCCCTCACTGTTAAGAGTGTAGGGCATTTGAAATCAAGATATTTGCAGGGTTGGGTTCTTCCACAGGCTCAGAGGAAGAGTTTTTATAATTATCTCTCCTAACTTCTGGTGTTTGCTGGCAAGGCTTGACATAATTCACTGCCTCAGTCTTCATATGGCTTTCTTCTTTGTGTGTCTGTGTCTGTGTGTCCTTTGCCTTTCTTACATAAAAACACAAGTTGTTGGAGTAAAAGCCCACATTAATTGTATGTCCTTACAGCAGCTTAAAAGCATCTTCAAAGACCTCACTCTAAATAAAGTCGCATTCTGAGTTTCTATGTGACCTTGAATTTGAAGGGATGCTGTTCAATCTCCTGCAAAGTACCATTTAATTAATGGTTAATTGATGTGGCTTCCCTTGAGGTTCAGACAGTAAAGCATCTGCCTGCAATGCAGGAGACCTGGGTTCAATCCCTTGGTTGGGAAGATCCCTGGAGAATGGCTACCCACTCCAGTATTCTTGCCCAGAGAATTCCATGAACAGAGGAGCCTGGCAGCCTACAGTTCATAGGGTTGCACAGTTGAATATGACTGGGTGACTGGTACTAACACTACCATAGAACACTACTAAGTCCATATTTATCAATACTATTTGATTGATTTTTAATCTGTTTATGAAAACAAAAGAAAAATGTGTCCATCTAATTTTTTAAACCAACTTACATTTTTTTATGTTTATGCAGTTATTATATCATTAATTTGCATCAAGAATCAATATATTTTCATTGTCCCAAAATCATTGTTATTTTTTAAATTACTGAAATGAATTTTTTGTTTAGAGTCTTAATCTTCCTATAAGTGTTTGCATTAATTATTACTTCATATTTAGTTTGGCAAATGTCACCTTACTTTTAACATAAAATTAATACAGGGAATAAAGACATAAAGTTATGTACAAAGCATTTCAATACTAAAAGTATTTATAAGTCCCTTGGACTGCAAGAAAATCAAACTGGTCAATCCTAAAGGAAATCAATCCTGACTATTCATTGGAAAGGCTGATTCTGAACCTGAAACTCCAATATATGGCCACCTGATACAAAGAACTGACTCCTCGGAAAAAACCCTGATGCTGAGAAAGATTGAAGGCAGGAGGAGAAGATGATGACAGATTTGGTTGGATGGCATCACTGACTCAGTGGAAGTTTGAGCAAGCTCCAGGTGTTGGTAGAGGAGAGGGAAGCCTGACATGTTGCAGTCCATGGGGTTGCAAATAGTTGGACATGACTGAGCGACTGAACAACAATAACTTCCATATTGTACATCTTTCAGTTTAGAGGCTTTACTTTCTAGAAGCAAAGTTAAACCAAATCATACTGGTTAGGGAGAGTTAAGAGGCATCCTAGTTCAACACCAGTACACGCTACAGGCTTTGAAAGAGGAAGAGTAGAAAGCACTCTATCAGCTACTCATAGAATGCACTGTAGTAGTTATCTGTGTGTCATTCAGGATTATTTCAACTAATTTTTGCTAATATTTTCTGAGGAGAGTAGGGGATGGGCAGAGAGAAAAATAGGAAGAGAGATAGACAGATGCAAAGAAAGGTAGATATTGAGGGAGGAAAGATGGATACTGAGAGAGCAAGAGAGGAAAAGAAGGTGGTAAAACCAAAATACAAGGCCATTTTTACACCAGTACTACTATGAATTATAGCCTTCCTATGGCCAATCGATATCACAACTGTGGCTATAAATCTGATTTAACTGGTGGTTCAGAACATTTTTCAATTATATGATTTTGCCAGTTAATTACGGAAAGGGCAATGGCACCCCACTCCAGTACTCTTGCCTGGAAAATCCCATGGACGGAGGAGCTTGGTAGGTTGCAGACCATGGCGTCACTAAGAGTCGGATACGACTGAGTGACTTCACTTTCATTTTTCACTTTCATGCATGGGAGAAGGAAATGGCAACTGACTCCAGTGTTCTTGTCTGGAGAATCCCAGGGACGGGGGAGCCTGGTGGGCTGCCGTCTATGGGGTTGCACAGAGTCGGACACGACTGAATTGACTTAGCAGCAGCAGCAGCCAATTAATTAAAGCCTCTACCTTATTTACACATCACAATAAATATTTTACTAACTGTGTAATACTTAAAGACTATAGTTTCATTTTGAGATAAATTGGAGGGAGTGATACTGAAGCTGAAGCTCCAGTATTTTGGCCACTTGATGTGAAGAACTAACTCATTGGAAAAGACCCTGATTCTGGGAAAGGTTGAAGGCAGGAGAGAAGGGGACAGCAGAGGATGAGATGGTTGGATGGCAACACCAACTCTATGGACATAATTTGGAGCAAGCTCTGGGAATTGGTGATTGACAGAGAAGCCTGGTGTGCTGCAGTCCCTGGGGCTGCAAAAAGTTGAACATGACTGAGGAACTGAACTGACTGACTGAAGTTAGTTTTGTGTGGCAAGATTTTTTTTTTTTTTGTCCTTTCATTTTATGGCATTAAATTCAATCTCCTGAGCAAGTGAATGCTCCAGATTTTCCTGTTCTCTTCTATTTATCACTGCCTTGAGTACCTTCCTTTTTTTGCCAGTTTGTTTTCCTTTCATTTTATCCTCTGGTCTCCTAGAGTTTCTCTTCACAAATGGGAGGATACCCCAAGATCAGATTTCTTTAATAAGAAATATGTATGCAATTTAATGTATAAATTGAATAGCAATTTTAAACAATCACACCAACCACTAGGATCATTGTTTTCAGTGATATATAAATGAACATATAATCAGTAGGGTACATAATCACATGTAGAAGGAAATCCTAAAGTTCGGGTGGTCAGTCAATACTGACCAATTTTCTAGGCTCTGAATGGATTTAATTAGCACTTCATGAAAATTAAAAGCCAGAAGACAGAAAAATACTTGTAGTAATAATATATAGAAGTGAAAAAACATCAAAGGTTTGAAAAATCATGAAGCCTAAAAATCACTAAAGTAGGGTACTTAAAAATAGTTTGGACTATGCTTGCCATATTCCTAAGCACTTAACCATCAATTCTCCAAAAAAAAAAAAAGAAAAAAAAAGAAAAAAAAAGAAAAAAAATCATTATTTTAAAGTCCAAATTTTAATATGAAAAAGTGATGCTTTAGCAGTTCGTTTTATATTTGCCTATATTCACACATTGGGGTGAATTATGGGATAGTTATTCAGATACAAGCTGAGTTATTCAAATGTCAAGAAACAAAAGTTAAAGATACACTGCTGATGGCTTATAAGAATAATTTTCAAATAAATTTTTGTGGTCACTAGTAAATTATTCTAATTTATAAAAAGAATACCAGTGACATAAGTGCATGTTATCATTAGGTCAGTAGAGTGAGAAATAAAATTCAGATTTAAATTGGGTTAGAACATTCACACAAATATGTTCAAAATGGTAAAGAAAAAAAAAAAAATCTGCCTGCAGTGCAGGAGATGCAGGAGACCGGTCTTTGATCCCTGGGTTGGGAAAATCCCCTAGAGGAGGAAATGACAGCAGACTCCAGTATTCTTGCCTGGAGAATCCCATTGACAGAGGAGCCTGGCAGGCTACCATCCATGGGATTCCATAGAGTCGCACATGAGTGAGCAACTAAGCATACATTATTGGTATTTAGAAATGTGAATATGTATGCTGCTGCTGCTGCTAAGTCGCTTCAGTTGTGTCCGACTCTGTGCGACTCCATAGACGGCAACTCACCAGGCTTCCCCGTCCCTGGGATTCTCCAGGCAAGAACACTGGAGTGGGTTGCCATTTCCTTCTCCAATGCATGAAAGTGAAAAGTGAAAGTGAAGTTGCTCAGTCGTGTCCGACTCCTAGTGACCCCATGGACTGTAGCCTACCAGGCTCCTCCATCCATGGGATTTTCCAGGCAAGAGTACTGGAGTGGGTTGCCATTTCCTTCTCCAGAATATGTATACATAATTATATACATATAGCATAATATATTTATATATAATTTAAATATATAGTCATATAGAATGAAATATAATTGTATATTATGTAGTAGTCATGTACAGATGTGAATTGAGCCATAAGGAAGCCTGAAAAACCAATGCTTTTGAACTTTGGTGCTGGAGAAGACTCTTGAGAGGACCTCGGACAGCAAGGAGATCAAACCAGTCAATCCTTAAGGAAACCAATATTAAATATTCATGAGAAGGACTGATGCTGAAGCTGAAACTCCAATACTTTGGCCACCTGATGGAAAGAGCTGACTCACTGGAAAGAAAGACTGAAGGTAAAAGGAAAAGGGAGTGACAGAGGATGAAGTGGTTAAATAGCATCACTGACTCAATGGAGGTGAATTTAAGCAAACTCTGAGAGATAGTGAAGGACTAAGGAATGTGGCGTGCTGTAGTCCATGGGGTCATAAAGAGTTGTACACTACTTAGCAGAATGAACAACAACATATGAGGTTGACATTTCTCTTGTATACAATAATGTACATGGGTTTTCTTATTCCAACTTTATTTAGCCACTCTTTCAAAAATAACAGAAACTGTATCATTCAAATATTCTAGTAGGATTGAGATTTCTCTTTAACACTAGTTTAAAGTTATTTTCAAATAATCTATTTTTGTAGGTTTTATAGTCATGTGAATGTATGGCAAAAGCCACCACAATATTGTAAAGTAATTAGCCTACAATTAAAAAAAAAAAAAAAAAAAAGACTTCTCAGGTGTCCCAGTATGAAGAAACCACCTGCCAATGCAGGAGACACAGGAGACATGGGTTTGATCCCTGTGTCAGCAATATTCCCTGGAGTAGAAATGGCAACACATTCCAGTATTCTTGCCTGTAAATTCCATGAACAGAGGAGTCTGGTGAGCTACATTCCATGGGGTCACAGAGAATTGGACATGACTGAGTGACTGAGCAAATCAAATACTTTGGTATACCAAAATGATAGATCATGACCAAGTTGGCTTTATTTTAGCAATGCAATACCAGTTTAACAATCCAAAATCAATTAATGTAATTAACCATGGAAACGAAGAGTAAAAGAGAAAACCATATGACATCTAAATAGTTATAGAAATGGCATTTCACAAACTTCAATATCCATTCATCATTTAAAAAAAAATCAGGAGTGTATAATTAAAGGATTTGATCAACCTAATAAGGATTATTTATGAAAAACCAATAACTCACATTATTAATAATGAAAAGCTGAATAATTTTTCCCTATGATCAGAAATAGCAAGGGTTTTAGCTATCACGACTTGTTTTCAATATTTCACTGATAGTGCTAACCAATTATATAATGTAAGAATGATATAATAGTAGTGCATTCTATAAAAAATATTTAAACTTGTCTCTATTTTGCAGAAGATATGATTGCATAATAAAAAGGAAACCAAAAATAATTTTTAAAACATGGATTTTTCTTTAGATAAACAAAAAAAAAAACCTTTGTCTTATACTGGAGAAACTAAAGTATTATCTGATCATCATCCCAAATTCTATCTAATAATGTATCTTTCAAATTCTATTTTGTTAAACCTATGATTTGGAGGAAACATTTATGAGATTTCAAAATATTTTAAAAACTTTTGTTATGTAAATGCATGAAATTTTTCATGGGAATTTTGTGAATATAGTTTATAATATCTCAAAAACAAGTCATTTTCCATAATAGTTCAATAAATGAAAACTGTGTTTTCCAAAAGCTTTTATTTAATTTAATGTTCTGTGTTGCATTTAGAGTGCCTTTATTTTTGTTTTAATTTAATCTTTTTTCAAACTAAAATATTAATTGGTAGGTATCAGGTTTTTATTTTGTAGATTTTCATATAGGAAGTATAAGAAAGGAGTGAGTCTTCACTAAGTATCATTATGAAATTCTGTCAGTTGTAAGATATCTATTTACAGTATTTTAATAGAAGATATTTTTAGTTAATATCCAACAAAAAAGTTTCAGTGAAAGCAAGATGCATTAATACTGCACATTTAATTAGGTTATGAATAATTTATTAAAATAGCAGTTATCACATTATAACCCTATGAATCTAAAAAAGCATAAACTTCAAATTTTAAAACCACTAATTTTATTATATCTCTTTGTGCTATGAACTCCCACACTCTTTTATTCCAGTTAAAAGATTATTTCTTCAACTTTACAAATAGCCAATTTAAATATCCTTAATTTCCCACAATGCATTTCTTAATATAATTAATCAGTAATAATTTTAATTTGACTAATAAAAGATGTTTTCTCTGTTGAAAAATGTAAAGCAATTCCCAAGATACTATAACTCCCAAAAAGAATATCTGAAAACAATCAAATTTAAGAAAATAACTATCTTCATCATTTTCTTGTATTCCCATAAAATGAACAGGGGAAAATGTGTCACTATGCTAATTAAAAAATTCAAGTCTATTTTTAGTTTGACTGATGGTTTCAGGCAATTATAAATAACATGGAATTAGAATTAAAAAGAGAATTTTGAAATGTAAGCAAAAACAGTAATAATATTAATACTAATATTAGTTGGAATATTAGTCTACTATGTGTAATATTTTAAAAAGTACTTAAAGAGAAATTAAGACATTTAAATATCTTACCAAATGCACATTGCAAATCAATGACTATTCAGAATCAAGTTTTGGTAGTGTTACTAAAGAATCTCTAACTGATATACTTGATTTTATCATACCTTTCCCTCTCCCTGAAAGTAAGCATCCCACTGAAAACTTAGCTAAATTATTACCAAGTTTTGAGATCACTCATGCTGAAAAAAACATCTCTAGAAAATTTGTTTCGACAGTAAAAGCAAATAGAGCCTAAATTAAAATTAATTGTCATTTGGTAATTTATCTGTAAGCACAGTGTAAAGGCCTATTAAAACTGGAGGGCATTTTCTTTGCTGTAATGATCTAATATATAGAAAATACAACTGGAGATCAAAATATACTTTTTTGCCTTAACACAGATTTGAACAAATTATTTAATCTCTGTTTGTTTCAGTGTCATGATTTATAAAATTCTCTGTCAGCTATAAATTCTCATTGCTATAGAATTATTCTTAGCTGCACCCATCTATTTAATATCATGAACATTGTTTCTCTGCACACAAATAGTTTACAGAATATGTGAGAGCTAAATTATTTCTCTGTACCAGTATTCAATTTTGTATTTATTAACCAAGAATCACCACTGTGGTCAGTATAAATATATTGAAGTGTGTATTTATATATAAAAATATTTAAAGTGGTGAGCTAGCAATCAGAAATTACCATAAATAAACCTAGCTTTGTTGTCTTATTTATAACTTTAAGGGATGCTTTAAATCATAAACATTTACAAAAAGTACCTTCATTTAATAGTAGTTCAACATCAAAAAAGGAAAACAATTATATAATTTTATAAAGTAATTAATGATGACTAGTAGAGAAGGGAATGACAACCCACTCCAGTACTCTTGCCTGGAAAATCCCATGGATGGAGGAGCCTGGTAGGCTGTGGTCCATGGGATAACTAGGAGTCGGACATGACTGAGCGACTTCACTTTCACTTTCCACTTTCATGCACTGGAGAAGGAAATGGCAACCCACTCCAGTGTTCTTGCCTGGAGAATCCCAGGGACAGGTGAGCCTGGTGGGCTGCCATCTGTGGGGTTGCACAGAGTCAGACACTACTGAAGCAACTTAGCAGCAGCAGCAGCAGTATGACAAAGGACAGAAATGGTTAGAATGTAACAGAAGCAGAGAGATAAGAAGAGGTGGTAAGAATACATAGAAGACCTATACAAAAAAAAAAAAAAAAAAAAAAAAAAGACTTAATGACCCAGATAACCATGATGGTGTAGTCATTCACTTAGAGCCAGACATCCTGGAGTGTGAAGTTAAGTAGGCCTTAGGAAACTTTATTATGAACAAAGCTAAAAGAGGTGATGGAATTCCTGCTGAAATATTTAAAATCCTAAAAGATGCTGCTGCTAAAGTGCTGCACTCAATATGTCAGCAAATTTGGAAAACTCAGCAGTGGCCACTGGACTGGAAAGATGAGTTTTCATTCCAATCCCAAAGAAGGACAATACCAAAGAATGTTAAAACTACCATAGAATTGTGCTCATTCCACATGCTACAAGCATATGCTCAAGATCCTTCAAGCTAGCCTTTAGAAGTATGTGAAGTGAGAACTTCTAGATGTACAAATTGTGTTTCAAAAAGGCAGAGGAACCAGAGATCAAATTGCCAGCATTTGTTGGATCTTGGAGAAAGCAAGGGAGTTCCATAAAAATATCTACTTCTGCTTCATTGACTATGTTAAAGCCTTGGACTCTGTGGATCACAACAAAATGTGGAAAATTCTTAAAGACGTGGGAATACCAGACCACCTTACCTGTCTCCTGAGAAACCTGTATGTGGGTCAAGAAGCAACAGTTAGAAGTAGACATGAAATAGCTGACTGGTTCCAAATTGGGAAAGAAGTACAAGGCTGTCTATTGTCAACCCACTTATTTAACTTCTATGCAAAGTACATCATGTGGAATGCTGGGCTGAGTGAATCACAAGCTGGAATCAAGATTTATGAAAGAAAGATCAACAACCAGAGTTGGACACAACTGAAGTGACTTAGCAGCAGAGATATGTAGATGATACCACTCTAGTGGCAGAAGGAGAAGAGGAACTAAAGAGCCTCTTGATGAAGGTGAAATGGTGGTGGTGGTTTAGTTGCTAAGACATGTCCGACTCTTTGCGACCTCATGGACTATATTCTGCCAGGCTCCTCTGTGCATGGGATTCTCCAGAAAAAACTTTTTCATGGGTTGCCATTTCCTTCTTCAGGGTTTCTTCCCAAATTAGGGATCAAAGGTAAAAGAGGGAAGATAAAAAAGCTTGCTTAAAACTGAACAGTCAAAAAATGAAGATCGCGGCACCTGTTCTCATCACTTCATGACAAATCCAATTCAGTTCATTTCAGCATCTCAGTCATGTCCGACTCTTTGGGACCTCATGAATCGCAGCATGCCAGGCTTCCCTGTCCAGCAACAACTTCCAGAGTTCACTCAAACTCATGTCCATCAAGTCGGTGATGCTATCCAGCCATCTCATCCTCTGTTGTCCCCTTCTCCTCCCCCCCACCAATCTCTCCCAGTATCAGGGTCTTTTCCAATGAGTCAACTCTTCACATGAGGTGGCCAAAGTATTGGGGTTTCAGCTCAGAATCAGTCCTTCCAATGAACACCCAGGACTGATCTCATTTAGGATGGACTGGTTGGATCTCCTTGCAGTCCAAGGGACTCTCAAGAATCTTCTCCAACATCACAGTTCAAATGCATCAATTCGTGACAAATAGAAGGGCACAAAGTGGAAACAGTGACAAATTTTATTTTGTGGGGCTCCAAAATAACTGCGGACAGTGACTGCAGCTGTAAAATTAAAAGATGCTTGCTCCTTGGAAGGAAACCTATGACAGACCTAGACAGCATATTAAAAAGCAGAGATTTTGTTTTACCAACAAAGATCCATATAGTCAAAGATGTAGTTTTTCCAGGAGTCATGTACAGATGTGAGAGTTGGATCATAAAAAAAGCTGAACACCTAAGAAGTGATGCTTTCAAATTGTGGTACTTGAGGACACATCACGATAGGGCTCATGACTCTTAATGGTTCATCAGTAAAGCATTTTGCCTGCCAATGGGGCCTCAAGGAGTCAGACAAGACTTAGTGACTAAACCACCACCGCAGAAGATTCTTGCGAGTCCCTTGGACTATAAGGAGATCAAACCAGTGATTCCTAAAGGAAATCAACTCTTAATATTCATTGGAAGGTCTGATGCTGAAGTTGAAACTCCAGTACTTTGGCCACCTGATGGGAAGAGCCAACGCATTGGAAAATGCTGTTTCTAGAAAGATTGAAGGCAGCCGGAGAAGGGGGTGGCAGAAGATGAGATAGATAGCATCACTGTCAGTTGACATGTATTTCAGCAAACTCCAGGAGATAGTGAGGGACAGAGGAGCCTGGCTTGCTTCATACAGCCCATGGGGTTGCTAAAAGTTGGACATAAGTTAGCGACTAAACAACATCAAAGCAGCTCATGCTAATAACATTGAATAGGAAATAAAAATTAAAGTAACTTTTCCCTTTAGAATAATTTAGTAATGTGTATCCTAATTAATTGTCTATATTTTGGGGTCAATATTACCATTGATACTGTAATAAACTTAATGGTGTTCTCCCAAAAGATATGCCCACTCAAAACCTGTGGATATGAACTGATTATGAAAAAGGGTCATGCAGATGTACTTGAGTTAAACATCTCAAGATGAAATAAAATCATCCTGGAATTATCCAGGTAGACTTTAAATTCCATGACAAATGCCCTTAGAAGAGGAGAGACATAGAGGACAAGGTCATGTGAAAGGCAGCCATAGATTGGAGTGATGTGCTGATAAACAGAATCATCAAGGATTGATGTTAACCAGTAAAAGCTAGGAGAGAGTGGCATAGAACAAATTTTCCCTCAGAACCTGCTGATGGCTTATTTTTGGACCTCTTACCTCTAAAACTGGCAGAATAAACATGTTGTTTAAACCACCCAGTTTCTACTACTTTGCTATGAAGTCTCAAGGAAATTAACACAGATAATTTACCAGCAAAAGTATTTTGAAAAGCAGCCATCACATCAGATCAAATCAGATCAGTCGCTCAGTCATGCCTGACTCTTTGCAACCCCATGAATCGCAGCACGCCAGGCCTCCCTGTCCATCACCAACTCCCGGAGTTCACTCAGACTCACGTCCATCGAGTCAGTGATGCTATCTGGCCATCTCATCCTCTGTCGTCCCCTTCTCCTCTTGCCCCCAATCCCTCCCAGCATCAGAGTCTTTTCCAATGAGTCAACTCTTCCCATGAGGTGGAGTTTCAGCTTTAGCATCCTTCCTTCCAAAGAAATCCCAGGGCTGATCTCCTTCAGAATGGACTGGTTAGATCTCCTTGCAGTCCAAGGGACTCTCAAGAGTCTTCTCCAGCACCACAGTTCAAAAGCATCAATTCTTTGGTGCTCAGCCTTCTTCACAGTCCAACTCTCACATCCATACATGACCACGGGAAAAACCATAGCCTTGACTAGACGAACCTTTGTTGGCAAAGTAATGTCTCTGCTTCTGAATATGCTATCTAGGTTGGTCATAACTTTCCTTCCAAGGAGTAAGCGTCTTTTAATTTCATGGCTGCAGTCACCATCTGCAGTGATTTTGGAGCCCAGAAAAATAAAGTCTGACACTATTTCCACTGTTTCCCCATCTATTTCCCATGAAATAATGGGACCAGATGCCATGATCTTCGTTTTCTGAATGTTGAGCTTTAAGCCAACTTTTTCACTCTCCTCTTTCACTTTCATCATGAGGCTTTTGAGTTCCTCTTCACTTTCTGCCATAAGGGTGGTGTCATCTGCATATCTGAGGTTATTGATATTTCTCCCGGCAATCTTGATTCCAGCTTGTGTTTCTTCCAGTCCAGCGTTTCTCATGATGTACTCTGCATATAAGTTAAATAAACAGGGTGACAATATACAGCCTTGACGAAGTCCTTTTCCTATTTGGAACCAGTCTGTTGTTCCATGTCCAGTTCTAACTGTTGCTTCCTGACCTCCATACAAATTTCTCAATAGGCAGGTCAGGTGGTCTGGTATTCCATCTCTTTCAGAATTTTCCACAGTTTATTGTGATCCACACAGTCAAAAGCTTTGGCATAGTCAATAAAGCAGAAATAGATGCTTTTCTGGAACTCTCTTGCTTTTTCCATGATCCAGCAGATGTTGGCAATTTGATCTCTGGTTCCTCTGCCTTTTCTAAAACCAGCTTGAACATCAGGAAGTTCACAGTTCACATATTGCAGAAGCCTGGCTTGGAGAATTTTGAGCATTACTTTACTAGCGTGTGAGATGCATGCAATTGTGCGGTAGTTTGAGCATTCTTTGGCATTTCCTTTCTTTGGGATTGGAATGAAAACTGACCTTTTCCAGTCCTGTGGCCACTGCTGAGTTTTCCAAATTTGCTGGCATATTGAGTGCAGCACTTTCACGGCATCATCTTTCAGGATTTGGAAGCAGCCATAATGTTTTATAAATCTATTGTTATTAATAAACTTTGACCACCATTATATCCTACAGAGTAGCAGTCTCATACCTACCTCCCTGACTTTAAATCAATTGATGTATTTATGTTTATTCTAAAATAAGCTTTTTTCTTGTTTGAAAAGATATTCAAGGATAAAATATTTAGCCATCATGCCCTGCTATCTATATAAACTATATGGATAGGTACAGGGATTATAATAATATAATCTGGGAGATAGTGAAGGACAGGGAAGCCTGGTATGCTGCAGTCCATGGGATCACAAAGAGTCAGACATGACTGAACAACTGAACAATGACATATTTAATAGTATTAGTATATTGTAAATAATACTATATTTTCTGTTTTTTGGATTAAGAAATCCTGTTATCCAGAAATTCTTGGATAAGAAATGTATAATACCGATGATTTTCCTACTATATATATACCCATATTGCCTTCTTCATTGTTTAAATACAGTAAATATATGATTATTACTTAAAATATTAAACATAAATATAAGTATTAAAATTATTTAAAAGTGTAAATATCCCTGAAGTTTGACATATTTGATATTTCAGTATTGAGGTGGATTGCATTTTGCAAAAATTACCCTAGTAATAGTTCCATTCTCATGTCTTTCCGAATGTTTCCAGGTCTCTACACTATCAAGTATTAAAATCTATTTTCCTACCCATTGAATCTCAGGAGGAGGTATTGTGACTTTGTACAGTATGTATGGCAGAAATGATACTATTTGACAGCAGGTAGAATATAGCCAGTCCACCGCTCTCTTTCTGCCTCTCTGTCTCTCAAGATGATCTACCATGGAACCTAACCTTTAAAGCAGGTGTAGTTATTAATACATGAAGAGATCACATGTAAATGTTTCAGTTGATAGTCACAACTGAGATCTCAGCCAACAGCAAGTGTCAACTACCAGGCAGGTGAGTTATTGAGCCTTCAAATGATTCTAGCCTTCAAGATTTTTAGGTGAGGCCCTAGCCCTTAGGCAACTAAAACAAACCACCCTGCTGTGCCCTATTTTAATTCCTGGCCCATAAAATTCATAAGGATAATAAGTGGTGATTTTATACACTTAAGTTTTTGAGTGATTAGTTATGCAACCAATTCCTGTATACCTTTCAGTGAGTATCATGACATAGACTGTCTCATATTCAGTCTTAAAGAACAAAAAATACAGAGGGCATAATGTGAATTAAACACCTTTGATGATGTGTATATATGTATGTATGTATGTATATATATATATATATATATAGGCTCAGTAAGAATCTTTAAAATTTTGTTGAGAAATTGTTTACCTTCATAATAGAAGTGCATATACTATATATATTAAGGTTTTTGTAGTGAGAAATAAATGTAAACATACATTGTTATTCTTGTTGCTTTAATTGCTAAGTCACTTCTGACTCTTTTGCAAACTCATGGACTAAGCCCACTAGGCTCTTTTGTCCATAGAATTTCCCAGGAAGAAATACTGGAGTGGGTTGCCATTTCATTCTCCAGGAGCTCTTCCCTACCCAGGGATCGAAGCCAATTCTCCTGCAATGGCATGTGGATTCTTTACTATGAAGCCACCAGGGAAGCCTAAACATACATTACAGCAGAATTTTTAAAGCTTTTACTGGTATGCACTATACTTCACTATAGATTAAAAAGAAAATATGTGCAGTGACATTTTGGGGATCTTCTTTGGATGTCTAAGTTAAGTATGTACCTCAAACATTCAGGGATTCTAAAATATACATATTTATTTCTCAAAAATAGATATACTTTGTTTCAGTAATATTATGCACATCAAAAATTTTAAAGATTGTTCTCTTTATCAAGATGTGTATTTTTATTTCAAAACTACTAATGGAAAATCATGTTTGTTTCCTTATTTTAACTAATTGTGAGGCAATTTTAAACAAATTGTTGGTTGTATGTATTGCATACATACTTAAACACATATTTGACTTTATACTTATATATATTTTCTGGACATTATGGTATGTATACATATAGTTCAGAAATATTAAATATTTTAAAATCTGTTATAAACCAATGTTTGTTCTATACATCAGTGTCTTATGGACTCTGTGAGAGAGGGAGAGGGTGGGAAGATTTGGGAGAATGGCATTGAAACATGTAAAATATCATGTATGAAACGAGTTGCCAGTCCAGGTTCGATGCAGGATACTGGATGCTTGGGGCTGGTGCACTGGGACGACCCAGAGGGATGGTATGGGGAGGGAGGAGGGGGGAGGGTTCAGGATTGGGAACACATGTATACCTGTGGCGGATTCATTTTGATATTTGGCAAAACTAATACAGTTATGTAAAGTTTAAAAATAAAATACAATTTTAAAAAAATAAATAAATAAAATAAAAATTATGTCTTTATTAAAAAAAAACAATGTTTGCCAATATTTAGTAATGAAATTATATTCTTTTTTAATATAAATTTATTTATTTTAATTGGAGACTAATTACTTTACAATATTGTATTGGCTTTGCCATACATCAACATGAATCCGCCACGGGTGTATATGTGTTCTCCATCCTGAACCCCCCTTCCCACCTCCCTCCCCGTACCATTCCTCTGGGTTATCCCAGTGCACCAGCCCCAAGCATCCTATATCCTGCATCAAACCTGGACTGGAAATTCATTTCATATATGATAACATACATGTTTAAATGCCATTCTCCCAAGTCATCCCACCCTCTCCCTCTCCCACAGAGTCCAAAAGACTGTTCTATACATCAGTGTCTCTTTTGCTGTCTCGTACACAGGGTTATTGTTACCATCTTTCTAAATTCCATATATATGCGTTAGTATACTGTATTGGTGTTTTTCTTTCTGGCTTACTTCACTCTGTATAATAGGCTCTAGTTTCATCCACCTCACTAAAACTGATTCAAATGTACTTTTTAATGGCTGAGTAATACTCCATTGTGTATATGTACCACAGCTTTTTTATCCATTCATCTGCTGATGGACATCTAGTTTGCTTCCATGTCCAAGCTGTTATAAATGGTGGTGCAATGAACATTGGGGTACACATGTCTCTTTCAATTCTGGTTTCCTCAGTGTATATGCCCAATAGTGGGATTGCTGGGTCATAAGGCAGTTCTATTTCCAGTTTTTTAAGGAATCTCCACACTCTTCTCAATAGTGGCTGAACTAGTTTGCATTCCCACCCACAGTGTAAGAGGGTTCCCTTTTCTTCACACCCTCTCCAGCATTTTTTGCTTGTAGACTTTTGGATAGCAGCCATTCTGACTGGCATGAAATGGTACCTCATTGTGGTTTTGATTTGCATTTCTCTGATAATGAGTGATGTTGAGCATCTTTTCATGTGTTTGTTAACCATCTGTTTGGAGAAATGTCTGTTTAGTTCTTTGGCTCATTTTTTGATTGGGTCATTTATTTTTCTGGAATTGAGCTTCAGGGGTCACTTTTATATTTTTGAGATTAGTTCTTTGTCAGTTGCTTGATTTGCTATTATTTTCTCCCATTCTGAAGGCTGTCTTTTCACCTTGCTTATAGTTTCTTTTGTTGTGCAGAAGCTTTTAATTTTAACTAGGTCCCATTTGTTTATTTTTGTTTTTATTTCCAATATCTGGGAGGTGGGACATAAAGGATCCTGCTGTGATGTATGTCGGAGAGTGTTTTGCCTATGTTCTCCTCTAGGAGTTTTATAGTTTCTGGTCTTATGTTAAGATCTTTAATCCATTTTGAGTTTATTTTTGTGTATGGTGTTAGAAAGTGCTCTAGTTTCATTCTTTTACAAGTGGTTGACCAGTTTTTCCAGCACCATTTGTTAAAGAGATTGTCTTTAATCCATTGTATATTCTTGACTCCTTTGTCAAAGATAAGGTGTCCATAGGTGTGTGGATTTATCTCTGGGATTTCTATGTTCTTCCTTTGATCTATATTTCTGTTTTTGTGGCTGTACCATACTGTCTTGATGACTGTGGCTTTGTAGTAGAGCCTGAAGTCAGGCAGGTTGATTCCTCCAGTTCCATTCTTCTTTCTCAAGATTGTGTTGGATACTCGAGGTTTTTTGTATTCCCATACAAATTGTGAAATTATTTGTTCTAGCTCTGTGAAAAATACCGTTGGTAGCTTGATAGGGATTGCATTGAATCTATAGGTTGCTTTGGGTAGTGTACTCATTTGCACTATATTGATTCTTCTGATCCATGAACATGGTATATTTCTCCATCTATTAGTGAGTGTCATCTTTGATTACTTTCACCAATGTTTTATAGTTTTCTATATACCGGTCTTTAGTTTCTTTAGGTAGATATACTCCTAAGTATTTTATTATTTTCGTTGCAATGGTGAATGGAATTATTTCCTTAATTTCAGTTTCTATTTTCTCATTATTAGTGTATTGGAATGCAAGGGATTTCTGTGTGTTGATTTTATATCCTGCAACTTTACTATATTCATTGATTAGCTCTAGTAATTTTCTGGTGGAGTGTTTAGGATTTTCTATGTAGAGGATCATGTTATCTGCAAACAGTGAGAGTTTTCTTTTCCAATTTGGATTCCTTTTATTTCTTTTTCTGCTCTGATTGCTGTGGCCAAAACTTCCAAAACTATGTTGAATAGTAGTGGTGAAAATGGACACCCTTGTCTTGTTCCTGACTTAAGGAGGAATGCTTTCAATTTTTCACCATTGAGGATGTTTGCTGAGGGTTTGTCATATATAGCTTTTATTATGTTGAGGTATGTTCCTTCTATTCCTGCTTTCTGGAGAGTTTTTATCTTAAATGGAGTTTGGATTTTGTCAAAGGCTTTCTCTGCATCTTTTGAGATGATCATATGGCTTTTATTTTTCAATTTGTTAATGTGGTGTATTACATTGATTGATTTGTGGATATTGAAGAATCCTTGCATCCCTGGGATAAAGCCCACTTGGTCATGGTGTACGATCTTTTTAATGTGTTGTTGGATTCTGATTTCTAGAATTTTGTTAAGGATTTTTGCATCTATGTTCTTCAGTGATATTGGCCTGTAGTTTTCTTTTTTTGTGGGATCCTTGTCAGGTTTTGGTATTAGGGTGATGGTGGCCTCATAGAATGAGTTTGAAAATTTACCTTCCTATGCAATTTTCTGAAAGATTTTGAGTAGGATAGGTGTTAGCTCTTCTCTAAATTTTTGGTAGAATTCAGCTGTGAGGCCGTCTGGACCTGGGCTTTTGTTTGCTGGAAAATTTCTGTTTACAGTTTCAATTTATATGCTTGTGATGGGTTTGTTAAGATTTTCTATTTCTTCTTGGTTCAGTTTTGGAAAGTTGTACTTTTCTAAGAATTTGTCCATTTCTTCCACATTGTCCTTTTTATTGGCATATAATTGCTGATAGCAGTCTCTTATGATCCTTTGTATTTCTGTGTTGTCTGTTGTGATCTCTCCAATTTCATTTCTAATTTTATTGATTTGATTTTTCTCCCTTTGTTTCTTGATGAGTCTGGCTAATGGTTTGTCAATTTTATTTACCCTTTCAAAGAACCAGCTTTTGGCTTTGTTGATTTTTGCTATGGTCTCTTTTGTTTCTTTTGCATTTATTTCTGCCCTAATTTTTAAGATTTCTTTCCTTCTACTAACCCTGGGTTTCTTAATTTCTTCCTTTTCTACTTGCTTTAGGTGTAGAGTTAGGTTATTTATTTGACTTTTTTTCTTATTTCTTGAGGTATGCCTGTATTTCTATGAACCTTCCCTTTAGCACTGCTTTTACAGTGTTCCACAGGTTTTGGGTTGTTGTACTTTCATTTTCATTTGTTTCTATGCATATTTTTATTTCCTTTTTGATTTCTTCTGTGATTTTTTGGTTATTCAGCAGTGTGTTGTTCAGCCTCCATATGTTGGAATTTTTAATAGTTTTTCTCCTGTAATTGAGATCTAGTTTTACTGCATTGTGGTCAGAAAAGATGCTTGGAATGATTTCATTTTTTTTGAATTTACCAAGGCTAAATTTATGGCCCAGGATGTGATCTATCCTGAAGAAGTTTCAGTTTGCCCTTGGGAAAGAGGTGAAATTCATTGGTTTGGGATGAAATGTCCTATAGATATCAGTTAGGTCTAACTGGTCTATTGTATCATTTAAAGGTTGTGTTTCCTTGTTAATTTTCTGTTTAGTTGATCTATCCATAGGTGTGAGTGGGGTATTAAAGTCTCCCACTATTATTGTCATTGTTAATTTCCCCTTTCATACTTGTTAGCATTTGTCTTACATATTGTGGTGCTCCTATGTTGGGTGCATATGTATTTATAATTGTTATATCTTCTTCTTGGATTGATCCTTTGATCATTATGTAGTGTCCTTCTTTGTCTCTTTTCACAGCCTTTGTTTTAAAGTCTATTTTATCTGACATGAGTATTGCTACTCCTGCTTTCTTTTGGTCTCTATTTGCATGGAAAATCTTTTTCCAGCCCTTCACTTTCAGTCTGTATGTGTCCCCTGTTTTGAAGTAGGTCTCTTGTAGGCAACATATATAGGCTTTTTTTTTTTTTTTTGTATCCATTCAGCCAGTCTTTGTCTTTTGGTTGGGGCATTCAACCCATTTACATTTAAGGTAATTATTGATAAATATGATCCCGTTGCTATTTACTTTATTGTTTTGGGTTCAAGTTTATACACCCTTTTGGTTTCCTGTCTAGAGAAGATCCTTTAGCATTTGTTGGAGAGCTGGTTTGGTGGTGCTGAATTCTGTCAGCTTTTGCTTGTCATTAAAGCTTTTGATTTCTCCTTCATATTTGAATGAGATCCTTGCTGGGTACAGTAATCTGGGCTGTAGGTTATTTTCTTTCATCACTTTAAGTATGTCCTGCCATTCCCTCCTGGCCTGAAGAGTTTCTATTGAAAGATCAGCTGTTATCCTTATGGGAATCCCCTTGTGTATTATTTGTTGTTTTTCCCTTGCTGCTTTTAATATTTGTTCTTTGTGCTTGATCTTTGTTAATTTGATTAATATGTGTCTTGGGGAGTTTCACCTTGGGTTTATCCTGTTTGGGACTCTCTGGGTTTCTTGGACTTGAGTGGCTATTTCTTTCTCCATTTTAGGGAAGTTTTCAACTATTATCTCCTCAAGTATTTTCTCAAGGTCTTTTTTTTTTGTCTTCTTCTTCTGGGACTCCTATGATTCGAATGTTGGGGTGTTTAACATTGTCCTGGAGGTATCTGAGATTGTCCTCATTTCTTTTAATTCATTTTTCTTTTATCCTCTTTGATTCATTTATCTCTACCATTCTATCTTCTATTTCACTAATCCTATCTTCTGCTTCCCTTATTCTACTATTTGTTCCCTCCAGTGTTTTTGATCTCATTTATTGCATTATTCATTATATATTGACTCTTTTTTATTTCTTCTAGGTCCTTGTTAAACCTTTCTTGCATCTTCTCAATCCTTGTCTCCAGGCTATTTATCTGTGTTTCCATTTTGATTTCAAGATTTTGGATCATTTTCACTATCATTATTTGGAATTCTTTATCAGGTAGATTCCCTGTCTCTTTCTCTTTTGTTTGGTTTGGTGAGCATTTATCCTGTTCCTTTACCTGCTGGGTATTCCTTTGCTTCTTCATCTTGTTTATATTGCTGTGTTTGGGGTGGCCTTTCTGTATTCTGGAAGTTTATGGAGTTCTGTTTATTCTGGAGTTTCCTCACTGTGGGTGGGGTTGTACAGGTGGCTTGTCATGGTTTCCTGGTTATGGAAGCTTGTGTCGATGTTCTGGTGGGTGGAGCTGGATTTATTCTCTCTGGAGTGCAATGAAGTGTCCAATAATGAGTTATGAGATGTCATTGGGTTTGGAGTGACTTTGGGCAGCCTGTATATTGAAGCTCAGGGCTGTGTACCTGTGTTGCTAGAGAATTTGTGTGGTATATCTTGCTCTGGAACTTGTTGGCCCTTGGATGGTGCTTGGTTTCAGTGTAGGTATGGAGGTGTTTGATGAGCTCCTGTCGATTAATGTTCCCTGAAGTCAGGAGTTCTCTGATGTTCTCAGGATTTAGACTTAAGCCTCCTGTTTCTGGTTTTCAGTCTTATTTTTACAATAGCCTCAAGACTTCTCCATCTATACAGCACCATTGATAAAATATCTAGGTTAAAGATGAAAAGTTTCTCCACAGTGAAGGACACCCAGAGAGGTTCACAGAGTTACATGGAGAAGAGAAGAGGGAGGAGGGAGTTAGAGGTGACCTGAATGAGATGAGGTGGAATCAAAAGAGGAGAGAGCAAGCTAGCCAGTAATCACTTCCTTATGTGTGTTCCACAGTCTGGACCACTCAGAGATGTTCACAGAGTTATATAGAGAAGAGAAGAGGGAGGAAGGAGACAGAGATGGCCAGGAGAATAAAGGAGGGAATCAAAAGGAGAGAGACAGATCCAAACAGTAATCAGTTCCCTAAGTGTTCTCTACCATCTGGAACACACAAAGAGATTCACAGAGTTGGGTTGAGAAGAGAAGGGGGAGGGAGGAGATAGAAACGACCTGGTGAAGAAAAAAGAGAGTCCAAAGGGGGAGCGAGCAGTCAAGCCAGTAATCTTGCTCCCAAGGAAAAATGGGTACTGAAGATTGGGTTCTTAAAGGTACAAAATTGATAACAAATACCAAAAAGCAAAGATTAAAAATCTAGAGTAGAGGTTGGATTTTCAAAAATACAATATTAAAGAAAAGAAAGGAAAAAAAGTCATACAAATTATAAATATATATATAAATTATATATTTATAATTTTTGTGACTTTATATATATGTATATGAAGTTTGCTTTAAAAAATAGGGCCTCTTTTTTTTTTTTTTGCAAAGTAATAGTAGGTTATAAAAATGAAAATTAAAGGAGTAATAGAAGACTTAAAAATTAAAAAAAAATAAAAATAAAGAGAATGATAGTAAAAATAGTAAAAATATATCTAGGAATTTCTCTGGTGTTGTTGCGGGTTGCTGTTTTAAAATCAGTTATAAACCAATGTTCGCCAATATTTAGTACTGAAATTATATTCTTAAAATGTAACCTTGAAATCAAAACACATGTAAAGAAATAAATTAAAAAAACATTAAAGAAAAAAAAGAAATAAATTGGAAAAACAACTCTAAGTAAATGTTATCAGCTTTATATAAAAGTAATTATTATTATAAATAAACCTAAGCAAGGAAGAAAACAATAACACGTTGTTTATAGTTTGTACTTATGTATCATATGTTTTCAAATATGTTAGATATTTCTAAAGTTATAGAAAGTGACTACTAATTGGAAAACAATTATATTTGGAGTGAAGTATAGAAAGTTTTATATTAGAATGTGTTGCTTTGTTTTATTTTTGTCTGCAGAAGTATAAGTGTAATGATAATAATTAGCACTACAGCATTCCTTTGGAAATTTGAAGCCACTAAGCATTTTACAGAAACTATTGATCTCTGATTTAATCTTTAATCAAAAAAATAAAAAAATATATTGTTTTTCCCACCTATCATCATAAATTAAGGGGTCGAGTTATGTTTTCAATGCACTCCAGTCATCTTAGGCTGTCAAGAAAATTAATTTTTCTAATCAATGTTTAATTATCTCTGTCTTGTAAAACTTTCTGGCTTTTACTATTTACATAAAATCAGAAATTATAAAGCAATAAATTATTTTTATTAATTTCATTGCTTAGGTAATTAAAGAACTCCTAATTGTCACAACTAGTAAATAGCTGTCTTAAAATTACTCTTACTCTCATCTTTAATCACCACTTCCCTCCTCTCTTTTTGATCTCTCTCTTCTCTTCCAACTATTCTGACTCTCCCTGGGTTTCTGGCCTTTTTCAGTCTCCTTTAAGATTTGCTCTTATTCCATACACTCCTTAAATGTTGGAGTTCCTAAACTGGCTCTTTCACAACCTTTCAAGAAGAATCATCAATTTCTCTTGGTTTATTTTACATCTGTTGCCATTTGTCTTACAAGCTAGCTTTAAAAATTGGAACCTACTCACTTGAGTTTTTCAGACTTCATTTAACATAAACAAGTTTGTTGTTGTTCAGTCGCTCAGTCTTTTCTCTTTGTTACCCCTTAGACTGAAGCATGCCAGGCTTCCCTGTCCTTCACCATCTCCTGGAGCTTGTTCAAACTCATGTCCATTGAATCAGTGACGCCATCCAACCATCTCATCCTCTGTCACTCCTGTCTTCAATCCTTCCCAGTATCAGAAAATTTCCATTGTGTCAGTTCTTTGCATCAGGTGACCCAAGTTCAAGTTCTTCATCATGTGGTCCATCCAAGCTGATGCTGGAGCTTCAGTTTCAGCACCAGTCCTTCCAGTGAATATTCAGGGTAGATTTCTAAGACTGACTAGTTTGATCTCCTTGCAGTCCAAGGGAATCTCAAGACTCTTCTCCAACATCACAGTTCAAAAGCATCAATTCTTTGGTCTTCAGCCTTCTATATAGTCCAGTTCTCACATCTATACATGATTACTGGAAAAACTATAGCTTTGTCTATATGTACTTTTTGGCAAAGTGATGTCTCTGCTTTTTAATATGCTGTCCAGGTTTGTCATCAGTTCAGTTCAGTTCAGTCGCTCAGTCGTGTCCAACTCTTTGCGACCCCATGAATCACAGCACTCCAGGCCTCCCTGTCCATCACCAACTCTCTGAGTTCACTCAGACTCACGTCCATCGAGTCAGTCATGCCATCCAGCCATCTCATCCTCTGTCGTCCCCTTCTCCTCCTGCCCCCAATCCCTCCCAGCATCAGAGTCTTTTCCAATGAGTCAGCTCTTCACATGAGGTGGCCAAAGTACTGGAGTTTAAGCTTAAGCATCATTCTCTCCAAAGAAATCCCAGGGCTGATTTCCTTCAGAATGGACTGGTTGGATCTCCTTGCAGTCCAAGGGACTCTCAAGAGTCTTCTCCAACACCACAGTTCAAAAGCATCAATTCTTTGTCATAGCTTTTCCCAAAAGAGGCAAGAGTCTTAATTACATGGCTGCAGTCACCGTCTGCAATGATTTTTGGAGTGCAAGAAAATAAAGTCAGCCACTGATTACATTGTTTCCCCATGTGTATGCCATGAAGTGATGGGAAGGATGCCATAATCTTCGTTTTTTGAATGTTAAGTTTTAAGTCAGGTTTTTCACTCTCCTCTTTCACCTTCCTCCAGAGGCTCTTTAGTTCCTCTTTCCTTTCTGCCATAAAGTTGGTGCCATGTACATATATGAGGTTATTGATATTACTCCTGGAAATCTTGATTCCAGCTTGTGATTCACCCAACTTGGCATTTATCATGCTGTGCTTTGCATAGAAGTTAAACAGAGTGACAATGTACAGCCTTAACAAACTCCTTTCTCAATTTTGAACCAGTCTGTGCTTCCATGTTTGGTTCTAACTGTTGCTTCTTGAGCTGCATACAGGTTTCTCACAAGGCAGGTAATGTGGATGGGATTTCATGTCTGTTTAAGAATTTTCCACAGTTGATTGTGATCCACACAATCAAAGGCTTTTGTGTAGTCAATGAAGCAGAAGTAGATTTTCTTCTGAAATTTTCCTGCTTTTTCTATGATCCAACTGATGTTGGCAATTTGTTCTCTGGCTTCTATGCCTTTTCTAAATCTAACTTGCACATCTGGAAGTTCTCAGGGTACCTACTGTTGAAGCCTACCTTGAAGGATTTTGAGCATTTCGTTCCTAGCATGTGCAATGAGTGCAATTGTGTGGTAGTTGAAAATTCTTTGCCATTGTCCTTCTTTGGAATTGGAATGAAAACTGACCTTTACCAGTCCCGTGGCCACTGCTGAGTTTTCCAAATTTCCTGGAATACTGAATGCAACACTTTCAGCTCATTGTCTTTTAGGATTTGAAATAGCTCAGCTGGAATTCCATCACCTCCACTAGCTATGTTCATAGTGATGCTTCCTAAGGCCCACTTGACTTCACCCTCCAGGATATCTGGCTTTAAGTGAGTGATCAGACCGTCATTATTTTCTGGGTGATGAAGATCACTTCTGTATAGTTCTTCTGTGTATTTTTGCCACCTCTTCTGAATATCTTCTGCTTCTGTTAGTCCATACTATTTCTGTCCTTTATTGAACTCATCTTTGCATTAAATAACCCCTTGATATCTCAAATTTTCTTGAAGAGATCTCTAGTCTTTCCCATTCTATTGTTTTCCTTTATTTCTTTACATTGATTACTTTGGAAGGCTTTCTTATCTCTCCTTGCTGTTCTTTGGAACTCTGCATTCAAATAGATATATCTATCCTTTTGTTCTTTGCCTTTTGCTTCTCATCTTTTCTCAGCTATTTGTAAGGCTTCCTCAGGCAACCATTTTGCCTTTTTGCATTTCTTTTTCTTGGGAATGGTTTTGATCACTGCTTCCTGTACAGTGTTAGGAACCTCCTTCCATATTTCTTCAGGCACTCTCTCAGATCTAATCTCTCGAATCTCTGTGTCACTTGCTCTGTATAGTCATAAGGGATTTGACCTAGGTCGTATCTGAATGGCCTAGTGATTTTCCCTACTTTCTCCGATTTTTCAATAAGGAGTTCATGATCTGAGCCACAGTCAGCTCCTTGTCTTGTTTTTGCTGACTGTATAGCATTTTTCCATCTTTGGCTGCAAAGAATATAATCAACTTGATTTCAGTTTTGACCATCTGGTGATGTTCATGTGTAGAGTCGTGTCTTGTGTTGTTGGAAGAGGGTGTTTGCTATGACCAGTGTGTTCTCTTGGCAAAACTCTATTAGCCTTTGCCATGCTTCATTTTGGACTCCGAGGCCAAACTTGCCTATAACTCCAGGTAACTCTTGACTACCTTCTTTTGCATTCCAGTCATCTATGATGAAAATGACATCTTTTTTGGGTGTTATTGTTGGAATTGTTTAAAATAAAGTTGGAATTATTTAAAATAAAGCTTGTTTAATATTTATTTATTAATTAAAAATTCTAAGAGGAATCATCATAGAAAGATTATGTTTGTAATCATTCATATATTTCCTGTTATAAAAATATAGATTGATACAGTTGCCCATGTCTATTTTCAAATATCATCTCTCACTAGAACAGAGGGAAATGGATTTTACTGCCATCTTAATAGTTAGTTTAGCCAGGTGAGTTTTTTTTTTTTTTTTTTTTTTTTCAAATTTATTTGTAAATGATTTTGATGAGAGCAGAAATTTTAAATTTACTTGTAAGCTTTGGTTTCCCCTCTATGTTTTTCTAATCCACCATGAAAGAAAAATAACCCTGAATCCAGAATAAGGAACCAAGTAGAACAGATTTGAACTCATCTCAGCCTGGGAAAACCATCAGGGCCATACCTGACCCATATATAAATGACCAAAAATATATTTTAAGTTGTTGAGATTTGGAGTTTGATTTTTATGCACTTTTTATATAAAACTAATATGGAAACAATGAATACTAGTCAAAGATCTTAAGAGACTTTCAGTGTAAGCAGACTATGTACCATAATAGTCCTACCCAGGACCCACATTCCTTTTTCTAACAGTGTTACATTTGTCCCTCACTCATTACCTCCAGTGTTTAAACAAAAGCAGTGTATGTGTGTGTGTGTATATATATATATATATATATATATACACACACACACATATATTAATGTACATATATATTTACATATATATAAATTAAAGAAGAAATACGCTAATTTTTTCTTGTTTAGCTCAATCAAACTTTAGAAAAACATTAACAAAAACATTCCTGCATTTCTCTCTTCTTATCAGTACAATCACAAAGTGAAAAATTATGAGAGAAATTTAAGAAATCTCAATTCACAACTATAGGGGAAATTTCTACATTTTTATCATAAATATAATTGTTGGCCAAGTATTGTTGTTATAAACATAGTCTCTTAAATCCCTGATATTTTCTAAAAGATAATTTTAAAAATGTTCTCCTTATAAATGTATTCCTCTTGTATTCATTATATCAGATAGTACTCAAATAATTACCCACACTAGATACATGAATTACTAAATTAATTAAATAAGGAGGCTGTTAGATTGGTATGGCCTATGTAAGCAAACAAAAATCTAAACCTGTAAGTGCCTCAAGGTTTTGAAATCAAAACCTAGGTCTATTCAATAACAAATATAGACAACTATGCTGTAGGCTATAGGCAATCAATTATTTCTTATTTTGTGTCTGCCTTTTCTCTGTAATTTTTTTTCCCAGAGCTCCTATGGATAGAGTGTTCCTAACCACTTCTGGTTGGGCACTGACAAATTCTAAGAAATTTCTGCTAAATAAACCTTTAACACTTGCAATATGCTTCGGTTTATCTTTTACTAGTAACAGCATCATTAATCATCAGGGATATATAAATCAAAATCACAATAAGCTGTCACCTCACACCTATCAAAATGTCTATCATTAAGCAAGTGTTGGCAAGGATGTGGAGAAAAGGGAGCCCTCCTACAGTTTTTGGGGATGTAAATTGATGCAGTCACTATGGAAAACAATATGGAGATTTCCAGAAAAGGGGGTTCAGCATGGGGAACACGTGTACACCCGTGGCAGATTCATGTCGATGTATGGCAAAACCAATACAATATTGTAAAGTAATTAGCCTCCAATTAAAATAAATAAATTTATATTTTAAAAAATTAAAAAAAAAATAGAACTACCATATAATCCAAAGGAAAGCAGTAATTGGAAAACATTTACACACCCCAGTGTTCATAGTGACATCATTTCCAATTGCCAAGACATGAATGCAACCTGAAAGTCCATTAGCAAAAGAATGGATTAAAGTAATGTCTATATACATGCATATACATATATATGCATATATATGTGTATATATATATATATATATATATACATATATATATATATATATATATATATACATACATACAGTCCAGTCACTCACTCATGTCCAACTTTTTGAGACCCCATGGAATGCAGCACACCAAGCTTCCCTGTCCACCACCAACTACTCCTGGAGCTTGCTCAAACTCATGTCCATCAAGTCAGTTATGCCATCTAACTATCTCATCCTCTATCATCCCCTTCTCCTGCTTTCAATCTTTACCAGCATCAGGGCCTTTTCCAATGAGTTAGTGCTTTGCATCAAGTGGCCAAAATATTGGGGTTTCAGCTTCAGCATCAGTCCTTCCAATGAATATTCAGGACTGATTTCCTTTAGGATTGACTGGTTGGATCTCCATGCACTCTGGGATTCTCAAGAGTCTTCTCCAACACCACAGTTCAAAGGCATCAGTTCTTCAGCACTCAGCTTTCTTTATAATCCAACACTCATATCCATACTTGACTACTGGAAAAAACATAGCTTTGACTAGATGGGCCTTTGTCAGCAAAGAATGTCTCTGCTTTTTAATACATTAGGTTGGTCATAGGTTTTCTTCCAAGGAGCAAGCATCTTTTAATTTCATGGCTGCAGTCACAATCTGAAGTGATTTTGAAGCCAAAGGAAATAAAACTGGCACTGTTTCCATTGTTTCCCCATCTATTCCGTGAAGTGATGGGACTATATGCCATGGTCTTCGTTTTCTGAATGTTGAGTTTTAAGCCAGCTTTTTCATTCTCCTCTTGCACTTGCAAGAGTTTCTTTAGTTCCTCTTCACTTTCTGCCATAAGGGTGGTGTCCTCTCTGTATCTGAGGTTATTGATATTTCTCCCGGCAATCTTGATTGCAGCTTGTGCTTCACCCAGCCCAGCACTTTGTATGATGTACTCTGCACATAAGATAATTGAGCAAGGTGACAGTATACAGCCTTGACATACTCTCCCAATCTGGAACCAGTCCATTGTTCCTGGTCCAGTTCTAACTGTTGCTTCTTGACTTGCATACGGATTTCTCAGGAGGCAGATAAGGTAGTCTGATATTCCCATATCTGAGAATTTTCCACAGTTTGTTGTCATCCACACAGTCAAATGCTTTGGAATAGTTAATAAAGCAGAAGAAGATGTTTTCCTGGTATTCTCTTGCTTTTTCTATGATCCAATGGATGTTGGCAATTTGATTTCTGATTCCTCTGTTTTTTCTAAATCCAGCTTTAACATCTGGAAATTCTCAATTCATGTATTGTTGAAGCCTCACTTGGAGAATTTTGAGCATTACTTTATATATAAATAATACAAAACCATGAAATGAATGAAAGTACAACACAAGTGCACCTGGAGAGTATTTTGCTTAATAAAATAAGTCAGACAGATAAGACCAAGAAATTAAATGATGCTTTCTCCTTGGTAGTAAAGCTATGACAAACCTAGTAAGGGTATTAAAAAGTAGAGACCTCAGTTTGTCGACAAATGCCTGTATAGTAAAAACTATGGTTTTTCCAGTAGTCCTGCACAGATGTGAGAGTTGGACCATAAAGACGGCTGAGCACAGAAGAATCGATGCTTTTGAAATGTGGTGCTGGAGAAGACTCTTGAGAGTTCCTTGGACTGCAAGGAGATCAAACCAATCAATCCTAAAAGAAATCAACCCTAAATATTCACTGGAAGGACTGATGCTGAAGCTGAAGCTCCAGTATTTGGCCACCTGATGTGAAGAACTGACTCATTTGAAAAGACCCTGATTCTGGGAAGGACTGAAGGCAGGAGGAGTAGGGAATGACAGAGGATGAGATGGTTGGATGGCATCACCTACTTAATGACATGAGTTTGAGCAACCTCAGGGAGTTGATGAAGTACAGGGAAGCCTGGTGTGCTACAGGTTATGTGGTCACAAAGAGTTGTACATTACTGAGTGAGTGAACAACAAAAATAAATATGCAGAATCTTTAAAAATGAAGGAATGCATGTAACAAAACCAAAACAGATTCATGGATATAGAAAGCATATTAGTGCTTACCTGAGAGGAGAGTGATGGGGAAAGGGGCAAGATTGGGAGGTAGGAGTTTAAGTGCTACCAAGTGCTATGTATAAAATAAATAAGGGTCTATAATCCCTGTGTATACACAGGATGTAGAGAATATCTTATAATAACTTTATATGGATTATAATCTGTAAAATATTGAATCACTGTTGCACACATGAAACTAATGCAATATTGTTAATTAACTGTACTTTAATGAAAGTAAATAATAAATAAAAGAAGCAAACTTGACTCTCACAGCCATCACTAATTTTCCATCTTTATTATTTTTTTAAACTCATCATTTCCTCTCCCCAAATGACTATTAACAGAGATTCTATTATCTCTTTCTTAAAATACTGGCCTTTCAAATTTGGCCTTTCTTCATGAGTACTGTTATACACTTTAACAATATAAAAATAAATATAAAAATAAGAATATTGATAATAGTAAATGTAATAATAGTAATATAAAATTTTGCTATATAAATAGCTAACTCATCTATAGAACTTAGATGTTAAGCATTACACTAAATATTCTATATTCTGTCAGTCAGTTTGGTCACTCAGTAGTGCCTGACTATTTGCAATCCCATAGAATGCAGCATGCCAGTGTTCTTAGTACATGACCAATTCCTGGAGCTTACTCAAACTCATGTCCATCAAGTCGGAGATGCGATCTGACCATCTCACCCTCTGTCATCTACTTCTGTTCCTCCAACCTTTCTCTGCATCAGGGTCTTTTCTAGTGAATCAGCTCTTTGAACCAGGTGGACAAAGTATTGGAGTTTCAGCTTCAGCATCAACCCTCCCAAAGGATATTCAAGACTGATTTCCTTTAGGATGGACTGGTTGGATTTCCATGCAGTCCAAGGGACTCTCAAGAGTCTTGTCCAACACCACAGTTCAAAAACATCAATTCTTCAATGTTCAGCTTTCCTTATAGTCCAACTCTCACATCAATACATGACTACTGGGAAAACCACAGCCTTGACTAAAAGGACCTTTGTCGACCAAGTAATGTCTCTGCTTTTTAATATACTGTCTCGGTTGTTCATAGCTTTTCTTCCAAGAACCAAGCCTGTTTTAATTTCATGGCTGAAGTCACCATCTGCAGTGAATTTTGAGTCCAAGAAAATAAAGTCTGTCACTGTTTCCACTGTTTCCCCATCTATTTGCCATGAAGTGATGGGACTGGATACCATGATCTTAGTTTTCTGAATGTTGAGCTTTAAGCCAACTTTTTCACTCTGCACTTTCACTTTCATCAAGAGTCTCTTTAGTCCCCATTTACTTTCTGCTGTAATGGTGGTGCCATCTGCCTATCTGAGGTTATTGATATTTCTCCCAGCAATCTTGATTCCAGCTTGTGCTTCATCCAGCCGGGCATTTCACATGATGTACTCTGCATGTAAGTTAAATAAGGAGGTTGGCAATATACAGCCTTGATGTACTCCTTTTTCCGGTTTGGAACCAGTCTGTTGTTCCATGTCCAGTTCTAAATGCTGCTTCTTGACCTGCATACAGATTTATCAGGAGGCAAATAAGGTGGTCTGGTATTCCCATCTCTTTCAGAATTTTCAACAGCTTTTTTTTGTTTGTTTGTTTATTCTTTTTTGTGATCCACACAGTCAAAGGCTTTGACATAGTCAATAAAGCAGAAATAGATGTTTTTCAGGAACTCTCTTGCTTTTTTGATGATCCAACAGATGTTAGCAATTTAAGCTCTGGTTCCTCTGCCTTTTCTAAATCCAGCTTGAACATTTGGAAGTCCAGGGTTCACGTACTATTGAAGCCTGGCTTGGAGAATTTTGAGCATTATTTTGCTAGCATGTGAGATGAGTGCAATTGTTTTGTAATTTGAACATTCCTTCTAATTGCCTTTCTTTGGGATTGGAATGAAAACTGACCTTTTCCAGTCCTGTGGCCACTGCTGAGTTTTCCAAATTTTCTGGCATATTGAGTGCAACACTTTCAACAGCATGGTCTTTTAGGATTTGAAATAGCTCAACTGGAATACCATCACCTCCACTAGCTTTGTTCATAGTGATGCTTCCTAAGGCCCACTTGACTTTGCATTCCAGGATGTCTTGCTCTAGGTGAATGATCACACCTTCATGATTATCTGGGTCATGAAGATCTGTTTTGCATAGTTATTCCATGTATTGTTGCCATGTCTTCTTGATATCTCCTGCTTCTGTTAGGTCCATACCATTTCTGTGCTTTATTGTGCTCATCTTTGCATGAAATGTTCCCTTTCTTGAAGAGATCTCTAGTCTTCCCCATTCTATTTTTTCCCTCTATTTCTTTGCATTGATCACTGAGGAATCTTAATTCTTATCTCTCCTTGCTATTCTTTGGAACTCTGCATTCAGATGGATATTTTTCCTCTGCCCCTTTGCCTTTAGCTTCTCTTCTTTTGTTAGCTATTTGTAAGACCTCTTCAGACAACCATTTTGACTTTTTGCATTTCTTTTTCTTGGGGATAGTCTCAATCACTGTGTCCTGTACAATGTCATGAACCTTTGTCCATAATTTTTCAGGCGCTCTGTCTATCAGGTCTAATCCCTTGAATCTGTTTATCACTTCCATTTTATAATCATAAGAGATTCGATTTAAGTCATCCCTGAATGGTCTAGTGGTCTTCCCTACTTTCTTCAATTTTAGTCTGAATTTGAAAATAATGAGATCATGATCTATTCCACAATCAGTTTCCAGTCTTGTTTTTGCTGACTGTGTAGAGCTTCTCCATCTTTGGCTCCAAAGAATATAATCAATCTGATTTCAGTATGACCATCTGGTGTTGTCCATGAGTAGAGTTTCTTCTTGTGTTGTTGGAAGTGGGTTTTGGCTATGACCAGTGCTTTTTCTTGGCAAAACTCTTTAGTCTTTGCCCTGCTTCATTCTGTACTCCAAGGTCCAATTTGCCTGTTACTCCAGATAGCTATTGACTTCCTACTTCTGCATTTCAGCCCCCTATGATGAAAAGGACATCTTTTTTGGGTGTTTTAGAAGGTTTTGTAGGTCTTCATAGAACAGTTCAGCTTCTTCTGCATTACTTATTGGGGCATAGACTTGAATTACTGTGATATTGAATTGTTTGCATTGGAAACAAACAGTGATCATTCCGTCATTTTCCAGATTGCATCCAGGCACTGCATTTTGGACTGTTTTGTTGACTACAAGGGCTACTTCATTTCTTCTAAGGATATTTGCCCTCAATAGTAGATATAATGGTTAGCCGAATTAAATTTGCCCATTCCGGTCCATTTTAGTTCACTGATTCCTAAAATGTCAATGTTCACTTTTACCATTTCCTGTTTGACCACTTCCAATTTAACTTGATTCATGGACCTAACATTCCATGTTCCTAGGCAATATTGTTCTTTACCGCATTGGACTTTACTTCCATCACCTGTCCCATTCACAACTGGGTGTTGTTTTTGCTTTGGCTCTGTCTCTTCATTCTTTCTGAAATTATTTCTCGACTCTTATCCAGTAGCATTTTGGACACCTACCAACCTGAGGAGTTCATCTTTCAGTGTCCTATATTTTTGCCTTATCATACTGTCCATGGTGTTCTCAAGGCAAGAATACTGAAGTCGTTTGCCATTACCTTCACCAGTGGACCACATTTTGTCAGAATTCTCCACCATAACCCATCCATTTTGGGTGTCCCTATATGGCATGTAGTACTACAGTGCAGTACTTGGATGCAATCTGAAAAATGACAGAATGATCTCTGTTCATTTCCAAGGCAAACCATTCAATATCACGGTAATCAAAGTCTATGCCCTTACCAGTAATGCTGAAGAAGCTGAAGTTCAATGGTTCTATGAAGACCTACAAGACCTTTTAGAACTAACACCCGAAAAAGATGTCCTTTTCATTATAGGGGACTGGAATGCAAAATTGGAAGTCAAGAAACTCCTGGAGTAACAGGCAAATTTGGCCTTGGAGTACAGAATGAAATAGGGCAAAGGCTAATAGTTTTCCCAAGAGAATGCACTGGTCATACCAAATACCCTCTTCCAGCAACACAAGAGAAGACTCTACACATGGACATCACCAAATGGTCAATACTTAAGTTAGATTGGTTATATTCTTTGCAGCCAAAGATGCAGGAGCTCTATACAATCAGAAAAAAAAAAAAGACCAGGAACTGACTTTGGCTCACATCATGAACTCCTTATTGCCAAATTCAGACTTAAATTGAAGAAAGTGGGGTAAACCACTAGACCATTCAAGAATTACCTAAATCAAATCTCTTAGGATTATACTGTAGAAGTGAGAAATAGATTTAGGAGACTAGATCTGATAGAGTGTCTGATGAACTATGGACGAAGTTTCATGACATTGTACAGGAGACAGGGAGCAAAGACCATCCCCAAGAAAGAGAAATGCAAAAAACCAAAATGGCTGTCTGAGGAGGCCTTACAAATAGCTATGAAAAAAAGAGAAGTGAAAAACAAAGGAGTAAAGGAAAGATATACCCATTTGAATGCAGAGTTCCAAAGAATAGCAAGGAGAGATAAGAAAGCCTTCCCCAATGATCATTGCAAAGAAATAGAGGAAAACAAAAGAATGGGAAAGACTAGAAATCTCTTCAGAAAAATTAGAGATACCATGGGAACATTTCATGCAAAGATGGGTTCAATAAAGAACAGAAATGGTATGGACCTAACAGAAGCAGAAGATGTTAAGAGGTGGCAAGAATACACAGAACTGTACAAAAAGATCTTCAAGACCCAGGTAATCACGATAATGTGATTGCTCACCTAGAGCCAGACATCCTGGAATGCGAAGTCAATGGGCCTTAGGAAGCATCTCTACAAACAAAACTAATGGAGGTGATGGAATTCCAGTTGAGCTATTTCAAATCCTGACAGATGATGCCATGAAAGTGCTGCACTCAATATGCCAGCAAATCTGTAAAATTCAGCAGAGGCTACAGGACTGTAAAAGATCATTTGTCATTCCATTCCCAAAAAAGGCAGTACCAAAGAATGCTCAAACTACTGCACAATTGCACTCATCTCACACTCTAGCAACGTAATGCTCAAAATTCTCCAAGCCAGGCTTCAGCAATACATGAACCATGAACTTCCAGATGTTCAAGCTGGTTTTAGGAAAAGCAATGGAACCAGAGATCAAATTGCCAAGACCCACTGGATAATTGAAAAAACATGAAAGTTCCAGGAACACATCTATTTCTGCTTTATTGACTATGCCAAAGCCTTTGACTGTGTGGATCACCATAAACTGTTGGAAATTCTTCAAGAGATGGGAATACCAGACTACCTGACCTGCCTCTTGAGAAACTTGTATGCAGTTCAGGAAGTTATAGTTAGAACTGGACATGGAACAACAGACTGGTTCCAAATAGGAAAAGGAGTTCATAAGGCTGTATATTGTCACCCTGCTTATTCAGCTTATATGCAGAGTACATCATGAGAAACGTTGGCTGAAAGAACAGCAAGCTGGAATCAAGATTGCTGGGAGAAATATAAATAATCTCAGATATGCAGATGACATCACCGTTATGGCAGAATGTGAAGAAAAACTAAAGAGCCTCTTGATTAAGTTGAAACAGCAGAGTTAAAAAGTTGGCTTAAAGCTAACATTCAGAAAACTAAGATCATGGTATCTAGCTCCATCTCTTCATGGCAAATAGATAGTTAAACAGTGGAAACAGTGGCTGATTTTATTTTTTTGGGCTCCAAAATCACTGCAGATTGTGACTGCAGCCATGAAATTAAAAGATGGTTACTCCTTGGAAGGAAAGTTATGACCAACTTAGACAGCATATTAAAAAGCTGAGACATTACTTTGCCCACAAAGGTCCATCTAGTCAAGGCTATGGTTTTTCCAGTAGTCATGTATGTATGTGACAGCTGATCACCGAAGAACTGATGCTTTTGCAATGTGTTGTTGCAGAAGACTCTTGAGAGTCCCTTGGACTGCAAGGAGATCCAACCAGTCCATCCTAAAGGAAATCAGTCTTGGGTGATCATTGGAAGGACTGATGTTGAACCTGAAACTCCAATACTTTGGCCACCTGATATGAAGAGCTGACTAATTTGAAAAGAACCTGATGCTGGGAAAGATTGAGGGCAGGAGGAGAAGGGGACGACAGAGGATGAGATAGTTGGATGCCATCACCGACTCAATGAACATGAGTTTGGGTAAACTCTGGGAGTTAGTGATAGACAGGGAGGCCTGGCATGTTTCAGTCCATGGGGTCACAAAGAGTTGGACACGACTGAGCAACTGAACATGGCATGGCTTAATTTAATTCATATGACAATTTTATGTAAGATTTATTAAATTGAGACATTTAAATTCTAACTTAGTTACCCAGGTATATATGAGTAAACTGTGGTAGAGGTGGTATTTATATAGAAACAATCTGGTTTCAAAACCCAAGTTAATTTAATCACCATCCATGCTATATTTGTCTCTGTATCTGCAAAATGTGAATAGGTTATTGTCTTCCCAGGTGGCATAGTGGCAAAGAATCTGCCTGCCAAAACAGGAGATGCATTAGACTTGGATTTGATCCCTGCGTCAAGAAAACCCTCTGGTGTAGAAAATGACAATGCAGTCTACTAGTCTTGTCTGGAAAATTCCATGAACAGAGAAGACTGGTGGGCTACAGTCTGTGGGGTCACAAAGAGTACAACAGGACTGAGAGCACACACACAAATACAATTATATCGCTTCTCTACTTGAACGTCCTCTGTGAAGCTCTTAGTCATTTTTGAAATAATATTGTTAATCTTTATATTGTGACATAGAAGGTTATCTATGATTTATTCTACTCCTCTATCTTCAGCTTCATTTCACATCCTTCCTAGCATTACTTTTATCATTCAACAGGAACAAACTTTTTAAAACATGCTATTTCTTGCTTTCCACACTCTTTTTTTTTTGAGATTTTTCTGTCTTTCTACTTTTAAAGCCCCTGGTCTTTCTTTAGAATTTAGTTTTAAGCTGAATCAAGTTTTGAGATGTTCTGAATCAGAGAGCCAAACTGAGATAGTAAACCCTCTTCCAGACTCCCAGGAGTCTGTGATATACAGATATCCTGTGGATACTTTCTTTTCCCTACTTCTTACACATTAAGATTTGAGCTGTTTTGAGTGAGGGATTTTAACTTCATCTTTGTTCCCCAGGTCCTTAGAAACATAAATTCTAAATTATTCTGGTAGTATTGTGGTAGTGTAAGAAACATGGTGTAAGTATAAACTATTATGATGATTAAATATCTTAGTTTGTTATATATATATATATACATTTTTTTTTTTTTTACTTAACTGAGTGGAACTTTTGATGCCGTGTATTCTGTTGAGGTCAGAGGGAGAATGGGGTATAGCTATGGAAAATAGTGAGGTCATCAATTTTACAAAAGCTTCACCTACACTTAAAGGTGCTTTGGTTAGAATAATACAATAAAGCCAATAGAAAAAGTAAAGTATTGCATTTTAAAGAGAAGAGATGGGAAGAATAAAAAGTATTCAAACATAAAGTGATACACACACACACATATGTGTATATATATTATATAGTGATACATTGAAATAAATTCCCCACTTGCTTTGGCCTTTAGGTAATGCAGGACTTTTGAAAAGACTGTCACTATATGAATTCATTTATACAAACTTTTACAAAGATATTTTGAGGATATGTCTCAGCAAGAGATAAATAACTGAGGTATATTTTTTCCTAAAGATTGCTCTGTCCTGTGGAGGAAAGATAAATTAACTGTAATATGTCTATTTGCTTGCATTTCTGCAGTGACCAAGGTTGTAAGAGCATCTTTTCTCACTGAACATTTCTTCTCTTTAAATGTAAATCAATAACCTCACTGCCTACAACCCTTTTCATTCCTCACAGGTGATAAAGATGACAATTTCATGACATTTTAAACTGAACAATTAAATAAGAGATATTTTGACTTCTGTCCCTCAGTTCTTCAGAAATTATAAACATCTCTCTCTCTCTCTCTCTCTCTCTCTCACACACACACACACACACACACACACACACACACTCACACACACATAAACAGGAAGTGGCTGATATCCAGGATAATATATTTATGCATTTTCTTATCAAGGAACACTTGTCTGGGATTTTCCTATACTCTCTAAATTTTAGAGGACAGAAGTTGTGCATCTCACAGCTCTGTAAAAGGATATCACGAAGGGTGATAAAAGGGCACTTAGTGTTCACCAAACCTACAGTTTAAAAGATATTTTCTTCCTTTCATGTGTTTATCTTATCTTTGGAAACTAAAGTGGAATCTAATTTATGCTCTAAAATTCATATGTTAGAAAAGAGGAAGGGGGCATTTCTATAAGTAAACTTATATTCACTTTTAAGTACTCAATCTGGCTAAGGGAAAAAGTATTCCAGTTTGGTATACTTAGTTAAATCTAGTGATTTGATTAATATCTTAATCACTATTCATTTCATAGTCTGGTCACTTTGGAAGATGTAAACAGACTGTCATATTTCTTTCCACTTCATTTGTCCTTTCTAGTCACTTTTTGTTGTTGTTCAGTCACTCAGTCTTGTCTGACTCTTTGCCACCCCATGGGCTGTAGCATGCCAGAATCTCCGTATTTGCTTAAACTCACATCCATTGAATTGATGATGCCATTCAACTGTCTCATCCTCTGTTGCCACCTTCTCCTCTTGCCCTCAGTCTTTCCCAGCATCAGGGTTTTTTCCAATGAGATGGCTCTTCTGATCAGATGGCCAAAATATTGGAGATTCAGCTTCAGCATTGGTCCTTCCAGTGAATATTCAGGACTGATTTCCTTTAGGACTGACTGGTTTGATCTCCTTGTAGTCCAAGGGACTCTCAAGAATCATCTTCAGCACCATAATTCAAAAGCATCAGTTCTTCTCTCAGCCTTCTTTATGATCCAATCTCACATCCATACATGACTACTGGAAAAACCATAACTTTGTACATACCTTTGCCGGCAAAATCATGTCTCTGTTTTTGAATAAGTTATCTATGTTTGTCATAGCTTTACTTCGAAGAAGCAAGTGTCTTTTATTTATTTTTTTTAATTTTATTTTTTAACTTTACAATATTGTATTGGCTTTTCCATATATCAACATGAATCCGCCAAGTGCCTTTTAATTTCATGGCTGCAGTCACCATCTGTAGTGATTTTGGAGCCCAAGAAAATAAAGTCTGTCACTGTTTCCATTGTTTCCTCATCTATTGGCCATGAAGAGATGGGACCAGATGGCAGGATCTTAGTTTTTTGAATCTTGAGTTTAAAGCCAGTTTTTTCACTCTCCTCTTTCACCTTCATCAAGAGGTTCTTTAGTTTCTCTTAGCTTTCTTCCATTAGGGTGGTATAATCTGCATATCTGAGTTTATTGATATTTCTCCTGGTAATCTTGATTCCAGCTTCATACAGCCCAGAGTTTCACATGATATAATCTACATATAAGTTAAATAAGCAGGGTGACAGTATACAGGCTTGACATACTCTTTTCCCAATTTTGAACAAGTCCATTTTTCCATGTCCACTTCTAACTGTTGCTTCTTGACCTGCGTACAGGTTTCTCAGGAGGTAGGTAAGGTGGTCTAGTATTTCCATCTCTTTAATAATTTTCCACAGTTTGTTGTGATCCATATAGTCAACAGTTTTAGCATGGACAGTGAAGCAAAAGTATTTTTTTTCTGGAATTCCTTTGCTGTTTCTATGATCCAACACATGTTGGCAATTTGATCTTTGATTCCTCTGCATTTTCTAAATCCAGCTTGTACATCTGGAAGTCCTTGGTTCACATGCCGTTAAAGCCCAGCTTGAAGGATTTTGAACATTACCTTACTATCATTTGAAATGAGTGCAATTGTGTGGTAGTATAAACACTCTTTGGCATTGCTCTTCTTTGGTATTGGAATGAAAACTGACTGTTTCCTGTCCCATGGCCACTCTGAGTTTCCCAAATTTTCTGGCATATTGAGTGCAGTACTTTAACAGCATTATCTTTTAGGATTTGAAATATCTCAGCTTGAATTCCATTACTTCCATTAGCTTTGTTCATAGTAATGCTTCTTAAGTCCCACTTGACTTTACACTTCAGGATGTCTGACTCTAGGTGACTGATGACATCATCGTGGTTAGTTCTTCTATGGATTCTCGCCACCTCTTCTAAATGTCTTCTGCTCCTGATAGTCCATATTGTTCTGCCTTTATTTAGCCTATCTTTGCATGAAATATTTCCTTAGTATGTCTAATTTTCTTGAGAGATATCTTGTCTTTCCCATGTTATTGTTTTCCTCTATTTCTTTGCATTGTGTACTCAGCTTTGGTACAATAGAGCATCCTCAGAGGACTCCATTGTTGAGTCATCACTTGATTAGTTTAATTCATTTTTACCTATCTGGCCGGTAGATTTCTATTTTCTTGCTGTTGTTGGTGCTGCCTGCCTTGCTTCTCTACCAGGTGTGATGCTGTCTATTGCTGATACCAGTTGTGGAGCCACAGAATTCTATATGCCCTGAAAGGGATGCTATTTTCCTTTTCCTGATGCAAATATGGCTAATTAATTCTCATTTTTTGTTCTTATAAAAGGGAAATAGTTTTCTATACTTTTATCTCCACCATATATTGGAGTAAGTAGTTTCCATGAAGATGCTCTCAGGAAATACTTCAGGTCCCACTTCTTTGCTATCATTATTGAGCCATTTTGGATATTAGGTTTTCTTGAAGTTTCTGGGAGAAGGCAATGGCACCCCACTCCAGTACTCTTGCCTGGAAAATCCCATGGACAGAGGAGCCTGGAAGGCTGCAGCCCATGGGGTCGCTAATAGTCGGACATGACTGAGCGACTTCACTTTCCCTTTTCACTTTCATGCATTGGAGAAGGAAATGGCAACCCACTCCAGTGTTCTTACCTGGAGAATCCCAGGGACGAGGGAGCCTGCTGGGCTGCTGTCTATGGGGTCGCACAGAGTCGGACACGACTGAAGCGACTTAGCAGCAGCAGCAGTGGCAGTAGAATTCCAAAATGCCTCCTTAAAGTTTCCCAGAAGAATCCCTGTAACTATGAATGTGATGAAATATGACCTTCATGATTATCTTATATTAATGGCATTGGGATTTGGCACGTATAATTAAGTTTACTAATCAGTTAATTTTGAGTTAATCCAAAGAGAGATTCTCCAGGTCAGCCAAATGTAATCATATGATCCGTTTAGAAGAAGAGTTTCTTAAACTTGTGGTATAAATGAAGGAAGAGAGATTAGAAATGCTGAAAGAATTCAAAATACTACTGCTGGCTTAAGATGGAGGGGGGCCCCGAACAGGGAACACATTGGTTTAGAAGCTGAAAGCCACACCCAACTGACAGCCATAAGGGAAATGGTGACTTCAATCCTGCAACTGCAAGAAACAAAATTCTGTTGACAACATGAATGAAATCCGAATCAGACTCTTCCCCAAAGTTTCTTGAGAAAAGCCTCAACTGAAGATTTTTATTTCAACCTTGTGATACCCTAATCCAGGAATTCAATAAGGCCAGCCTGGCCAAGAATTCTGGCCTACAGAATGTGAGAAAATTAGCCAATACTTAACCTTTAATTCTGAGTTGTATAATTTGTGTTATTTGAGTAGCTAAATTTGCAGTTATTGTTACATCTATTGTTCTATGTAACATTTCCTGTAATAATAAAGCCATGTCAATAAAGACAGAAATTAGACAGGTCATGCTAATATATGCCATGAGCTGAACAAATCTCTTATGGTTTCAGTTCTCATTGGGATTTTTTCTCATGTACTACAACCAAGTAGCCCATCAGTAAGCATTTTCAGTTTCAAAAATACTAAGAAAGAAGATGCCATTTGTGTCACTAAAATATTCTTTAAAAGGTTTTTTTTTTTAATATTATATTTTGTGCTAGTAAATATACATGCACATGTTAAGGCATATATACTATATGGAGGTGATTTTTTAAATGTTGAGATTATCATAGAACTTTTGCCTACAGTGTGACAATAAGATGGATGGTTTGTACAAATCAAATTCTCTTGTATTAAATTTTCTTTCTTTCTCACTTTTACCTGAAATTAAATTTAGCTATGACAGTATATTAATGTAATTTATTTCACTCTTGATATAAAAAGTCAGAAAAGTTGATGTCTAAAATGAAAAAATATATATATTTTCTTACAAAATTTTGATCATAATCATTTTATTTATTTTATGGGTGAAGAATGTTATATGCTTTCTAAAATATATAATTTTTCTGATTTTTTAAAAATTATATTCATCAGCATATTTAACAATTAAAATAATATTAGACTTTAAATACTATATAATTTTGAGGTTTAATTATATTAATTTGTAATGACAAATATTGGAGGTTGATTTTTTGTAAATACTGAATTTTTGTTAGAAATTATTATTAAAAAACATATGATTAACATAGAAAATATAAAGAAAAAATCATCTACCACCCAAAATAATCATGTTACTTCATCTGAACACATTTTGGGGTACTTCATGCAATAGACTCTTTTTTTGATATAAAAGATTTTGGCCTATGATGACATTTCTATTTAATTTTATTTGATACATTTTCTCACCATTAAAGCTTTCTAAATTCCTTTATATGTATGTGCATATGTGTTTGTATGTGTACATATATCATATTATATATATATGCTTGATCATTTCTTTATCCAGAAATTAGTTAATGTTTCTTAGTTGCAGTAAATCATGCAGCTTTTCATCTTTATCTGCGTTTTGTGTTCATTATAATTGTAGTTAATCCTACCACATTATTGGGTTTTGTATCCTCCTTTACCCACTTAATGTTTAATATATGTCATATTTTGATTTATGTGAAAGATGTTAAGCCATAGTCTGCAAGAATGTTCAACATACCATTCCAGGTTAACAATGTGAAATTTCAAAATATTTGAAAGCTGAATTGCTTTTCAGTTAAAATATGGCATTTAGCATTACAAATATATTTTTATTACTGTACGTATTTACTGTGGTACCTATTTAATTTTCATCCTCCTACAGTCAGTAGTAGGAGCTTCCCAGGTGACGCAGTGGTAAAGAATCCCCCTGCCAATGCAAGAGATGCAGGAGACTCAGGTTCAGTCCCCTCTGGAGGAGGAATGGCTACCCTTTCAAATATTCTTGCCTGGAGTATCCCATAGACAGAGGGAGACTGGCAGGCTGCAGTCCATGGGGTCACACAGAGTCAAACACCACTGAGCATATAAGCACACTCAGTAGTACTCTGTCGATTTCTAGGTATTTTAAGTAATATGGGAACCTAGAGAAATATTAAAATGTGTTTTTATATTGATATTTTGGTCTGACTACCCCACTGAAAAAATCCAGTGTATTTTCTAGTCAGCTACTTAGTGTGGAAATCATCTTCAATCTGCATTAACTAGTAGTATATTCTGTGTTATATAAAATAAAATTGTAAGTACTTTTAAACTGTCTCTAACGTTATAAGTCGGAGAAGGCAATGGCACCCCACTCCAGTACTCGTGCCTGGAAAATCCCATGGGCGGAGGGGCCTGGTAGGCTGCAGTCCATGGGGTCGCTAAGAGTCCGACCCAAATGAGTGACTTCACTTTCACTTTTCACTTTCATGCACTGGAGAAGGAAATGGCAACCCACTCCAGTGTTCTTGCCTGGAGAATCCCAGGGACGGGGAGCCTGGCTGGCTGTCGTCTATGGGGTCGCACAGAGTTGGATACGACTGAAGCCACTTAGCAGCAGCAGCAGCAGCAACGTTATAAATATGTATCACAACACTGAGATAACATTTTTAATAGTATTCCTATGACTATCTTGACTATTACCTCTACTAACTACTTGTAATAGTGATAGTTCAGATGCTATATTCTAAGCACCAGGTTTACTATTCACACTATATAATGAAATATAATTAATTTTTTTCTATGCTATGATATTGAGGATAGGTTTTAGTCTTTATAGAATTTTTAGATTTTTAATTATATATATTCTTTTTATGACTTCTTAGCAGGCCTAAAAGATTTCCTATAGTTTTTAAACATTTGAAATCTATACATGTAGCAAAAATCAAAGTAAAAAAGTCACCTTTATGTCAGTGACTTAAGCTAAACCAATGCCTTTTGTGATGTTCTTTGTTTGGAAATATGTATTAATAATAATTTTGTTTAATGGAAGATGTACATCGCACATGCAGAAAATGAGTATGCAAGCATCCTTAACCCCTAAAACCAAGTGTGCCCTATAAACACAGGGATCGGCATAACTTGGAGTCAGGTGTTTAGCATTTCTCTTTCACTTGGCAACCAGAGAAGTAAGATATCAAACTCCTGAGGCTAGTCCATCGCAGAAAGAAACTGTCAGGGAACTGTGCTACCAGCTATGCCTCTGGAAATTTCTTATTAGTGAAAACCTTACTGGCCCAACTACATAGATGATATATACCTTTTAAAAATTTTTTATAAAACAACTGTAAGAAACTTTTATGTCTATCTCATATAGAATATCTATTTTTAAAACACAATGGCTTTTTTGAATGGAGAAAACTGAATCATCCTAACTTTGTGAAAGGGCAACGCAGTGTTTCTGTTTTAATGATGGCATCCGTCCCCTCTCCATACCAGATTTATTCTTCCTTTACCTTAAGCATGTTGATGCTTCAGCCAATATTTGTCATTTAAAAGATATGTCTGCTTTATATGAATGTACAGTTGGATGGCATATATTTATCATTCTTCTGTATTTATTCAGTATTGACCCTCAGATGCAACTTTGTACTTTAACTGTGCTTCTTGCAAATTATATTGGAATATTCCCCAATCACCTACCTGGCTGTTGCTTTAGATATCTGTATTTGGTAAAATACTCTGAGAAAAATATATATTCAAATGTGAGAGAAGTATAAAATATTCATTCAGCTAGTCACTCCTCCATTTAGTCATTTAAATTATTTCTTATATACTGTCTTAGAATAGCAATTAACCCCCCTAGAATAGCAATTATCATGCAAAACATGACCCTGGCCATGAAAAAGATTATAGTTTGTTCTAGGAAAACAATGGTAATGAAACAACCTATAGCATCATGAAAGTTACGATGGATTAAAATAATGGACACTGTGAAACCGAGAAGAAAAGAAGTTTCAAAACATTGAAATGATTCTGTAAGTATCTTTTTAAAATAAGAATTGACCTTGCCCAGAGTTTTAAATTTAACTAATGTTTAAATACAAGCACTTTGATTAGTTAAATCAACGTATTTGTGTGTCTGTTTTGAAATATTCTCTTGAAAGAATTATAAGACTATTCTCTTGAAAGATAACTTCTTGATTTTTCTGATGATCCTTGTTCCTTAACATACTTGACTCTCAGAGCAGAGTATCTGCATTTGCTGACATATATTATCTGTTTTTCAAGGTCTCCTCCACCAAACAAAACAAAAACTAGTTTTGACCCATTTTTAACCCTATATCTGCAACCATGGCAGTCCATGTTTCAGTAATGACAAGAATAATTTCACTAGATGTTTTCTCACATTATTATTAATTATCATTCTGTTTCTTTCTACCGTTTTAATTATACTCAGTCTGTGTTTTCAAAGGTAAATCATTTTCATTTTAACTGTCATTTTCAGCTGGCAGTATGTCAAAGTGTTATTATACTCATGAAAATGGCTTCCGTGGGGCTCAGATGGTAAAGTGTCTGCCTGCAATGTGGCAGACCCTAGTTCCATTCCTGGGTCAGGAAGATCCCCTGGTGAAGGAAATGGCAACCCACTCCAGTACTCTTGCCTGGAAAATTCCATGGATGGAGCAGCCTGTTGGCTATAGTCCATGGGGTCTCAAAGAGTCAAACATGACTGAATGACTTCACTTCATATTAAAAACTGATACAAATGTATACAAAGTGAGCACACATCTCAAGAATAATTTATATAATTAAATAGCATTTTGCAAAGAAAATTCTACACTGTCACATACAAAAAGTAAGTTTTAAATATTCATATGTTAACTAAGATAGTGTTAGGAATACAAGAAATAAGTACTTTCACATAAGAAAAATATCTGTGCTGATTTTTTTGGCTTATTATACAGCTTGATATCTGCTTTAAAAATCTGCTAGTTCTTTAAAATATGTAATATAAACATATAAGGATAATTATTTTTACATTGATTATATATGAAATATATGTGTATTTCACACATACACACCATACATACATACTGTTTTCTACAAGAAAAGTTTTGTGTTGTTATACAAAATGTGTTTCAGTACTTGAAATATTCTCCCTAGCAATTCTAGACTCCTGGGGCACCAGGATAAGAGAAAATAGAAATAATGACAAAGGGAATTTCTAAAAACTTGTGGGATTTATTATCTGTCAAAGAGAAAAAAATCTCTGGAGAGAGCAATTTGACTTCTCAAGTTTTCCCAGTTGAGTACAAATTGCATAAAATAGTTCTTTCCAAGTAACCCTGTAAGGAACTCTTTTAATACTCATGTCTTTTGAGGTTTAATAGTCTATGCAATATTCATAACAAATAAAATGAATTTCTTAAAGGTCAAAATTAACCTAATGTTTATATGCCATGAAATTCATTTTTTAAATCAGAAACAAAAGAGGCTATATGCAAAAGTATTATGAGAGATTAGCTTGAAGGTCTTAAAATAGTTAACTAGAGAATGATTTTAAAATCAGAGAAATTCAGTCCAAGGGGTTTTCAGAATAATTCGTTGTAATTATGTCATAGGAATCATGCATTAGGAAAAAAAATATATACACATATATACATGCATGCAATTATATATATGTGTGTGTGTATATATATATGTATACACACCTATGTAGTATCATAATTTTATGTCTGTTCATTATAATGTTAAAGTAGGTATTGGTAAGATACTATACATACAGTTTTTTTTTTTTAACAGCATAATTTAGAAGCCAATGTTTCAATTTTTATTTTACTAATGAGTATGGATCACATGTATTTTGAGATACTGATCTAATCAAAAAGAAACTTTCAGAGGAAAGTTTATGCACAGTTGGGCTTCCCTGGTAGCTCAGACAGTAAGCCAAGCGTCTGCCTGCAATGCAGAAGAACCAGGTTCTATCCCTGGGTCAGGAAGATCCCCTACTGAAGGAAATGGCAACCCACTCCATTACTCTTGACTGGAAAATGCCATGGACAGAGGATCCTGGTAGGCTATAGTCCATCCATGGGGTTGCAAAAGTTGGATGATCAATTCATTTGACAGAAAATAATTGCTAAATATCTAATATTGACTTAGATATAGTGACAGAATGAGGCATGATTTGTCATAGTTTTAATGATTTAGAATATAAGTCTTTGACTTTTTTATTCTGGTCAAGCATGTAAGGAACTTGGAAGTTAGTACTCTGTCCTGAAAACAATTAATGACTTTCTAAAACTGAACAGTGAAGACCAGATGAAATCAATAGGGAATTCTATCAGACATTTAATGAAGAAATTATACCAGCCATCTAAAATTTCTTAAAGATAGAAGCAGAAGAAATACTTGTTGACATTCTGTGAAGTCTGCCTTATACTAACACAAAGATCAGTTTAAGATATTATAGGAAAAGAAAATTATAGACCAATATTTCTCATGAACATAGATGCGGATATCCTCACCAAAATATTAGCAGATAAAATTCAACAATGTGTAAAAAGAATTATACAACATGCCAAGTGGAATTTATGCCAAATTTAACATTTGAAAATCAATTAATACAATCCATCATATCAAGAGATTAAAAGAGAAAAATAATTTCATGGCTGAAGTCAGTGTCCGCAGTGATTTTGAAGCCCAAGAAAATAAAATGAGCCACTGTTTCCATTTTTTTCCAGTCTGCCGTGAAGTGATGCAACTGAATTCCATATATTAGTTTTTATAACGTTGAGTTTTAAGACAGCTTTTTCACTCTCCTCTTTCACCTTCATTAAGAGGCTCTTAGTTCCTCTTTGCTCTCTGCCATTAGAGTGATATCATCTACATTTCTGAATTAAATTCACCCATTCCCATCCATTTGAATTCATGGATTCCTAAGATGTCAAACTTCACTCTTGCTATTCCCGGCTTGATCATTTCCAATTTACCTAGATTTATGGACCTAATAAATCTAGAGAATCCCAGGGATGGGGAAGCCTGGTAGGCTGCCGTCTATGGGGTCGCACAGAGTCGGACACGACTGAAGCGACTTAGCAGTAGCAGCAGCAGCATGGACCTAATTTCCAGGTTCCTATGCAATATTGTTCTTTACAGCATTGGAATTTATGTTCACCACCAGAAACATTCATAACTGGCTATACTTTCTGCTTTGGCTCAGTCACTTCATTCCTTCTTAAGCTATTTCTCTGCTCTTCTATAGTGGCATTGTGGACAACTACCAGTCCTGGAGGGTACATCTTTCAGTGTCATATTGTTTTGCCTTGGAATACTGTTCTTGGGGTTCTCAAAGCAAAAATGCTGAAATTGTTTGCCATTTTCTTCTCCAGTGAACCATGGACACAAATGAATGATTTGTTACTCAAAACGCCAGCAAATTTGGAAGTTTCAGCAGTGGTCACAGGACAGGAAAAGGTTAATTTTCTTTCCAGTCATAAAGAATATGAATGTGAAAGTCGTTCAGTCATGTCTGACTCTTTGTGACTCCATGGACTGTAGCCCTCCAGGCTCCACTGTCCATGGAATTCTCCAGGCAAGAATACTAGAGTGGGTCACCATTCCCTTCTCCAGGGTATCTTCCCAATCCAGGGGTCAAACCAAGGTCTCCTGCATTGCAGGTGTATTCTTTACTGTCTGAGTCACCAGGGAAGCCATCCCAATGAAGGACAATGTGAATGAATGTTCAAACTATCACACAATTGCACTCATTTCACATGCCAGCAGGAAAGCTGAAAATCCTGTAAGCTAGGATTTTCAACAGTATGTGAACCAAAAATTCTAGATGTACAAGCTGGATTTAGAAGAGGCAGAGGAACCAGAGATCAAATTGCCAACATCACTAGGATCATAGAAAAAGCATGAGAATTTAAGAAAAACACCTACTTCTGCTTTGACTATGCTTAAGCCTTTGTGTGGATCACAACAATCTGTGGAATAGGATGGACTGATTGGATCTCCTTGCAGTCCAAGGGATTCTCAAGAGTCTTCTCCAACACCACAGTTCGAAAGCATCAATTCTTTGGTTCTCAGCCTTCTTTATAGTCCAACTCTCACATCCATACATGACTAATGATAAAACCTTAGCCTTGACTAGACGGACCTTTGTTGACAAAGTAATATCTCTGCTTTTTACTATGCTGTCTAGGTTGGTCATAACTTTCCTTCCCAGGAGTAAGCATCTTTTAATTTCATGGCTGCAATCACCATCTGCAGTGATTTTGGAGCCCCCAAAAATAAAGTAAGCCATTGTTCCCCCATCTATTTGCCATGAAGTGATGGGACTGGATTCCATGATCTTAGTTTTCTGAATGTTGAGCTTTAACTCAACTTTTTCACTCTCCTCTTTCACTTTTATGAAGAAGCTCTTTAGTTCTTTTTCACTTTCTGCCATAATGGTGGTGTCATCTGCATATCTGAGGTTATTGATATTTCTCCTGGCAATCTTGATTCCAGCTTGTGCTTGGTCTAGCCCAGTGTTTCTCATGATGTACTCTGCATATAAGGTAAATAAGCAGAGTGACAATACACAGCCTTGACGTACTCCTTTTTCTATTTGGAACCTGTCTGTTGTTTCATGTCCAGTTCTAACTGTTGCTTCCTGACCTGCATACAGATTTCTCAAGAGGCAGGCCAGGTGGTCTGGTATTCCCATCTCTTTCAGAATTTTCCACAGTTTATTGTGATCCACACAGTCAAAGGCTTTGGCATAGTCAATAAAGCAGAAATAGATGTTTTTCTGGAACTCTCTTGCTTTTTCAATGATCCAACAGATGTTGGCTATTTGATCTCTGGTTCCTCTGCCTTTTCTAAAACCACCTTGAACATCTGGAAGTTCATGATTCATGTATTGCTGAAGCCTGGCTTGGAGAATTTTGAATATTACTTTACTAGCATGTGAGATGAGTGCAATTGTGTGGTAGTTTGAGCATTCTTTTGTATTGCCTTTCTTTGGGATTGGAATGAAAACTGACCTTTTCCAGTCTTGTGGCCACTGCTGTATTTTCCATATTTGCTGACATATTGCGTGCAGCACTTTCACAGCATCATCTTTTAGGATTTGAAAGAACTCACCTGGAATTCCATCACCTCCACTTAGTTTGTTAGTAGTGATGCTTCCTAAGGCCCACATGACTTCACATTCCAGGATGTCTGGCTTATACTGCAGCCACATAATTAAAAGATGCTTGCTCCTTGGAAGAAAGACTATGACAAACCTAGGCAGTGTATTAAAATGCAGAGATATCATTTTGCCAACAAATCTGGACATGGTCAAAGCTATGGATTTTCCAGTAGTCATGTACAGATATGAGAGTTGGACCATAAAGAAAGTTGAGAGCTGAAGAATTGAAACTTTCAAACTGTAGTGTTGGAGGATACTCTTGAGAGTCCCTTGCACTCAAGGAGTTCAAGCCAGTCATTTCTAAAGAAAATCAACCCTGAATATTCATAGGAAATACTAATGCTGAGGCTGAAGCTCCAATACTTTGACCACCTGATGGGAAAGCTGACTCATTGAAGAAGATCCTGATGCTGGGAAAGATTGAAGGCAGGAAGAGAAGGGGGTGACCAAGGATGAGATGGTTGGATGGCATCATCGACTTAATGGACATGAGTTTTAACAAATGTTGGGAGATAAGTGAAGGGCAGATAACCCTGGCATACTGCAGTCCATGGGTTCACAAGAGTCGGAGACGACTGAACGACTGAACAACAACAGTTTGCATATTGAAGTTGTTGATATTTCTCCCAGCATTCTTGATTCCAGATTGTGTTTCATCCAGCCCTGCATGATATACCTGCAAATAAGTGTTATAGCACAGAATTTTTATTTTTTTCTTCTTCTCCTCTATGAGAGGGGCAAAAAGTGAAAGAAATCTTTATAAAGAATCCTCTTTACGTTCTATCACTCTACTGCTGCCCCAAAGCAAAGTGTCCAAAGAATTTTTCCTCATGAATAAAATTATATCCATTAAGAAGATAACCTGTCTTTATTTATTGATGTCTTTTATAAGCTAGGGTAATCAAAGTATAAGTTTTGCCATTGATTACTATGATTATTTTAGAGTGTGTGTTTGTGGAAAATAAAATGCCTACAATGTTTGTGAATTGTCTCATAGATGGCTGGTGTGTGGATGTTTTGACTTGTGCAATATGATGAATTTACAATATTTCGGTTCTGGAGCTAGTTTATATATAAAAGGACTAGTAGGTTCCATAGTGGTCTGTAGGAGCCCTAAATCTCCTCTCAGATGTGTAATTACCTTGCTGGAGAGATCATATGGAGAGGTTCTGAGACTACAAGGAGTGGGAGGGAGGCTCACACGAGCCCAAACTTATAGCTATATGTATGTATCAAGGCTTTAACCTTATGAATGAGACCATCTGGGCTTGCCTCCAATTCTGGCAAGCCACATGATGAAAATATCTAATACACCACAAACAACAGTACATTGAACAGAAGAGTTACCCTAGCAAAACCTAGTCTGATTCTTACCTTTCTAAATGGCGAAATGTAATAAAATTGTTGTTTATGCATCTAGTTTTTGTTAATACTTTCTAATGCAGCAGTGAATTATAAAAATTCATTCCTTGCTGTTCCTACCAAGTTTGCTATTTTGTTAAGAAGGATCATGAGGGCTTTCCTGTAAGGAAGCCCACACTCTCATGACAATGAGCTTATAGAATGAGCGGTCAAGGAGAAAGATATTCTGAAAATTAATAGCTTAATATTATTCTGAATATGCATTGCAAATCTGATGAAATAAGTACACGTGTGGACCATTTATGCCTTGGTCTCAGTGTGTGATAGACTCAGGCCAAAACACAACCAACTGAATTATTATAACACGGTAGTTTTCTATAGCTGTAATGATTAACATTGTCTCATGGACTATTGATAGTATTTCCCCCAGAATCTGAATCACATTGCTTCCCTAGTGATCAAGTAACATTGCCATAGGTATCTTTAGGGACATTTTGTAGTACATGTTTGTGACCATGTTGCAGAATCCTTGTCTGTCCACACTGTTAAGCATTTACCACTTCATCTCTGAACTTGACACTTAAATTCAGTGAACTATTGGAACTTAGTTGGCATCAGTGATTGTAGGTCACAGGAATCAGGAAAATGTTTTGAGTTGTATATATATTTTCTCCAAATAGAAAACAGAAAAAAAAAAGTGAAATAAAGATTGAGAAAGCCAATCTAAATGTTTATCAAAAAAGGACATTTGCACTTTAATTAGTGATAGTTAGTCCTAAATTTTTAGAATATTTTCACTAAAGCCTGTGGCTTTTCAATTTGCAATTTACATTCCATTCCTGAAAATTAGACTGTGTCACTTACTAACTCACATAAGTTTATGTTTCCAGTTGTTTTGTGGCTTTGATCTCTACAATTCTAACAGAGATTTTTCACAAAGTAAATGTACATACCAATCTTAGAATATGTTTTTAAATAAGGAACAATTAAAGTTAACCAAGTCCTCTACTGTTTTTCTTCTTTTGAAAACCTCTAAACATTAGAAAATTGTCACTCCTTACATATCCCTGTTGCCCAATTTTAGACAGATTTTCACTCCAGCATCCATCATATTTTCAATTTAATAAATTCCTATACTTATTGATTGCCTAACTATGCAATGACTGTCTTAAATTTTAAGGATAGAGAAATTAATCTGAAACTGATCATTTTCTTATTTAGAACAAAGTTTTCTAGTAATTTATTTTATCATATGTATACATATCAATAACCATTCATTTTCACTCAAATACATTTAAAATCTAAAATAAAATAATTATTTTTTCCATCTTAATATATTTGACTCATCTATTACAACCAAAATTTTACAAAACCAATAATTGCTCACACTCTGTCAAGTAGCTTTTGTTATGAAAATCAACACATTCTTCCTGTGTTACAAAGAAAATATATTTGTATGAAGACTACTAGATGTATAATTTATGGGAAAATTCATTGGTTTATAGTCAGAAACACTGAGTTACTATCTGTCTTTGACAACTTAGGCAGGAATCGTCACCATCATATATGTTAGTTACTTCAGAAGTAAAAGAAAATACTTTGATTTGAGTAACTAAATGAACTTTTAGATTTCTTCTGAGTCTAAATTTAGATAATGAGTATGTATATGGATTTCTGCAATGTGGTATATTTTAAGCCCAAAATTCAACAGTTATAAATGTTTATTTTAGATTTTATGCTTCATCTTGTAACAAATCTGAAGGGACACAGTTAAAGAATATTTATTCTATTCATGAATCTCTTAATTCAGCTTCTTAAAAGTTTGCATGCTTAATTTCATCAATCAGACATTAAGAATAAAATGAAAGCCAACACTCTAGAAAATTTTACTTCCCAGGTGGTGTTAGGATGTAATGTACTGGAAGTAATATAAATTACTGATTTAAGAGCCATTTAATAGGACAATGTATTTCTCAAAGAATATTAAATTTAAGCAATTTCTTTTATATATAATTTACAATGTGATATATATGATTAATTTTCAACACAAAGTACTATGTATAAAGAAAAAATACAAATATCAATAGACATTCTGAATTAAAATCTGTGTGAAAAAACAGTAATCCACTATAAAGAATGGATAAGGAAATAACAGTGATCCACTAATAGAGTGGAGAAGGAAATAGCAACCCATTCTAGTATTCTTGCCTGGAGAATCCCATGGACAGAGGAGCCAGGTGAGTTACAGGCCATGGGGTTGCAGAGTTGACATGACTGAAGTGACTTTAGCATGCACTAAAAAGAGATAAAACCATTTTAATGCAAGACACCACTAGAAATATTTAATGTATAACTATACTTACACAAGTGAAGGGACAAAAATAAGCTTTGTAGGTTTCTGTAGCAATCTTTTGTGGCAAAGAAAAGAACTTCTGGAATTAACAAGAGAATTACCTAAGAGAGGACAGTTTTTACTTTGAGTATACTAACAAACAGCTATCTAATTTAATCAGTATTGGAACACACAAAAAAATTAATGTAACTCATGAAAAAGTAAAATAATATTTATGTTTTTTTTTTCCATAAAGTTTTACTGGATTCACTCAATTTTCACTATATCAACAAAGCAACCACATGTAGTTGTTGAAAACAATGATCTGTTACATATAATATGCTTTTGGAAATATCATACCACTGAGGACTTCTTAAAAACTCTAACTGATTATTAATATAGTACTGGAACTATATCTCAGTTCTGGAAATGGAAAAAAAAAAAAAAAGAACTCATTCCATAATTTGCTCCCTTCTTCATCTGTGGCTCATTGACTGATTTCAAAATTTACTTTCTAGGTTCCATGGATGAATGTTCAAGCACATCTCTCAAGAAGTGACACATTCAATATTGGATTTGTGGTCATTTTATGGAAGGGTGGATAGTATGAAATAGTAAATTCATCTCAGTTCTTCAGTGCTCAGAGCAGTAGTTTAGCCTTTTATCTATTAGCTAGTTAATTTTAAGTGAAACACTACATCACAAATCTGTTTGTCCTGACAGATAACTTTATGTTAAGCAAATATTGACTATGAGTATTTAGAATGCACTTCAATTTACAGATTCTGGTAATATAGACTGTATTTTAAGTTTCTAGATTCTTTATCACATGATATAGAAAGCAAGTGCCATTTTTAACTACTTATGTATGTCATTATATACATATGTTAAGCATGTATTTATAAAAACACAAATAGTATACATTTATATTTATAAATAAGTGAAAGTCGCTCAGTCATGTCCAACTCTTTGTGAACCCCACGGACCATACAGTCCATGGAATTTTTCCAGGCCAGAATACTGGAGTGGGTAGCCTTTTCCTTCTCCAGGGGATCTTTCCAACCCAGGGATCAAACCCAGGTCTCCTGCACTGCAGGCAGATTCTTTGCCAGCTGAGCCACAAGGGAAACCCATTCCATATGGATTTATAAATCCATATGGAATAAATGTGAGATTTATTGTGTGTATTCCTTTTGTTTCAAAGAATACTTTTATCAAATAATGACTTAAATTTGTTGAGTTATTAAGATATGCACTGTTTGTCACAGTAGTACAAGTTTATGCCCCAACCACTAATGCCAAAGAAGCTGAACAGTTCTATGAAGACCTAACACCAAAAATGATGTCACTTTTATCATAGGGTACTGTAATGCAAAAGTACAAAGTCAAGAGATACCTGCAGTAACAGGTAAATTTGGCCTTGGAGTACAAAATGAAGAAGGACAAAGGCTAATAGAGTTTTGCCAAGAGAATGAACTGGTCATAGCAAATACTCTCTTTCAACAACACAAGAAAAGACTCTACACATGGACATCATCAGATGGTCAATACTGAAATCAGATTGATTATATTATTTGCAGCCAAAGATGGAGAACTCTATAGAGTCAGCAAAACCAAAACCTGGATCTGACCGTGACTCAGATCATGAGCTCCTTATAGAAAAATTCTGAATTAAATTGAAGAAAGTAGAGAAAACTACTAGGCCATTCAGGTATGACCTAAATCAAATCCCTTATGATTATACATTGGTAGTAACAAGGAGATTCAAAGGATTACATCTTATAGAATGCCTGAAGAATTATGGACAGAGGCTCATAACATTGTACAGGAGGCCGTGACCAAAACTGTCCCCAAGAAAAAAATGAAACAAGGAAAATGGTTGTGAGAAAAATAGCTGAATAAAATGAGTAGCAAAAGGCAAAGGAGTAAGGAAAAGATATACCCAACTGAATGCAGTGTTCCAGAAAACAGCAAGGAGAGATTAAAAAAAAAAAAAAAAAAAAAAAAGCCTTCTTAAGTGAACAATGCAAAGAAATAGAGGAAATAATATAATGGGAAAGACTAGAGCTCTCCGAGATCTCTCCCAGGGTTCCCACATAACTCAGTCAGTAAAGAATCTGCCTGCAATGCAGGAGACCTGGGTTCCATTCCTGGGTAAGGAAGATACCCTGGAGAAGGAAATGGCAACACACTCCAGTATCCTTGCCTGGAGAATCCCAAGGACAGAGGTTCAAGAAAATTGAGATACTAAGGGAGCATTTCATGCAAAGGTGGGCACAATAAAGGACAGAAATGGCAAGGACCTAACAGGAGCAGAAGAGGTTAAGAAAAGGTGACAAGAATACACAGAAGAACTGTACAAAAAAAGATCTTAATGACTCAGATAATCACAATGGTGTGGTCACTCCCTTTGAATGAAACATCCTGGAGTGTGAAGTCAAGGGGGCCTTCGGAAGCATTATGGTGAGCAAAGCTAGTGGAGGTTTAAAATCCTTAAAGATGATGATTTGAAAGTGCTGCACTCAATATGCCATCAACTTTGGAATGACCACAGGACTGGGAAAGGTCAGTTTTCATTCCAATTCCAAAGAAAATCAGTGTCAAAGAATGTTCAAACTACCACATAATCATGCTCATTTCACAGGCTAGCAAGGTAATGCTTAAAAACCTTCAAGCTAGGCTTCAATAGTACATGAACCAAGAAATTCTAGAATGCACATGTTGGATTTAGAAAGACAGAGGAGCCAGAGACCAAATTGCCAACATCATTGGATCATAGAAAAAGCAAAAGAATACCAGACAAAACAGCTGCTTCATTGAGTACACTGAACCTTTGATGATGTGAGGGTGTTAAATGCTCAGTCCTGTCTGAATCCTTATGATCCCATGGAATGTAGCTCACCAGGCTCATTTGTCCATGGAATTTTCCAGGCAAGAACACTGGAGTGGGTTGCCATTTCTTTCTTGATGGTATCTTCCCAACCAAGGGATTGAACCCGGGTCTCCCACATTACAGGCTGATTCTTTAACGTCTGAGCCCCTAGGAACATCATCAAATTCACATTTGACGATGTGGATCACAATTGTGGAAAATTCTTAAAGAGATAGGGATGCCAGACCACCTTACCTGTCTCCTTAGAAGCCTGTATGCAGGTAAAGAAGCAACAAGATCAAAATTAGGAAAGGAGTACACCAAAGCTGTATATTGCCACCTTCCTTATTTATCTTCTATGCAGAGTACATCATGCAAAATGCTGGGCTGGGGTGAAGGACAAGCTGGAATGAAGTTTGCATGGAGAAATATCAATAACCTCAGATATGCAGATGACACCACCTTTATGTCAGAAAGTGAAGAGGAGCTAAAGTGCCTCCTGATGAAAGTGAAAGAGGAGAGTGAAAAAGCTGGCTTCAAACTCAGCATTCAAAAAACGAAGATCATGGCATTTGCTCTTATCACTTTATGGCAAATAGATGGGGAAACAATGGAAATAGTGACAGTCTTTATTTTCTTGGGCTCCAAAATCACTGTGGACAGTTCCTGCATCCATGAAATTAAAAGGCACATTCTCCTTGGAAGAAAAGCTATGACAGATATAGACAGCATATTAAAACACAGGGACATCATTTTGCTGACAAAGGTCCATATAGTCAAAGCTATGGTTTTCCTGTGGTCATGTATGGATGTTAGAGTTGGACTATAAAGAAGCTGAGCCCCGAAAAACTGATGCTTTTGAACTGTGGTTCTGAATAATACTCTTGAGAGTCCTGTGAACAGCAAGGAGATCAAACCAGTCAATCCTAAAGGAAATCAACCCTGAATATTCATTGGAAAGACTGATGCTGAAGTTGAAGCTCTAATACTTTGTCCACCTGATGCAAAGAGCTGACTCACTGGAAAAAACCCTGATGCTGGGAAATCTTGTGGGCAGGAGGAGAAGAGGGCAACAGAAGATGTGATGGTTGAATGGCATCATCGACTCAATGGATGTGATTTTGAGCAAACTCAGAGATAGTGAAGGACAAGGAAGCCTGGCTTCCTGCATTCCATGGGGTGAGACATGACTGAGTGACTGAACAACAAAATCAGGTTGATTAGATAATAAAAATTATGAAATTGGATAAGAAATCAACACTGGATACTATATTGCCTAGAAGATATACACTACTTTAAAGTACAAAATGGTTGAGATAAATATGCAAGTTGTAAGCATAAATTCTCTCAGCTATTTTTACCTTAAAATATATTTATTTTGCCCTCATTTTTTTATAGTGTTCCAGAATTCAAGTAGGCCACAAGTACAATGTATCCAGATCCTGTTTTCTGTCGTACAATGTACAGTATGATTTTCAATAGACAAACAGCAGCAAATATTTTTTCACATTCTTTGCCTTTTTTTGGTCAAATTCAACTATCTGTGCTTTTTCTCCTTATTCTTTTAAATTTTAACACTCTATTTTGGACATGGTAGCAATGATAATGAATTGAGCTTCCATATAACCACTATAAGTGGTTCCTTTAAATTTGTTCCTATGTGCTATATAGTGTAGTAGTGAAAGTGACTTAGTTGTGTCCGACTCTTTGCGATCCCATGGACTACACAGTCCATGAAATTCTTCAGGCCAGAATACCGGGAATGGGTAGCCTTTTCCTTCTCCAGGGGATCTTCCCAACCCAGGGATCAAATCTAGGTCTCCCACATTGCAGGTAGATTATTTACCAGTGAGCCACAAGAGAAGCCCAAGAATACAGAAGTGGGTAGCCTATCCCTTCTCCAGCAGATCTTCCCAACCCAGGTGTTGAACTGGGTTTCCTACATTGCAGGTGGATTCTTTACTGAGCTATGAGGGAGGTCCTATTTGGTACACTATTATTAAAAACAAGCAAACAAAAACAAGGAAACAAGCTGTGCACTACGCTCACTGAGTTGCTATGGGGGAATGCTGTAAAATTTTATGGGTTTCCTTTTGGCTTGTTTTATGTGGGACTATGTTGTGAGGGAGTGAAAACCGGTGAGTATAGGGTTTAAATACGGAGGTGATACTTTTTTTTTTTTTTTTTTTTGCTTATCTCTGAGCTTGTGTACAGAAGTCACTAAGTTAATAAAGAAATGAAGATCAAAATTTAAGTGAAAGAGTATACTGGTTATTTTATGAGCTATTTTGCTGAAAAATTTTGGATTTGAACAGAACAATCATATAAAATATATCCAATAAAAATTTAGAAGTAACATATTAACACACTATGAGGTAATGTTACTAATTATATTTTAAAGTCCACGTGTTTAGGCAATGTGGAAAACATTTTGAAGCTGTAACAAAAATACAGCAAAACACTGAGCTTGCCTGTCAGAACTGGACTTGAAATTGTTCAAAACACTGGATTATTTTTCTCATTTTTAAAGTGAAGCGGAGTCCTTAGTGATTAAATGAACTAGACCAAAATTGTTCTCAGATATTAGAAGTCTTTGTAGTTTTTGTAGTGGTCAGATAGACTAAATACAATTCCTGATAGAGTGGCTAAGTGACAGAAGCCACCTTTTATCCTTTACTTTATCAGAGAATACCCAGTGAATGACAGTTTTTGCAATCCTGAACCTACATTGTTATTTTAAAAATGAAGAATGACTTATAAAGTTCTTAGCAGTAATGATGCTTGTCCCAACAAATGAGAAGGAGCTAAGCAGCTGCAAGATGCTCTGTTTGATGAGAAGGATTATGATTAAAGAAAGAGCACACCAGGGCTCTTATAAACCGGATAGGGGAATTACGTAAACTGTAGAAAATAATGAAGTGTTAGCCATCATAAAACCCTTCCTACATGATATATTGAGACTTTGAGGGGTTACTAAAATCATTACTCACACAGTACATTTCAAGTTAAATACTATTCCAAATTGAGTTTTACTTTTTGGATCAAAAAAATAAATAAATAAATAAAACATTACATGGTAATGAGATATTTGAAAACATAAATGAAAATGAAGATTTCCTTGGGTATGATCATATCAATTCTATTAAATATCATTCAGATATAATGGCTTTAAATGTAAAGGTTGATGAGAAAGAATTTGAAAATGGAAATTATTGTTGTGAAGTAGTTTCAATCGAGTTTTCACAAATAGAATGAAGTTCAATGGGGAAAAAAGTGTATAGAGCAAGATTCTCTCTAGTATAAATCCTCTAGTATAATTCTCTTACAAATTGTGATAATGCTATCTTAATCTTTTCACACTGATGCTAGATGCATTTCATATTTTATTAATTTTTCCTTGAAACATTAAGAATATCATGAAAGAGTGCTTATGTTTTTCATTTTTTAATTTTCAGACAACTATAAATGGACATCTTTTTATATAAATGATTCTAATATAATCACAGCATCTTCAATGAACAGGGCATTGAAATTGACTTCACTGTTAGCTCCAACAGTTAAGAACCTTCATAGTACATTGGTTTTATGACGTTTCTAGAAATTCTAAATCTTTGCAATTAAGTTGACATGAGTAAAAGCATGAATTTTTCATTGAAATAGTATAAATTAATTCCATTTTTCTTCACTTTTTAGGAAATATGACAAAAATTTTATACAATAGTTCCTAAAACTTAATAAAAAGTCAGACTTCTGTATATGTAGAGATTATATGTGTGAGATTAAAATTGAAATATGAACGCTCCATATGATAGCATTACCATGATTTTTAGGAAAACAAATGTTCAATTTAACTCATGTTGTTTTTTGTTACATCAAGTATTGCATTTATATTTTACAAATAATTTTAGTGTTGTAGCTTATTCATTTTTAAAGTAGTTCTCTCTTCAGGTTCTAGCTAATTTTTTTTAATGAGTAAAGATTAAAAATGTACTTGTTATATTTTCTAACTCACCATATTTCTGAAGGCCTTTCTCTATTAATTGTCAATATGATAATCCCTTACATTTGTTGAGAGAATTTGTCTTTAAAAATCGAATGAGGTGCTGGTGAAAATCAAAGTCAGTTCAGGTCAGTTCAGTCACTCAGTTGTGTTTAACTCTTTGTGACCCCATGAGGCGCAGCACGCCAGACCTCCCTGTCCATCACCAACTCCCAGAGTTCACCCAAACCCATGTCCATCTAGTTGGTGATGCCATCCAACCATATCATCCTCTGTTGTCCCCTTCTCCTCCTGCCCTTAATCTTTCCTAGCATCTGGGTCTTTTCCAATGAGTCAGCTCTTCGCATGAGGTGGCCAAAGTATTGGCCTTCCAATGTCCTTCAGTCCTTCCAATGAACACCCAGGACTGATCTCCTTTAGAATGAACTGATTGGATATCCTTGCAGTCCAAGGGACTCTCAAGAGTCTTCTCCAACACCACAGTTCTAAAGCATCAATTCTTTGGCGCTCAGCCTTCTTTACAGTCCAACTCTCACATCCATACATGACCACTGGAAAAATCATAGCCTTGACTAGACAGACCTTTGTTGGCAAAGTAATGTCTCTGCTTTTGAATATGCTGTCTAAGTCGGCCATAACTTTGCTTCCAAGGAGTAAGCATCTTTTAATTTCATGGCTGAAATCACCATCTGCAGTGATTTTGGAGCTCCCAAAAAATAAAGTCTGACACAGTTTCCACTGTTTCTCCATCTATTTGCCTTGAAGTGATGGGACCAAATGCCATGATCTTAGTTTTCTGAATGTTGAGCTTTAAGCCAACTTTTTCACTCTCCTCTTTCACTTTCATCAAGAGTCTCTTTAGTTCTTCTTCACTTTCTGCCATAGGGTGGTGTCATCTGAATATCTTACATTATTGATATTTCTCCTGGCAATCTTGATTCCAGGTTGTGCCCCTTCCAGCCCAGCGTTTCTCATGATGTACTCTGCATATAAGTTAAATAAGCAGAGTGACAATACACAGCCTTGACGTACTCCTTTTCCTATTTGAAACCAGTCTGTTGTTCCATGTCCAGTTCAAACTGTTGCTTCCTGACCTGCATATAGGTTTCTCAAGAGGCAGGTCAGGTGGTCTGGTATTCCCATCTCTTGAAGAATTTTCCAATTTATTGTGATCCACAGAGTCAAAGGCTTTGGCATAGTCAATAAAGCAGAAATAGATGTTTTTTTCTGGAATTCTCTTGCTTTTTCTATGATCCAGTGGATGTTGGCAATTTGATCTCTGGTTCCTCTGCCTTTTCTAATACTGAACATCTGGAAGTTCACGGTTCATGTATTGCTGAAGCCTGGCTTGGAGAATTTTGAGCATTAATTTGCTATCATGTAAGATGAGTGCAATTGTTTGGGTGTTTGAACATTCCTACTAATTGCCTTTCTTTGGGATTGAAATGAAAACTGACCTTTTCCAGTCCTGTGGCCACTGCTGAGTTTTCCAAATTTGCTGGCATATAGAGTGCCGTGCTTTCACAGCATCATCTTTCAGGATTTGAAATAGCTGAACTGGTATTGGAATATGTTAATCCAATTTAGGGAAGTACTTGTAATGCTGTCTTTATACTAGTTTTGAAGGTAATATTTGTTCATCACACAAAGTGATAACAAAGGAAAATGGGAGGAGCACATCTGATCTTCTAAGGCAAATTTGTTGACCATAGTGACTCAAATCAGGCCTGGATCACAATTCCTGACAGCTAGGGTTTTTGCAGCCATGAAATTAAAAGACACTTGCTCCTTGGAAGAAAAGTTATACCAACCTAGACAGCATATTAAAAAGCAGAGACACTATTTTGCCAATAAATGTCTGTCTGGTCAAAGCTATGGTTTTTCCAGTAGTCATGTATGGATGTGAGAGTTAAATTATAAAGAAAGCTGAGCACCGGAGAATTGATGTTTTTGAACCATGATGTTGGATAAAACTCTTGAGAGTTCCTTTCACTGCATTCAACCAGTCCATTGTAAAGGAAATCAGTGCTGAATATTCTTTGGAAGGTGAATATTGCTAAAGTGAAACTCCCGTATTTTGCCCACCTAATGCGAAGATCTGACTCATTTGAAAAGACACTGATGCTGGGAGAGATTGAAGGCGGGAGGAGAAAGGGATGATAGAGGTTGAGATGATTGGATGACATCACCGACTCAATGGACATGAGTTTGAGTAAACTCTGGGAGTTGGTGATGGACAAGGAGGCCTGGCATACTGCTCCATAGTGTCACAAAGAGTCGGACATGACTGAATAACTGAACTGAATTGAGGGTTTTTGAATATCTTTCTGAAATGCCAAATGCAACAAGTTTATATTTTAAGACTCTTTTATTTTCTCAGAGGAATGTGTTAACAGTCTAAGTCAAGACAAAAGTCCTGAGTTTCAGTGAATATCTCCAATAGGAAAAAAAGAAAAAGTATATATATAATATATATACACACATAGAGAGAGGATTATATTCCCTAACATTCAGCTGCTGATTAATTAAAGAAGTTCTTAAACATTTAAAAATATCCAAAATACATTTAAAATATTTGTGATTTTGCTTAAATCTTGAATACATTTCATAGGTGTTCTTCAATAGTGTTAATGTCATAGGCTTATTTGATTTTTTAAATTTTAATTGGAGGTTAATTACTTTACAATACTGTATTGTTTTTGCCATACATCAACATGAATCTGCCACAGGTATCAGTAAAGAGAAATTTGAATATACCAGAGGTGATTGACATAGAAGATCAGATTTGGTAAAATTCTGACTGACTCTAACCAGTATGAAAAAAACATGCCTTAATCTCTTCAACCAGGAACCCCACTTTTCTGAAGCTTGTTGCAATTAAACGATGTTTCTTATTTCTGCAGAATGTGTAAAAAGATTTAGATACCTTTCTTTGTTTAAGGCTGCTTATCATTGAGGAACATAATTGAAATGCTTTGATACACCCAGGCAGGATTAGCCCTTCCACTGTTTACATGTGAAGATAGACATGGTCACTTACTCTATGATAAAGGACTGACAGGACAGAGCTTTCCTTGCTAAGCAACCTGTGTTGTCTTTAAGGGATGAATGCATGCTAAGATTGCAGTGAAAGGAAAGCAGTAGCTCTCAATGTGTCAGAAAGGGAAAAAAAAAAAGTTTCAAAAAATTAACAGTTAGAAATTTTTGAAATGCATAGCTGTTTAGCAAATTTAACACTTTACATATATGTCTAATTATGGGTTCACATATTTTTAAATAAATTTTGACATGATAAATCCACTCCAAAATAAAAGACAACTTCTATGTGTCATTTACAATTGGTTCTATACAATGCCAAAATAGCTTTCCAAGCCAACTAAAAGTATTAACAGCATAATTTGTACAATGCACAGATTACTTTAGTAAGTAAACTTTTACTTACTTTAGTAAGTAGTAAACTTTTACATTACTTTAGTAAGTGACTAAATTAACAGATTAATTTCATAAATAGTTGGGCAAAAATTTATTCAGACAAATGCAAAAGGAAGAATTGTTGTATAAATAAATAAGTCAATAATTCAAATCCAAGCCTACCATTTAAATGACTGTTGGTTTTAACTGGTTTGATCCATAATGTTAATTCATTCATGACCTGTATATATTGCCCTTGATGAAAAAAAAAAAAAAAACAAACTCCAAAAATCTAATCTGTATATATACATCTGTGGCATACTATATATAATTTCAATATAAATAATCCAAAGATACTGCCTTCAAGTTGTTAGTATAAGAAAACTAGGAGTAGAGATTTCATGATTCCAACACAAGGTATCAAGAGTTCCATCGTTTCCTACGTCATCACCAGATAATATTAATCCTTAAAACATTAAATATCAGCCATCTCCAAATATTTTCAAATATTTTCCTGTATAGTATATAAGAGATAAAGAGGAATTTTAGAAAAGAAACATTTATTAAAAATAAAACATGAATAATAACTGTTATGGCATCTATCTCTGATGCTAAACTTAAAATCTGAATTGCAATATAGGTTCATTCTACCAACATCCATTCTGTTCTCTCCTAATTCTGTTTGCCACAAACTCAGCCATACTGGGTTCTTGTTCAGGTAACAAACTTTTATTCTTTTTTTTTTTTAAAGTTTTTTTATTTTAAATGGAGGCTAATTACTTTACAATACTGTGGTGGTTTTTGCCATACATTCACATGAATCATCCATGGGTGTACATGTGTTCCCTATCCTGAACCCCCCTCCCACCTCCCTGCATATTCCATCCCTCATGGTCATCCCAGTGCACCAGCCCTATAAGCACCCTGTCTCATGCATCAAACCTGGACTGGTGATCTATTTCACATATGATAATATACGTGTTTCAGTGCTATTCTCTCAAATCATCCACTCTTGCCTTCCACAGAGTCCAAAAGTCTGTTCTTTACATCTGTGTCTCTTTGCTGTCTCGTATATAGGGTCATCTTTACCATCTTTCTAAATTCCATATATATGAGTTAATATACTGTATTGGTGTTTTTCTTTCTGGCTTACTTTGCTCTGTATAATAGGCTCCAGTTTCATCTACATCATTAGAACTGATTCAAATGCATTCTTTTTAATAGCTGAGTAATATTCCATTGTGTATATGTACCACAGCTTTCTTATCCATTCTTCTGTGATGGACATCTAGGTTGCTTCCATGTCCTGGCTATGTAAACAGTGCTGCAATGAACATTGGGGTACACATGTCTCTTTCAATTCTGGTTTCCTTGGTGTATATGCCCAGCAGTGGGATTGCTGGGTTGTACGGCAGTTCTATTTCCAGTTTTTAAGGAATCTCCACACTGTTCTCCATAGTGTCTGTACTAGCTTGCATTCCCACACAAACTTTTATTCTTATGGAGTATGAGTCCTTAATGATCTTTCCCTAATTGGTTGATATTATTTTCCACTGATAAATAGCAACACTATGAAGGAGAACTAAGAAACATTTCTTTGAATAAACTGGGCCACAAAGATAGTCCTCATTGACCCGCATTAAATAGTAGTAAATAGTAGAAAACATTTCCCCCCACCCCCAACTGAAATCAATCTCTCAGCTAAGTGACTAGAAGGATGTCTTAAACTCTTCATTTGAGCCTAATTTGCCTGATGGATGCTTCATCTGTTGGTTCTCTGATCTTTTCCAGTGGAAGGCAAAACATGTTGATTATTATTAAAGTTAGTATGACTTTAGCATTGATTTACCCGATGCCTCTCAAGGCAATGCTTCCTATCCTAGGGGAGAGGGATTATATATCAATCACTGGTTTAAAATATATACCATGTAATGTAGACTAGTCATGACATGTGTAGGATTTTATCTTCCAGTTGTTAGCATAGTTTAACCTTTGATCTATTTTAGACTCTACGGATTGTAGGTCCCCAGGATTCTCTATCCATGAAAACTTCCAGGCAGGAATACTGGAGTGGACTGCCATTTCCTATGCCAGGGTATCTTCATGACCTAAGAATCGAACTCATGTTTCTTGAATTGCCTGTGTTGACAAGTGAGTTCTTTACCACTAGTGCCAACTGGGAAGCACTAGTCTTCAATAGGACATTCTACTTTTCTACCAAGTCACTGCTTTTCACTGATGGCAAATATAAATTAATAAAATGAATGGGCATAAACATTCTTTTTTAAAAATAGTTTTATTGAGGTATGATGATGTATAATAAGCTGTACGAAGGGAACTACACATCTTTTTTCCCCAGTCTTCAGTTCAGTTCAGTTCAGTCGCTCAGTCGTGTCTGACTCTCTGCAATCCCATGAATCGCAGCATGCCAGGCCTCCCTGTCCATCACCAACTCCTGGAGTTCACTCAGACTTAAGTCCATTGAGTCAGGGATGCCATCCAACCATCTCATCCTCTGTCGTCCCCTTCTCCTCCTGCCCCCAATCCCTCCCAGCATCAAAGTCTTTTCCAATGAGTCAACTTTTCACATGAGGTGGATAAAGTACTGGACTTTCAGCTTTAGCATCATTCCTTCCAAAGAAATCCCAGGGCTGATCTCTTTCAGAATGGACTGGTTGGATCTCCTTGAAGTCCAAGGGACTCTCAAGATTCTTCTCCAACACCACAGTTCAAAAGCATGAATTCTTCGGTGCTCAGCTTTCTTCACAGTCCAACTCTTACAACCATACATGACCACTGGAAAAACCATAGCCTTGACTAGACAGACCTTTGCTGGCAAAGTAATGTCTCTGCTTTTTACTATGCTGTCTAAGTTGGTCATAACTTTCCTTCCAAGGAGTAAGCATCTTTTAATTTCATGGCTGCAATCACCATCTGCAGTGATTTTGTCTGACACTGTTTCCACTGTTTCTCCATCTAAATCCCATGCAGTGATTTCAGAGCCCCCCAAAAATAAAGTCTGACACTATTTCCACTGTTTGTCCATCTATTTCCCATGAAGATGCCATGATCTTCGTTTTCTCAATGTTGAACTTTAAGCCAACATTTTCACTCTCCACTTTCACTTTCATCAAGAGGCTTTTTAGTTCCTCTTCACTTTCTGCCATAAGGGTGATGTCATCTGCATATCTAAGGCTATTGATATTTCTCCCAGCAATCTTGATTCCAGCTTGTGCTTCTTCTAGCCCAGCGTTTCTCATGATGTACTCTGCATATAAGTTAAATTAGCAAGGTGACAATATACAGACTTGACGTACTCCTTTTCCTATTTGGAACCAGTCTCTTATACCATGTCCAGTTCTAACTGTTGCTTCCTGACTTGCATGTAGGTTTCTCAAGAGGCAGGTCAGGTGGTCTTGTATTCCCATCTCTTTCAGAATTTTCCACAGTTTATTGTGATCCACACAGTCAAAGGCTTTGGCATAGTCAATAAAGCAGAAATAGATGTTTTTCTGGAACTCTCTTGTTTTTTTGATGATCCAGCAGATGTTGGCAATTTGATCTCTGGTTCCTCTGCCTTTTCTAAAACCAGCTGGAACATCTGGAAGTTCACGGTTCACGTATTGCTTAAACCTGGCTTGGAGAATTTTGAGCATTACTTTACTAGCATGTGAGATGAGTGCAATTGTGTGGTAGTTTGAGCATTCTTTGCATGCCTTTCTTTGGTATTGGAATGAAAACTGACCATTTCTAGTCCTGTGGCCACTGCTGAGTTTTCCAAATTTGCTGGCATATTGAGTGCAGCACTTTCACAGCATCATCTTTCAGGATTTGAAATAGCTCAACTGGAATTCCATCATCTCTACTAGCTTTGTTCGTAGTGATGCTTTCTAAGGACCACTTGACTTCACATTCCAGGATGTCTGGCTCTAGATGAGTGATCACACCATCGTGATTATCTGGGTCATGAAGATCTTTTTTGTACAGTTCTTCTGTGTATTCTTGGCACCTCTTCTTAATATCTTCTGCTTCTGTTAGGTCCATACCATTTCTGTCCTTTATCGAGCCCATCTTTGCATGAAATGTTCCCTTGGTATCTCTAATTTTCTTGAAGAGATCTCTAGTCTTTCCCATTCTGTTGTTTTCCTCTATTTCTTTTCATTGATCGCTGAGGAAGGCTTTCTTCTCTCTTCTTGCTATTCTTTGGAACTCTGCATTCAGATGCTTATATCTTTCCTTTTCTCCTTTGCTTTTCACTTCTCTTCTTTTCACAGCTATTTGTAAGGCCTCCTCAGATAGCCATTTTGCTTTTTTGCATTTCTTTTCCATGGGGATGATCTTGATCCCTGTCTCCTGTGCAATATCACGAACCTCCATGAGATACAATTGACATACAACACTATATCAGTTTAAGGTGTAAAGCATGTTTTGAATTATCACAAAATTATCATGAAATGATTATCACAGTAATTTTAGTGTACATCTATCATCTCAACAAAAATAAAGAAGAAAAAATTTCCTTATGATGAGAACATTTAGGATTTACTCTCTTAAATTTCTTATATAACACAGCAGTGATTATATTTATTATGTTTTACATTACATCCCTAATATTTATCGTATAATTGGAAGCTTGGACCTTTTGACTGCCTTCATTTAACTTTTCTCCCACCACTACATCTGTTAACAATAAATATGACCGCTTTTTCTATGAGCTTGTTTGTTTGTTTTTGAAGTATAATTGACTTACAATACTACATTAGTTCCTGTTACACAAAATAGTGAGATTTATGGGTTTCCTAGATTTATAATGTTTTATACAGCTATAATGGAACATATTTGACAAAATTTAGTATTTTGTCAAATTGTCACTAGTAAGAGCCCCTTGTGTGAAAGGACACCAGGTAAAAAGTGGATCAAGAAATTTGTGTTTTAAGACCTTCAGTGAAAAGTTGATGCTATATAATCTGAATAAATACTATACTTAATTATCCTTATGTATATCTAAAATCTAGTCTTAAAATTGAAAATTAAAAAGAAATAACAGGATATAAAACAGCAGTAGGGATCAGTTCAGTTCAGTCACTCAGTCATGTCCTAGTCTTTGCAGCCCCATGAACTGCAGCACACCAGGCTTCCCTGTCCATCACCAACTCCTGGAGTTTACTCAAACTCATGTCATTGAGTTGGTGATGGCATTAAGCCATCTCATCCTCTGTTGTCCCCTTCTCCTCCCACCTGCAGTCTTTGCTAGCATCAGGGTCTTTTCCAATAAGTCAATTCTTCACATCAGGTGGCCAAAGTATTGGAGTTTCAGCTTTAGTTAGCACCAGTCCTTCCAATGAACACCTAGGACTGATCTCCTTTAGGATGGACTCGTTGGATCTCCTTTCAATCCAAGGGATTCTCAAGAGTCTTCTCCAACACCACAGTTCAAAAACAGCAATTCTTCAGCACTCAGCTTTCTTTTTTTATTATTAATTTATTTTTTGAATTTATTTACTCTTTATTGAAGAATAATTCCTTTATAGAATTTTTTTCTGTTTTCTGTTCAACCTCAAAACGAATCAGCCATAGGTATACACATATACCACTCCCTTTTAAACCTGCCTCCCAACTCCCAGCACTCTAGATTGATACAGAGCCCTTGGAGTTTCCTGAGCCACACAGCAAATTCCTTTTGGCTATCTATATTACATATGGTAATGTAAGTTTCCATGTTACTCTTTCCATACATCTCACTCTCTCCTCCCCTCTCCTCATGTCCATAAGACTATTCTCTATGTCTGTTACTCCACTACTGCCCTGTAAATAAGTTCATTAGTACCATTCTTCTAGATTTCATATATATGTGTTAGAATATATTTATCTTTCTCTTTCTGACTCACTTCACTCTGTATGATAGGTTCTAGGTTCATCCACCTAATCAGAACTGACTCAAATGTCTTCTTTTTTATGGCTGAGTAATATTCCACTCTGTATATGTACCCCAATTTCTTCATCCATTCATCTGTCGATAGATATCTAGGTTGTTTCCATGTTCTAGCTATTGTAAATAGTGTTGTGATGAGCACATGTCTTTTTCAATTTTGGTTTCCTCAGGGTATATGCCTAGGAATGGGATTGCTGGGTCATATGGTGGTTTTATTCCTAGTTTGTAAGGAATTTCCATATGGTCTTCCATAGTGGCCATATCAATTTACATTCCCACCAACAGTGCAAGAGTGTCCCCTTTTCTCCACATCTCTCCAGAATTTATTGTTTGTAGACTTTTTGATAATGGCCGTTCTGACCAGTGTGAGATGATATCTCATTGTAGTTTTGATTTGCATTTCTCAAATAATAAGTGATATTGAGCATCTTTTCATGCATTTGTTAGCCATCTGTATGTCTTCACTGGATAAATGTCTGTTTAGATCTTTTTTTCCCACTTTTTTATTGGGTTGTTTGTTTTTCTGGCCTTGAGTTGTATGAGCTGATTGTATATTTTGGAAATTAATCCTTTGTCAGTTGTTCCATTTGCTATTATTTTCTCCAATTCTGAGGGTTGTCTTTTCACCTTGCTTATAGTTTCCTTTGCTATGCAAAAGCTTTTGTTTAATCAGGTCCCACTTGTTTACTTTTGTTTTTATTTCTTTTATTTTAGGAGGTGGGTCATAGAGGATCTTGCTTTGATTTATGTCATCGAGTGTTCTGCCTATGTTTTTCTCTAAGTGTTTTATAGTTTCTGATCTTACATTTAGGTCTTTAATCGATTTTGAGTTTATCTTTTTTTATGGTATTAGGAAGTGTTCTAATCTCATTCTTCAATGTGTTGCTGTCCAGTTTTCCCAGCACCATTTATTGAAGAGGCTGTCTTTGCCCCATTGTATATTCTTGCCTCCTTTGTCAAAAAGAAGGTACCCATATGTACATGGATTTGTTTATGAGCTTTCTATCTTGTTCCATTTGTCCATATTTCTGTTTTTGTGCCAGTACCATACTGTATTGATGAATGCAGCTTTGTAGTATAATCTCAAGTCAGGAAGGTTGATTCCTCCAGCTCCATTCTTCTTTCTCAAGACTGGTTTGCTATTTGGGGTCATTTGTGTTTCCATATGAGTTGTGAACTTTTTTGTTCTAATTCTATGAAAAATGCCATTGGTAATTTGACTGAGATCACATTGAATCTGTAGATTGCATTAGGTAGTATAGTCATTTTCATAATATTGATTCTTCTTAACCAGGAACATGGAATATCTCTCCATCTGTTTATGTCATCTTTGATTTCTTTCATCAGTGTTTTATAATTTTCTGTGTACACTTACTTTGTCTCCTTAGGTTAGTTTATTCTTAGATATTTAATTCTTTTTGTTGCCATGGTGAATGAGATTGATTCCTTAATTTCTCTGATTTTTCGTTGTTAGTATATAGAAATGCAAGGGATTTCTGTTGTATCCTACAACTTTGCTGAATTCACTGATTAGCTCTCATAATTTTCTGATACTATCTTTAGGGTTTTCTATGTACAGTATCATGTTGTCTGCAAACAGTGAGAACTTTACTTCTTCTTTTCCGACCTGGATTCATTTTATTTCTTTTTATTCTCTGATTTCTATAGCTAGGACTTCCAGAACTATGTTGAATAACAGTGGTGCAAGTGGACACCCTTGTCTTGTCCCCTACCTTAGGTTGTTGGCTGGGAGCTACTTTTATTTGACCTATCAAACCATTTGAGAACAAAAACATGATTTGGATGGGAAGAAACATCTTTATCCCCATATCTTAAAAGAGATTTACAACAAAAGGACAAAGTATTTCAACTATTTAAAAGTGAAAGTCACTCAGTCATATCTGACTCTTTGAGACCCCATGGACTACACAGTCCATGGGATTCTCCAGGCCAGAATACCAGAGTGGGTAGCCTTTCCCTTCTCCAGGGGATCTTCCCAACCCAGAGATCAAACCCAGGTCTCCCGCATTGCAGCCAGATTGTTTACCAGCTAAGCCAAAAGTCAATTTATTTAAACTTAAGGGAATAAAGCAGTTTACTTATTCTGCTTTCCATCTTGAAATGTACAGAAACATGGGGATACATTCAGCTTTTCACCATTGAGAATAATGTTTGCTCTAGGCTTATCATATATGGCCTTACTATGTTGAGGTAGGTTTTTTCTATGCTCTTTTTTAAAGAGTTTTAATTATAAATGGGTGCTGAATTTTGTCACAGGATTGTTCTGCATTTATTTAGATTATCATATGATGTTTATCTTTACATTTGTTAATAGGGTGTATCACATTGATTAATTTATGTATATTGAAGAATCCTTGCATTCCTGGAATAAACCCAACTTGATTATGGTGTATAAGATTTTTGATGTTTTGCTGAATTCTGTTTGCTAAAATTTTATTGAGGATTTTTGCATCTATGTTCATTAGTGATATTGGCCTGTAGTTTTCTTTTTCTGTGCTGTCTTTGTCTGTTTTTGATATCAGGGTGATGGTGGCCTCATAGAACGAGTTTGGAAATGTTTCTTCCTCTGCAATTTTTTGAAAGAGTTTTAGAAGGATAGACACTAGCTCTTCTCTAAATGTTTGATAGAATTCTCCTGTGAAGCCATCTGGTCCTGGGCTTTTTTTTTTTTTTTTTTTTTGCGGAGGCAGGGGGGCAGATTTTTTTATCACAGCTTCAATTTCAGTGCTTGTAATTGGGATGTTCATAATTTCTATTTCTTCCTGGTTCAGTTTTGAAAGATTGAACTTTTCTAAGAATCTATCCATTTCTTTCAGGTTATCCATTTTATTGTCATATAGTTGTTCATAATAGTCCCATAATCCTTTTTATTTCTGCATTGTCTGTTGTAACCTCTCCTTTTTCATTTCTAATTTTGTTGATTTGATTCTTCTCTTTTTGTTCTTGATGAGTCTGGCTAAAGGCTTGTCAATCATCTTTATTATCATTATTCTGAATTATTTTTCAGGTAGTTTGCCTATTTCATCATTTATTTGGACTTCTGTGTTTTAATTTGTAACTTCATTTTATCGTGTTTCTCTGTGTTTTCATTATTATTATTTTTTTTTAACTTATTGTGTTTGAGGTCTCCTTTCCAGGGCTTCAAGGTTGAATTCTTTCTTCCTTTTGGTTTTTGACCTCCTTTGACTGGTCCTGTGGTTTGTGTCAGCTTGGTATAGGGTGATATTTGTGCTGAGTTTTTTGTGTTTTTTTGTTTTGTTTTGTTTTGTTTTTCCTCTAATGGGCAAAGCTGAGTGAAGTGGTAATCCTGTCTGCTGATGATTCACTTTGTATTTTTGTTTTGTTTTTTTTTTGTTTAGATGAGGCATTCTGCACAGGGTGCTACTGGTGGTGGGGTGATGCTAGGTCTTGTACTCAAGTGGTTGCCTTTGTGTGAATTCTCAGTATTTGATACTCCCTAGGGTGGAGATCCAACCAGTCCATTCTGAAGGAGATCAGCCCTGGGATTTCTTTGGAAGGAATGATGTTAAAGCTGAAACTCCAGTGCTTTGACCACCTCATGCGAGGACTTGACTCATTGAAAAAGACTCTGATGCTGGGAGGGATTGGGGGCAGGAGAAGAAGGGGACACCAGAGGATGAGATGGCTGGATGGCATCCCTGACTCGATGGACATGAGTCTGAGTGAACTCCGGGAGTTGGTGATGGATAGGGAGGCCTGGCGTGCTGCGATTCATGGGGTCACAAAGAGTCGGACATGACTGAGTGACTGATCTGATCTGATCTGACGGTTAGTTCTCTGGTAGTCTAGGGTCTTAGAGTCAGTACTCCCACTCCAAAGGCTCATGATTTGATCTCTGGTCAGGAACGAAGACTCCACAAGTGGTTTGTTATGGCATTAAGTGAGATTATAACAAATATCCAAAAATTAGAAGCCAAAGATGAACCCCAGACAAATGACAGTTGCAAAATCAGGTAAAAAATAATTAAAATAATAGAATATATCCATATACATATACACCCATGAGCAGTCAAAACAGTCCAGCAAAAATAAAGTACAGTAGATTGACCTGGTGAGCAAAGGAAATCAAAAATTATATTTACCAGTTAAGAACAAAAGTAACTAAAGCAGAAACTGGAAAACAAAACTAGAGCAAGGTGCCAGTTGGGGAATAAAGCAATGAAAATAAAACTAACAAAATGTTGAGAGGAAAGAAAAGAAAGAAAGAGTAGATATTCAAAGTTAAATGAAGGTAGCTGAAGAAGATTTATATACATTAAAGACTAAATGCAAGGGGAAAAGAACAGTAGGAAAGGTAAACAAAGGAATAAATGTAAAAAAATATAGTTGGTTTAAAAAATTAAAAATTAAAATTATAAAAAACAGAAAAGGAAAAAAATGGAAGAAAAAAGAAAAAAAGGAAAGCTCCACAGAAGTGCAAAAGCCCAACGAAGAGGCAGAGGTTTACAACAACAATAAAAGTTTGTCTGAATATACACATATACATATACACCTATAAGCAAAATCAAGACTGTCCAACAAAAATAATGTACAATAGATTGACCCAGAGAACAAAGGAAATGAGAAATTATATTTATCAGAACACAACTAACTAAAACACAAACTGGAAATCAAAACTAAAACAAGATGCTAACTAGAGAATAAATCAATGAAAGTAAAACTAACAAATATATTGATGAGAAAAGAAAGAAAGAAAAAAAGAAAGAATAGATAGGTGAAGTTAAATAGAGGTAGATAAAAAAGATTTATATACATTAAAGATTAACTGCAAGGAGAAAAGAACAGTACGAAAAGCAAACAAAGGAATAAATGTAGAAAAATAATAATCGGTTTTAAAAACTAAAATTAAATAAAGAGAAAAGAAAAAAAAAAGTAAACTCCACAGAACTGCAAAAACCCAATGTAGAGGCAGAGGTTTATAGCAATAGTAAAAAATGTGACTGAGGTGGGGAAAATAAAAAAACTCAAAAGCTTAATTAGATTTCATGCATGCATGCATGCATTCTAAGTTGCTTCAGTCATGTCCAACTCTGTGCGACCCTATAGACAGCAGCCCACCAGGGTCCTCCATCCCCAGGATTCTCCAGGCAAGAATACTGGAGTGGGTTGCTATTTCCTTCTTCATTTAGATTTCAAAGTGCCAGTAAAATTGACAACTACAATGGAGGGAGAGGGGAAAAGAAAAAAAAAAAAAGTCCAAAAGCATCTACAGAATAAGAAGTCAAAACATAAGAATAATTAATGTTTTCTTTTGAGTAACTGCTGTCAGAGTTCTTTCCCTGTCTGGGAGTCACAGTCTACCTCACCTCCCTAGGATGCCCTCCCACTGTGCTAATCTTGGACCTGCTGTGGAGACAGCTCATATTCTAATCTGGTCCTACTCTTGTATGTTCTTGCCTCTAATGTCCACAGCTATCAGAACTAGTGGATTTTCTTTTGTGGGAGCTCTTAATGACCTTTTATATATTAAATAGACAGAGTCTGGCTAGTTGATCATGTAATCTGCAGCTTGTACAACTGGTCAGGTTTTGGGTCTTCTTCCTTAGCCACACTGCCCCTGGGTTTCAATTGTGGTCTTATTTCTAACTCTGCATGTGTGTCGTCCACTGCGATTTGCTCCTGGGGCTTCACTGGAAGACTTGGGTTTGGCTCTGTGAGGGTCAGGTGTGGAAGTGGTGCAGCTGCTTGGTCTGCAGGGGTTCTGGCAGCACCAGGTACCTGAGTAGGCAGTTAGGGCAGCAGGAAATATAGTGCTCTAGAAGGGTATGGCATAGAAGGCAATGGCACCCCACTCCAGTACTCTTGCCTGGAAAATCCCATGAACGGAGGAGCCTGGTGGGCTGCAGTCCATGGGGTCGCTAAGAGTTGGACACGACTGAGCGACTTCACTTTCACCTTTTCCATGCATTGGAGAAGGAAATGGCAACCCACTCCAGTGTCCTTGCCTGGAGAATCCCAGGGATGGGGGAGCCTGGCGGGCTGCCATCTATGGGGTCGCACAAAGTCAGACACGACTGAAGTGACTTAGCAGCAGTAGCAGAAGGGTATGGCAACCAGTATTGGCCAATACATTCCAGTATTCTTGCCAGAGGACCCTGCTCCCTGACAGAGAATCCTGGAAGCCCACAGTCTACATGGTCACAAAGAGTCGGACACTACCAAAGCAACCCTGCACGCATAGAAACAAGAGTTTTTTGGCTTGTGGCAGCTCTTGAGAGTTGAGCATGAAGGTGGCACAGCTACCTGGCTTGTCAGGATCCTGGTAGCACCAAGTGTGCAAGAACACAGACTGCCTCCCCCACAGGATTTATGGTACTATCAGAATCTTTTTTCAAGCCTCTTGTAGCTGGTGATAAGACGGCTTCTTTGTCCAGTCATTCTCTGTAGCTTTGCCCGTTCAGGCACTTAGAGGGCTCTATTGCCTGGGTCCTTCTCTGTTGTTCAGCATGTCAGGCACATAGAAGGACTCCCCTGGCTGGGGTCCTACTCTGTAGATGGGAGCATCAGGCACGTAAAGGGGCACCTTGGGTGGGGTCCTGCTCTGTAGTTCAATGCATCAGGTGTTTGATGGACCCATCTATTATCCAGCTGCCTATGCTGGCATGTGGAGAGAGGCTACGGTGATGGCTCGACCCCCTATGTGTGACTCAGCAGTATCGCCTTGCTTCCATTGCTCCCAGCTTTCCTCCACAGGCATTTCCCACCAGTTTCCTCCCTCACATCCCCTCAGTTTGTCTCTCCACAGTCAACAGCAGCCCTCACCCTGGGATTGCTTCACAATCCCTAAATTCCAGCTCCCAGCTGGTGCATCTTCCAGGGGACCTTCATCTCTCACAAGGGTATGTATGGCTGTGGTGAGGACTGCCTGATTCTCATTCCATTTAGGCTGCCAGAAGATCAGTTATTTCACTATCAGCCTTAAATGTTTTTCCTCTGACTCAGACAGTTGCCCTGATGTGGAGATCGGGCCCCTAGTTCAGTTCCCCCACCCTCGAAGGACAGGTCCAGTCCTACTAACACTCCTATTTTTCCCCTAGGTTGTTACTCCTACAGAGTTTTGCATGGTTCTATATATTCTTTTCCTCTGGTCAGGCACTACTCTCTGCTCTCAGCTGGTGTTCTGCATGCCCTTCTGTGTCTGAAGGGGTATGCCTGATATATGCGTGGAGAGAGAATTACTCCAAGTCCACCTACTCCTTCTCCATCTTCATCTCTACAGCGCTCAGCTTTCTTTATGGCCCAAAGTTCACATGCATACTTGACTACTGGAAAAACCATTAGCTTTGACTAGAAGAAACTTTTCATCAAAGTAATGTCTCTGCTTTTGAGTGTGCTGTCCACATTTGTCATACCTTTTCTTCCAAGGAGCAACTATCTTTTAATTTCATGGCTGCAACCACCATCTGCAGTGATTTTGAAGCCCAAGAAAATAAATTCTCTCCCTGTTTCCATTTATCCCCATCTATTTGCCATGAAGTGATGGGACCAGATGCCATGATCTTCATTGTTTGAATGTTTAGTTTTAAGCAGTTTTTTCATTCTCCTCTTTCATTTTCATCAAGAAGCTCTTTAGTTCTTCTTCTTTTTCTGCCATAAAGGTTTTATCATCTGCTTATCTGAGGGTATTGATGTTTCTCCCGGTAATCTTGATTACAGTTTGTGCTTCATCCAATCTGGCATTTCACATAACATATTCTGCATAAATGTTAAATAAGCTGGGTGACAATATACAGCTTTGACGTACTCCTTTCCCAATTTGGAACCAGTCCATAGTTCCAACTCCAATTCTAACTGTTGCTTCTTAACCAGCATACAGATTTCACAGGGGGCAGGTAAAGTGGTCTGGTATTTCCATCTCTTTAAGAATTTCCCACAATTTGTAGTGATCTACACGGTCAAAGGCTTTAGTGTAGACAATAAATCAGAAATATATGTTTTTCTTGAATTCTCTTGCTTTTTCTACAATCCAACGGATGCTTTCAATTTGATCTCTGGTTCCTCTGCGTTTTCTAAATCCAGCTTGAACATTTGGAAGTTCTCAGTTCCTGTACTGTTACAGCCTAGCTTGGAGAATTTTCAGCATTTCTTTGCCAGCCTGTGAGATGAGAGAAAATTGTGCGATAGTTTGCACATTCTTTGGCATTACAGTTCTTTGGGATTGGAATGAAAACTGACCTTTTCCAGCCCTGTTGCCATTGCTGAGTGTTCCAAATTTGCTGGCATATTGAGTGCAGCACTTTAACAGCATCATCTTTTAGGATTTAATATAGCTCATCTGCAATTCCTTCAGTTCTGCTAGCTTTGTTTGTTGTGAAGTGAAGTGAAGTGAAAGTCACTCAGTCATGTCCAATTCTTTGTTACCCCATGGACTATAGAGTCCATGGAATTTTCCAGGTCAGAATACTAGAGTGGGTAGCCTTTCCCTTCTCCAGGGGATCTTCCAAACCTAGGGATCGAACCCAGGTCTCCCACATTCCAGGCAGATTCTTTACCAACTGAGCCACAAGGAAAGCCCTTGTTTGTTGTGATATTTGCTAATGCCCAACTGACTTCACACTCCAGGATGTCTGGCTCTAGGTGAGTGATCACATCATCATGGTTACTGAGGTCATGAAGATCTTTTCTGTATAGTTCTTCTGTGTATTCTTGCCACCTCTTCTTAATATCTTCTGCTTCTGTTGGGTCTATACCATTGCTGTCCTTTATTGTGCACATGAAATATTTTGCATGAAATATTCCTTGGTATCTCTAATTTTTTTGAAGAGATCTCTAGTCTTTCCCATTCTCTTGTTTCCCTTTATTTCTTTGCATTGACCACTTAGAAAGGCTATGCTGTCTCTCCTTGCTATTCTTCAGAACTCTTCATTCATATAGGTGTATCTTTCCTCCTCTTCTTTGCCTTTCAATTCTCTTCTTTTCTCAGCTATTTGTAAGGCTTCCTCAAATAATCATTTTGCCTTTTTGCATTTCTTTTTCTTGAGGATAGTCTTGATCACTGCCTCCTGTACAATGTTATGAACCTCCAACCATAGTTCTTCAGGCACTCTATCAGATCTAATCCCTTTCACTGTATAATCGTAAAGGATTTGATTTAGGTCATACCTCAATGGCCTTGTGATTTTCCCTACTTTCTCCAATTTAATCTGAATTTTGCAATAAGGAATTCATGATCTGTTCAGTTCAGTTGAGTCGCTCAGTCGTGTCTGACTCTTTGTGACCCCATGAATCACAGCATGCCAGGCCTCCCTGTCCATCACCAACTCCCAGAGTTCACTCAGACTCCCGTCCATCGAGTCAGTGATCCCATCCAGCCATCTCATCCTCTGTCGTTCCCTTCTCCTCCTGCCCCTCATCCCTCTCAGCATCAGAGTCTTTTCCAATGAGTCAACTCTGCACGTGAGGTGGCCAAAGTACTGGAGTTTCAGCTTAAACATCATTCCTTCCAAAGAAACCCCAGGGCTGATCTCCTTCAGAAAGGACTGGTTGGATCTCCTTGCAGTCCAAGGACTCTCAAAAGTCTTCTCCAACACCAGAGTTCAAAACCAACATAGATAGCATATTCAAAAGCGGAGACATTACTTTGACAACAAAGGTCCATCTAGTCAAGGCTATGGTTTTTCATGATCTGAGCCACAGTCAAATCCTAGTCTTGTTTTTGCTGACTGTGTAGCACTTCTCCATCTTCGGCTGCAAAGAATATAATCAATCTGATTTCGGTATTGAACATCTGGTGATGTTCATGTGTAGAGTCGTGTCTTGTGTTGGAGGAGGGTGTTTCCTATGACTAGTGCATTCTCTTTGCAAACTCTTGTAGCCTTTGCTCTGCTTCATTTTGTACTCCAAGGCCAAACTTGCCTGTTACAGCAGGTATCTCTTGACTTCCTCCTTTTGTATTCCAGTCCCCTATGATGAAAAGACGGAGAAGGCAATGGCGCCCCACTCCAGTACTCTTGCCTGGAAAATCCCATGGACGGAGGAGCCTGGTAGGCTGCAGTCCATGGGGCCTCTAAGTCGGACACGACTGAGCAACTTCACTTTCACTTTTCACTTTCATGCATTGGAGAAGGAAATGGCAACCCACTCCAGTGTTCTTGCCTGGAGAATCCCAGGGACGGGGCAGCCTGGTGGGCTGCCGTCTATGGGGTCACACAGAGTTGGACATGACTGAAGTGGCTTAGCATGATGAAAAGAGCACCTTTTTTTTAGCATTAGTTTAGAAGGTCTTGTTCGTCTTCTTAGACTGTTCAGCTTCTTTGGCATTAGTGGTTGGAGCATAGACTTGGATTACTGTGATACTGAATACTTTGTATTCCAAACAAGCAGAGTTCATTCTGTCATTTTTTGAGACTGCACCCAACTACTGCATTTTGGACTCTTTTGTTGACTATGAGGGCTACTGCATTTCTTCTAAAGGATTATTGCCCATGGTAGTAGATGTAATGGTCATCTGAATTAATTACACCCATTCCAGCAGTAGGGATAGCCTGGACTTAATGTGTGACAGAGATCCCTGAAACATTAATGCCAGGAGTGGAAGGACCATTAAATTGGTTAAATAGAAGTATTCTTTTATTCAGTTAATAAAATGAGACACATTATATGGATGATGAGCAATCAACAAAAGGCAATTTTATATTTTGGCTATCCAAGTATCAGGCATATTGTTTTATTTAGGGCAACAGCTGGGTTGTGCATTTATTGCTGTAATGTTGGTGCCCACTCCTCTCTGTTAAAAACTATGGGGAGAAACATACATTTCCTTTCTTTTTCTTCCTAGCAACTATGATGTGATAGGATCAGTTTTAGCTTTCAGGATTGTTTCTTTGAACTTTGAAAGCATGATGGAAGGAGACGCAATGTTATGTAGGGGAGATGTAGGTCTAGAGGCAATGAACAAATACTGTCTTTTTCCTCAGACTGACCATATAGCAGGATCATGGTGTGCTAGAGGCTTCATTCCTCCTGCATTCCTCCCTGTCCCATCTCTGAAATTCCTGTCTTTCCATTACATACAATTTCTGCCTAATTTAGTCAGAGGCAGCTTCTTGTTTTGTATCATAAACCTGCCTGCTATTTTACCTCTCTGATTAAATTTTATACCACACCTTGCCCCTCCTGTGTCCTTTGGCATCATGGCCCTATTTTCTGATTCTTGAATGTGGCATGCTTCTTTTAGCCACAGAGACTTTGAAAATCCTTCTGCTCCACCTGAGTATTAATATATCTTCCGAGGGAGAGCTGCGTAATTGCTTTTCAAAGAAGTAATTTAGGTCTCCTATCAAAGAAAGAATTTACTGGACATTTGAGTAAATGAAAATTATTTTATCATATATTTATGTAAGTGTACATATTTGTGATTGTTTTGGTTTAGCTTTTTTTTTTTTTTTTAAGTTTTTGCTTTTCCTTCCCAGTAAAATATAAACTCTCTGAAAGCAGGAACCAACCAAGGGCTGATCATGGCTATTTCCTACATATGACTAAGAATAACTACTAATGTAATGATTTTACATGAAAAAAGTAAATCAAAATAAAAAGTAAAACTTTTGGATCCAAAGTTACACAACAAGAACTGTATCATAGCACAAAAACACAGTTAAATAGTGCCACATTTAATTCCGTATTTTCTACATCTTGGATTTTATTTTAACATTGATTTCCATTGTTATGCAGTTTGTTTTTTGCCTATTTATGTGATGATTGTGTGTTATTTTATAATGGAGTGACAATGAACAGTTTGGTTCTGGAAAAATTTATTTGAGATTGTATTGGAATAGTTATTGGAATGAAAACAGACTAGATCACGGGAGCTCAAGAGGTATCCAGGGGTGAGTTAGATAGATAAGTCCAAGAGTTAAGATTAGTAAAAACCCCAAACCATAAAATCTGTCCTGAGAGGAGATGAAAATATCAGAATCCTCTAGCTTAGAAAGAAGTTTATTAAAGCTTGAATGTAAGCTATCAGTGGGAATAGTGTTCCTCTCTAACATTTTGTTAGATTGTCTGTTCTCATGTTCCTAAGCACAGACATTACTTTGCCAACAAAGGTCCGTCTAGTCAAGGCTATGGTTTTTCCAGTGGTCATATATGGATGTGAGAGTTAGACTGTGAAGAAAGCTGAGCACCGAAGAATTGATGCTTTTGAACTGTGGTGTTGGAGAAGACTCTTGAGAGTCCCTTGGCCTGCAAGGAGATCCAACCAGTCCATCCTAAAGGAGATCAGTCCTGGGTGTTCATTGGAAGGACTGATGCTAAAGCTGAAACTCTAATACTTTGGCCACCTCATGAGAAGAGTTGATTCATTGGAAAAGACTCTGATGCTGGGAGGCATTTGGGGGCATGAGGAGAAGGGGACGACAGAGGATGAGATGGCTGGATGGCATTACCAACTCGATGGACATGAGTTTGAGTGAATTCTGAGAGTTGGTGATGGACAGGGAGGCCTGCCATGCTGCGATTCATAGGGTCGCAAAGAGTCGGACACGACTGAGTGACTGAAGCTTTACTTGACCAGTTGTGGTCAACCAGAAGTTTTTGAGCAATTTTTCGTGGCACTTCTACCCTCAACTTCAGGTACCATTCCTTCAACCCAAATTGCTATTACTTTGAACATGGTGTTCAATATAAGTTCAGAAAGTTTACCTGGAAAGATTATATGTGGGTCAGAAGAGTGTATTTGGGAATCAATTTCAAGGACATTCTATACGTAGGCTGAAAAGTCACACCTTATTTTATTTCCCATCCTAAATTGTGTTTAACCACTACCACAAAGATAATACACAATAAGTTTTTCAACAAAAGTAAATAAGAACATTAAAATTCATAAGATCTCTAAAATATCAAAGTAATGTCCATTTGAAATTTAAAATTCAAAGATATTAAAATATAAATATATTTAAACTTGAAAAAAAATTTTTTTGTGTTTTCACTATTAAAAGTTTAATGTGTAACATCCTAGATCTGAAATAATACACAAGTTACAAGCATCAAAATGCCATTCCACAGTCAGGGAAATGATCTTGAGATTGTGGACAAAAGTAGATCACACAGCTGCAATTCCAGAGGCCTTTCCTTAGGCTTGAATACAGGATAGAATACAGAAGGGCAAATTAGTGCTGTCTTTTTTAAACTGGCACACACATGATTTCGGAGAAGGCAATGGCACCCCACTCCAGTATTCTTGCCTGGAGAATCCCAGGGACGGGGAGCCTGGTGGGCTGCCATCCATGGGGTCGCATACAGTCAGACACTGCTGAAGTGACTTAGCAGCAGCAGAACATGTGATTTAAGACTGGAAACTCTTCATATTCAATAGCACTAGAAATTCCACTGTATGTTTGGTTTTAAGCAGCACCCAATAAAAAAAGTTCCCTCTTCCTCACTGGGGTTCTGATTGGAGAAATAAAATGAGATCCCTATTGATGAATGAGAATCACTATTATTACTGCTAAAGAAAAGTTGTGGTCTTTACCCCAGAATTAAGAAAACTACTCCTGCACATTTCAGTGTATCATGGAACTGTTTCAGATAGATCTCCCTCCCTTAGGAAGAGCCTGAGCAGTTAAGGCCTAAGACCAAAGTCTAAACAATGTGCAAGGTGAATGAATCCCACATTTTCAAGTCACTGATCACATCTTCTTCCCTTGTGTGTACACAGTGAGGGAGCAGAGAGGAGCTGGAGTGTACCTGGGAGAACAGTTTTGGCAGAAAACTGGGAAATAGGGAAAATATTTTTTCTTTCTGAGAGCACTTGCTATTCCATTTAACTTTTAAAAATTTAAAGAATGCTGTCTCTTTTGACCAGGTAGCTTTGCTACAAGCTCTGAAACACAATATATATTATATATATATATATATATATATATATATATATATATATATATTTTTTTTTTTTTAATGTACGGTGTCATTCAACTGGTGTTCAATGAAAACTTAGATGGTAAAGAAACTGCCTACGATGTGAGAGACCTGGATTTGATCCCTGGGTCAGGAAAATCCCTTGGAGAAGGGAATGGTAACCCACTCCAGTATTCTTGCCTGGAGAATTTCATGAAAAGAGGAGCTTGGCAAGCTACTGTCCATGGGGTCACAAAGAGTTGGACATGACTGAGTGACTAACACAAACACATATGTGTATAATTTACGTATCACATTGACTATGTTATACGGCTATGACTGTGTTTCAATAAGCATACTTTAATATTAATCTGATAGATACATAAAATAGAAATAATCATATGTAATACTACAGCATATGTTAAAATGTTAATATATTTGTGTATATATATACACATATATATGTACACGTGATACCAAATAACTCTTGTGACTCACTATGGCTAGACAGGCTACCTTCAATATCTCAGAGGTATGCTGTTATGCATGGACATATAATATCATAATATATCCCAAGGAAAAGGACACATATTTATGGTGTCTCTATACCTTCCTATGATTTATATATTCCATACACTTAAAAAAAGTTTCACACATACACAAAGAATTCCTTACCTTAATTTGAACAGTATACAGTCATTTCTATATTGCAATATTCCACTCCATTGTTCTTAATTACTAGGTTAAATTCAAGAACTTATAATAGCTTATATGCATCAGTGGAAATCTCTTGTCAATATCAATAGAGATATAAAACTATTTCTATCTTAAAATTAATATGTAAATTTCAAGGAAATATTTCTTTTTTGATACTGTTAGAGTATCAAATTTGAAAAGTTGATTAATTTTTCAACCTTTACTTAAAAAAGATCTAAGTATGTATATTCAAGTAGCAAGAGTTCCATTATAAATTTTACTTCCTCTATTCAGTAATTTTTATTTTTCTTAATGATAATAATGAAAATCTATCATTTAAGGCCTTACAAATAGCTGAGAAAAGAAGAGAAGAGAAAGGCAAAGAAAAAAAGGAAAGATATATCAATCTGAATGCAGAGTTCCAAAGAATAGCAAGGAGAGATAAGAAAGCCTTTCTAAGTGATCAATGCAAATAAATACAGGAAAACAATAGAGTAGGAAGGACTAGAAATGTCTTCAAGAAAATTAGAGATACCAAAGGAACATTTCATGCAAAGGTGAGCCCAATAAAAGACATAAACAATATGGATGTAAGAGAAACAGAAGTTATTAAGAAGAGGTGCCAAGAATACACAAAAGAACTATACAAAAAAGGTCTTCATGGCCCAAATAACCATGATGGTGTGATCACTTACCTAGAGCCAGACATCCTGGAGTGTGAAGTTAAATGCTCCTTAGGAAATATCACTATGAAGAAACCTAGTGGAAGTGATGGAATTCCAGCTGAACTATTTCAAATCCTAAAAAACGATGCTGTGAAAGTGCTGCACTCAATATGCCAACAAATTTGGAAAACTCAGCATTGGCCACAGGATTGGAAAAGGTCCATTTTCATTCCAGTGCCAAAGAATGTTCAAGCTACTGCACAATTGCACCCATCTCACAGGCTAGCAAAATAATGTTGAAAATTCTCCAAGCTAGACTTTAAGAGTACATGAACTAAGAACTTCAAGATGTTCAAGCTGGATTTAGAAAAGGCAGAGGAACAAGAGATCAAATTGTCAAAATCTGGTGGATCATAGAAAAAGCAAGAGAATTCCAGAGAAACATATACTTCTGATTCACTGACTACGCCAAAGCCTTTGACTGTATGGATGACAGCCAATTGTGCGAATTTCTTGAAGAGATGGCAATACCAGATTGCATTACCTGCCTCCTGAGAAACCTGTTGCAGGTCAAGAAGCAACAGTTAGAACAACATGGAACAACAGACTGGTTCCAAATTGGGAATGGAGTACGTCAAGGCTGTGTATTATCACTTTGCTTATTTAACTTATATACAGAGTACATCATGCAAAATGCCAGGTTGAATGAAGAAAAAGCTCGAATCAATACTGCCAGGAGGAATATCATTATCCTCAGATATGCAGATGACACCATCCTTATGGCAGAAAGGGAAAAGGAACTAAAGATGAAAGTGAAAGAGAAGAGTGAAAATGCTGGCTTAGAACTCAGCATTCAAAAAATGAAGATCATAGCATCCAGTCCCATCAATTCATGGCAAATAGATAGGGAAACTTTGGGAAAAGTGAGTGTCTTTATTCTTTGGGCTCCCAAATCACTTCAGATGGTGACTGCAGCCATGAAATTAAAAGATGTTTGCTCCTTGGAAGAAATACTATGACCAACCTAGACAGCATATTCAAAAGCAGAGACATCACTTTGCCAAGAAAAGTCCATATGGTCAAAGCCATAGTTTTTCCAGTAGTCGTGTATGGGTTTGAGACTTGGGCCATAAAGAAAGCTTAATGCTGAAGAACTGATGCTTTTGAACTGTGGTGTTGGAGAAGACTCTTGAGAGTCCCTTGGACTGCAAGGAGATCAAACCAATCCATCCAAAAGGAAATCAGTCCTGAATATTCTCTGGAAAAGTCTGATGCCGAAACTGAAGCCCCAATACTTTGGCCACCTGATGTGAAGAACTGACTCATTGGAAAAGACCCTGATGCTGGGAAAGATTGAAGACAGGTGGAGAAAGGGACAACAGAGGATGAGATGGTTGGATGTCATCGCTGACTTGATGGACATGAATTTGAGCAAGCTCTAGGAGCTGGTAATAAACAGGGAAGCCTGGCATGCTGCAGTCCATGGGGTCACAAAGAGTCAGGTATGACTGAGCAACTGAATTGTTCATTTAAAATATACTTTAAATTTAAATCTGACATTTACCACAACAAGAATTGCATGGAAAAATTATTTTCATTATTGTATTTCTTTTTTTTTTATTTTATTTTATTTTTAAACTTTACATAACTGTATTAGTTTTGCCAAATATCAAAATGAATCCGCCACAGGTATACATGTGTTCCCAATCCTGAACCCTCCCCCCTCCTCCCTCCCCATACCATCCCTCTGGGTCGTCCCAGTGCACCAGCCCCAAACATCCAGTATCGTGCATCGAACCTGGACTAGAAAAAAAAAATATATTGAGTTAATGGTTTTGACCAAACACAACAGTTTATTATTTAACAACAAAAACTGTCATATGTCTTATATAAACATGAATTGTCAAATTAGGGCAAAGTACATTTTTGTTTGTTTGTTTTAAAGGAATTTCTCAATTTTTTGTGATGCTTCATTATTTTATTTTATAAACAGCTGGAAATGTAAGATTAAAAACAATTTCAGAAATAGAATAGTATGTAAGTGTTTCTCAACAGATATCCCTTAATAAATGCCTTTATAAAATTGCAAGTTATTTATAGAAAATAAATAAATAACTATAAAACAAACTCTATTGAGATTATTTAAATAGGAAGCATAAAATTCTGCAATTGAGAGAAGTAAAAGTGATAACAATGTTTAGATGAAAAATAGATAACCAAAAAATGTATTTGTTATTATCATGAATATATTTTGTAAGAGTCTGACAAGTACAATCCTTCTAAATGTATGGAGAATGATTGAAAATATTAGCCATAGATTTCTCTGCAGAAGTTGGTGCATATGCATTTTTTTGTTGTTTAGTTATCTTTTTTTTTAATTTTATTTTTATTTTTAAACTTTACAATATTGTATTGGTTTTGCCAAATATCGAAATGAATCCACCACAGGTATACATGTGTTCCCCATCCCGAACCCTCCTCCCTCCTCCCTCCCCATACCATCCCTCTGGGTCGTCCCAGTGTACCAGCCCCAAGCATCCAGTATCGTGCATCGAACCTGGACTGGCGACTTGTTTCATACATGATATTAAACATGCTTCAATGCCATTCTCCCAAATCATCCCACCCTCTCCCTCTCCCACAGAGTCCAAAAGACTGTTCTATACATCAGTGTCTCTTTTGCTGTCTCGTATGCAGGGTTATTGTTATCATCTTTCTAAATTCCATATATATGCGTTAGTATACTGTATTGGTATTTTTCTTTCTGGCTTACTTCACTCTGTATAATAGGCTCCAGTTTCATCCACCTCATTAGAACTGATTCAAATGTATTCTTTTTAATGGCTGAGTAATAATCCATTGTGTATATGTACCACAGCTTTCTTATCCATTCATCTGCTGATGGACATCTAGGTTGCTTCCATATCCTGGCTATTATAAACAGTGCTGCGATGAACATTGGGGTACTCGTGTCTCTTTCCCTTCTGGTTTCCTCAGTGTGTATGCCCAGCATTGGGATTGCTGGATAATAAGGCTTAATTTAAGAAGACAGACATGTTTGTTTGAATTTAAGAGCTAACCTTTACAAATGGACTGACAGTTCAAATTCTTTTATAATTTTTTAAATGATGTTATCACAATGATATATAAACTGCAAAATAAGTTCCCTGAAACTGGCTGTACTGAAATGAGTGAGAAAGCTGATTTAAGTTTTCAGTTTCTACTTTTAAGAGAATGTGTTTTCTCAGGAAATGTATATGTATGTATATATACGTTTTCTCAGGAAATATATATGAATATATACAAAGAGAGACCTTCAGTCTCTCATTATCTGAGCCTCTATATCCTCATTTGTCAAAAAAAGATAATAGATCGATTAACTAATATTTTAATGTAATAATTGCCAAGTGGTTCCAAAAACAGAACTGGTAATTAACTGTGGCTTTAAAAAAAAACAAAGAAAGAAAAACAAACAAAAAAAAACCTACTCTGAATGAAGTAATAATGTTCAACCTACAGATTGTAAATTGTTTATACTTTATTCAATGCTTTAGACCCAAGGTCTACTTAAGGTCTTCCTCGAATAAAGTCAGACATCCCTTTTCAGTGATGTATGGCAGTGTTCATGGAATGAAAGAACACAGGGTCAAGGGAAGTGAGGAAAGCCACATAAACTCTCCCTACAGTTCTGAAAAGAAAAGAAATATATCAAGAGAAAAATGATAAAAAAGCTGGACTTAAAAACATTTGGCTTTTGAGACAAACTGCAGAGTGTCTGATTTTGAAGATTTGAGTAAACATTTTTGTCTTTAATAATAGCAAGTCCTGATTGGTGGCATTTGAATGATGGGGCTCCATTCTTCAGTTACCCCAAATCAACCAAATCAGAACAATGAGGAAGTGTTTGTTTTCCTTAAATGAATTATTTCATATTCTTACTTAGGCAATTTATACCATAGCTCTTTTGGTCAGTAGAACCACATATACTTTTTTATTGAATATATATATATAATTTTTTTTGGTTGTTGTTGTTGTTTGTTTACTGAGTAGTGTCCAGCTCTTTGTGACCATGGACTGCAGCACCACAAATTCCTCTGTCCTTCAATATCTCCTGGTGTTTGGTCAAATTCATATCCACTGAGTTGGTGATGCTATCTAACCATCTCATCCTCTTCTCATTCATCTCACCCACTTCTTTTGCCTTCAAGCTTTTTTTTAATTTTTTTTATTTTTGTACTTTTATTTATTTACTTTAATTTTCTGAGCATCAGAGTCTTTTGCAATGAGTTTCATCTTTGCATCAGGTGACCCAAGTATTGGAGCTTTAGCATCAATCTTTCCAATGAATGTTCAGGATTGATTTCCTTTAAAATAGACTGGCTTGATCTCCTTGCAGTCCAAAGGACTCTCTCCAGCAAAACAATTTAAAAGCATCAGTTCTTAACTCTCAGTCTTCTTTATGGTCCATCTCTCATATATATACATGACTATTGGAAAAACTATAGCTTTGACAATATGGACCTTTGTTGGCAAAGTGAGTCTCTGCTTTTTAATACTTTGTATAGGCTTGTCCTTGCTTTCCTTTCAAGGAGCGAGCGTCTTTTAATTTCATCACTGCATGTATTATCAGTTTGTAAAAAAATAATAATAAAAGATACCTCAATTAAATACATTTGTGAGACCAGAAGGGAAAGCTCTTATGCCTGTCTTAGTAGAGCCCAGTGAGAAGAAAGAAGACACCACTTCTTTCCAGCCAAAGACCTAGCCCATGAAGAGCCATGGACTCTTTATTATATTTCTCCCAAATCTCTTTTCCTCTCTGTAACATAAAATTGTTCACCTTCTCTTGCCCTGTGGAGGCTTGAAACTCCCTTGCCATTGTTGCAGACGAATTGCAATTCTCTGCTGATCCTGAATAAGCCCATCTGAGCTAGAGAAATATCTTGTGGTCTATTTATTTCAGATCAGCAAAGTCTTAGATTGCATGTCAGTTGTAGAGCAACACATTATTTTGGTAAAATTTAAAGCAAAGTTTAGTGTAACAAGTATGTTTTGTTTGACCAAGTTGTTACTTATTTTAATTATATAGGTAAGCATGTTCTTAAAATAACTTAAAATTCCACTTGCCCACAACACAACCACTGCTGAAAGAATATGAGGGAAAATACCAGAATGGAAACATTTAGTTAACAAAAGCTTTTTATGCCTAAATCTCCAACTGACTCCAGGATATACTTTAAGAGGTCAGATTTAAACCAAAATATTTATATTCCAATACTATACACTACAAAGGAAACAATTTAATTTCAGAAATGTAACTATCTTTGCATAATTATTAATCTTTGGGAAAAAAGAGAGTATAGAATGTCTTCAATAAAGTGCTCACAATGTGTTAGATATAATGAAAATTGCCCAACAGAATAAGAAAGGAAAACAACCCATTGTCAAGAGAAAATATAATTGGATTGATCCAGACTTAAGACTCTGTGGACAAGATATTAAAATTATCATTATGAATATGATCAAAAAGTAAATTTTGTTCATAACAAATAAATATATAGGAAATATTTACAGAAAACTATAATTATATAAAAAATAAGCAAAGTGGAACAAATAATATTTGAAATTGAAAAGGAAATACAGTTTAAATTTAACCACAGAATAGAAGTTAGAGAAGCATTAGTAAGCTATAGATAAAAGAATTTATCCATTTGTAGGAGTGACTTAAAAAAAAAAAAGTTGTGAAAAACAAAGTTGAGTAAAGTCAGGGAATATTACATGGTGCAAAATGTTTGAACTTACAGTTGCAAAAGGAATGGGAAAAAACTCAAGAAATAATGCTTCCTTCCACAATTTGTGGAAAACTCAAATTTATGGGTTCATAAGCTCAGAGAATCCTGAGTAAATACACACACACACAATTATTGTCATAGTCTAAGTTGGTAAGAATTATACAGATAAAATCTTGAAAGTACATGAGAGAAGAAACAGATAGCATCAGGCATGAGAACAATTCATAAAACACTGACTTCTCATCAGAACTGATGAATCTAGAATACAGAATATTAAAGCAATAAAGAAAAGTTAAATATCAGTAGTGAGCCCTGTATTAGTGACCATATCTTTCATGAATAAAAGGTAAATAAAAACCTTTTCACAAAATTTAACATATATATATTAATAGTTGTTTAAAAAATCTAACAACTTATCAGGGAGCTTATGTACATATACATGAGCAAAATAGATATACAGTGATAAGGGTACTTTTTGTCTGAAATGTTATAACATCAACCCCAATAAAACTAAAAAAGTAAAAACCTATTTTTTAATGCTAAAGTCATACCATTTAGTTTAATTTCGTTGTAACTTTTAGCACCAATATTTTGATTACTTTGGAACTAAAAAAGTAATATAAAGGATCAAAGAGGAATAAAGAACAAATATTACAACTATATATATAATTGCAATTATATCAATGACTATTTTTACTTTGAATAAAGTTTGCAAACGTAAGTTAAAGATTCTTACTTAGATTGGACATATTTATAAGATTAAACTATTCAATAAGATGCTATAGAAAAACCTGAACAAATTTTTTTTGTTCACTACCTTCTTTCTAATGCATTGAGCTTTGCTCATTATGAGATGTCTTATTTTATTAATTTTTTTTTCTTTTTTTAAATTTTATTTTATTTTTAAACTTTACATAATTGTATTAGTTTTGCCAAATATCAAAATGAATCCGCCATATTTGGCAAAACTAATGCAATTATGTAAAGTTTAAAAATAAAATAAAATTTAAAAAAAGAAAAAAAAAGAAAGAAATAATAAATAAATAAAATAAGACATCTCATGATGAGCAAAGCTCAATGCATTAGAAATAAATAATAAGCACTATTGTGGGTATACTGAAAAACACAGCATTTAAAAAAACAAAGCAAATGAAGCAAATGGAGAAATAAGTAGTTCAATAATAATAATTGAGATGTTAACACTGTTCTAACAGCAATTGACTGAAGTTAAAACTGAAAAAAACAACAACAACAAAAATTTAACATAGGCATCTGAACTGTGATGTTCTAGAATACTCTTAAGAGTCGCTTGGACTGCAAGGAATTCCAATCAATCCATCCTAAAGGAAATCAGTCCTGAATATTCATTGGAAGGACTGATGCTGAAGCTGAAACTCCAATACTTTGGCCACCTGATGAGAAGAACTAACTCATTTGAAAAGACCATGATGCTGGGAAAGACTGAAGGTGGGAGGAGAAGGGGACAACAGAGGATGAGATGGTTGGCATTACTGACTCAATGGACATGAGTTTGAGTAAACTCCAGGAGTTGGCGATGGACAGGGAGGCCTGGCATGCTGCATGCAGTGCATGGGTCATAAAGAGTCAGACATGACTGAGCGACTAAACTGAACTGAACTAAACTGAGGCATCTGAACAACACTAATTATGTTCCTGAACTAACAACAACAAAAAAGTCTCCAGACTGTAAGGTCTATTATCAACTACCTAACTATCTATACCTACGAACCTACCTATCTGAATACTGTCTGTCTGTTTACTGGCAATGCATCTGTTAAAATACATAAATATGTCAAGAGACAGCATATTGAATTCTTTTCGATTTATGGTTAAATGAGCAAGTTTACAAATTTAATGGAATAAAATTAGTCATGAAATTATATTTCTTTTACAAACAACAACTTTATCTATTCTCATGTTCTGCTTAAGTTTTCTGTATCATTACTTGTGTTTTTTACTTAGTATCTATTAATATTATCATAAATTACTTTGTTTTATTATTATTTTTTTAATTTCATTTTATTTAACTTTACAATATTGTATTGGTTTTGCCATATATCAAAATGAATCTGCCACAGGTATACATGTGTTCCCCATCTAGATCAGTGATCACACCATCGTGATTATCTGGGTCATGAAGATCTTTTTTGTACAGTTCTTCTGTGTATTCTTGCCATCTCTTCTTAATATCTTCTGCTTCTGTTAGGTCCATACCATTTCTGTCCTTTATCGAGCTCATCTTTGCATGAAATGTTCCCTTGGTATCTCTGATTTTCTTGAAGAAACCCCTAGTCTTTCCCATTCTGTTGTTTTCTTCTATTTCTTTGCATTGATTGCTGAAGAAGGCTTTCTTATCTCTTCTTGCTATTCTTTGGAACTCTGCATTCAGATGTGTATATCTTTCCTTTTCTCCTTTGCTTTTCGCTTCTCTTCTTTTCACAGCTATTTGTAAGGCTGTAATACATATTATAAATATGTATTATACATATTTCAATGCCATTCTCCCAAATCATCCCACCCTCTCCCTCTCCCAGAGTCCAAAAGACTGTGCTATACATCAGTTTTATTATTCTTTTACAAAGCTAATTTTGATTTTTACTTTATCCTTATATTCTATTTGTTTGTCTTCTTTCCTTTTACTTGGAGTATGTTTTCCTCTTATTCAACTGTACATTAACCTTATAATTTATCTGTTGTCATTACTTTTTAATATAAAAATTTAGCAATATTAATTTATTCTGTGAAAATTATTTTCCAATATTTTCATACTTAGTGTTCTGACATTGTTTGCATACAACTATATTCAAGACTGTATTTTGAATTTTAACCACATTTTTAGTGAGAAGTCTTAAAATTTCTCATATTTTTTCATATTTTTAATATTTTTTATAGTTTTTCTTGAGTTTGTATGAACAGGGCTGAATTTTTAAAAAGTTTGTTTCTGTCCTGAAAAATAGAAAAACTTTAAACTCTTCCACATTGTAAGACATAATAAAGTAAGATCCAGGTATTTATATCCCAATTTTCCCAAAAGTAACATCTAGCAAAACTGTACTACATCAAATTTATCTATAAAAAGTCAAACTTTTAGAAAAGCAATATTAATAATGTAGACTAGTTAACTACTTAATATTGAACATGTGATGTAGAACACTTTCTCAGAGAAAACAACAAAAAGTTATTGAGGTAAATTGAAGAGGATGTACAGAAATTAATAGGTATATATATTTAAAGATTCCAGTCCTTTCCAAAGTGATCACTGTGAACTTTTGAAAGGTAAAAATTAATGATTCTAAGTTGTATATAGAAATTCATACTGTTCATGGGGTTCTCAAGGCAAGAAAAATGGAGGGTTTGCCATTCCCTCCTCCAGTGGACAGCATGTTGTCAGAATTGTCCACCTTGAACATCCGACTTGGGTAGCCCTAAAAGACTGTGATCCATGTGATTATTTTGGCTAATTTTCTGTGATTGTGAGGTCTTCTAGGTCTTCATACAACTGATCAACTTCAGCTTCTTCGGCATTGGTGGTAGGGACATAGACTTGGATTACTGTGATGTTGAATGGCTTGAATTGGAAATGAACTGAGGTCATTTTTATGGTTGCATCCAAGTCTGTATTTCAGATTCTTTTTTTTTTAATTTAAATTTATTTATTTTAATTGGAGGCTAATTACTTTATTGATTTTAAGGACTACTCCATTTCTTCTATGGGATTCTCCAAGCCAGGCTTCAACAGTACATGAACCGTGAACATCCAAATGTTAAAACTGGATTTAGAAAAGGCAGAGGAACCAAAGGTTAAATTGCCAACATCCGTTGGATCATAAAAAAGGCAAGAGAGTTCCAGAAAACGATCTACTTTTGCTTTATTGACTACACCAAAGCCTTTGACTGTGGATCACAACAAACCGTGGGAAATTCTGAAAGAGCTGGTAATATCAGACCACATGACCAGCCTCTTCAGAAATCTGTATACAGGTCAAGAAGCAACAGTTAGAACTGGACATGGAACAACAGACTGGTTCCAAATTGGGAAAGGAGTACATCAAGGCTGTATATTGTCACCCTGCTTATTTAACTTATATCTGAGTATATCATGCAAAATGCTGGGCTGGATGAATCCCAAGCTGAAATCAAAATTTCCAGAAGAAATGTCAACAATCTCAGATATGCAGATGATATGACCCTATTGGCAGAAAATGAAGAGGAACTAAAGAAGCTCTTGATGAAGGTGAAAGAGGAGAGTGAAAAAGCTGATTTAAAACTCGGCATTCAAAAAACGAAGATCATTGCATCCAGTCCCATCACTCATGGCAAATAGATGGGGGAAAAATTGAAACAGTGACAAATTTTATTTTCTTGGACTCTAAAATCACTACAGACAGTGACTGCAACCATGAAATTAAAAGACTCTTGCTTCTGGGAAGAAAACAAACCTAGACAGAGTGTTAAAAAGCAGAGACATCACTTTGCCAACAAAGTTCCATTTAGTCACAGCTTTTTGACAGCAGTCATGTATAGATGCGAGAGTTAGACCATAAAGAAGGCTGAGTGCCAACAAATTGATGCTGTCCAAGTGCAGTGCTGGAGAAGGCTCTTGAGAGTTCCTTAGACAGTAAGGAGATCAAACCAGTCAATCCTTAAGGAAATAAAACTTGAATATTCATTGGAAAAACTGAGGTTGAAGCTGATGCTCCAATACTTTGACCACTTGATGGGAAGAGCCAACTCATTGGAAAAGACTCTGATGCTGGGGAAGATTGAAGGCAAAAGGATAAGAAGGTGACAGAGGATGAGATGGTTGGATGGACATGAGTCATTGGGCATGAGTATTAGCAAACTCTAGGAGACAGTGAAGAGCAGGAAAGCCTAGCATGCTGTAGTTCATGGGGTTGCAAAGAGTTGGACATGACTTAGTGACTGAATTACAAAATAAAAGAAGCACCAGAGACATCCCTAGTCCATTCCACCATATGAAATATAGAGAAGCCTGTAACCCAGAAAGAAGCCTTTTTTTTTTTTTTTTTTTTACCATGCTCACACCATGATCTCAGACTACTAGCTACCAGAACATGGGCAATAAACTTCTGCTATTTATAAGCTACCTAGTCCGTGGTATTTTGTGATTGCAGCTCAAACGTACTAACATACATGATATATAAACCAGGAACTTCACATACTTTCATTTCTTCTCCAAATATTAGCATGAAAAATTAATATTCTCAATGTTCTTCATCTACCTTACAGAAATGCATAATTGTTTCCATTTCTTTAAGCTATTGTTGCTAACTGTTATGCTGGCAATCTTTTATTTCTAAAAGTGGATACACTGAAATTCACAACTTTGTTTTGTGATTCTCTTTTTTAAACAATTTTATTGAAGGAATATTGACATTAAAAAGCTGTACATTCTAATTCGTGTTACTTGATGAATATGGACATAAGTTTTATATCCATGAAATCATCCCCACAATCTATTTAACAAATCCATCAAGTGCACATGTTTGCTCCTATCTTTACTTATTAGTATGATTATCATCATTGTTACTACTGTTTGCTCTAAGAACAATTAACATAGTCTACCCTGTCAGCAAAATTTTTAGTATCCAACATAGTGTTGTTAAGTATAGGCACTACAATATATAGTAGCTTTCTAGGACTTACTCATTTTGCATAACTGAAACTTTGTACCTTTATACTAATATCATCCCTTTTTGCCCTACCCACAAGTTCTAGGATTTACCATTGTGCTCTTGACTACTTTAGATTCTTCATATAAATGATACAATGTAGAATTTATCTTTTATATCTGACTTATTTCACTTAACATCATGTCCTCCAAATTTATCCATATTGTCACAAATGGCAGGATTTACTTCTTTTTTAAAGCTGCATAATATTCCATGTGTGTATGTATACCATATTTTCCTTAGCCATTCATCCAACAATGGGAATTTAAGTTATTCCCATGTCTTGGCTATTGTGAATAGCACTGCAGTGTTTTGTGATTTTCTCTATGTGCACTTTATTTCACAAAGAATTGCTTGTAAGAGTGACAAATGACAGCCTTGTAAAAGAGGCTTTCAGTAAAGCTCTTAATCTCAAATTCATAGTTCTTAAGGTAACTTTTTAAAAAGAATGTCTTATGATTTAAACAGTACTTAGAAATGTAAGTAAATTATTCTATTACCTATTTTACAGGGTATTATAAAAGAAATCCCTTATATATTAAAGACTGAAAGTGAAAGTGTTAGTCGCTCAGTCATGTCTGACTCTTTGAAACTGCATGGATTGTAACCTGCCAGGCATCTCTGTCCATGGATTTTCCATGCAAGAATAGTGGTGTGGGTTGCATTTCTTTCTCCAAGGGAATTCCTGATCCAAGGATAGAACCTAAGTCTCCCACATCGTGAGAAGATTCTTTACCATCTGAGCCAGCAGGGAAGCTCCTTTATAAGACTGCTTCTTGTATAATAGTTATGTTAATCATTAGTTGTGTATATATTCAGTTCAGTTCAGTCGCTCAGTCATATCTGACTCTTTGTGACTGCATGAATCGCAGCACGCCAGGCCTCCCTGTCTGCCGGGGTCCAGCCCCGGTGGATCCAGGGAATTTAAAGCGGGGACTGCATCGGCGAGGATCAGGAAACAGCTGCTTACTTAAATGTTAATTAAGGATATAAAGAGTAATAGAATAAGAATAGCTCAGTGAGGAAATTCAGTGGAGAAAAGAGGCTGAATAATTCAGCCAGAAGATGAGAGAGAGAACGACATGGGGAGACCAAGTTTCCGTGAACAAGGCCCGCACTTTATTTTCCAAAGTAGTTTTTATACTTTAAGTTATGCATAGAGGATAATGCGGGAAGGGATAGAGTCATGCAGCAAGCCAGGCTTTCTTCCTGCAAACTTATCATATGCAAAAGTTTAGGTGATTTGCATCATCTTCTGGCCCGGAGGCCTGTTAACATTTTAAGACCCTTTCTTCAGAAAACTTATTTTTCTCTAAAGGTGATTGGTCAGGAGCCACCCTCCAAAAGCATTAGATAAAGCTGCATTCCTATAGGACAAAGGTGTGGTGGGCTATAACAAGTAAAAGAATTAACTCAAGGGTCCAAGGTTACAAACACTGCCAGGGACATAGCAGATAAGGGATATGGAGACTTAGCAGCAAACATTGGCCCAACAAGTGAAAAACCCTTCACCAATACAATTTCTAATCAATCTTTTAACTGCTCAAAGGAATCTGTATTTAGACAGTTTAGAACATCTCATGCCTCTCGCAGTTGAGAGGCTCTGAGCAATCACATGTGGCTGGAAAAACCTATTCAGGCAGGCTAGAGGACTTTCAAAGGAGTTTGTAGGTTAAAACACTATCAGACCCAGGAACTTTATTAACTGGAGCTGTAAGTTAACTCTTTTTTTCAGAGAGAGGTAGTGGGTGACAGCCCCCCATAAAGTCAGAGGTGTAGGTAAGAGCACAAAGCAGAAAGTAGGCAGACTCTGGTTTGGGGGGTAGATGCTTGAGAATTTCCAGGGGGACTCCTGAGGCTCGATCCCGCCTTTGCGTATGCCGAGCCTCCTTCCTCATGACCTTTGTCATGGGTAGAGCTCCTGCTCCCGGCACCAGTCCATCACCAATTCCCAGAGTTCACTCAAACTCACCTCCATTGAGTTGGTGATGCCATCCAGCCATCTCATCCTCTGTCTCCCCTTTTCAACTGTCCCAAATCCCTCCCAGCATCAGAGTCTTTTCCAATGAGTCAACTCCCCGCATGAGGTGGCCAAAGTCATGGAGTTTCAATTTTAGCATCATTTCTTCCAAAGAACACCCAGGACTGATCTCCTTTAGAATGGACTGGTTGGATCTCCTTGCAGTCCAAGGGACTCTCAATAGTCTTCTTCAACACCACAGTTCAAAAGCATCAATTTTTCAGTGCTCAGCTTTCTTCACAGTCCAACTCTCACATCCATACATGACTACTGGAAAAACCATAGCTTTGGCTAGACAAATCTTTATTGGCAAAGTAATGTCTCTGCTTTTGAATATGCTATCTAGGTTGGTCATAACTTTCCTTCCAAGGAGTAAGCGTCTTTTAATTTCATGGTTGCAGTCACCATCTGCAGTGAATTTTGAAGCCCCCCCAAAAAATAAAGTCTGACACTGTTTCCACTGTTTCCCCATCTATTTCCTATGAAGTGATGGGACCAGATGCCATGATCTTCTTTTTCTGAATGTTGAGCTTTAAGCTAACTTTTCACTCTCCTCTTTCACTTTCATCAAGAGGCTTTTAGTCCCTCTTCACTTTCTGCCATAAGGGTAGCGCCATCTCCATATCTGAGGTTATTGATATTTCTCCCAGCAATCTTGATTCCAGCTTGTGTTTCTTCTAGTCCAGCGTTTCTCATGATGTACCCTGCTATAAGTTAAATAAGCAGGGTGACAGTATACAGCCTTGACATACTCCTTTTCCTATTTGGAACCAGTCTGTTGTTCCATGTCCAGTTCTAACTGTTGCCTCCTGACCTGCATCTAGGATTCTCAAGAGGCACGTCGGGTGGTCTGCTTTTCCCAACTTTTTCAGAATTTTCAACAGTTTATTGTGAGCCACACAGTCAAAGGCTTTGGCATAGTCAATAAAGCAAAAATAGATGTTTTTCTGGAACTCTCTTGCTTTTTTGATGATCCAGCAAATGTTGGCAATTTGATCTCTGGTTCCTCTGCCTTTTCTAAAAGCAGCTTGAACGTCTGGAAGTTCATGGCTCACGTACTGCTGAAGCCTGGCTTGGAGAATTTTGAGCATTACTTTACTAGGGTGTGAGATTAGTGCAATTGTGTGGTAGTTTGAACATTCTTTGGCATTGCCTTTCTTTGGGATTGGAATGAAAACTGACCATTTCTAGTCCTGTGACCACTGCTGAGTTTTCCAAATTTGCTGGCATATTCAGTGTGGCACTTTGACAACATCATCTTTCACGATTTGAAATAGAATTCCATCACCTTCACTAGAATCAACTGGAATTCCATCACCTCCACTAGCTTTGTTCATAGTTATGCTTTCTAAGGCCCACTTGACTTCACATTCCAGGATGTCTGGCTCTAGGTGAGTGATCACAAGATCGTGAATATCTTTGTCGTGAAGATATTTTTTTTGTACAGTTCTTCTGTGTATTCTTGCAACCTCTTCTTAATATCTTCTGCTTCTGTTAGGTCCACACCATTTCTGTACTTTATTGAGCCCATCTTTGCATGAAATGTTCCCTTGGTATCTCCAATTTTCTTGAGGATCTCTAGTCTTTCCCATTCTGTTGTTTTCCTTTATTTCTTTGCATTGATGGCTGAGGAAGGCTTTCTTGTCTCGCCTTGCTATTCTTTGGAACTCTGCATTCAGATGCTTATATCTTTCCCTTTCTCCTTTGGTTTTTGCTTCTCTTCTTTCACAGCTATTTGTAAGGCCTCTTCAGACAGCCATTTTTCTTTTTTGCATTTCTTTTCCATGGGGATGGTCTTGATCCCTGTCTCCTGTACAATGTCACGAACCTCCGTCCATAGTTCATCAGGAACTCTGTCTATCAGATCTATTTTCTTAAATCTATTTATCATTTCCACTGTATAATCATAAGGGATTTGATTTAGGTCATACCTGAATGGTCTAGTGGTTTTCCCTACTTTCTTCAATTTAAGTCTGATTTTGGCAATAAGGAGCTCATGATCTGAGCCACAGTCAGCTCCCAGTCTTGTTTTTGCTGACTGTATAGAGCTTCTCCATCTTTGGCTGCAGAGAATATTATCAGTCTGGTTTTGGTGTTGACCATCTGGTGATGTCCATGTGTGGAGTCTTCTCTTGTGTTGTTGGAAGTGGATGTTTGCTATGGCCAATGCGTTCTCTTGGCAAAACTCTATTAGCCTTTGCCCTGCTTCATTCTGTACCCCAAGGCCAAATTTGCCTGTTACTCCAGGTGTTTCTTGACTTCCTACTTTTGCATTCCACTCCCCTATAATGAAAAGGACTTCTTTTTGGGGTGTTCTAAAAGGTCTTGTAGGTCTTCATAGAATCGTTCAACTTCAGCTTCTTCAGCGTTACTGGTTGGGGCACAGACTTGGATTACTGTGATATTGAATGGTTTGCTTTAGAAAAGAACAGAGATCATTCTGTCGTTTTTGAGATTGTATCCAAGTACTGCATTTCGGTCTCTTTTGCTGACCATGATGCCTACTCCGTCTCTTCTAAGGGATTCCTGTCCACAGTAGTAGATATAATGGTCATCTGAGTTAAATTCACCCATTCCAGTTTATTTTAGTTTGCTGATTCCTAGAATGTTGACATTCACTCTTGCCATCTCCTGTTTGACCACTTCCAATTTACCTTGATTCATGGACCTGACATTCCAGGTTCCTATGTAATATTGCTCTTTACAGCATCAGACCTTGCTTCTATCATCAGTCACATCCACAGCTGGGTATTGTTTTTGCTTCGGCTCCATCCCTTCATTCTTTCTGGAGTTATTTCTCAACTGATCTCCAGTAGCATATTGGGCACCTACTGACCTGGGGAGTTTCTCTTTCAGTATCCTATCATTTTGCCTTCTCATACTGTTCATGGGGTTCTCAAGGCAAGAATACTGAGGTGGTTTGCCATTCCCTTTTCCAGCGGGCCACATTCTGTCAGACCTCTCCACCATGACCCACTCATCTTGGGTGGCCCCACAGGGCATGGCTTGGTTTCACTGAGTTAGACAAGGCTGTGGTCCTGGTGTGATTAGATTGACTAGTATGTACATATTAGATAATATAATTTTTCATATTATAAAATGACACTAAATGTATACTGAAGAGCATGCTAATAAAATAAATAATGACTTTTTTGAGCTTCATTGCTAAGATTTATTAAATCTATTCAGCCTGAATAGTCATGCAGCTCAAGCTTTAAAAATTCACAGAATATCTAATAACAGTCTTTTTTTTTTTTTTAGTTATACTTAATTCACAATATTGTATTAGTTTCAGGTGTGCATGTGTGCATCCTGTCACTTCAGTCATGTCCAACTCTTTGTGACCCTGTGGACAGTAGCCTGCCAGGCTCCTCTGTCCATGGGATTCTCCAGGCAAGAATACTGTAGTGGCTTTCTGTGCCCTCCTTTAGGGGTATGGAATAGGAATGGGTGAATTTAATTCAGATGACGATTGCATCTACTATTGTGGCAATAGGGAAAAGGAGTAGTCCTTAAAATCAACAAAATAATCTGAAATACTGTACTTGGGTGCAACTGCAAAATAACAGAATGATCTCAATTCATTTCCAAGGCAAGCCATTCGGCACCAGAGTAATTAATCCAAGTCTATACCCCTAGCACCACTGCCAAAGAAGCTGAACTTGATCAGTTGTATGAAGACCTAGAATATCTCTTAGAGCTGACACCTAAAAAAGATATTCTATTCATCACCAGGGATTGGAATCCAAAAGTAAGAAGTCAAGATATACTTGGAATAAAGGGAAGTTTGGTATTGGAAAACAAAATGAACCAGGGCAAATTTTATCTGAATTCTGCTAAGAGAATACACTAGTCATAAAAAAAATACCATTTTTCAACAACACAAGAGATGACTTTACACGTGGATGTCACCAAATGGTCAATTGCTAAAATCAAATTGATTGAATTCTTTGTAGCCAAAGATGGAGAAGCTGTATACAGTCAGCAAAAACAAGACCTGGAGCTGACTAAGGCTTAGATCATCAACCTCTCTTAGCAAAATTTAGGCTTAAACGAAAGAAAACTGGGAAAAACATTAGGCCATCCAGGTATGACTTAAAAAAAATTCCATATGAATTAACAGTAGAGGTAATTAATAGATTCAAGGGATTAGATCTAGTTAGCAGTGTGCCTGAAGAACTATAGGAAGAGGTCCATAATATTTCACAGGAGGCAGTGAACAAAACCATTCCAAAGAAAAAGACAATTAAGAAGGCAAAGTGGTTATCTGAGAAGGCTTTAAAAGTAGAGGAAGAATGAAGAGAAATGAAAAGCAAGAGAGATAGAGAAAGGTACATCAATTAAATACAGAGTTCAAAAAATAGCTTCTTCAATAAACAGTGCTTAATAATAGAAGAAATAGATAGGAAAACAGTGGAAACAGTGTTAGACTTTATTTTTTAGGGCTCCAAAATCACTGAAGATGGTGATTGCAGCCATGAAATTAAAAGACACTTCCTCCTTGGAAGGAAAGTTATGACCAACCTAGACAGCATATTAAAAAGCTGAGACATTACTTTGTCAACAAAGGTCTGTCTAGTCAAGGCTAAATTTTTTGCGGAAGTCATGTATGGATGTGAGAGTTGGACTGTGAAGAAAGCTGAGAGCTGAAGAATTGATGCTTTTGAACTGTGGTGTTGGAGAAGACTCTTGAGAGTCCCTTGGACTGCAAGGAGATCCAACCAGTCCATTCTAAAGGAGATCAGCCCTGGGTGTTCTTTGGAAGGAATGATGCTAAAGCTGAAACTTCAGTACTTTGGCCACCTCATGTGAAGAATTGACTCATTGGAAAAGATTCTGATGCTGGGAGGGATTGTGGGCAGGAGAAGAGGACGACAGAGGATGAGATGGCTGGATGGCATCATCGACTCAATGGACGAAAGTTTGAGAGAACTCGGGGAGTTGGTGGACAGGGTGGCCTGGCGTGCTTCGATTCATGGGGTCACAAAGAGTCAGACACAACTGAACAACTGAATTGAACTGAACTGAATTATAGAAGAAAACAAAAAAAGGGGAAATACTAGAGATCTCTTCAGGAATACTGGCAACATCAAGGGAGCATTCTCCTCAGTTCAGTTCAGTTCAGTTCAGTCACTAAGTCTTGTCCAACTCTTTGAGACCCCATGAATCACAGCACATCAGGCCTCCCTGTCCATCACCAACTCCCGGAGTTCACTCAAACTCATGTCCATCGAGTCAGTGATGCCAATCCAGCCATCTCATCATCTGCCATCCCCTTCTCCCGCCCCCAGTCCCTCTCAGCATCAGGGTCGTTTCCAATGAGTCAACTCTTCACATGAGGTGGCCAAAGTATTGGAGTTCCAGCTTTAGCATCAGTCCTACAGAGAACACCCAGGGCTTATCTCCTTTAGGATGGACTGGTTGGATCTCCTTGCAGTCCAAGGGACTCTCAAAAGTCTTCTCCAACACCACAGTTCAAAAGCATCAATTCTTCGGCGCTCAGCTTTCTTCACAGTCCAACTCTCACATCCACACATGACCACAGGAAAAACCATAGCCTTGACTAGACAGACCTCTGTTGGCAAAGTAATGTCTCTGCTTTTGAATATGCTATCTAAGTTGGTATTAACTTCCCTTCCAAGGAGTAAGCGTTTTTTTTTTAATTTCATGGCTGCAATCACCATCTGAAGTGATTTTGGAGCCCCCCAAAATAAAGTCTGACTCTGTTTCCCCATCTACTTGCCATGAAGTGATGGCACCAGAAGCCATGACCTTAATTTTCTGAAGTTTAAGCTTTAAGCCAACTTTTTGACTCTCAACTTTCACTTTTATCAAGAGGGTTTTTGGTTCCTCTTCACTTTCTGCCATAAGGATGGTGTCATCTGCATATCTGAGGTTATTGATATTTCTCCCAGCAATCTTGATTCCAGCTTGTGCTTCTTCCAGTCTAGCGCTTCTCATGATGTACTCTGCATATAAGTTAAATAAGCAGGGTGACAATATACAGCCTTGACATACTCCTTTTCCTATTTGGAACCAGTCTGTTGTTCCATGTCCAGTTCTGACTGTTGCTTCCTGACCTGCATATAGGTTTCTCAAGAGGAAGGTCAGGTGGTCTGGTATTCCCATCTCTTTCAGATTTTCCCACAGTTTATTGTGATCCACACAGTCAAAGCTTTGGCATAGTCAATAAAGCAGAAATAGATATTTTTGTGGAACACTCTTGCTTTTTCGATGGTCCAGCAAATGTTGGCAATTTGATCTCTGGTTCCTCTGCCTTCTCTAAAACGAGCTTGAACATCTGGAAGCTCACGGTTCACGTATTGCTGAAGCCTGACTTGGAGAATTTGAGCATTACTTTACTAGGCTGTGAGATGAGTGCAATTGTGCAGTAGTTTGACCATTCTTTGGCATTGCCTATCTTAAGGATTAGAGTGAACACTGATCATTTCTAGTCCTGTGACCACTGCTGAGTTTTCCAAATTTGCTGGCATATTGAGTGCAGCACTTTGACAACATCATCTTTCAGGATTTGAAATTGCTCCACTGTAATTCCATCACCTCCAGTAACTTTGTTCGTAGTATGCTTTCTAAGGCCCACTTGACTTCACATTCCAGGATGTCTGGCTCTAGGTGAGTGTGAGTGATCACACCATTGTGATTATCTGGGTCATTAAGCTCTTTTTTGTACAGTTCTTCCATGTATTCTTGCCACCTCTTCTTAATACGTTTTGCTTCTGTTAGGTCCATACCGTTTCTGTCCTTTATCGAGCCCATCTTTGCATGAAATATTCCCTTGGTATCTTTAATTTTCTTGAAGAGATCTCTAGTCATTCCCATTCTGTTGTTTTCCTCTATTTCTTTGCATTGATCGCTGAATAAGGCTTTCTTGTCTCGCCTTGCTATTCTTCCTCATTCAGATGCTTATATCTTTCCTTTTCTCCTTTGCTTTTCACTTCTCTTCTTTTCACACCTATTTGTAAGTCCTCCTCAGACAGCCACTTTGCTTTTTTGCATTTCTTTTCCATGGGGATCGTCTTGATACCTGTCTCCTGTAGAATGTCACAAACCTCTGGCCATAGTTCATCAGGCACTCTGTCTATCAGATCTATTTCCTTAAATCTATTTCTCATTTCCACTGTATAATCTTAAGGAATTTGATTTAGGTCATACCTGAATGGTCTAGTGGTTTTCCCTACTTTCTTCAATTTCAGTCTGAATTTGACAATAAGGAATTCATGATCTGAGCCACAATCAGCTCCTGGTCTTGTTTTTGCTAACTGTATAGAGCTTCTCCATCTTTGGCTGCAAAGAATATTATCAGTCTGGTTTTGGTGTTGACCATCTGGTGATGTCCATGTGTGGAGTCTTCTCTTGTGTTGTTGGAAGTGGGTGTTTGCTATGACCAGTACGTTCTCTTGGCAAAACTCTATTAGCCTTTGCCCTGCTTCATTCTGTACCCCAAGGCCAAATTTGCCTGTTACTCCAGGTGTTTCTTGACTTCCTACTTTTGCGTTCCAGTCCCCTATAATATAAAGGACATCTTTTTTGGATATTAGTTCTAAAAGGTCTTGTATGTCTTCATAGAACTGTTCAACTTCAGCCTCTTCAGGGTTACTGGTAGGGCATAGGCTTGGATTACCGTGTAATTGAATGTTTTGTCTTGGAAACGAACAGAGATCATACTGTCATTTTTGAGATTGCATCCAAGTACTGCATTTCGGACTCTTTTGTTGACCATGATGCCTACTCCATTTCTTCTAAGGGATTCCTGCCCACAGTAGTAGATATAATGGTCATCTGAGTTAAATTCATCCATTCCATTCCATTTTAGTTCACTGATTCCTAGAATGTCCCCTCAGAGATGGGCATAATTAAGGATAAAAATGGTAGAGACCTAGTAAAAGCTGAAGTGATCAGGAAGAGTTGGAAAGAGTATATGCAAGAACTATATAAAGAAGATCTTAATGAACCAAATTGAACTGTGGTGTTGGAGAAGACTCTTGAGAGTCCCTTGAACTGTGGAGATCCAACCAGTCCAAATCATTCCTGAATATTCATTGGAAGGAGCTGAAACTCCAATACTTTGGACACCTGTTGGGAAGAACTGACTCATTTGAAAAGACCCTGTTGCTGGGCAAGACTGAAGGCGGGAGGAGAAGGGAAAGACAGTAGATGAGATAGTTGGATGGCATCACTGACTCAATGGACATGAGTTTGAGTTAACTCCAGGAGTTGGTAATAAACAGTGAGGCCTGGTATGCTCCCGTCCGGGGGTGGCAAATAGTCAGACACGAATGAGCAACTGAGCTGAAATGAACTGAACTGAACTGAATGAACCAAATTACTATGATGGTGTTGTTAGCCACTTAGAACCAGACATTCTCGAGTGCAAAGTCAAATGGGTGTTAAGAAGCACGGCTGTTAATAAAAATAGTGGATGTGAAGCAATTCCTGCAGAACAATTCAAATCCCTAAAGGATGATGCCAACAAGGTTTTGCATTCATTATGTCATTAGATCTGGAAGACCCAGCAGTGGCCACAGGACTGGAAAAGGTCAGTCCTCATCTCAGTCCCAAGAAGGGTAGTAGCAAAGAATGTGCTAGCCATCAGACAGTTGCACTCATCTCCCATGCTAGTAGGTTCATGCTTAAAATCTTGCATTCTAGACTTCAGCATTATGTGAACCAAGAAGTTCCAGATGTCCAGGCTGGGCTTAGAAATATAAGAGGATCTAGAGGTCAAATCACCAACATTCACTGGATTACAGGGAAACAAGGGCATTTCAGAAAGATATCTATCTCTTTTGTCGTCTCTGCTAAAGGCTTTGACTGTGTGGATCATGACAAACTGTGGACAGCTCTCAGAGAGATGAGAGTACCAGACCATCTTACCTGTCTCCTGAGAAATCTGTATGCAGGTCAGGAAGCAACAGTTAGAACAGTTAGAACAATCAGAGCAACTGATTGGTTCAAGATTGGAGAAAAGGGTACAACAGGATTGTCTGTTGTCACCCTGTTTGTTTAACCTATATGCTGAGCACATCATGAGAAATGCCAGGCTGGATTTGAAAAGCCAAAATCAAGAAAGGTGGGAGAAACATCAACAACCTCAGAAATGCGGATGATACCACTCTAATGGCAGAAAGTGAAGAGGAACTAAAGAGCCTCTTCATGAGGGTGAAGGAGGAAAGTGAAAGAGCCAACTTAAGAGTAAATATTAATAACAATAATAATAATAGGATCATTGCATCTGGCCCCATTACTGCATGGCAATTATACAGAGTGAAGTAAGCCAGAAAGAAAAACACCAATACAGTATACTAACGCATATATATGGAATTTAGAAAGATGGTAACAATAACCCTGTATACGAGACAGCAAAAGAGACACTGAGGTATAGAACAGTCTTATGGACTCTGTGGGAGAGGGAGAGGGTGGGAAGATTTGGGAGAATGGCATTGAAACATGTAAAATATCATGTATGAAATGAGTTGCCAGTCCAGGTTCGATGCACGATACTGGATGCTTGGGGCTGGTGCACTGGGACGACCCAGAGGGATGGAATGGGGAGGGAGGAGGGAGGAGGGTTCAGGATGGGGAACACATGTATACCCGTGGCAGATTCATTTTGATATTTGGCAAAACTAATACAGTTATGTAAAGTTTAAAAATAAAATAAAATTAAAAAAAAAAATAGAAGGGGAAATGATGGAAGTACTGACAAGTTTCCTGTTCTTGGGCTCCAAAATCTCTGTGGATGGTGACTGCAGCCATGGAATCAGAGAGGGATTGTTTAGCAGGAAAGAAATGAAAAACATTGTCAGTGTGTCGAAAAGCAGAGACATTACTCTGCCAACAAAAGTTGGTATACTCAAGGCTATGGTCTTCCTAGTGGTCACGTACATTTGTGAGAGCTGAACCATAACGAAGGCAGAATGCCAAATAATTGATGCCTTTGAACTGTGGTGCTGGAGAAAATTCCTGAAAGACACTTGAACAGAAAGGAGATTATATCACTCAATCTTAAGGGAGATCAACCCTGAATATTCACAGGCAGGACTGATGCTGAAGCTGAAGCTCCAGTATTTTGGTCATCTGATGTGAACAGACAACAATTGAGGGCAGAAGGAGAGGAGAGCATCAGAGGATAATATGACTGGATGGCATCACCAGTACAATAAATATGAACTTTGACATACTCTGAGAGATAGTGAAGGACAGGGAGGCCTGGCATGCTGCAGTCCATGGGGTAGCAAAGAGTCAGACATGGGCTGGGAGACAACAACAGCAACAAAATTGCTTCAACAGCAACAAAATTCAGCCTGGATTGTCATTCAGCTCAAACTTTAAATGCTCACAGAATATCTAGTAATAGTCTTTTTTTTTTTTTTTTTTTTTTAGATATACTTCACAATATTGTGTTAGTTTCAGGTGTGCATGCATGCTGCTGTCGCTTCAGTCTTGTCCGACTCTTTGTGACCCTGTGGACTATAGCCTGCCAGGCTCCTCTGTCCATGGGATTCTCCAGGTAAGAATACTGGAGTGTCTTGCTGTGCCCACCTCTAGGGGATCTTCATGATCCAGGAGTCAAACTCAAGTGTCTTATGTCTCCTGCTTTGGCAGACAGGCTCTTTACCACTGGTGCCACCTGGGAAGCCCCAATATCAGGTGTATAGCAAAGTAATTCAGTTTATACATAAAAGAATATACATATATATTCTTTTTAGATTACTTTTCCATTATAGTTTGTTATAAGATATTGTATATAGTTTCCTGTGCTATACAGTAAATCTTTATTCTTTATTTTATGATTAATAGTGTGTATCTGTTAAACTCATACTCTTAATTTTTCCTTCCCCTGCTTTCCCCTTTGGTAACCATAAATTAGTTTGTTTTCTGTGTCTGTGAGTCTTTCTGTTTTGTAAATAAGTTCCTTTGCAGTATGTTTTATATTCCACATATAAGTAATATTATATACTTGTCTTTCTCTGTCTGACTTTACCTCATTTAGTAAGATAACTCCTTGTTGTTGTTTAGTTGCTGAGTCATGTACAGCTCTTTTGTGAACCTATGGACTATAGATCACCAGGCTCCTCTGTCCACAGGATTACCCAGGCAAGAATATTGGATTGGGTTGCCATATGTTTCTCCAAGGGATCTTCCCCTTTCAGGAATCTAACCCGTGTCTCCTTCATCAGCAGGTGGGCTCTTTAACTCTGAGCCACCAGGGAAGCCCTATGATAACCCCTAGATATATGTATATATCACATATTTATCTATTTATCTGTTGATGGACTCTTAAGTTGCTTCCATGTCTTGTCTATTGTAAATAGTGCTGCTGTGGACATTGGAGTCCATGTATGTTTTTGAATTAGAGTTTTCATCATTTTTAGGTATATGTCCAGAGTGGGATTGATGGATCACATGTTAACATTTTTTAAAATATAAATTTATTTATTTTAATTGGAGGCTAATTACTTTACAATATTGTACTGGTTTTGCCATACATCAACATGAATATGCCACAGGTGTTCACGTGTTCCCCATCCTGAACCCCCCTCCCACCTCCCTCCCCATCTCATCCCTCTGGGTCAACCCAGTGCACCAGCCCCGAGCATCCTGTATCATGCCTTGAGCCTGGACTGGTGATTCGTTTCACATATGATATTATACATGTTTCAGTGCCATTCTCCCAAATCATCCCACCCTCGCCCTCTCCCACAGAGTCCAAAAGACTGTTCCATACATCTGTGTCTCTTTTGGTGTCTTGTATACAGGGGAAACTCCATACTGTTTTCCATAGTGGCTACACTAGTTTACATTCCCAATAAGAGTGTATGAAATTTCCTGTTTCCTCTTTTATTTATTATTTACTCTGTCACTCCTATTTATCATATCACTATTTTTCTGATTTTCTGAAAACTATATAATTTTAAAATTTAAAACTAAACTTGTTGCATTTTATTTCACAGCTATTTTATAAACCAAAATCAGAAGTTTATTTGGTTTTCGTCTTTCAACACTGATGAATTATTTTTGGAATTACTTCAAGTAATTGCTTCAAGTGTAGTTTAATTTTGACTTTTGCTGAAAGAAGTCTCTGAACTTAAAATATACATGGAAATGTTCCACATAATAAAAATTCTGTGACTGAAAATTTCTTTATTCCACTCTAATGCTTGATTATTATATAGTTTAAGAAATTTTTATTCTATTTTTACTATGCCAGCATCATAATAAAAGTCTGTGGTATAAGAAATAAATTACCTCTGTTGTTGTTGTTGTTGTGTGTGTGTGTGTGTGTGTGTGTGTGTGTGTGTGCACGCACATGTGTGTGTACTTTTACTCCATCAGGTATAAAATGTTATTGTCTTCTGAATTTAGTGTAACTTTCCACTTTGAGTGAGTCTCTTCACTTCAATTTATATAGATTTTTACTAATGACAGTAATTAAGCTTACTTCCTAAGGTGGTAGAGTGCATAGGCATTGTGATAGATTGGCAGATCTCTAGCTTTATCTACTTTATGCACCAGAGAAACAGAGAACCATGCCTAATAACCATCAGTTATTCTCTTTTATTTCTCCACACATGAAGACCAAGATTAAGACTGATACTTCTAAAATAGTATGGTACAGCTACAGATTCTCCTTGATATGTAACTGTTAGTAATTCAGTATCTGTTAGAAATTCCATATCTGTGATTTTAATATTCTGGAAAGAATTTAGACTGTTCAAGCATCTAAGAGCTAAATTTTGATGAGATACAACATTTTTTTTCATTTTATAAAGAGGAATATATAAACTTAAAAGTTTCAACTGTTAGCAGGGATTTTATTGTAAAGCCAGGAGAGACAACGTCAAATATTCTCAAAGACTTAACAGCTCTATTTTTGTCACATTTTCATCATAAAAGGATTTGAGAAATCTACCCCATTATCTTTAACTTTATTTAACTTATGATGTATAACTAGGTCTGAAGACTCAGAGCATAGGAAGTATGTATATTTTATCACAGATTTAGGAACTATCAAGATAGTTATAAAATCTAATCGAAACACTCTCTGGAAATAATGTTTTTGAAAATACTTAGAAAAAGTAATATTCATTAATGAATGATAATTAAATATATATTTTTATATATTTGCTTTCTTTGAAGAAATTATTTTTCATTATTTTAGAAACAAATTATTTTTAAGGGACAGCACATTCATGAGAAAAATAAGAAAGACACAAAATAGGTAATTTTATCAGGTCTAATTTCTGTGAGAAGATTAATATATATAGCTTTTTGGTGAAGGGACTCAATTGGCTAAAGATTTATGAGGTACAGAATAATATAAGAAGGTCTCTAAAGATCCACAAATAATAATACATATATAAATCTGGATTCTAATATCCTAGTGGATGTTTCAAAAATTTTTTCAAGTAAAAAGTTAGAAAATTTACTAGCACTAACTCTATCTTTAAACATTTTGAAATCCACAATAATACTTGATTCTTATAGATTATTTTGTCATAATAGTATGGAAATAAATCTGAACATTATTCACTGTGGGAAAAATATAAAATGTTTTTAAAGCTCAATTCTATCTTTCTCATAAATCTCTGTTTAAATCACTGTACTGACTATTCTGAATTCATTTGTTAAGTTCTAAATGGTTTTAATTTTTAGTAAACCATTGGCTTCTTTGAAAATCTCAAGTGCAGTTAATGAGTTGAATGACCCTCCTGAGTAATGTTAATGATAAAAGTATGATCAAATACTGTGGTGGGTCAAATGAACATTGTAAACTTCTTTGTTTAAATGCTTAGAAATTTGTGACAATATTTTGAAATAAAATATGATTGTTTAGGATATCCTTATTTTGTATTTCCATAAAATTTTACATTATTTGTAGATGTCAGCCATTATAAAACTTCAAAATGCATATTTGAAAAAGTAATATATAGGATAATACAACTGTTTCTACACCTAGTTTATTCTTCCAGCTAGCAACTGTATACCTTTCCACTGCTACTGCTAATGTATCAATAACAGTTACAATAGTAGTTCAACCATGTCTAGCTTCCCATGACATTTAGAATGGTTTGTGTGAAGGAAAATTTTCAAAGAATTACATTTGGTATGCATAACGTCCAGGTGAAAATGTTGTCATTTTTATTATTTCTAATTTGTAAGAAACAGAGCGAACAATTTTATGATATTCTCTAAATTATTTATTTAATTGTTTAGATGGAAATTCCACTTGCAAGTTTATACATCAAACATAGTTCCTGTGCCTGTAACAGCAAAGTACTTTACTAGTTCAGTTCAGTTTGGTTCAGTCGTGTCTGACTCAACTTGTGACCCCAGGAACCACAGCACGCCAGGCCTCCCTGTCTATCACCAACTCCCAGAGTCCATCCAAACCCATGTCCACTGAGTCGGTGATGCCATCCAACTATCTCATCTTCTGTTGTACCCTTCTCCTCCTGCCCTCAATCTTTCCCATCATCAGGGTCTTTACCAACGAGTCAGCTCTTTCCATCAGGTGGCCAAAGTATTGGAGTTTCAGCTTCAACATCAGTCCTTCCAGTGAACACCCAGGGCTGATCTCCTTTAGGATGGACTGGTTGGATCTCCTTGAAGTCCAAGGGACTCTCAAGAGTCTTCTTCAACACCACAGTTCAAAAGCGTCAATTCTTCCACGCTCAGCTTTCTTCACAGTCCAGCTCTCACATCCATATATGACCACTGGAAAAACCATAGCCTTGACTAGACAGACCTTTGTTGACAAAGTGATGTCCCTTATTTTTAATATGCTGTCTAGGCTGGTCATAACTTTCCTTCCAAGGAGTAAGTGTCTTTTAATTTCATAGCTGCAATCACCATCTGCAGTGATTTTGGAGCCCAGAGAAATAAAGTCAGCCACTGTTTCCACTGTTTCCCCATCTATTTGCCATGAAGTGATGGGACGAGATGCCATGATCTTAGTTTTCTGAATGTTGAGCTTTAAGTCAACTTTTTTACTCTCCTGTTTCACTTTCATTAAAAGGCTCTTTAGTTCTTCTTCACTTTCTGCCATAAGGGTGGTGTCATCTGCATATCTGAGGTTATTGCTATTTCTCCTGGCAATCTTGATTCCAGCTTGTGCTTCCTCCAGCCCAGCGTTTCTCATGATGTACTCTGCATATAAATTAAATAAGTATGGTTAGTAACTTTACTAGAGTTCCAGGAAATAAAACATTGTTTTTGCTTCCTCCAGCCCAGCGTTTCTCATGATGTACTTTGCATATAAGTTAAATAAAATAAGTTAAATAAGTAAGGTTAGTAACTTTACTAGAGTTCCAGGAACTAAATCATTGTGTTAGCTCCTGAAAGAAAGTAGCATACAGGGAAAGTAACCATTTCTACGGAGTAAAGGTATAAGACAGGCTGCTTATTTCCATTGTCAGAGTCCATCTCCATTTTTTCATATGTCATGATGTTCAATAAGAGATGCAATCAGAGTAGCTTATAAAGTTTAGACTTGGAACATTTTAGAGGTACATGCAGTAAATGAAAGGGAATAGAACATGTCATTAATTTAATACTACACCACTCTGTTACCAAAGTAATAATTAATACACTTTGAGCAATCATATAAAAGCTGCCTGTCATATCTGAATGAGTCTATTTCGATGTCTTATTTTAATGTCTCATGATGTGACTCCATTTATCACCATTTATAGGAAATATTAAAATAACTTGAAAAGCAGTAAAGTAAAATCATTTTATATTCTTGGGGGAAAAAAAGTGATACCTAGGATATAAGACCACACCACTACATTGTGGCATGTAAACCGCCACCCCCCTCCCCGGTGGGGGGGGTGGGAATCAGAATCTCTAAGTATTTATAACTCATTCAAGGAGAAAGAAGAAAGAAAATACCTTGCCAGATTCATTAGCTTTTCAGGTCACTACATATGATTCAGAAATTGCTGCCATGCTGTGATAAATTAGCTATGTAGAGTGATGAAAAATGTTAAGATTAAACCATTTAAAATTATTTCTGTCAATTTTTATTTCAGTGTTTATCTAATGGTAGAAAGCATCTATTCCCTAATATACTAAAGTAGTATTTATATGCATTATTCTTATTAAATTTCAATATATATTTATGAATGCATATTTTCCATACTAAACATTTCTGAATTGAAATGTTTTTAATTGATAAGAATGCATTATTTCATGACTTAATTTTCAACTTTCTCTCAATCTGGAGAATCCCATGGACAGAGGAGCCTCGTGGGCTACAGTCCATAGAATCACAAACAGTGGGATGCGACTAAAGTGACTAAATACACACTCATGCACCTAAGATAAAATAAAGCTTTGACCAAAGTACATAGATTCATTTTATCTTGTGACTGTATTCCCAGTCCGTCTCTTTACATAGGGGTAAATTATATGCATCTACTCTATGCATTTTTTAAAATATTACTTCTCACTAATGCAAAATAAAAGCATTTATCTTTTCTTTTCTCATGGGCTTAAAACTAAACAGAAGCTTATGTTACAAGTGATTTAATATAAGAAGTATATTTTGATTCATGAGAGAGTTCTTGAATATTGGTAATAATGCAGTAATTACTTTGATAATTCCAAGAATCTAGCACCATATTCCTGTGGAGAAAATGGCCCATTCCTAAAATATACAAATAGTTGAAGTTTATTGGTGAATAATATATGCCAAGTGAAGTGCAAAACTTGAAAAGCTATTTTTGTGTGTGTGTGTGGTGCTTTCATTATAGGAACAGTACTGAACAAATTTAAAAGTAATTCCTAAAACTGAGGTAATTATTAACATCTGGATGACTGTGGTAACATAGTGATAACACTTGACTTGGCAGAACACAAGGAATGGGACAAATGAAAATTTTGGTTAAAATATATACATTTTAATGAGAACTACGAATATATCAGTATTTTATATTGAAGCTTAGTGAGTGAAGTGAAGTTGCTCAGTCATGTCCGACTCTTTGCGATCCCATGGACTGTAGCCTACCAGGCTTCTCTGTCCACGGGATTCTCCAGGCAAGAATACTGGAGTGGGTTACCATTTCCCTCTCCAGGGGATCTTCCTGACCCAGGGATCGAACCCAGGTCTCCCACATTGGAGGCAGACGCTTTAACCTCTGAGCCACCAGGGAAGAATTGGCCTTTAATAGTATGGAACATCACATGATTTTACTTATAAGTAAATAAAATAACAAACCAATAGGGAAATATATTAGTTTTTATATAAGCAATCCTAGGAATATTATACTTGGAGGACACCTAACCCTAGTGACTTCATTCCTCTGAAGTAGCTACATGCTGTTAGTACAGTAGTATTCAGTGGACGTTTTGAGGGAATAGGCTCTCAATACTATGCATACCTATTTGAAATCTCCATCAAACTTGAGCATCATAGAAATGTTTACAAAAAATCAGATATGGAACCCTGCAGTCAATGGCTTCCAAACACTAGTCTCTAGATTTCAGCTGTCTTAATTTTGACCTTTAAATAACTTTATCTCATCCACCATCTCTATAGGTATACTTTTTTCATCAATGTTTAATTCTGTTAATTTTTCCAAGTGACTTAGTAAGCATGAAATATAATGAAGAGTAAAATAAGAAAAAAAAAAAGTTCATTATCAACAGTAAATTTGAAAATTATTGAATTATTCAGGGTTCACCAAAGAAACACCATATTTGTGTGTATATCTGAGTGTATGTGTACTCACAATAGAGAGGCTGACAAGTTCTAAGATCTGCAGTTAGCAAGCTAAAGATCTAGGAGAGAGCTAATGGTACGAGTTCCAGTCATGGCAAGCTTGAAATCCAGAAGAAAAAAACCAATGTTTTAGTTGGAATTCAAAGGCCAGGAGAGATTCAGTTTCAGATAAAAGCAGAAGGAATTCTCTCTTACTTGCAGAAGGATCAACCTTCTTCTTTTGTTTGTTTGTTTTGATCAGGCCTTCAGAAGATGGATGGGTCCCATCTGCCTAAGGGAGGGCAACCTACTTTACTTAGTCTAATCCAAACGCTAATCTCATGTAAAACACCTTCACAGACACATTCAGAATAATACATTGCCAAATATCTGTGCACTCTTGTGGCTCCATTAAATTGACAAATAATATTAAGCATCATAGTTACACAATAATAAATTTAAAATGTGTGTATGTTTGCCTTCTAATTACATAATAATAAGCTTTTTAAAATATAAACACCACAAAATAGAGCAAAGAACTAATTGTGCATATATCAATTGAGGTACAGATATAGGTAAAAGTATACTGTGTATACTGTGACTATTGTAAGTGAGCAAAGGAATTTTTTAAAATAATACTTGGATTAACAGGGATTTGAAGCATAATTGAGCAGACAATCCTAATGAAAGGGCAAGCACTAGAGTGAGTTCAACATACACACTAAGAAGCAGCAGGCTATAGATGTATCTTCTGGTCCATACTCTGCTATGGTCATGCTATAGGGAAGAATGGAACCCCATTCAAAATTTGTTTTAGGTTTTGAGACTGATGACATTTCACACATACCTACAGCCAAGTCATGTTGATATATGGCAGAAAGCAACACAATATTGTAAAGCAATTATCCTCCAATTAAAAATAAATTAATTTTAAAAAAGAAGGTATGAAAACTTTTATTACTCATATAATGAGGCTCCTTGCTGGGGTCCAGCCCCAGTGGATCCAGGGAATTTGAAGGCAAGATGGCTTCAGCAATCAGGATATGATAGAACTAAAGATATAAAGAGTGGTTAAATAAGGATAGCTCAGTGAGAAAATTTAGCAGAGAAAAGAGGCTGAATAACTTGGTTTACATGGAAAGCCAATAAAATTCCAGACAAGGAATTTGCATCACCTACATAGGCCACAGGCGTTCTCCCGTTCTCCCGAAGGAGAAGAGACACTAAGGCCTCCCTGGTCAGATCTTAAAGGCCCAGGCATAATTAGTAGGCTTGACGAGCCTCCAGCTCCAGATGGGAATTCAGCCAGAAAGTGAGAGAAAGAATGACATGGGGAGACCAGTCTTTCCAGAAACTGATCCCATTCTTTATTTTTCAGGGTCTGCTTTTATACACAAAGATGTAATACAAAAGTCACGTGGGGTGAGCAGTCTTGACTTTGATCAAAATCAGGTGCTTCATACAAATGTATACAAAGGTCTCAGGGGTGTTACATCATCTTCTGGCCAGGGGTCCTGCTAACAATTTATGACCCTCTCCTTGTGACAGCAGTCAGTCAACCAGAACACTTATTTCTCCAGGAGTGATTATTCTTAAAACAGACACCACCTTCCGAAGGCACCAGATAAAGTTACATTTCTATAGGGTGAGGGTGCAGTGGGTTTTAATTAAGGAAAGAATCTGCTTAGCCTAAAGTCTAACGTGTTAATATCAAAGGTTAATACTTATTTCTTCTATATATTCATTAATGTGTATAAGAGCAGGGGATGTGGAGACTTAGCAGCAAACATTGGCTCAACAAATGAAAAACCCTTCACCAATACAATTTATAATCAGCCCACTATACAACATTAATAATTTCCTAACTTCTCAAAAGAATCTGTTTTTAGAAGGTTTAAAGCATTTCATGCCTCTCACGGTTGGGAGGCTGTGAACAATCACATGTGGCTGGACAAATCTGTCAGGCAGGCTAGAGAACCTTCAGAGGAGTTTGTAGGTTGAAACACTCCTGTCATGCCCAGGAATTATTATTAACTGGAGCTCTAAGTTAACTCCTTCTCTGAAAGAGGTGGTGGGGGACAGCCCCCCATAAAGTCAGAGGTGTAGGTGAGAGCATAAAGCAGTAAAGTAGGCAGATTCTGGTTTTGGGGGTAGATGCTCAAGAATTTCCAGGGGGACTCCTGAGGCTCGATCCCACCTTTGTGTATGTCGAGCCTCCTTCCTCATGACCTTTGCCTCGGGCGGAGTTCCTCAAGGTGGCTTCCGGCAGTTCCTGATAAGGGCAGCTCTCCTAAGCTGGTTTTAATATGGCTAAAGTGTGTAAGGATGGGAGACTGGTTTGAGGTTTCTATAGTGTTTAGCATGTGCTGCTAAGTCACTTCAGTCATGTCCGACTCTGTGCAACCCCATAGACGGCAGCCCACCAGGCTCCCTGGTCCCTGGGATTCTCCAGGCAAGAACACTGGAGTGGGTTGCCATTTCCTTCTCCAATGCATGAAAGTGAAAAGTGAAAGTGAAGTCGTTCAGTCATGTCCGACTCTCAGCGACCCCATGAACTGCAGCCTTCCAGGCTCCTCCATCCATGGGATTTTCAAGGCAAGAGTACTGGAGTGGGGTGTAGGGCTGTGCTAAGGATTCCCACGCTATGCAAGCGGCATGAATGGCTTGAAACTACCGCTTGTGTCAAAGAAGGGAGCCTCCAGATATTCTTATCAGCTTGTCTAGATGTGAGACAAAGGGGGATCTAGAGAGATGAAGCTTAAAAACTCTCAGCAGTCAAATATCAAAAGCAGGATTTGATTCCATTGTCTCTGATCAAATTGTGTATTCCACAATGCTTTCCAAAGAGGTTATGGTTACTGAGATTGTTACTGATATGTTTCCTTCCTTATACTAGCTAACAACCATAATCTATATTCATTGATTCTGTTAACAAATAATTGGGTGACTACCACATGCAAGAAAGTGCTCTAGTCTAGGCACTTCAGGTCACTGAACCACACCCAGAGTCTTAGTGAATGAAAGGGAACATGAAGGAGGTTGGTGGCTGACAGCAATGCAAAGCACTAGAGCCCCAGATTGAAGACAGGAGGAGAAGGGGGACAACAGAGGATGAGACAGTTGGATGGAATCATCTATTCGATAGATATGAGTTTGAGCAAGCTATGGGAGTTGGTGATTGGCAGGGAAGCCTGGCATGCTTCATCCATGGGGTCGCAAAGAGTCAGACATGACTGAGCCAGTAAACTGATTCTACTGAGAGATCTTGTTCTGATTCCTTAGAAGGGGCCCTTTATCTGTAAGCACTGATCTCTTAATATGTTCTATGATTTTCTTTTCTGCTTTTAAATATTATTATTCTGGTTAACTCAGTGTCAGTAAATTTTTGATTCACAGAATATTATTTCACTGTAGACATGATAAATATAGCCATCAATCTTATTAAAACTAGAATGCAATAATTCAGTTAAGTTCGGTTCAGTAGCTCAGTCATGTCTGACTCTTTGTGACCCCATTAATTTCCCTGTCCATCACCAACTCCCAGAGTTCATCCAAACCCAAGTCCATCGAGTCAGTGATGCCAGCCAGCCATCTCATCCTCTGTAGTCCCCTTTTCCTCCTGCCTCCAATCCCTCCCAGCATCAGAGTCTTTTCCAATGAGTCAATTCTTCGCATGAGGTGGCCAAAGTACTGGAGTTTCAGCTTTAGCATCATTCCTTCCGTGCCCATTCCTTCCAGGACTGATCTCCTTCGGAATGGACTGGTTGGATCTCCTTGCAGTCCAAGGGACTCTCAAGAGTCTTCCCCAACACCACAGTTCAAAACCATCAATTCTTCCACACTCAGCTTTCTTCACAGTCCAACTCTCACATCCATACATGACCACTGGAAAAACCATAGCCTTGACTAGACGGACCTTTGTTGGCAAAGTAATGGCTCTGCTTTTTAATATGCTATCTAAGTTGGCCATAACTTTTCTTCCAAGGAGTAAGCATCTTTTAATTTCATGGCTGCAGTCACCATCTGCAGTGATTTTTGGAGCCCAGAAAAATAAAGTCTGACACTGTTTCCACTGTTTCCTCATCTATTTTCCATGAAGTGATGGTACCAGATGCCATGATCTTCGTTTTCTGAATGTTGAGCTTTAAGCCAACTTTTCACTCTCCTCTTTCACTTTCATCAAGAGGCTTTTGAGTTCCTCTTCACTTTCTGCCATAAGGGTGGTGTCATCTGCATATCTGAGGTTACTGATATTTCTCCCAGCAATCTTGATTCCAGCTTGTGCTTCTTCCAGCCCAGCGTTTCTCATGATGTACTCTGCATATAAGTTAAATAAGCAGGGTGACAATATACAGCCTTGACGTACTCCTTTTCCTCTTTGGAACCAGTCTATTGCTTCCTGACCTGCATATAGGTTTCTCAAGAGGTAGGTCTGGTAAAGAAACATTAATCCGATAGTGAAGCTTTTTATTTATTCCCATAATGCTGCTTTATTTATGAGTTTGACCTAACTGGTACTGCTACATAGAGCTCATAGAAGATATTCAATGTACTTTTTTCTATCCTTTTGCCAGGCAAGGCATATCATCTATGTAAACATTTTTCTATACAAGCTTTGTGGAATAGAGATTTCTTTTACTATGTTACTCTGTGTGTGTGGGGTGTGTGTGTGTGTGTGTGTGTGTGTGTGTGTGTGTGAGTGAGACAACTGCTTCCAAAGTAAACAACCATGCTATGACTTAATATGTTGTAGATAAGACCCAGTAACTGAAAACAACAATAAACTCAGATTTAGAACATAAAGTTATGACTTTGAGTTGGCACTTACTAGCTGTTTTTACTGAGATAAATCAGTTAATAAAACAAAGCTAGAAAGTAAGATCTCTTCTGCATGATACCACTTTTCTTTCTTAGAGGCCACTGCCTTCATGTACAGAGTGAGAGATTTAGCTTAGCAGACCTTTAAGACAGCATCCAGATGTAGAGCTTAAAATTCTATAAATCATTTGGACAACATGTTGGAGGGACCTAAGATTTATTTAAGATAGGGAATCATTGATTTGTCCTTTCTTGTTTGTTTTTTGTTACTTGGGACAGGCAATTACTAACTAGTGTTAGAATTTAGAAAGTGTATAACATAAATTTTGTATAATAATTTATCATTCTTGAATCAACACTTTTGGTTTAAAATTATTCGATTTTTCAATTATATTTGGAAACTGAAATATTGAGTAGCTCTCAGTATAGATGGAAATAATCTTCCATAATACTATATGCTTTAAATTTTAAGCTATACAATACCTAGCATATTTTAGTAATAGGAATATGCTTAATTTTCAGGCCTTGATAGTGTAAAAAAATTATACCAAATTTATCAGCTATATGATTTTTCATTTGTAAAATGTTAAATCATATGGTAAAAAAATCTGTTGAAATCAAAGTCTAGTAAAAATAATTTCTTTTTTAAAAAATTAATGGTATATCATTTGTTAATTAATTATTATCATCAGTGAATATTATATACTATATGGCATATATAGTACATATTATATAGCCTGTTGTGTTAGCTGGGTACCTAGGCTAAATTTGTTGGACTTACAAACAAATTGGACATATGAATGTGCTCTCAGAACTAATCTTGTTCAGTTGTAGGGAACTCACTGTATGCTGGAAGTTACTTTAGAATGTTCATTTCAGACCTACCCCCTGCCTCAAGGGACAAATACTGTGTATTTATACAACTACTATAATCAGTCATTTTTGAAGGCTGGTCTCTGGGAAAGTATTTTTCCTGGTGCTTCCAGTCTAACTTTGGGTGGCCAATCAGGCTGCTCAACTAGAGGAAGCTTCAGGGCAGGAGCCCGGATGTTTGCAATTGTAAGTTACTACAGCAGGCACTGAAGCACTGCAAATGAAGAAATACGGTTGGGGGATTGTTAACACCTGGAATAAAGAAATGTATAAAGAGAGAAAGGGGTATTTATGTTGAAAAGATACACTGTTAATGTAGGGCTATTTCATATTATCGATAAATACAACTGTGACAGTAAATAATTAATATGTCTGTTTGTTATATAATAGATAAATGTTAAAGACCCACATATTTTAAATAAAAAAAATCTGTGTGTGTTTGTGTTAGTTGTTGAGTTGTTTTTGACTCTTTGTGACCCCTTGGATTGTAGCCCACCCGGTTCCTCTGTCCATGGAATTCTCCAGCCAATAATATTGGAGTGGGTTGCCATTCTCTTCTCCAGGGTATCTTCCTGACCCAGGGATCAAACCCGGGTCTCTCACACTGCAGGCAGATCCTTTATACCATTTGAGCCACCAGGAAGCCCAAGTGCTAGATATATGTCAGTGTCAGGGAAGTCGCTCAGTCGTGTCAGACTCTTTGAGACCCCATGAACAGTAGGGGTCCTACCAGACTCTTGCGTCCATGGGATTTTCCAGGCAAGAGTACTGCAGTGGGTTGCCATTTCCTTCTCCAGGGAATCTTCCTGACCCAGGGATTGAACTCAGGTCTCCTGCATTATAGGCAGATGCTTTTACTCTCTGAGCCACAGGCTTCCCTATAACTTAACTTACATTTTATGATGAAGTTTCTGTATTTATATGTTTTGGATAAACCAAAAATTGAAAATAAAAGTTTTACTAAAATATGAAGTGATTTTCAAGATACTTACAAGACATTTTGTCAAAATATATTAATGTTAAAATAATAAAAGCTTCTTGATCAACAACGTGGGTATATATAATATATTTAGCTATCATGTTGAATACACATATATAATTAAAAATGAGTACAGTACTGAAATATTTAATATGGTTTCCTGGTATATTACTAATAATGATCAAACATTTTTTTTAGTTCACATCACACTACATTTATATGATTTGAATTTGTCCTCAGAATTTTCAACCCCAAACAAGATTTTATGTTCATTTTGAAGTACATTTTATTATTTTACTCTCTTACTTGGTTCTAAATTTATTTGAAATAAACATATAGATTAGCATGCTGCTCCAATCATTTAAAAAATAATGTTTATATTTGACTTAATATTGCTTATTTTAAAAGTTAGAATAAAAGGAACATTTTTTTTATGAAAAATCACATTTAATATTTTGAGATTTTCCCATTGTTAATTAAGAGTATTGTTACATGAAGTTCTTATGGCCTTCATTAAAATTCTGTAGAAGCATTCTCTATTAGGGCAAAAGTCAGCAGTCATGTTTTGTATACTAAGTAATCATTGCACTGAGTTTATTTTTAAATATCCCTAGGGTGTTCAGCTTTTGAAAACTCACAGTTCAGATGATTCTTTTCTAAAATATTTCTTCATTCCAATAGCACAACATAATAGGCACTATTTCTACTTTCATGATGTATCAACTAATCTGCAATCACAGCAGATCTTAAGTTTTCCTCATTCAAAATGTCTTAAATTGCCAGGGGTTATATTATTTCAATGGATGTTTGCTGAGTGAATTAATTTCATGTATAGTTCTGCTAACTCCTCTTTTATTAAGAAGTTCTCTGAACAAAATTGTCATGTTATGATCTTGTTTTTTTGTTTGTTTGTTTTTCCATTTGTTGATGTCTAATGCTAGGTCAGGGGAAAATATTTGTGAATATATCTTGTTAACCTTTTAAAGTCTAAGGTCTGTGATGCAACTGTTTCTGTGTCAATTTTTTTTTTTTTTAATTTTAACACTCAGGGATTAAATTTAAAATACCAGGAAGAGGTATTCTGAAATCAATATGCTTAAATCATGAATTTTCAGCTTTGAAGGAAACATAATGTTTGTAATGAGTTTGAGATAAGAACACTTAAGCTTGCAGTCTGCATTTCTCATTTAAATATGAAATTGGGCAATCCATTTAAAATATTTGTGACTCAATTTCCTAATAAATTAACCTGTTATAATAAACACACATAACTCTGTGTGTATATATGATTATAACCAGTCACACTAAAGAATATAGGTATTAATCTAGGAGGTATATTGTTTTAGTAGTTAGCAAAAATGAGTAGTTAATTCAGAATCATGATAAGTGGAAAATTCATGCATATTGACACAGGATAGTTTGATGTAAATCAAGAACAAATCTAAAGATATCCTTGCTGCTTTGATCTGAAAACAGACAAAGCAAAAATGAAGTTAAATCTGACCTGAAATGAATTTCTATGCTCTCAAAGAATGCAAGCAGAGATAATATAAATAGCATCTCTTTCTTGTTACATTTATTTGGTATTTCTGCTGTGTTGCTTCACATATTTCTTGAGAGTGATCAGTAACTTTTATTTTTATGACCATTTTTTGAAGTATAATTAATTTTGCAATGTTGGGTTAGTTTCATGTGTACAGTAGAATGGTTCAGCTGTTTGTGTGTCTCTTTGTATATATTCTTTTTCAGATTATTTTCCATTATGTTACTATAAGACATTGAGTATAGTTCCTTGTTTATACAGTAGGTCCTTTCTATTTATCCATAATTTATCCCAAACCCATAATTTATCTCTCCCCTCATCCCCTGCTTTGATAATCATGTTTATTTTCTGTAAGTCTATTTCTGTTTGTAAATAACTTCATTTTTTTTAAGATTGCACAAGTCATATCACATGATATTTGTCTTTCTGTGTCTGACTTTACTAAATATGACAATCTCTAGGTTCATCCATGTTGCTGCCCTTGGCATCATTTCATCTTTTCTATGACTAAGCATTATTTCCTCTTTATTCATTCATCTTCAGTGGACATTTAAGTTGCTTCTGGGTCTTGGCTAATATAAATAGTGCTGCTATGAACTTTGGGGTGCATGCATTTTTTGAATTAGAATTTCCTCTGGATATATGCCCAGGAATGAGATTGCAGGATCATGTGATAACTCAATGTTTTAGTTTTGTAAGACAAATCCATACTGTTTTCCACAGTTGCGGCACCAATTTACATTCCCAGCAATAGTATAGGAGAGTTCACTTTTCTCCACACCATCTTTTTTATTATTTGCAGACTTTTAAATGATACCCATTCTGATTGGTGTGAGGGATACCCTCATTACAGTTTGATTTGCATTTCTGTACTAATTCGTGATATTAAGCATGTTTCCATGTGCTTGCTTGGTCATCTGTTTCTGTTTTTTGGATAAATGTCTATTTAGGTTGTCTGCTCATTTTTTATTAGATTTTTTTTCATATATTAAACTGTATGAGATGTTTGTATATTTTGGAAGTCAAACACCTTTGGTAGTATGGTTTGCAAATATTTTCCTCTATAGGCTGTCTTTCTGTTTTGTGCAAAAAATTTTAAGTTTAATTAAATCCCATTTGGTTTTGTTTTTATTTCCATTATTCTAGGAGATAAATTAAAAAAAAAAGTATTGCTGCAATTTATGTTAAAAAGTGTTCTGCTTATGATTTCCTCTAGGAGTTTTATGATATTCATTATTACATTTAGATTTTTAATCCATGTTGAGTTTATATTTATATATAGTGTTGGGAAATATTTTAATTTCATTGTTTTTTACTGTAGCTGTACAGTTTCCCCAGCATCTCTTATTGAAGAGTCTGTCTTTTCTCCCTTGTGTATCCTTGCCTCCTTCATTGTAGAGTAATTTATCACAAGTGCATGGGTGTATTGCTAGGACTTCTATCCTAATCCATTGATCTATGTCTCTTTTTGTGCCAGTACCATACTTTTTAATGAATGTAGTTTTGTAATGTAGTTTGAAGACAGGGAGCCTGATTTTTCCACCTTCATTCTGCTTTCTCAAGATTATTTTGACTATTCAGGGTCCTTTGTGTTGACATGCATGCAAAAATTTTTTTTTTCATTTACTGTGATAGAATTGCCTCCCTCCCAAATCCTTATGCTGAAGCCCTAGTTTCCAATGTAATGGAATCTGGAAGTAGGATAGTTGGAAAGTAATTAGGCTTAAATGGGATCATGAACAAAGAAGCACCATGGTGGAAATAATGTCCTAATAAGATGTGGAAGAGACCACATGTCCTTACATTTAAGGACACAGAAAAAATATGTAGCTTCTGTAATCTAGAACTAGGCCTCTCACCAGGAACCAAATCTGCCAGCATCTTGAACTTGGACTTACCAGCCTCAAAAACTGAGAAATTAATATTTGTTATTTAAACTACCTAATCTATGGTTTTTGTCACAGTGGTCCAAACTGACTAAGACAGCAGTTGACTAAGAAAGTTGACAATATAAACATGGTTAGAAAGAATATTTTTGCCTACAATTCCCTTTCAAATGTTCTGCAAGGTTTTTCTTTTTCTTCCTATTGTAGAATGGATTTTCAGAGTATTTAAGTTATAAGACACACTTTCTTTCCTTTGCCAAGAAAGAACTCACTACTGATGGAGTGCATAGGCCAGCATGGATGCGGATAATTTTCCTGTATGACTTTGGATCCTAAAAAGACATTACATAAAATAACTGATGCAGGAGAGTGTAAAACCATTTACAATCTTCACCAGTTTTAACACTTAGAGCAGTAATTTTTCAAAATTATCCTGAGGTATGAGTTCCTTTCTATATACAAAAGAAACAACATTATATTTCTTTTGAATGTAAACCAAGATGAGTAAAAATAAATGTGCACAACAATATGGATATGCTTTTCTGTTTGAGGTGAGTAAGTGGTAATACATTTTAATGATACCTAAGCAAGATGAGGTCATTTGAAAGCTATGATTTTATGACAATTATTTGTCTATAAGAGCATATGAGATTAAAAATAAATGCACTATATAAATGGCTCTTGAGAAGGCTAATCGTACATTGTGTCACCTGCTATCACTCATATGATATTCAACTAACTTAAATAATAGTTTAAATTGTCTTTTTGAAAATATTAGAGTTATTCATGAGGTTCTCTAAACCCCTTTCTGATACCTACTCAAAGCACATTGGATTAGGGAATACAATTGGACACTTTTGTATTTGAAATATGTAATAAAACTTTATCAAGACGTTGAGACTAATTTAGAACATCAAAAAGCTACATGAAATCTATTGAGATAATTTCCATATTTTAAAATAAAGCTGAAATTCTTTCAATTCTGGTTTCCTCAGGGTATATGCCTAGCAGTGGGATTGCTGGGTAGTATGGCAGTTCTATTTCCAGTTTTTTAAGGAATCTCCACACTGTTCTCCATAGTGGCTGTACTAGTTTGCATTCCCACCAACAGTGTAAGAGGGTTCCCTTTTCTCCACATCCTCTCCAGCATTTAATGCTTATAGACTTTTTGACTGCAGTCATTCTGACTGGCATGAAATGGTACCTCATTGTGGTACATATACACGATGAAGTATTACTCAGCCATTAAAAAGAATACATTTGAATCAGTTCTAATGAGGTGGTTGAAACTGGAGCTGTTTATACAGAGTGAAGTAAGCCAGAAAGAAAAACACCAATACAGTATACTAATGCATATATATGGAATTTAGAAAGATGGTAACGATAACCCTGTATGTGAGAAGGCAAAAGACACACTGATGTATAGAACAGTCTTTTGGACTCTGGGAGAGGGAGGCGGGGGATGATTTGGGAGAATGGCATTGAAACATGTATAATATCATATAAGAAATGAATCGTCAGTCCAGGTTTAATGCAGGATACAGGATGCTTGGGGCTGGTGCACTGAGATGACCCAGAGGGATGGTATGGGGAGGGGGATTCAGGATTGGGAACACGTGTACACCCGTGGTGGATTCATGTTGATGTATGTTAAAACCAATACAATATTTTAAAGTAATTAGCCTCTAATTAAAGTAAATAAATTAAAAAAATAAAAAGTAAAAATAAAAATAAAGCTGAAATTCACACTCTTCATTACATTATCTAATAGAATAAATCCATCTTTTTATCTATTATGGGAGAGTTAACTATCCATTTGCTTTGTAACATGAAAAAAATGTTGATACTATTTATAGGCTGTGTGGTGCTGGAACAGCGAGCGGGGGCTGAGCAGCACTGGAGGGGTGAGCAGAAGATATATCCCACATCCAAGGTCAGGAGTAGGGGCCATGACAGGATACCCCACATCCAAGGTCAGCAAAACCCCAGTAAGACAATAGGCACTGAGAGAGGGAATCAGAGGGCAAACAGACAGAAACAACAATCACAGAAAACTAACCAATCTAATCACATGGACCACAGCCTTGTCTAACTCAATGAAACTATGAGCCATCTTGTGTAAGGCCACCCAAGACAAATAGGTCATGGTGGAGTTCTGACAAAATGTGGTCCACTGGAGAATGGAATGGCAAACCACTTCAGTATTCGTGACTTGAGAACCCCATAAACAGTATGAAAAGGCAAAAAGATAGGACACTAAAAGATGAACTCCCCAGATTGGTAGGTGCCCAACATGCTACTGGAGATCAGTGGAGAAATAACTCCAGAACGAATGATGAGACTGAGCCAAAGCAAAAACAATACCCAGTTGTGGATGTGTCTGGGGATGGAAGCAAGTTCCGATGCAGTAAAGAGCAATATTGCATAGGAACCTGGAATGTTACATCCATGTATCAAGGCAAATTGTAAGTGGTCAAACAGATGATGGCAAGAGTGAACATGGACATTTTAGGAATCAGTGAACTAAAATGGACTAAAATGGGTGAACTGAACTCAGATGACCATTATATCTACTACTGTGGACAAGAATCCCTCAGACAAAATGGAGTAGCCATCATAGACAACAAAAGAGTCCAAAATGCAGTGCTTGGGTACAATCTCAGAAACGACAGAATAATCTCTGTTCATTTCCAAGGCAAGCCATTCAATATCATGGTAATCCAAGTCTATGCCCATACCATTAATGTTGAAGAAGCTGAAGTATAATGATTCTATGAAGACCTACAAGACCTTCTCAAACTAACACCCAAAAAAGATATCCTTTTCATTATAGGGGACTGGAATGCAAAAGTAGGAAGTCAAGAAACAACTGGAGTAACAGATGAATTTGGCCTTGGAGAATAGAATGGAGCAGGGCAAAGGCTCATAGAGTTTTGCTAAAAGAACACACTGGTCATAGCAAACACCCTCTTCCAACAACACAAAAGAAGACTCTACACATGGACATCACCAGATGGTCAACACCGAAATCAGATTGATTATATTCTTTGCAGCCAAAGATGGAGAAGCTTTATACAGGCAGCAAAAACAAGACTGGGAGCTTACTCTGGCTCAGATCATGAACTCTTTATTGCCAAATTCAGACTGAAATTGAAGAAAGTAGGGAAAACCACTAGACCATTCAGGTATGACCTAAATCAAATCCCTTATGATTATATAGTGGGAATGAGAAATAGATTTAAGGAAATAGATCTGATAGACAGAGTGCCTGATGAACTATTGATGAAGGTTCGTGACATTGTACAGGAGACAGGGATCAAGACCATTCCCATGGAAAAGAAATGCAAAAAAGCAAAATGACTGTCTGAGAGGATCTTACAAATAGTTGTGAAAAGAAGAGAAGCGAAAAGCAAAGGAGAAAAGGAAAGATATAAGCATCTGAATGCAGAGTTCCAAAGAATAGCAAGAAGAGATAAGAAAGCCTTCCTCAGTGATCAATGTAAAGAAATAGAGGAAAACAACAGAATGGGAAAGACTAGATATCTCTTCAAGAAAATTAGAGATACCAAGGGAACATTTCATGCAAAGATGGGCTCAATAAAGGACAGAAATGGTATGGACCTAACAGAAGCAGAAGATATTAAGAAGAGGTGGCAAGAAATCACAGAAGAACTGTACAAAAAAGTTCTTCACGATCCAGATAATCACAATGGTGTGATCGCTCACCTAGAGCCAGAAATCCTGGAATGCGAAGTCAAGTGGGCCTTAGAAAACTTCAGTATGAACAAAGCTAGTGGAGGTGATGGAATTCCAGTTGAGCTATTTCAAATCCTGAAAGATGATGCTGTGAAAGTGCTGCAGTCAATATGTCAGCAAATTTGGAATACTCAGTACTGGGCACAGGACTGGAAAAGGTCAGTTTTCATTCTAGTCCCAAAGAAAGGGAATGCCAAAGAAACTCCAACTACCACACAATTGCACTCATTTCACACACTAGTAAAATAATGCTCAAAATTCTCCAAGCCAGTCTTCAACAATACATGAACCGTGAACTTCTCGACTTCAAGCTGGTTTTTGAAAAGGTAGAGGAACCAGAGATCATATTGCCAACATCTGTTGGATCATTGAAAAGGCAAGAGAGTTCCAGAAAAAACATATATTTCTGCTTTATTGACTATGCCAAAGCCTTTGATTGTGTTAATCAACAACAAACACAAATCCACAACAAACAGTGGAAATTTCTGAAAGAGATGGGAATACCAGACCACCTGACCTGCCTCTTGAGAAACCTGGATGCAGGTCAGGAAGCAACAGTTAGAAAAGGACATAGAACAACAGACTGGTTTAAATAAGGATAGGAGCACGCCAAGCCTGTATATTGTTACCCTGTTTATTTAACTTATATACAGAGTGCATCAGGAGAAACCCTCAGCTGGATGAAGCATAAGCTGAAATCAAGATTGCCAGGAGAAATATCAATAACTTCAGATATGCACATTACACCACCCTCATCACAGAGAGTGAAGAACTAAAGAAAGTCTTGATGGAAGTGAAAGAGGAGAGTGAAAAAGTTGGCTTAAAGCTCAACATTCAGAAAACTAAGATCATAGCATCTGGTCCCATCACTTCATGTAACATAGACGGGGAAACAGTTACAGACTTTATTTTGGGGGGCTCCAAAATCACCAAAGATGGTGACTGCAACCATGTAATTAAAAGATGCTTACTCCTTGGAAGGAAAATTGTGACCAACCTAGATAGCATATTAAAAAGCAGAGCCATTACTTTGCCAAGAAAGGTCCATCTAGTCAAGGCTATGGTTTTTCCAGTGGTCATGTATGGATACGAGAGTTGGACTGTGAAGAAAGCTGAATGCTGAAGAATTGATGCTTTTGAACTGTGGTGTTAGAGAAGACTCTTGAGAGTCCCTTGGACTGCAAGGAGATCCAACCAGTCCATCCTAAAGGAGATCAGCCCTGGGTGTTCACTGGAAGGACTGATGTTGAAGCTGAAACTCCAATACTTTGGCCACCTGATGGAAAGAGCTGACTCGTTGGAAAAGACCCTGATGATGGGAAAGATTGAGGGCAGGAGGAGAAGAGGACGACAGAGGATGAGATGGTTGGATGGCATCACTGACTCAACGGACATGGGTTTGGGTGGACTCTGGGAGTTGGTGATGGACAGGGAGGCCTGGCGTGCTGCAGTTCATGGGGTCACAAATAGTCAAACACAACTGAGCGACTGAACTGAACTGAACTGAGCCTACATCATATTGATATGATATTCAGTATATCAGCCTCCTCATTTTAGAAAGTGTTGAGTTTCACTTTCATTTTCATTACTTAAAATTAACTTCAGAAAACTTTATGTTGTGTCTCACAAATATTTAAATACTTTGTAGATTTTATGTCATAAAACTTAAACTAGAATTCATTTAGGAACATGGCCTCTATATTTAATTTTTCTAGTTAATAAAATATAGTGGTAATCTAGATTCTTTAACAACCTTATATGAATTGATTTATATTTTGTTTATAAATATCTTGTGAAAAGATATTAACAGAAATGAGATTTGTTTCTTGTGTACCATGTTCTTACTCAATTCTTTATTTCCATCCATTTAAATTCTCATGTAAGCCAAATTACCTTGAATCTTGGGCTTCCCATGTGGCACAGTGGTAAAGAATCCAGCTGACAATGCAGGAGACCCAAGAGACATAGGTTCGATCCCTGGGTTGAGAAGATCCCTTGGAGTAGCAAATGGCAACTCAGTCCAGTATTCTTGCCTAGAAGATTCCATGGATAGAGGAGCCTGGGATGTTGCAAAGAATTGAGCAGGTCGCCCATGGGGTCACAAAGAGTTGAGCATGACTTAACTACTTAGCAGAACACGACACTTGTATATCTCAAATGTCTTTTCACCATCAGAGAACAGCAGTCTTTCTCCTTTTAAGTATAAAAATAGATTAGCACCTGTTTTACAAAATAATCATTCATATAAGGTTAAAGTTAATATTCCTGGTGAATATGAACTAGCAATTAGTATTGAAAAAATTCTACAAAGAGTTAAATTTACAAGGTGATTTTGCCATGAAGTCCTGTCTCTGGCCCCTAGTCACTCATTTCATTTAGAGGTATCTCACTATTGACCACCTCCATTATCAAGCTATCTTTAGATACATTCAGAGTTTTTATAATGTAAAAACAAGCTATAATGTTTCTACTCTACAGAAAAAGGCACAAAGTTACAATGTTCAAACATGTGTGATAATACATTAGGGGAATACCTGGACCTCAAAACCTTTTGAATGTTCAATGAAGAAAGTTTTAAAAATGGCACCCCACTCCAGTACTCTTGCCTGGAAAATCCCATGGGCGGAGGAGCCTGGTAAGCTGCAGTCCATGGGGTCGCGAAGAGTCGTACAGGACTGAGCAACTTCACTTTCGCTTTTCACTGTCATGCATTGGAGAAGGAAATGGCAACCCACTCCAGTGTTCTTGCCTGGAGAATCCCAGGGATGGGGGAGCCTGGTGGGCTGCTGTCTCTGCGGTTGCACAGAGTCGGACACGACTAAAGTGACTTAGCAGCAGCAGCAGCAGCAAATAGTATCATTTAAATCAAAGTAAGCCAAACTTCAGGAAAAAGTTATTATGGTAATAAAAAATTTCTTTTCTGATCAACTGTTATAACTTTAAAATGTTAGTTGTCTTTTAAATTATTTTACTTCACTAAAATTATGTAAGGTCCATTTAACTCACTAAATGAACTTCTTTTCTGGGCTACTTTGAAATCAGTAAAAATTAAGCAGCAAACTAGGTAGCAGTGTTCTTTAGTGCTATCTAGCTATTATGTAAAACAGAAGATGTTATTTAGTTGCTAAGTCGTGTCTGAACACCAGGCTCTTCTGTCCATGGGATTTCCTAGGTAAGAATACTGGAGTGTATACTAGGTCCCTTCAGTCCTGCCCAACTCTTTGAGATCCTATGTACTGAAGCCTGCCAGATTCCTATGTCCATGGGATTCTCCAGGCAAGAAGACTGGAGCGGGTTGCCCCTTCCTTTTCTAGGGGATCTTTCCGACCCAGTGATCAAGCCCATATCTTATTAAAATGCAAATGTGGTTACATTCGGAATTATGCTGTATATTCTATAGATGAAAGGATTTTAGCTGGCTGCCAATATGGAGAAGATAATTTGATAGAGGAATGAAAGAGGATTCGGTTGCTTTGATGATTTATAACACAAATGAGAGTTTTATCATTTCTCTTAGGAGAGGAATGTCTGTTTTCCAAAACATTTGATCATGTATATTTTTCTTAACTTATGCAAATATCTAACTCACAACACAAGTACATACACCACTGTTACAACAGCGTTTGCAAAAAAGAGCATTGTGTGTTTCTTTCAAGGGTGTTATTGTTCAGTCACTAAGTTGTGTCTGACTCTTTTAGACCCAATGGACTATGACACAACCGAAATCCTCTTGTCCTCCACTATCTCCCAGAGTTTGTTCAAATCCGTGTTCATTGAATTGGTGACTCTATCTAACCACAGTGTCCTCTGCCACCCCCTTCTCCTGCCCTCAGTCTTTCCCAGCATCAGGGCCTTTTTCCAACGAGTCAGCTCTTCACATCAGATAGCCAAAGTATTGGAGCTTCAGCTTCAGCATCAGTCCTTCCAATGAATATTCAGGGCTGATTTCCTCTAGGATGGACTGATTTGATTTCCTTGCAGTCCAAGGGACTCTCAGAAGTCATCTCTAGCACCACAGTTTGAAAGCATTAATTCTTCAGTGCTCAGCCTTCTTTATGGCCCAACTCTCATGTCTGTGCAGGACTACAGTTTTGACTATATGAACCTTTGTCGGCAAAGTGATACCTCTGTTTTTTTTTTTTATTTACTTATTTATTTATTTATTTTTTAAATTTTATTTTTAAACTTTACAATATTGTATTAGTTTTGCCAAATATCGAAATGAATCCGCCACAGGTATACATGTGTTCCCCATCCTGAACCCTCCTCCGTCCTCCCTCCCCATACCATCCCTCTGGGCCGTCCCAGTGCACCAGCCCCAAGCATCCAGTATCGTGCATCGAACCTGGACTGGCAACTCATTTCATACATGATATTATACATGTTTCAACGCCATTCTCCCAAATCTTCCCACCCTCTCCCTCTCCAACCAGAGTCCATAAGACTGTTCTATACATCAGTGTCTCTTTTGCTGTCTCGTACACAGGGTTATTGTTACCATCTTTCTAAATTCCATATATATGCGTTAGTATACTGTATTGGTGTTTTTCTTTCTGGCTTACTTCACTCTGTATAATAGGCTCCAGTCTGCTTTTGAATATGCTGTCTGAGGTAGGAAAATACTAATCTGAAACAAATTTCAAAATAATTTTGTTGTATATTTCTCCTGTAGTTTGTCTGATTTCCCAGTCTCTTTTACATGTGAAACCTGATTAAGCTACAAGATAAACCCTACCAAGTGTCTAAAAGTTTTGATGCATGTGAGTTCTTTATCAGGTTGCCTTTACCCGAAATCTATATGTAGAGTGACACATTGGCTTGCTCCATAAGTAGGTTATTAATATAAACATGCTGAACGAAAGGGCATAAACATAGATGTATATAAAGTTCTCTTGAGTATTTTATTTGGGTGCCCCATAATGCTACCTCCAGAATTCCTTATTCTGCTTCATTATGTTTTCTGGTTCCTTTTCTCCTACCTGAATTTGCTATAGTGACAGCTGTTCCTTGTTGATCTTGTTTTGGCTTTTGCATCTGGATTCATTCCTGGTATCTGTTCACACATCCCTGGTTGTCAAGAGGCTTAATTCCTGCTTTCTGGCATAAGCTCTTGCATTTATTCAGATTCTGCAATAGGTTCCCAGTAGTGTTTCTGTCTCTGTCCTTTCAAATCAGCTTCCATCTATTTAAAGAACACAAGGCAGTCAATTACCCAGTTTATACCCATGGAATATACTCCTGATTGGCCCCATGGATTATAGCATATGCAAATGCTCTTCTAGTTAAAATCTATATTTAAAGTTCTGCTTTCACACCAGGACTGGATCTTTGCCTGTGTGGCTGAGACGTTATTCTCTCTAGGTTCTGGCAGGTGCATGGAAGATTGTTAATATAGCACAATGCCTCAGATAAATAGACTGAAACATCTGAACTATTTCCACCATTTCCAATGCAAGGATTGAAATTACTTATATATCTCCATTGACTCAAATGAATTATGAGTACCTTTGGACCTTGAGCCCTGATTCTCTTCTGTCTTAACTATCCGTCATCCTCGAATACCTTAAAATAAGACTATAGTTAGATCATTCCATCTTTAGTACAAATTTATCTCTCAACTAATCTCTTTTCTGTTGCATTTAAGATTTAAATCACTCTTTGATTTTTTTTCCTTTAGCGACACTTCCATTTTATGTTTGTTTTTTAACTTTTATCTCTTTAATCTATTTTTTATTTTGATTTTTTCATATATTTTAAGCTCTGAGGAAATATTTAAATTCATTTAAAACAAACATTTTAGTCAAATATACTTGTTTATGTATGCTTTCATCTCTAGGCACAATGTAGCCATTGTTCTTAAGTAACATGACATATTTTCTAATTGCCAGTTTTCTTTCTTTCTTTTTTTTTTTTTTTTTTTGAGGGGCATGGAGTTAACTCTTTGGTCTGTTGCCTTTTTGCATTTTGCTTTTACTTCACTGGTGGTGTTGCTAGTAGATAAGAATAATTATGCAACTTTGCTTTCTCAATTGCTTTCTTAGGTACAGACTTCAATATATTATCCCATGGTTTTGACCAACTTATTTATTAATTGTCTATGTTTATATGAGAGTTGCCGTTTTAGGCCTTGATTGTTTTAAACTGTTTCTATTTTCACCAAGATAAACATATTTTTACCATCTTCAATCAAGCACATTGTCAGGTTTATCACATAAAATCACCAAAAGAGCCATCTTCTAAAATATTGAGAATGACCTCTCCTTTGTATGGAGGTCCTGAATCACATAAACCAGATATTGCTGAAATCTGAACGATATGTAATTTCATTCTGCTCCCTTTGCTGTGAAATATAGAACCATTGGTGTCATGAAATCGAAAAAGGATAAAAATGAAGGCCTTTATTGATAGAAGCATGTGCAGTTTATATTAGATTAAGAGGGATGGAAACAGATCTGTAGCTTTTGAAGCACATGAAAAACTACAGTAGCACCAAAGATACTGGCAGGTCAGAGGTGTAAATGGAAATAACTACTTTAGGGACAGACTGCTCAAGATCCATATTGAAAACCTGTGTGTCACAGATTTCCAGAAAATCAATTTATTTTCAGTAACTTGGGAGTGCTATAGTTTATGAAATATAGTTATAGTTCAACTGTCAGCACAAAGCAGGATTTCAAAGTTAGTTCACCCCTGTTGTTTTGCTCCTTTAGGAAAAAAAACACACCAAATATTTTACTTTGCTATGCAATTTTGAGTTTTCCACCTAAACTCTTCCCACTGTATTTGTTCATTGCTTACAAGTTGAAATAATTTGAACTTAAGTGTGAACATATTCATATGATAGCCATGAGTCATAAGTGAACTTGTCAAGCTGAATAAAACATTTAGACCAAATATGATAAAATTGATTTTTTTTTATGTATCACTGACTAATAAGTTGAAGTAAGACTCTGCCTACTGAACACCTGCAAAGGTACTTGCAGATACCTTTGGGTTGCAGTAAATAAATAGTAAGTTCCTACTTATGTAATAATATCCCCTCAAAATAGATTATAGTCAATGTACAGACATTTTGAAATATGTCCTTCAGTACTTTATAGTGCATAGTGGTAATAGGAAACATAGGCCAACCTCTATTAATATTCATATGGAAAAAAAATCCAGTTCCCAAGATTATATATAGTATTATATCTTATTAATGATTACACAAAAAAGATATGTTATTTAATCAATCTATTATTTACTATTTGATCACTTTTGTATTTGAAAAATATTTCTTAAAGTACCTTGAATATATAAATATATATACATATAGTGTTACAACTTATCATGTCTATTTCAAATAGAATCTCTTTCTCTTAATAATATCAGGATTTATATTTCACCAATTAGTATCTGAGGAGTTGTCTTCCTCTCTTCCAAGAACACTAAACAAAAAAAATATATTTATTGATATCTTGAGAGCTAATAGTCTTGGTTTTCTTCCAAGGCCAAGACATAACACATTAACTTAGCTAAACTTTTGAATCTCTGTGGAAATGAAAATATGAGTTAGAATAAAGGAATGGTGCTGTAGAAGTACACGAAACTTCTATGGTTCATAGAGTTCAAATTTTACTAATGTACTTTTCTTATATATCTTTTCTGTCAGAGGAATCCTATTATTCTGTAATAAATAAAGAGCAGATACTACCTGGAGATGGAGGTAGGGAATATTTTTGCAGGGGTAATAAATGTCTATAGTCCAGTACTCAAAAGCTTTTAACCTTGTCTTAAACCTGGTTGGGCCAGAAATTAAGCATCGTGTTTCAAGTCTACAATTTATGTAAAACAGAAATGCTCTGTTTATCCTTTTTTCCCCAAACATAAAACTTGACAACTTAATAGAGAAAAAAGAGAAAGTGAGAGGACATCCCCTTCCTGAGAGCAACAAAGGCAAAAAATGAACCCCTGAGTAGGAGAGAGAAAATTTGAAATCATCATGGTTTTTGTCAGTCTTCACCAATAATGGTCTGGGAAGTTATTTAGAAAGTGTTTAACCCAGCATTGAGTATAGGATCTAAGTATGAATTAAACATGTTTAGAGGCTGTATGTAAAATATATATGTATACAGTGAGCATATAATTTTTAAAGGACAGGAAACTTATCAAAGTTTATATTTCTTTGCTGACACTAATATCTAAGAGTCATTTCAAAGTCAGCTGATGAAGGGCACATGTTGTAGTGGCTGATTCTTCTTTCCCCAGTATCCCAGTGATAGTATAGGAAGTTCTTCTAGGAGTGCCTGGTAGATGACAATCACTCAATTCATTGTAGCAATGTATAAAGTAAGCATTAATAGTACAAAATGATAGAGCCATTGCATTATTCAGGACTTTGCATCCCATTTTATCAAAATTTGCTGTTTATAAGTGTAAGAATTGTCTCAGTCTCATTAGTACAATGGATTTCCTAAAATATGACACTTAAGTCAAAGAGAAGATGTGCCAATAGCAATGGGCAATGTAATTGCTGTGTCACATATTGCCATATGTTTTCTGCTTTCTGTTCTTCTTACATAAAAGAATCATACTTTAGTATGTTTCGTTTTACATTTTTTTCACCATATTGTTCAGTTTCTTAGTCCTGTCCTACACTTTGAGACACAATGGGCTGCAGCATGCCAGGTTTCCCTGTCTTTCTCTGTCTCCTGGAGTTTGCTTAAACTTATGCCCATTGAGTCAGTGGTGCCATCCAACCGTCTCATCCTCTGTCACTCCCTTCTCCTCCTGCCCTCAATCTTTCCCAGTGTCAGAGTCTTTTCCATTGAGTCAGCTCTTTTCATAAGGTAGCCAAAGTATTGGAGCTTCAGTTCAGTATCAGTCCTTCCAATGAATATTCAGGGTTTATTTTCTTTAGGATTGACTGGTTTGATCTCCTTGTTATCCAAGGGACTTTTGAGAGTCCCTTACAGCACCACAATTCAAAAGCATCATTTTTTCAGTGCTCAGCCTTCTTTATGGTCCAACTCTCATGTCCATACATGACTACTGGAAAAAAACATAGCTTTGACTATACAGACCTTTGTCAGAAAAGTGATGTCTTTGCTTTTTAAATGATGTCTTGGTTTTATCATAGCTAGTTTTTCACCATTAGTGAATTACATTCGATGTGTTCACTCACTCATATCTATCACCATGATTTATCACCATGGATTAGTTCTATAACCATGGATTAATTTTGTTCATTTTTAAACTTCACATAAATTAGATATATAACTTATAGTAATATATATATGTCATCAATATTTTTGATTGTATCAACAGTCTATTTTAATAATTATCCAATTGAATATATATTTAGCAACTTATTGTTTCAGTTGATGGATACCTGGTATATTAGAGATTTTCTAGCATTAATAAATTTGATGGAAATATCTATATATCTATATCATCGATATATTTAACTATGCCAGTACCATACCACCTAACTTTGGGTCTTTTATATATTTTGTATTTTCACATATATTTTAGAAGCAGCTTGGCAATGCATATACAAATTAAAAAAACAAATTCTGGAATATTGTTGGCAGATGCTTTGACTGCAGAAATGAATCAATCTCAAGAATATTTATATCTTAAAAAAAAACTGAGGCTTTCTATCTATGTTTTAGATATTATTTAATTTCCTTCAGCAATATTTTATGAATTTATATAGTAGAACATATTATTTCTAAGCTCTTGAGAGGGAACAGTCTCTTTGGACCTAAAATCTACTAATGCATGATCACAAAGACATCCAAAATTTTATATATTAGTAAAAGAAAATGAAGAACTTTTAGTTTATGGAAATAGTTTTTTTTAAGTTTGATATATTTTGGAATAATTGGAAAGCAATTAAAACCATTTAATCACTAAATTTGTGAAAAATTTTCTTACCAATGTTGACAATATAGAATTTGAAATTATCACTGCAATATCTTGATGATGAAATTGATATAGCTGTTGCATTATTCATCAGAAATAATTGAAAGTTTTACTCGAAAATTTTTAAATAAAATTACTCATTTATAAAACCAAAGTATTCTTAGTTCAAAGATGGGCAAAGGTTTTTAGATTAGATATTCTCACTGCTGTATCATCTAATAAAGTGAGGCAGGAAGATTTGATATCTGCATGTGTACTATGCTGTGCTGTCACTTGTCATGTCCAACTCTTTGTGACCCTATGGACTGTAGCCTGCAAGGCTCCTCTGTCCATGGAATTTTCCAGTAAAGAATACTGGAATGGGCTGCCATTTCCTACTCCAAGGTATCTTCCTGACCCCGGGATCAAACCTGCGGCTCTTGAGGCTGCTGCATCGGCAAGTAAGTGGGTTCTTTACCACTAGCGCCATCTAGGAAGTCCAATATAGGCGTAAAGATTTTTCTTTTCCCTAAAAACGAGTGAATGAAAAAGAGAAACAGTATAAGGCTATACATTTCAAAAAAAAAAAAAATTAAATAGGACCAGGGAAGAAACCATGCACCTTTAGTGCAACATGGCTGCCAATTTTACTATCATAAGCCCCATTGTTTATTTGGCAAAATACTGATAATTTTGAAATAATTCTGAGTTTAGAACAAAGGTAAGTGGATGGATATTCTTTATCGCCCCTCCTCTATAGGAAGAGTAGAGGAAATAGCTGTTGCAGATAAATAGTTTAAAGGGAGGATGGTAATGATCACTGCTGATTCTCTTGCATGACAAGTTTTGAGGCATCTGTAACACATACAAGAAACCCTGACACCATTTCTGCAATTGATATAGATAATATTCTCACAGTTGTGTCTATTAAATTTATATGATATTTAATAATATAGGCAGGTACACAGAGTATGATTATTATAATTCAGACTCAACAATATATTAGTTAATTCTACCCCTCACCCTCAACTCCACCATATTTTAACTTAAAGGGACTCTATCTATACAGGGTCACCCAAGTAGCAGAAATCATCAAAAAAGGTCATTAAAGCAGTATCAAATAGGATGTGTGGATAAAATGGGCTACATTATTGTGAAGTGAAATGAAATAAAATTACATGATAATCAATCTGAAATTTAAAAAGGATAATAAACACAGCATACTGAGATGGGCAAAGAAACAACTGTGGGACAGATTGAAATGTCCTATCAATGTTTCATTTATGAGAACAACTGAAACAGATCATGGCTTTAAGCTTTATAAAGAAAACTTTAATAATGAGATATCAGAATAATACGATTAGTTAAAACCAGATACTGAAAAGACAAGGGTGAAAATGAATATCCAAATGATGTTTTGGGGCATTAATAAATATAGTAAAAATATCATTAAATAGACAACTGAAACTTGACATATAAGGAAAACTTGAGAAAATCACACTGAATTTAGAAGGGAAAAAAAAAGAGACTAAAGAAATAAAAAAATAATAGACATGGAAGTCATGAAAAAAATAGCCTGTCTTTGAAGTAGACAATCCAAAAATTGCATCCAAGAAATTCAAAAGAGAATTGAATGATAATAAAAGAATTAACTCTGAAACTGAAAATATGAAACTGCATATCAAAGGGTCAATCATATTCCATGAAAAATTGAAACAAGTTTATTGATGCTCAGATATATGTTGATTCAGATCTTGAATTCATAGTCAAGTAAATAATTCTTGATTCCCTAGATGTATCGGTTAAGAATGCAAATGATAGACAATTTGACAACTACTGTCTTAAATTAGCAGTTATTATAGGTGTGCATTTATAATCAGTGTGCAATTATATAAGTGTGCAATTTATATAGGTGTGCAATTATAATTTATAATTTATATAAATTAAATCAGTTATAATTTATAACCTTTTAGTAAGGTCATCAGGGTCACACACAGCTTTTTTCTTCCTTCCTGTCATGGCATATGACTCTCATTTCAAGGATGTCAGGTATCATCCTACCATTGGAGAAGTTATGTTTTATTTTCAGACATGAAGGATAGGATTGGAAGAATTAAGGGTAAATAATGAGGAAAAGGACTGATAAATAATGAGGAAGAACTGATGCTGAGGCTGAAACTCCAGTACTTTGGCCACCTGATGTGAAGAGCTGACTCACTGAAAAAGACCCTGATGCTGGGGAAGATGGAAGGCAGGTAGAGAAGGGGACAACAGAGGATGAGATGGTTGAATGGTGTCACTGACTCAATGGACATGAGTTTGAGCAAGCTATGGGAGTTGGTGATGGACAGGGAAGCCTGACATGCTGCAGTACAAAGAGTCAGACATGACTGAGTGACTGAACTGAACTGAATGAGGAACATCCTAAAATGATGATGAGTTTAAAGTGGTGCACTCAATATGCCAAGAAATGTGGAAAACTCAACAGGGGCCACAGGACTGGAAAAGGTCAGTTTTCATTCCAATCCCAAAGAAAGGCAATGAAAAAGAATTTTCAAACTACCGAATAGTTACACTCATCTCACACGCAAGCAAGGTAATGCTGAAAATTCTCCAAGTGAGGCTTCAACAGTACATGAACCAAGAACTTCCAGATGTTCAAGCTGAATGTAGAAAAGACAGATGAACAAGAGATCAAATTGCCAGCATCTGTTGGATCATAGAAAAATCAGTAGAGTTCCAGAAAAGCATATACTTCTGCTTTATTGACTATGCCAAAGCCTTTGACTGTGGATCGCAACAAACTTAAATTCTTAGAGAGATGGGAGTACCTGACTGCCTTACCTCCCTCCTGAGAAATCTGTATGCAGGTCAAGAAGCAACAGTTAGGACCAGACATGAGAAAATAGACTGGTTCCAAACTGGAAAGGAGTATGTCAAGGCATTATATTGTCATCTTGCTTATTTAAATTCTATGCAGAGCCTGTCATGCAAAATGCTGGGCTGGATGAAACACAAGCTGGAATCAAGATGGCTGAGAGAAATATCAGTAACCTGAGATATGCAGATGGTATCACCCTTATGGCAGAAAGTGAAGAGAAACTAAAGAACCTCTTGATGAAGGTGAAAGACGAGAATGAAAAAGCTGGCTTAAAACTCAACACAATGGAGTATTACCCAGCCATTAAAAAGGCTACATTTGAATCAGTTCTAATGAGGTGGATGAAACTGGAGCTTATTATACAGAGTGAAGTAAGCCAGAAAGAAAAATACCAATACAGTATACTAACACATATATATGGAATTTAGAAAGATGGTAATGATAACCCTGTATGCAAGACAGCAAAAGAGACACAGATGTATAGAACAGTCTTTTGGATTCTGTGGGAGAGGGCAAGGGTGGGATGATTTGGGAGAATGGCATTGAAATACGTATAATATCATATGTGAAACGAATCGCCAGTCTAGGTTTGATGCAGGATACAGGATGCTCGGGGCTGGTGCACTGGGATGACCCAGAGGGATGGTATGGGGAGGGAGGTGGAGGGGGGTTCAGGATGGGAAACACGTGTATACCCGTGGCAGATTCATGTTGATGTATGACAAAACCAATACAATATTGTAATTAGCCTACAATTAAAATAAATAAATTTATATTAAAAAAATGATCATAGCATCCAGTCCCGTCCCTTCATGGCAAATAGATGCAGAAACACTGGAAACAGTGAGAGACTTTATTTTGGGGAGCTCCAATATCACTATAGATGGTGACTGCAGCCATGAAGCTAAAAGATGCTTGTTCCTTGGAAGAAAAGCTATGACAAAACTAGACAGCATATTAAAAAGCAGGCATTACTTTACCAACAAATTTTCATCTAGTCAAATCTATGGTTTTTCAAGTAGTCATGTACAGATGTGAGAGTTGGGCCATAAAGAAAGCTGAGTGCCAAGGAATAGATGCTTTTGAACTGTGGTATTGGAGATGACTCTTGAGAATCCCTTGGACTGCAAGAAGATTCAACCAGTTCATCCTAAAAGAAATCAGTCCTGAATTGGAAGGACTGATGCTGAAGTTGAAGGTCTAGTACTATGGCCTCCTGATGCAAAGAACTGACTCATTGGAAAAGACCCTGATGCTGAGAAAGGCTGAAGGCAGGAGGAGAAAGGAACAACAGAGGATCAGATGTTTAGATGCTGCACTGATGCAAAGGGCATGAGTTGAGCAGGCTCCAGGAGCTGGACAGGGAAGCCTGGACATGCTGCAATCCATGGTGTTGCAAAGTGTCAGACATGAATGAGGGTCTGAACTGATTGAATGAGGAAAAGAAACTTTTTGTTTTCTCTCAAGGCTTTGTCACTTTTTCAAGGGGAACTCTAGTGGTTTCATAATGTGTTACTTTAGTATTCTGTGACCCAAATTTATTTTGCTATATTTCCAATTTAGGATTATCCAGAAGAAAAATCTGCATGAGAATTAGGTAGGCAAAAATGAGGCAGTAACTTTCACTCTCAAAGCTCATCGTTAGAGGGAATGAGGGAAAGACACAGTGGTAAGTTAGGTCTCTGTTTGTCCATGCATTTTCTCCTTTAACATATTTCAGTTTCCATCACTTCTGATTAATTGCCATCCTTGCAGTTCAACTATGACTCTGAAGCCTACCACCAGGAAATTTGTTTTAAATTTACAGACCACCAAACTTCCATAGGCATCAACATCAGCCCTGCCGCCCAACCATTAAAATAGCTGGATATGCCCTGCTTTCTTCAAGTTTCAATTTGTTCCCCTTCACTAGAGCTGCTTAAGGACATTTTTATGATTATGTGTGAACATTTAATTCCCTAGTTTTTCCCACACTGTGTATGATCTAGTTTATATAGAAAATTTCTTGTTGCTTAATATTCATCATCTGTTTTTCTGATTGAAATCTAATAGATATAGAGACATTTCATTGGCAAAATTTATAGATTCTACTCTACATATAAGAGAAACTATATGATATTTATCCTTCTCCAACTTCACTTAGCATGATGCCTTTGAAGTCTACCCATGTTGTCACAAATGAAAGATTTCATTCTCCTTTAGAGCTGAATAATGGTGGTGGTGGTTTAGTCACTAAGTTGTGTCCAACTCTTGTGACCCCATGCATGGTAGACTGCCAGGCTCCTCTGTCCGTGGGTTTCTCCAGGCAAGAATACTGGAGTGGGTTGCCATTTCCTTCTCTAGGGGACCTTCCCGACCCAGAAATTGAACCCGGGTCTCCTTTACTGCAGGCAGATACTTTACCAACTGAGCTACGAGGGAAACCCACTGAAATGTCTTTATGCATTCATCCACTGATGGACACTTAAGTTGTTTCTATATGTTAGTTATTATAAATAATACTGCAGTAAACATTGGAGTGCATATATCTTTTTGAGTTCTGGTTTTCTTTTTCTTTTTTTCTTTTTTGGTAAATATCCAGAAGTAAAACTGCTGAATCATATGATAGTTTTACTTTAAATTTTTTAGAAACCTCCATGTTTTCTATAGTAGCCAAACCAGTTTGCATTCTCACAAGCAGTGTACAAGTGTTCGCTTTGTTCCATATCCTTGCTGAGACCTGTTATTTCTTGTCTTTTTGACAATAGACATTCTATCACAGGTGAGGTGATATCTCACTATGGTTTTGATAACCATTTCTTTGATAATTAATGATGTCTTCTTTGGAAAATATGTCTATGCAGATTTTCTGTCCATTTTTTAATTGAGTTTTTGAGATTGAGATATGTGAGTTCTGTGGTGTATTTTGGAGCTTATCCCATTATATAGCTATGGTTTGCAAATGTCTTCTCTGATTCAGTAGATTGCCTTTTCATTTCATTGATTATTTTCATTGCTATGGATAAGTTTTATTTATTTATTTATTTTTCGTTTGAAGAAGTCTCACTTGTTTATATTTGGTTTTTCTTTTTTAGAATTTTGCCATATGAACACTACTGAGTATAAGTGAATAAGAAATGTGAGTAGTTTTAGCTAGATACTTTACTGCCTCCAACTTAATTAGACTAATTTTATCAGGGGAAAAAAAATAACAAGACTTCCCACTGGGCAAATGAAAGCATGTATAACAATTTAGTTCTTTGTCTAATTAATGTATATTCACATACTCCTCTTAACAGAAAGATACTTAGACACTCACCAAGAAAGAAGTTCCAAATTGTGTTAAATAACTGCATTGAACTTGTGGGCCAAATTCTTTAGACTACTATGCTTTTCCTTCTCCATTGATCCTGATGTGGATTCTCATGAATATCACAAATAAAATCTTTGAAAATATGTTGCTTATTTCTAACAAACTGGGCCTACTGTAAAGTAGAAAGAGTTTATAACTGTGATGATAGAGAGAGATGAAGATAAAAACTAATAAAAGGAGAATATGAAACCAACAGCAATCACTGGTCCATGACACATAGCAAATTCTTCTGGTGAGAAATTAGAAAGATTACGTACTCCTGTTAGTGGAGGACATTACTTGGTTAGTCAGTCATGTTTCCTAGAGAAATAGTTCATTTCTCTAGGAGAATCTTCATGGTCTATTTTATTTCAGATTTCATGGATTTGCCTCTGGGAAAATCATGCATGGTCATAAAATATGTTGTAAATCAACCTCAAGAAGTTTGCCTCTCCCTGGGACTACAGGCAATTTGTGCTTGAGAAAGTTATTGATGACCCATACTCTTTTTCTCTAACTCTTTAGCTATCTATATAATGTGATTTTTGTCTTCTTGGTTGCAAGTTGGTTGACCCATAACCAGTGGTTAGAACTAAATTTCAAGCAGGAAAAAGAAAAGGCTAATGAGTCAAGGAAGACATATCTTTCTGTTTTATTTTTTCATTTAAAAAAGTTGTATTACACAAAGACTATCATCACAAGTGTGTTAATAGAATTCTGTTCCATGGAGAAGATTGCATGGAAATGTAGACAAGTGAATATTTGGTGAATATTTGTAACTGGATGGATTGCTCTCCTAAACAAAAATAGGATTCTATGAATAAGAAGAGGAGAGTGAATGATATCTGATAAGCATCTACTAAAGTTAGATATTCTTGTCAAAATATTGGATGGAGCACATACTTGAACTAGTTGTTCTAGCCTGAGAGAGAGAGAGAGAGAGAGAAACTAAAGTAAAATTTAAAAGCATACCCCATAAACCAGAATTCATAATGACAATCAGTAACTGATAACATATAGAGCACTCATGGTGACAAGTCCAGATATAAACCATCGAGTGGGCCCAAAAGCAAGCTTATTAAGGCTAGGGAAGGAGCAGAGTTGTCCTAACAGGATGATAATTCAAAGCTGTAATGTCCATGAATATAAATCCTGAATTCAGCAATTTTTAAAAACAAAATCCATACACTGAACCGTATGAGAAGAATGAGAGAAACTGGTGAAAAACATATATGGGAACTGACCACAAAACTACTCTCAAGAAAAACAGGCAAAGGAAAAGATGTAATCATGAATGATAAGAATTCAGACAGAAATGCAAGATTAAAAAAATATTCCACTATAAAATTTAAACAGGCAAGGAAGATTCTATTCAAAATGATCATAATAAGGAAGAGGCTAAACTCAGTCTGAGCTTTGGCAGGGTTTTAAAAGTTAAGATGAGAGGATCATAGTATATCTGTGCTTGCTAATTCACCTTATTCAAAGAGAAAGTAAAATTTCTCATATCCTCATGAGAAGAGGTAAGTTTACAACTTGAAGCAAGGTACAGCAATGAAGTAAGACTCCTACACTCTTGTACATCCTGGGAGAGAGAAGCACTAACTTTCTTGATGATTGCATTTCAGATGAATGGTCCTCGGGTCCTTGAGAAAATAATCCTGGGTTTTAAAACCAGCAACACTTTTTTTTCTTTATTTTCTTTTTTATTGAATGGGAGTTTCTTTCAATTACATAGTGCTTTACAGTTTTCAAAATTTTCACACACATGATTTCATATAATTCCATAATAACTTTTTTTTCACTTACTCCTATATTGCTTTTCTCCCTTCCTTCTTTATATTTGCAATAGGTTTTGAAAAAAAAATCTTTATATTTCAGAAGGGCCAAAAAACAATTTAGAATTACAAAGTTTCAAAGATAAATGCATTTAAAAAAAGGGAGACAAGGAACCTAGAGTCAGGAATAAGACTGTCTAAACTTTAGTCTAGCAGAAGGGAACACCACCATCATTTTAATCAGAGATACACAGAAAGTTGTGGGTTGGGCTTCAGTGGCTCAGATGGTAAAGAATCTGATTCCAATGTGGGAGACCCAGGCTCACTCCCTGGGTCAGAAAGATCCCCTGGAGAAAGGAATGGCTACCCACTCCAGCATTCTTGCAGAGAAAATTCCATGGACAGAGGAGCTAGTCCATTGGGTTCATAAAGAATCAGACACAACTGAGGGACTAACACACAGAAAGTAGAGCACAATTACAAGCACTAAATGGGTTCCAGAAATAGAAGAATCAATGTTCAAACAAGAACCCATATCTATATAGAGATTAGAAAAGACATAAAAATAAGCACATTTGAAATGCATATAGAAATTTGCAAGAGGAAAATATTCATGGGACAAATAGCACAGGTACAAATGAAGACATATAACTTTGACATATTGAAAATGAAAACATACCTACGATTCTTTAGTCAAAAGTGTAGATTGGGCATTACTGAGAAAAACAGTTTAAATCAAAAAATAGCTCTAAGTAAATATCCCAGAATTTCTTAGGCATTAATAAAAACATGTAATACGTGGAAAAATATTCAGAAACATCAATAATTAATAATAAAGTGCTCGTCTTTATAAGGAAATGGCAGCCCATCCAGTATTCTTGCCTGGAGAATCCCAGGGACGGAGGAGCCTGGTGGGCTACCGTATACGGGGGTCGCACAGAGTCGAACACGACTGAAGCGACTTAGCAGCAGCAGCAACAGCAGTCTTTATAAAACAGTAGTATACAAAGGCAGAGAAGGCAATGGTAACCCACTCCAGTACTCTTGTATGGCAAATCCCATGGACGGAGGAGCCTGTTAGGCTGGGGTCGCTAAGAACCGGACACTACTGAGCGACTTCACTTTAACTTTCCACTCTCATGCATTGGAGAAGGAAATGGTAACCCACTCCAGTGTTCTTGCCTGGAGAATCCCAGGTATGGGGGAGCCTGGTGGGCTGCCTTCTATGGGGTCGCAGAGTCAGACACGACTGAAGCGACTTGGTAGCAGCAGCAGTGTACAAAGGTGAGAAGGCTTCTGTCGGGGGGGCGGAAGCTGCAGTTATCACCCTAAAAAGAGGAAGGAAATGAGTCTATAGATTTAAAATCCAACTGATGAAATCTGTAGCAGGAAAAAATGTCACACCCAAAGATGGGGCACATGGCAAAACATCACAGCTAAAGAAAATCTTCTAAAGCTATTACAAGAAAGCTAAATAACCTGCAATGAGATGACGGTTACAATTAGATCAGTAGCATTCTCCTGTAGAAACAATACACAACATAGGACAAGGAAATAAGACAATCTAAGTGTAAGAGAAGGGTTCAGCTGAAATAGTGTTTAATAATCTGGCATATGCTTACGGTTGCTTTTCAAACTCTATTACCTATTTTTTCCAAGTTTATTGACCTGTAATTGACATATAACCTTGTGTAAAGTTGAGGTGTATGGCATGATAGCTTTATACATGTATATACTGCAGAATCATTACCACAATAAGCTTAAATAGCAGTTCCATCACTTTGCATATTTATCATTTTGTGGGTATATGTGGAGAGGACATTTAAATTCTACTTTATTTCCAACTTTAAAATATACAGCACAATATCATTTATAGTCATAATGCTATATGTTAGAGCCCCAAAATGTATTTATCTTATAACTGGAAGTTTGTACCCTCTAACCAGTAGCTTTCCCATTTTCCCCACCCACCCTCACCTCCTAAAAACCACCATTTTACTCTATACTTGTATGAGTTCAGCTTTTTTAGATTCTACATATAAATGAGAACATGCACTACTTGTCTTTCTGTATCTGACTTATTTCACTTAGCATAAATGCCCTCAAGGTCTATCTGTGTTGCCACAAAGGCAAGGTTTCCTTCTTTCTCATAGATGAATAATATTCCATTATATATATGCCACTCTTTATCCATTTACCTGTAGATGAACACTAAGATTGTTTCTATTTCTTGGCTATTGTGAATAACCCTGCAATGAACAAGGGAGTGCAAATACCTCTTTGAGGTCCTGATTTCATTTCTTTATGATATATACCTAGAAATGGGATTGCTGTATCATAGGATGTTTCAATTTTTAGTTTTTTGCAGAACTTCTGTAGTATTTTTCATAATGACTGTGTGTGTTTAGTTGCTGAGTCCTGTCAGACTCTTGTGACCCCATGGTCTGTAGCCCACCGGGATTTCCCAGGCAAGAATACTGGAGTGGGTTGCCATTTTCTTCTCTAGGGGATATTCCCAACTGAGGGACCAAACCCATGTCTCCTGCATTGGCAGGAGAGTTCTTTACCACTGAGCCACCTGGGAAACTCTACATAATTACTGTACCAATGTACATTCCCATCATTTGCGTAACAGGGTTCCCTTTTCTCTACACCCTCATCAATACTTGTTACCCTTGTCTTTTTTATAATGGCCATCCTAACAGAGATTAGGTGATGCCTCATTATGGTTTTGAATCACAATTCCTTGATAATTAGAGATGTTGGCCATCGTATACTTGGCTAGCCATTTGTGTGTTTTTTGTTTTGTTTTGTTTTGTTTTGAGAAAGGGCTATGCAAGTCCTTTACCCATTTTTAATGATTTTTATTTGCTATTGAGTTGGAGTCATCCTTTGTATATTTGGGGTATTTTAACACCATATCAGATAGATGATTTACATTTATTTTCTCCTTTTCCATAGGTTCCCTTTTCAGTTTGTTGATTTTTGTTTTTTCTGTGCACCAAATTTTTTGTCTCACGTGCTCCCACTTTTTAGTTTTGCTTTTGTCACCTGTGTTTTGATGTCATATCCAAAAATATCCTTGTTAAATTGATATCAGGGAGATTATAGCTAGTCTTTTCTTCTAAGGGTTTTACTTTTTGGGGTCTTACACTTATGTCTTTAATCCATCTTTTGTTAATCTTTGTGTAAGATAAGGATTCATGTTTTTTGCATATGGATATTTAATTTTCCCAGCACCATTTGTTGAAGAAACTTTCCTATCCCCATTGCATAGTCTTGGCATTCTTGACCATATATGCATAGGCTCAGTTCTGGGCTCTCTTTTATGTTCCATTGGTCTAGGCTGCTCTGCTAAGTCGCTTCAGTCATGTCCGACTCTGTGCGACCCCATAGAAGGCAGCCCACCAGGCTCCCCCGTCCCTGGGATTCTCTAGGCAAGAGCACTGGAGTGGGTTGCCATTTCCTTCTCCAATGCATGAAAGTGAAAAGTGAAAGTGAAGTCGCTCAGTCGTGTCTGACTCTTAGCGACCCCATGGACTGCAGCCTACCAGGCTCCTCCGTCCATGGGATTTTCCAGACAAGAGTACTGGAGTGTGGTGCCATTGCCTTCTCCAAGCATCTGTTTTAATGCCAGTACCATTCTGTTTTGACCATTTTATAATGTAGCTTTGTAACATAGCTTTAAATCAGGATGTGTGGTGACTCCCCACTATTCTTTCTCAGAACTGCTTTGCCTATTAGATGTTATTTGTGATTTTATACAAATATTACAATAATTTCTTCTCTTTCTGTGAAAAAGGCTTTTGGAATTTTGACAGAGATTGTATTAAATCTATAAATGGCTTTTAATGATCCTATTCTTCCAAGGACATTGGAAAGTCAATCTCTTAACTCCAAGTGATGGGTATTGAATCACTGATAGCAACAGTATCAAAGCCATCCTCCCCTTTTCAAATGATTGTAGTGTGAACAAGATATATTCTGGACACAAGTCTGGGATGTTCTAGAGACATTTATTAACATAATCTCAATTGCTGTTTCAGTCCTTATGTAAGAACTTGGTCCTTGAAGCTTCTACAGTTATTTATTAATTTTTTAACTCATAGAGAAAGAATGTACAACACTAAACTCAGCTTGATGGAACTGTGGATGGCATGGCAGGAAGAAGGAACAGTGCTAAGTTCTTGCTGATATCACTGACTTGCTGAATTAAGCTCTCCTAGAAGTATCTTTTTCATATGCTTCTTATAATTTGAGATAATTAATGTTCTAGATGTTAAAGTCCTCTTCAGTGGGTTTTCTGTCATGTATTACCTAAAGTGTGCATGCATGCTAAGTTATTAGAGTTGTGTCTGACTCTTTGTGACCCCATGGACTGCAGGAGCCTGGCAGGCTCCTCTGTCCATGGAATTTCCCAGGCAATAATACTGCAGTGGATTGCCATTTCCTTTCCAGAGGATCTTCCTGACCCAGGGATCGAACACAAATCTCTTAAGTATCCTACATTGGCACGTGCATTCTTTACCCCTAATGCCCCTTGGGAAGCCATACTACCTAAAGAGCTCCAGGTAATACAAAGGGGTGGAATCAGAATTTAAGTTCTCATAGAGCACACCCCAGGAAGATTACTAAAGTTCCTACTTCAAAAAGAAAAAGATAAAAAGAATGAAAGGATTTATCAACAGCAGCTAAAGCACATGAAATAAAAATATCTGTAATAAGGTACATATCATTACAGCCCTAAATATTTGGATGATTGGTTTTGGCTAACTTTTACTTTTCATCTCTGACAATCCTTTGTTTTTATTTTCTTGAATAAATGCATTTTAAAAGGTCAAGACCTCATAATTTTTAGAAATAGAAAGCATCAATTAACTTATTATTAAGCTGCACTGTAAAAGGTAATGTTGGGAAATATGTAAAATTGTAATGGCAACACTCAGTTCAGTTCAGTTCAAGTTCAGTCACTCAGTCATGTCTGACTCTTTGCGACCCCATGAATCGCAGCACTCCAGGCCTCCCTGTCCATCAATATCTTCCAGAGTTCACTCAGACTCATGTCCATCGAGTCAGTGGTGCCATCCAGCCATCTCATCCTCTGTCGTCCCCTTTTCCTCCTGCCCCCAATCCCTCCCAGCATCAGAGTGTTTTCCAGTGAGTCAACTCTTCTCAGGAGGTGGCCAAAGTACTGGAGTTTCAGCTTTAGCATCATTCCTACATATATCTTGACCTCAATATTTACCCAGTCCTGGATCATTTTTCATCAGTAGTTATGACTTTATCTTATACTTTGGCAGCTTTTTAAAAAGTTGTCTGACTTATCCAAACTTTTCATTATGATGCCATTTCATGACTTTTATTTTTTTAAAACAAGGAAACACAGAATACCAACATTTATTCAACAAATTTTCCCAGCTATCCAATTATCCCCATAACATTTTGAAAACAACCCTGTATTTTTCAAAATATGCTTATAATAGATGCTGCCAATACTCCCTCAAAAGTAATAAGTAATTCTTCCCAATTCTTTCATGGCTTCTTTGGTAGCCTTCTGTTTAGTTATGTTTTCAAATGTGTCTTTCAAAATACCATTCCTAGCAAGCTTTATATAAATTAGCTTTGATTTAATTAACCTTTATTCAGTAAGAATTTTCATTAAAACTTCTTGTTTTTATATGTTCTACATTCTCTTCATAAAAAATGAAAAAGCTTTCTAGAAGGGTTTTTTTTTGGTATTATTTTATTTTATTTTTTAACTTTACAATATTGTATTGGTTTTGCTGTGTGGCAGATTCATGAAGTTTTTCCTTTATTATGAATATAGAGAGCTGAATTTTAGCCTATGTAGAAGTTAAAACTTTGGATGATGTCATTTATAGTCAAGGTCACACCAAAAGTATATTATAATGTAGAAGCTAGGCCTCTCTGGTGAGAACCACTCAAGTTTGATATAGAAAAGAAGGACACAAGAACGGCTCTTCTCTGGGACTGTCACCAATTGAAAACAACATGTTCCTGTCCACAGATAAGCCCACACAAACTATGCAAATGTAGCCAGTGGTGGGGGTGGGGGGGCCCCATAATCAGATGCAGTAGGTGGAAACAAATATGCTTGAAAAGTGTGAATTTATTTAAAACGACAGACAGCTCAAGAAGCTATACTTTTTAGAAAAGTGCATATTTTAAAAAAATAACTTCAAGACAAACCAATTACCATATGCTGTGAGGTTTAAAATCATACTGAAATGAAAATGTGTTAAAAACTGTCGATTTCTTTTTTTTTCCTTCCACTGGTGATGCTTTTGAGCATTTCCTTTTGGATTCTATCAATTAAGTGTTGGCTTTTTTTGTGAACTAAAATAACAATGGTAATCAAATAACATAGGCTATTATATATAATGGGCTTCCCTTGTGGCTCAGTTGGTAAAGAATCCACCCGCAGTGCAGGAGACCTGGATTCGATCCCTGGACTGGGAAGATTCCCCTGGAGAAGGGAGAAGCTACCCACTCCAGTATTCTGCTCTGGAGAATTCCATGGATTGTATAGTCCATGGGGCTGCAAAGAGTCAGACATGACTGATAATATAGTAATGTGGAATAGAGAAATTAAACATCATGCTCACATACACAACACACACAACATTCTAGGTTCTAGTCCTGACAATTAATGCTTTTAAAGTGGAGAATCATTTTAAAATTGCAACCCTATTAACTGATTTGGCTATAATGTGAGATGATGTGTTAGGTTTTCCTTGCTGCTCTAACAAATTGCCATACACATAATGGCTTAAAGCAACACAAATTAAGTGTATCAAAATTCTGTAATTCAGAAGTCCAAAGTGAATCTCACTGGGCTAAAATCAAGCAGTCGGGAAGACTGTTTAATCTGGAGGCCCACAAGAAAAATTTATTTATGTTGCTTTCTTCCATTAAAGAATATTTTCATTTCCTTAATTATGCTATGTAAGGTACCCATTTTCATAGGTTCTAGTAATAATAACCTGAGCACTATTCTGTCACAAATGATCTTTGTGACACAACATCAAATGCTCAGAATTCCCTAATTTTCAATCCTACAATATCTTCTTTGCACAGCTAAAATATTTCATCATTCCTTGAATTCTAGATTTCACATTTATGGAAAAAATATACAAAATTATTGGAGAAGTCAATGGCACCACACTCCAGTACTCTTGCCTGGAAAATCCTACGGACAGGGGAGCCTGGTAGGTTGCAGTGCATGGGGTCGCTAAGAGTCGGAAACGACTGAGCGACTTCACTTCCACTTTTCACTTTCAAGCATCGGAGAAGGAAACGGCAACCCATTCCAGTGTTCTTGCCTGGAGAATCCCAGAGATGGCGGAGGCTGGTGGGCTGCTGTCTATCGGGTCGCACTGTGTCGGACACGACTGATGCGACTTGGCAGCAGCAGTAGCAGCATACAAAATTATTCAAATAACTTTTACACAAATAATGATGTCATAACTGAGTAAATAAAATCCATTTGGGAATGTTTAGAAATTGTGAGGCTATACACAGAAGTTAAACATTAAAAGAAAAATTTTTATAGAAAGACTATGAGATCCTTAAAAATATTGCTAATGAAATAAGCTCTCCCTAGCTTTAAAATGTTATTTATATCAGAAAGAGTTATATAATAATAATGGTGAGAAATTCAGTTTTTCATACACATATATTGATTTTATGATTTATTTTGGTCTTTATGAGAAATTTACATTCTTCATACAAAACTTTAAAATTATAAGGAAAATTGCAGCATCCACCTAAAGGCAATCACTGCTAATATTGCTCTGGAATTCTTTCAGGTTCATGTAGCTTTGGTCTTTTTTATGCTTATTTTTTTCATTAACATTAATCCAATTATAGTTTATGTGTTTAATTTTTAACTTGATTATTTTTTACAGATTTTATAGGGAATACTTGTCATCATTTTATGCACTTTAAATTTGTTAAATCATGTTTAATTATCTTACAATTCTTAATAATTTAGATTGTTTTTATTTTTTATTTATATATATAATGAACATAATAGTGTACTTCTTTCATAAGAACAATTTTTTTAATGTAAAATTTTAACGAATTGTTTAAAAGCAGCTTTCTACCAGAGGTAATTAGATAGAGGAACATGAGCCTATATTTTAATTCACCTGAATCTGAATTTTAATTTAATTCAGTAAAATTTATTTTACCTGAACCTGAACCTGAGCTTATATTTTAATTCAGCTGAATTTATATTACAGATAAATTGAAAATAAATAACATAAGGAAATTCATGTTAATAAAGATGGTTAATGTTCTGTTAAAGAATATGTTTTAGATATTTTTAAAATCTCATTTTGTTTAAATATACTTGAAATATTTGATCAAATATAAAAAGAAATATGAAGAACATAAGATATATCTGAAAATAAAATAGAAATTAAATTTACCGGTCTTCTTTTTAAAATATTGATCAATAAGTCTCACTAATTTGGTATAGTAACATACTCTAAGTTCCAGACTCTGATTTAAATAAAAAATTAAAAAAAAAAAAAACTATTCTTTTGGTTAGCTTCTTGTCTCTGCTATATATTTAAAGAATAGTAATAAAGTATCCAATAAATGTCAATTATTCATATTTCAAAGGTTATTATACTAAAATACTTTTAAAAGTACATGTATTACAAAAAGGAGAATGAGCAGTAGCAAGACATATTGTTTTCATTGTGGGGGAAAAGCAGTTAAAAGACAACTCTGTTAATTTTTAAGGAAAAATCCATCAATATTTGATTTCCAAGTAAGAATAATTTCTATTGAAGAAAAAGGAAGATATTGTATTGAACCACAGTTGTATGAGTAAGCCACTTACATAACTCTGTTTTACCATTTGCTGGGATAAAGCTCTGATTTTCTTCTTAACTCCAAACCATAAAATCATGCAGTAAGTTGGAGATAATTTCACTCACAGCACAATTCAGGTAAAGCAGTAAAGGAAACAAAACAATGGAGGGAGAACATTTCAGCCTTTACACATTATTGATACTGACATTTTTCAATTACCAGTACTTTTACTTTCAGACACAAATGGGTATATGGAGTTATAGAGCATTTGGCAAAAGTTGGACTTATTTATTTGTCATTTATTTGAATGTTTAAAAATCTCTAGCATATGTTTAATTAATGTTACCCTTTTTTTCAAAAACCTGATTAAATTTAATTTTGGATTGATAATTCCCACTGAAAGGCTTAAATGAAGATAGCACAAAAGTAAACACACACACACACACACACAAATCACCAAAGCATCAGCATGAGCCCAGCCACTCATACCAGAAAATATGACATCAAAATTAAGATAAAGTTAAAAATACACGTGCTTTTCTTAGGAACACAACTGACCATTCAGAGAACCATCCATAAACTCATAGTGATTCAACATGAGCCTTCCTCAAAAGCAGATTTATTTGAACCAAGACTGTAAAATTTCCTGGAGGACAGTTTAAAAGGTTAGCTAGAAAAATTCCTATAAAAGAAATAGGATTACATGGAGTTTCCTGGATATTTAAATTGAGAATAAAATTTAGAAATCTCTATCGACTCTGATGCTGGGAGAGATTGAGGCAAGGAGGAGAAGGGGACGACAGAGGATGAGATGGCTGGGTGGCATCATTGACTCGATGGACGTGAGTCTGAGTGAACTCCGGGAGTTGGTGATGGACAGGGAGGCCTGGTGTGCTGCAATTCATGGGGTCACAAAGAGTCGGACATGACTGAGCAACTGAACTGAACTGATTGACATTATAAATACCTTAGTATGTTTCATTTCAACATTAAAGAATGTCCTACTTTTCTGTGTCTGACTTGCACAAATTTTGTTGTTGTTCAGTTGCTCAGTTGTGTCTGACTCTTTGCGACCTAATGGACTCAGCATGCCAGTCTTCCCTGTCTTTCACCTTCTCCTTCAGCTTGCTCAAACTCATGTTCATTGAGTCAGTGACGCGATCCAACTATCTCGTCCTTTGTAGTCCACTTCTCCTCCTGTCTTCAATGTTTCCCAGCATCAGGGTCTTTTCTAATGAGTCGGCTCTTCCCATCAGGTGGCCAAAGTATTGGAGCTTCAGCTTCAACATCAGTCCCTCCAATGAATATTCAGGGTTGATTTCCTTTAGGATTGGCTGGTTTGATCTCCTTGCTCTCCAAGGGACTCTCAAGAATCCTTTCCAGCACCACAGTTTGAAAGTATCAAATCTTCAGTGCTCAACCTTCTTTATGGCCCAACTTTCACATCTATACATGACTACTGGAAAAACCATAGCTTTGACTAGATGAGCCTCTGTCTGGCCTCATTTATAGAGATAAATGATAGGGTATTCAGGGCAGTATAAATTATAAAGATACACTTACTGAATTAGTCAGAAACTGGTTGTTGAAAGGATGAATATTTTATATAAAACTTTAGTCAATCAATGGAAATAAGACTGAAGTTGAAAATAAGAAAATATATTAAAAAAAAAAACAACTCTTTTAACAATCTAATATATCTTGCAGCCATGAAATTAAAAGACACTTACTCCTTGGAAGGAAAGTTATGACCAACCTAGATAGCATATTCAAAAGCAGAGACATTACTTTGCCAACAAAGGTCCGTCTAGTCAAGGCTATGGTTTTTCCAGTGGTCACGTATAGATGTGAGAGTTGGACTGTGAAGAAAGATGGGAAATGAAGAATTGATGCTTTTGAACTATGGTGTTAGAGAAGACTCTTGAGAGTACCTTGGCCTTCAAGAAGATCCAACCAGTCCATCCTAAAGGAGATCAGTCCTGGGTGTTTATTGGAAGGACTGATGCTGAAGCTGAAACTCCAACACTTTGGCCACCTCATGAGAAGAGTTGACTCACTGGAAAAGACTCTGATGCTGGAAGGCATTGAGGGCAGGAGGAGAGGGAGACAACAGAGGATGAGATGGCTGGATGGCATCACTGACTTGATGGACATGAGTTTGGGTAAACTCCTGGAGTTGGTGATAGACAGGGAGGCCTGGCATGCTGCGATTCATGGGGTTGCAAAGAGTCGGACATGACTGAGCAAATAAACTGAACTGAACTGAATATATCTTGAAACATTAGATAGATCTTCATTAATATTGGCATTGAATCAAAGGTCATAGAGTGATTGAAACTAGTAATAAGAGCATAAAATGGACATAAAGATAAGTAATAAGGTACATAGACTATATTCTGTTTTCATTACAGGATGATTTTAGTGTTGTTGCAGCAGTATTATTGTATTCTAAAGATCTGCTGCAAAGTTATGGGTAATGTTTTTGTTCACAGGTATTATTTTTTTACTCACATTGTCCATCAAAACATGTATTTTGTAATATGGCAATAATTATTTTAAAATATTTGTCTTTGTATAGTACTTTGTATTGGTACATCTTCCTGGATTTTTTAAAATTATAAATATATTTTTTCTCAGAATGGTGGATACTTTAGATTTCTTAACTTCTCCTAGTGAAAGTGTTTGCCTGACAATCAGAAAGGCCAACTGACATTATTCATATTTGAAACCTGAGTTTTTCTTTTTCTTTTTTTTTACCACAATCTGATGAGTAGTCTGAAATTGAGTATCCTGTGTGCTACCAGATTTAGTATTGCTCTCCAGATACTCAAAGTGCAGAGCAATTTAATGTTAGTCTAAAAATAATATAAAATGATTTAATAATTTTACTGGGTAGATTCTTCTAAGTTTATTCATGATTATTTAAAAGCAGCTGTGTATAATAGACAATACTAAAAAGCATGTATAGGCCAATATGATAAAATACAGGTCATCATTAAGTTATATTTATAACTGACTTCACTTGATTGAATCATAAATAAATGGTAATTTTGAAGAAAATATCATTAGCCACAAGTTTAAAAGATGGCATATAATTTTTCAATTCAGGAGAAGTATAATCAGCCCATTTCTAAATTTAATCTAGGTATAAATTGGACATTTTGGGATGCATAATGAAGATTTCAAGTGATCTGAACAAAGCAGAGTAGATTAGTGTTATAGTGAAAACATATCTCATATCATAGCAATTAAAGCCACTCTTAGAGGTTCTCTTATGTGTTCCCTTAATCCAGTTCAAGTCCTAAAACCAGATTATTATAGAAAAGTTTATTATACTTTGACATTTAGAGAAAGGAGATTCACAAAATATGGTTCTGATGAGTTTAATACCTTTACGTTCATGGAACTCATTCCTGTCACTTGGATTTAATGTTTTTAATACCTATCTCTATTGATAATGCTTACCAGGTGGTGCAGTGGTAAAGAATCTGTTTGCCAATGCAGAAGACACAAGAGACATTGGTTCAATCCCTGGGTCAGGAAGGGAAGATCCCTTGAAGCAGAAAATGGCAGTCCACTCCAGTATCTTGCCTGGAAAATTCTGTGGACAGAGGATCCCGGTGCCCTACATTCCATGGGGGTCACAAAGAATTGGATACATCCTAGTGCACACACGTACACGTGCATGCGCGCGCACACACACACACACATTATTGATAATGCAGTTATATATGCAATGAAAATCCTTGTTTCATATTTCCCATGAATATGTTTGTAAAAGTTAGATATAAACATAATACATAGAACCTCTACTTTGATATTATGTCAGTTGAGTGTTATACAAAATGTGTTATCTAAAATCATGTACTTTAAGCCTACTCTTGCCTAGATTTCTATAATATGTTGAAGAAGATGCTGCTGGTTGAAACCTAATAACCGTTGCAGTCCTTCCTTATTAACAACAAATAACATGAATTGACCCTGGAGGAGGGCATGGCAACCCACTCCAATATTTTTGCCTGGAGAATCCCATGAACAGAGGAGCCTGGAGGGCTATGGTCCACAGGGATGCAAAGAGTCAAACATGACTGAGGTGACTTAGCATGCACGCAGCATAAATTGATGAAATATATGTGCAAGCAAACATGGAATAATTTTCAATTTTTCCATTCCAATTATGATTTTTTTTTATTCTTTGTGCTAATGACTGGTCTAACAATGAATTATTTTTTTCTCCTACTCCTTTCCTTTCCAATTTGGGGGTGCTCTCTAGCCAGGATATAAACCCTGGTTCTATGATAACTATCTGATAATCACAGAGTGGAAGGCTTAGAAAAAAGGTTACTTTCCCAAGGATACCAGAGAAGAAGAAATGAAGGCCTACATCCAAGAACAGCAATGACAAACCCTTAGATTCCTAACTACTCAGGAAATAACAAAATCCCAAACTCCTGACTGTTCTTTAAAGATATAGTAAATTTTTCTTATCTTAGTGGTCATGTAAGGTTGTGAGAGCTAGACTGTAAAGAAGGCAGAGCAGCAAAGAATTGATGCTTTTGAACTGTTGTGCTGGAGAAGACTCCTGAGAGTCCCTTGGACAACAAGGAGATCAAACTAGTCAACCTTAAAAGAAATCAACCCTGAATACTAATTGAAAGGACTGATGCTGAAGCTGAAACTCCAGTATTTTGGTCACCTAATGTGAACAGCTTGACTTATTGGAAAAGTCCCTGATTCTGCGAAAGATTGAGGGCAGAATGAGAAGAGTGTGTCGGATACTGAGATGGCTGGATGGCATCACTGATGCCATGGACATGAACTTAGGCAAACTTCAGGAGATGGTGAGGGACAGGGAGGTCTGGTGTACTACAGTCCATGGGGTTGAAAAAATCAGATGTGACTGAGCAACTGAACAACGAAATTCTCTTAGGATGTAAGCTAATGTTAGTCACAGTTTCTGTTATTGCAGACAAAAATATTCCTTTCTCATACGGCTTTTGTTTATCTTTTATTTCTCTTGTAACACTATCTGCTTAATTTTGAGTTGCATAAACCTAAAAAGTAATGCCCTTTTTTATTTTCCTCAGTCATTCTTTTATTTTTATTTTATTTTATTTTTTAACTTTACAATATTGTATTGGTTTTGCCATATATCAACATGAATCCACCACAGGTATACACGTGTTCCCCATCCTGAACCCTCCTCCCTCCTTCCTCCCTGTACCATTCCTCTGGGTCGTCCCAGTGCACCAGCCCCAAGCATCTAGTATCGTGCATCAAACCTGGACTGGTGACTCGTTTCATATATGATATTATACATGTTTCAATGCCAGTCATTCTTAATATACATGTTTTATTAAAAGTAGAGGAAAGTGATTTAGAAAGGAAATCAAATAGTATTCATGTTAAATATTTTATTATATGCCATATTTTTTTTTGTTCCAAGACACAAACATACACACACGTATGTGGTTGTTCAGTTGCTTAGTTGTGTCAGATTCCTTGCAACCTCAAGCACAGAAGCACACCAGGCTTCCCTGTTCTTCACTATCTCCTGGAGCTTGCTCAGACTTCATGTCCATTGAGTCAGTGATGCCACCCAACCATCTCATCCTCTTTCAACTCCTTCTCCTTCTACCCTCAATCTTTCCCAGCATCAGGGTCTTTTCCAATGAGTCGGCCCTTCACATCAGGTGACCAAGGTACTGCTTCAACTTCAGCATCAGTCCTTACAATGAATAGTCAGGACTGATTTCCTTGACTGGCTTGATCTCCTTACTGTCCACGGGACTCTCAAGAGTCTTTTTCAACACCACAGTTTGAAAGCATCAATTCTTCATCATTCAGCCTTCTTTATGGTTCAATTCTCACATCCTTATATGAATACTAGAAAGACCATAGTTTGACAATATAGACCTTTGTTGGCAAAGTGATCTCTCTGCTTTTCAATATGCTGTCTAGGTTTGTCACAGCTTTTCTTCCAAGGAGCAAGCATCTTTTAATTTCATGGCTTCATTCACAATCTGCAGTGATTTTGGAGCCCGAGAAAATAAAGTCTGTCATTGTTTGCATTTTTCCCCCACCTTTTGCCATGAAATTATGGGATTGAATGCCATGATCTTAGTTTTATGAATGTTGAGTTTAAGAAAACTAAGATCAGGACATCTGATATATATTTTTTTTCCAGAAATAAGTGTTCTTCATTGATGGCCATATGTATATGATGACTATGTGTACTACATGTAGTTTTGTTACTAATTTTTAAAATAATTTTATTTTTTAAAGCTGCTTAGGTTCACAATAAAATAGAGCACATGGTACAGAATTTTTCCATATAATCTCTCTCCTCACACATGCATAACGCCTTCAAACAATGACATACCACACCACAGTGGTAAATTTATTATCACTGATGGACATAAACTGATGATTACACTACAGGATTGTCACTCATACATTGTTTCAATGTAATGTATTTTAGAATCTATTAATTTTGAAAAATGTATAATGAGATGTATATGTCATTAGAGTATCAATCAGACTGCTGCTGTTGCTGCTGCTGCTGCCAAGTCGCTTCAGTCGTCTCCGACTCTGTGAGACCTCATAGACGGCAGCCCACTAGGCTCCTCTGTCCTGGGATTCTCCATGTAAGAATACTGGAGTGGGTTGCCATTTCCTTCTCCAATGCATGAAAGTGAAAGTGAAAGTGAAGTTGCTCAGTCATGCCCGAATCTTAGTGACCCCATGGACCTACCAGGCTCCTCCGTCCATGGGATTTTCCAGGCAAGAGTACTGGAGTGTGTTGCCATTGCCTTCTCCGATTGATCAGACTAGTTTGCCCTAAAAATCCTCTGTACTATGCCTATTCATCCCTCCTTCCCTTCCCTGGAACTACTGGGTCTTTGTTTTGTTTCTGTCTGTTGGTTTTACTCCCTGGAGTTTTTCATTTCCCAGAATGTCATATATAATAGTTCAGTATGTAGCCTTTTCAGATTACCTTCTTTCACTCAGTACTATACATTTAAGCTTCTCCTATGTCCTCTCATGACTTGATAACTTGTTTCTTTTTAAAGCCAAACAATATACCACAGTTTATTTACTCATTCACCCATTAAAGGACATCTTGCTTGCTTTCAAGTTTTGGCAATTATGAATAAAGCTGTTGCAAACATTCTTGTACAGATTTTTGTGTGGATATAAATTTTCAGTTCATTTGGGTAATTACTAGGGTGTGTGATTGCTGGGTCATGTCCTAAAAGTAAGCTGAATTTTGCAAGAAACTTCCAGATTGTCTTTCATAGTGTCTGTATCATTTTGTATTCACACTAGCAATGAATAAATATTCCTGTTGCTCCACATCCTTGTCAGAATCTGGTGTTGTCAGTTTTGGATTTTGTACATTCTAAAGAGTGTTGTGATCCCTCATTGTTTTAATTGACAATCCTCTAATTATATTTGATATGGAACATCTGATATACTTATTTCCATCTGCATATCTTCTCTGGTGATTTGTCAGGTCTTTTGCTCATTTTGAATTACTTGGTTCACTTATTACTGTTAAATTTTAAGAGTTCTTTATGTATTTTAGATAACCATCTTTATCAGATACATCTTTTGCAAATATTTTTCTCCAAGCCTGTTGGTTTTCTTCTCATTCTCTTGACACTGTCTTTTGAATAGAATTTTCTTTTTACTTCGGTAAAGTCAAGGTTATCAATTATGGTTTTCATGGCTATGCCTTTGGTGTGTCTAAAAAGTTAGCAATAAACACAAGATTGTCTAGGTTTTATCCTAAGTCATCTTCTATAAAGTTATAGTTTTGTACTTTATATCAATTCATTTTGAATTGATTATTGTGAAGGTTGTAATGTCTGTGTCTATCTTTTTTTTTTGGAAGTGAGTTGTTTCCTTTTCCTGTTTTTTTGTATGTAGATGTTCAGTCTAGCACCATTTAGTAAAAATGTTCTTTCTTCTCTCTTGTCCTTACTTCTTTGTCAGAAATTTGGTTGGTTATAATTATATGGGTCTGTTTCTGGACTGTATTAATCTAATTTTTAATTAATTTCTATGATTTGCCTAGTATTTCCAAAGTCGTGAGAGTTTTTGTTTATTTTCATTGTATAAATTATAATATCACAATATAATTTATATGAAACATTTATTGCATCTAGGAGTAAAATAAAACTTTAGCATAAATTCCACACATTCATTTTTATAGTTTTGTTATATAAATATATACAAAAGTCATAGTTCTTTTACTTATTTCTATTGCTAAACAATATGTACCAACACAATACCATTAATATCATGTTTTCTTGACAAGAATAACCTACAACTAATGTATTAGTTATATTTAATTTTATTTCAAATTTATCATTTTGAATAAACTTCTAAAAAATTAAATGTATAAAGAACTTTATACAAAATTGTTCATATGCTCTTTTTTCCTAAAAAAACAAATAAACCCCCAACCTTGTGTGTTAACAATAAAATGATGCATTTTTACTATAACAAAAAAAGATTTGAGGCAGATGGAATGATAAATGTAAAAAAAACTATTTAAGAAATGAATTTGCAGACTAATCACACTTTTTAAATTTACCTTCAAATTTTTAACTCTGGTATATGCAGGTTTTATACAAAGTAAATAAGAAAAATACATGTATGACTTATGTGCTTTTGCATCAGAAAATTGTAACACCTCTCTAGTAAAAGATGGCAAAATGAGTTTTTTTAAATTATGATGATGATTAATGTTAATTTTATTGTTAGCTGAAATGGATTCACCAAGATTAGGTTGACTATTGACAATAAGTTTATAATGCTTTCTTCTTTTTTTTTTTTTTAATTTTATTTTATTTTTAAACTTAACATAACTGTATTAGATTTGCCAAATATCAAAATGAATCCGCCACAGGTATACATGTGTTCCCCATCCTGAACCCTCCTCCCTCCTCCCTCCCCATTCCATCCCTCTGGGTCGTCCCAGTGCACCAGCCCCAAGCATCCAGTATCGTGCATCGAACCTGGACTGGCAACTCATTTCATACATGATATTTTACATGTTTCAATGCCATATAATGCTTTCTAAAGCTCAATTTCTTGTTGAATAAAATGTGTTTTATATAAGTAATTAATTATATAAAGTATAATGAATTGAAACATCTTTATTCTTGTGCTTTTTTTTCTGTTGATGGGCTTTACTATATGCTTCACTTCATCAATTAAGATATGACTCAATGTTCTGCTATCAATTAGAGTTATATCTATCTAATTGGCTAGCTAGCTAGTTTGCTTGCTAGATTTGTGTTTATTACAGGGATTTGATCTTGTAATTGCTAGAGTTAGCTAAGCATTCTGGTTAAGCAGCCTCTGGAAGTTTCTTTTATTTGTACTGGTTTTCGAGTCAAGATCTAAGGAAAAGTGGGGAAGGGAAAATTGATGTAAGATAAGTGAGAACAAGAACCAACTGAAATCCACAACACGAAACTATATCAGTTTTGTAGTCTCTGATCTTGATGCTGTACGTATTCTGTGGTAGATAGGCCCTTCCTAACAGAATTAAATATGTTCTCTTAGCATATATATAGAAAGTTTCAAGGAAGAACCAGAGGAAAGCAAATACTTGTGGGTTCAGACCCTGTCTCTTGCCAGAGATATGAGTAGTTATATCTTCATCAGGATGTGAATGCTTAAAAGTTCTACTTCAACTTTGTTCTCCAAACCAAAAACAAGACTCTCTCTTGTGGCCCATCCTAATGAGAAATACGCTAGAAAGGGAATTATCTCAGAAATGTAGCCCAGCATAACCAGGTTGACACACTGAAAGCATATGAGTGCCAACTTGACACTTATACATATCTCCTTAAAACATACTTCATTTCCAAATAGAGAAGATAATCATGCTTCACCTAACATCATCCAACTATCCCAATGAACTGGAAACACAGTGACTCTTTCCCTAGAAAAGTCTGCTAGTCTTCTCTTTAGCTTTCAGTGTTGTTCATTGTGTCCCTAGCTGATTTACCCTCTCTTTTAATACAATGCAGTTTAAATAATAACATATAAAGCTAATTACAATTAATACATCTCAGAGCTTCCTTGGTTGTCCAGTGGTTAAGAATCTGCCTTGCAATGCAGGGGACTTTGTTTTGAGACCTGGCTGGGGAACTAAGATCCCACATGTTTAGTAGCAACTAAGCCCCTGTGGCACCACCAGAGAGTCAATGTGCAACAATTACTGAGTCTGTTTGTACCAGAGCCTGTGTGCCACACCTAGAGAGTTACTAGGCCACAGTAAAAGATCTCACATACAATAATGAGGACCCCACACACATGCCACAACTAAGACCTGAGACAGTCAAGATAAATAAATAAAACAATTAGCACATCTCATGTTAGATGAAAATGAGATGAGAAAGGAGAAGAAAACAAATGTTTAATGAACATATGTACAAAAATGAAAAAATGTTCATATCAAAATAAGGATGAACTACTCATAAATAGCACATTAATTTATATAGCTGGTGACATGAATATATTTCATATATATATATATGTATTTTAAAAATCTATAAAGGTGTTTTTTAAAGTTATTTCCATAATGTATTTTACAGCTTTATTGAATATATTTAATAAATAAAAATGCACATATTTGATGTATACATTTTGATGTTTTTCAACATAAATGTACACCCATGATATTAACACAGTGAAGGCAGTAAACATACATAAACATTCCAAATTTTCCTTTTGAACTCATAATATATTAAAATTGTTGAAAAACTTTTAACCAGAATGAGACATATGTTCAGTTGTTTTAAATTTCTGGTATCATAGTATATTTCTATTTTTATACTTTATTTTCAGTTCTGAACAATGTTCCAAAAAAATATTGATTTGTGACCAAATAAGCAATTACTGAAAATTGATTCTTCAACTAAATAGGAATTTATCACAATGTTATACCTTATTAAAAGCTTGCAGTATTTTTCTTAAAGTATCTATTTTTTCATCAAAATCAATGAAAAATAAATATGTATTCATGATGTATTTACTTTACTGTAAATCAAATTTCAATTTAACTATTCAAATGATGCCAGCATTATTATATTTCATTAAGAAAATGCAATCATCTAAAATAATTTATACTATGACAATAATTATCTAAATTATAAAAACCAAGTAACAATTATAAAAAGCAAAGATAGCAACTGAGTATAGTCATGTTGTGCACATTGAACCTAGGGGAAAAGTATTTTTTATTTCCCCATGTCAATCACACATAATCTATGAGGGGACTCTGGTTTGATTCATGCTCCATGCTCACTTTGGAAAAATTTTTGTGGACAGAAGAAGTAAAGGAGTCAGGTCTGAGTCCTGTGCATTTGTAAGCCAAGATGACAGTACTAAGTGGGGAAAATTTCTCAAAAATACATTGGTGTGTATGGGCTGCTGATCAAACACAAAAATATATGTACGCCGACTGTGCATCTAGAGTAAAGAGGTTCTTTAAATTTTATTTTCTGCTGGATGGAGAAGCTCTATACAGTCAGCAAAAACAAGACCAGGGGCTGACTGTGGCTCAGATCATGAACTCCTTATTGGAAAATTCAGACTTAAATTGAAGAAAGTAGGGAAAACCCACTAGACCATTCAGGTATGACCTAAATCAAATCTCTTACAGTTATATAGTGGAAGTGACAAATTGATTCAAGGGATTAGATCTGAAAGAAGAGTGTCTGAAGAACTCTGGATGGAAATGCGTGACACTGTATAGGAGGCAGTGATCAAGACCATCCCCCAAAACAAGCAAATGCAAAAAGGCAAAATGATTGCCTAAGGAGGCCTTACAAATAGCTATGAGAAGAAGAGAAGTGAAAGGCAAAGGAGAAAAGTGAATATATACTCATTTGAATACAGAGTTCCAAAGAATAGCAATGAGAGATAAGAAAGCCTTCCTCAGTGATCAATGCAAAGAAATAGAGGAAAAAAAATAGAATGGGAAAGATTAGTGATCTCTTCAAGAAAATTAGAGATACCAAGGGAAATTTTCATCCAAGGATGGGCACAAAAAAGGACAGAAATGATACGGACCTAACAGAAGCAGAAGATATTAAGAAGAGGTGGCAAGAATACACAGAAGAACTATATAAAAAAGATCTTCATGACCCAGGTAATCACGATGGTGTGATCACTGACTTAGAGCCAGAGATCCTGGAATGCAAAGTCAAGTGGGCCTTAGGAAGCATCACTATAAATAAAGCTAGTGGAGGTGATGGAATTACAGTTGAGCTACCTCAAATTCTAACAGATGATGCTGTGAAAGTGCTGCACTGAATATGCCAACAAATTTGGAAAACTCAGCAGAGGCCACAGGACTGGAAAAAGTCAGTTTTCATTCCAATTCCAAAGAAAGGCAATGCCAAAGAACGCTCAAACTACCGCACAATGGCACTCATCTCAAACGCTAACAAATTAATGCTCAAAATTTTCCAAGCCAGGCTTCAGCAGTATGTGAACCATGAACTTCCAGATGTTCAAGCTAGTTTTAGAAAAGGCAGAGGAACCAGAGATAAAATTGACAACATCTTTTGGATCATCAGAAAAGCACGAGAGTTCCAGAAACACATCTATTTCTGCTTTATTGACTATGCCAAAGCCTTTGATCATGTGGATCACAAAAAACTGTGCAAAATTCTTAAAGAGATGAGAGTACTAATACACCTTACCTGGCTCGGCTCTTGAGAAATCTGTATGCAGATCAGGAAGCAAAAGTTAGAACTGGACATGGAACAACAGGCTGGTTCCATATCGGAAAAGGAGTACATCAAGGCTGTATATTGTTACCCTGCTTATTTAAATTATATGCAGAGTACATAATTCAAAATGCTGGGCTGGAAGAAGCACAAACTGGATTCAAGATTGCTGGGAGAAATATCAATAACCTCAGATATGCAAATGACACCACTCTTACGGCAGAAAGTGAAGAACTAAAGAGCCTCTTGATGAAAGTGAAAGAGGAGAGTGATAAAGCTGACTTAAAACTCAACATTCAGAAAACTAAGATCATGGCATCTGGTCCCACCACTTCATGGCAAATAAATGGGGCAAGAGTGGAATCAGTGACAGACTTTGTTTTTAGGGGCCCCAAAATCACTGCAGTTGGTGACTGCAGCCATGAAATTAAAAGATGCTTGCTCCTTGGAAGAAAAGTTATAATCAACCTAGACAGCATATTAAAAAGCAGAGACATTACTTTGCCGACAAAGGTCCATCTAGTCAAAGCTATGGTTTTTCCAATAGTCATGTATGGATGTGAGAGTTGGACTATAAAAAAAGCTGAGTGCCGAAGAATTGATGCTTTTGAACTGTGGTGTGAAGACTCTTGAGAGTCCCTTGGACTGCAAGGAGATCCAACCAGGTTCATCCTATAGGAAATCAGTCCGGAGTATTCATTGGAAGGATTGATTCTGAAGCCGAATCTCCAATACTTTCACCACCTGATGCAAAGAACTGACACAATTAAAAAGACCCTGATGCTGGGACAGGTGGAAGGCGCGAGCAGAAGGGAACAACAGAGGGTGAGACTGGTGGATGGCGTCACTGACTCAATGGACATGAATTTGGGGTAAACTCCAGGAGTTGGTGATAGAGAAGGAGGCCTCGTGTGTGCAGTACATGGGGTCTCAAAGATTCAGACACGACTGTGTGACTGAACTGAACTCAACTAATGTTCTGGTTCATATTATTATTTCCCATAAAATATCTCTAATGTTATGAGATGTTCATATAACTAAACAACATTAAAAGAATAAAATCAATAGATGTACAATGACAGAAATCATCCAGAAAATACTGAAAGAATATATTTCTAGCAGCATTATTTTCTTGTAAATTGTTCTAAACCACAATTCTTTTTCTGCCCATTTTTACATGTATGCACTATTATGCTGTAAGAAACCAGAGTACTTTTGAAAAAGATTTTATTTTATTTTTGTATTATGACAAAAATCCAAGAAAGCTCACACATTGCCTTCTCATGAAATTTGTTTCACAGGCAATATTTTAAGGTTTGCAACATTTTTTTTTTTAACATGCTTTACAGAGATCATTTAATTTGAATATGTGTATCTAATAACAGAAGATAGTATAAAGCAGATTGTATTTTTCACACTTTTGGCTACATATATGTGTGAATATCTTACTTCTTCCTAAAATAAATCCAATCCTTTGCCCATACAGTTAAAATTCTGTAGTATATTACTGCTTCATGGCCATGAAGTTCATTTCAAGATTAACTACTGTGTTTAAAACACTCAAAAAAAGTCATGAAAAATTTAATGTAGCCTTAAATTTTGAACATATTTTTATAAATGTACATGGTTAAGAGAACATTTCACTTAAAAGCTTGTAACACATTTCTCCTTAAGGATATCAGAATGTACCTAGATTGTTGTGTTTTATTTTTTTAAACATAAACTGACAAGATTAGGGAGGATAATCTAACCTAAGTTCAGCTGCTGTTTTAAAGGTCTTCAAAAAGTTACCACTGATTATTTTGAAACATTATTATAAACCTCTATGCCACCTCTCACATGTCTCCCTTATGGAGACACTGTAAGAAATGATCAGTAAGAGTAGTTTTAAAAGTGGTGTCAACAATAGTGTGTAAGCCACTATAGTCATATTTGCACACTAAAGGCATGGAAATAAGCCAGATGGTCTCTTTTCCCATCTTGCAGTTTAAACTGAGTGCATATTTACTTTTTCTTTAAATATAACCTTCATTGTTCAGGAAAAGTTTTAACCAAAAGACATTGTGCACAAATCACATATAAGTTTTCATGTCAGTACATGAAAAAAACTCAGTATATATATAAAAAAAATCATAGTATTTAGATAACAAATATGGCTAGGTACTGTGTCTTTCTCAAAATTATAGATTATTTTTTAATTTGATTGATATTGAAGTTGTGTATACCTTCTTTCATTAGCTATATCAAGAGCTCCTTTTGTGCAGTGTCTTTATGATTTGCTTCTGAGAAATACAAAGCCCCTTGGAGCCACATTTGTAAAACATGTATGAGAATCCTTGAATCACAGTGTTTCCTTGAGAATCAAATATGGTGATATCCATTGACCAAGCATATTAGATCATACCAAATTTTAAAAATAGGCTAATTAATAAAAGTAGGAAATTTAGAACCTAATATATCAATCCACAAATTGAGCTAATTATCAGTACTCTGTACTTCCCTTGACTAAAGAATAAAGGATATGTCAGCTATTGAATGCTAAATATTAGAAATCTTTATTAAACTTAATAGTGTTCTATCATGTAATTCTCTTACCAATATCAATATAGTAAATTAAATAGCTGATGATTACTAAGTCATCCCATGATGGGGACACAATGTAATGTGTCTGTTTTCTTGATTTTATAGATTACGAAGCAGGGATTTAGAAGGATTATAATTTGCCTCAAAACACTAATCCTTCTACCCACTGTCATGTTTAAAGGATAATGTCAATGATTATGTATCAACACATTTTAATAAACTAAACAAATTTGACAATACATTCACAGGATGCTTAAATTCACTGACATCTGTAATGGTTCAGGTTCCTGCAGAGGTGGAAGTTGTACTGGGAAAAGGTTAGACCCTGTGAATCCTACTCAAAGTCATGCTCTGGAAATTATGGCAAGTGTGCCTGTCTGCATCTATGTGTTCCCAGGAAGAAATGTATTCTCATGCATCATGTTTATTAAAAAGGAATCCCAACTCAAGTAGCCAAGGCTGCTTATATGAAAACACTTTCAATTGTCTTTTACTCAAATGAGGTTAAGATGGTGGAAATCAAGAGAATGATAAGCGAGGCCTCTATTAAACAAAAATTAAAGTAAAAAAATCAACGAGTGAAGGGTAATTAATAGGTAATTAATGGGTAATTAATATAAAGCAGGATACTTAGGAGGCTCTTCAGAGATATATGTACTGTCTATACTGGTAATGTTATTCCAAAGATTATTTATAGACTCATGTCAGAAGTCTCTGCAGTCTAACATTGGCATCAAGAAACTTTGTTGTGATTTTATTTCATTTCAGTTAAAAAGTATTTAACCCAATCTTCTGGATTCATGCTTACTTCCAAGGACAAAAATTTTGAAGCTAGTAGCAATTACATTTCTATTTGTCATATAAAGGAAAAATTGGTTGCAGGACAGCTTGACTGGAATCAGTTGCAATCAGTTTAAAATCCATTTCAAAATATCACTCCTTCTAACAGACAACACATTTAATTACTTAATGTTATTCTTTATACATGCAGTATCTCTTAATATATTTGGTAGACTCTTTCACAAAAGAAAAAAAAAATATATATATATGGTTTTAGGTGATGCATATATCTAAGTATCAAAAATTTTATTTGTTCTCTAAATTTCAGGAAGAACACATAGCTGTGATTTTGGAGACAGGTAAGTCCAAATAAAGTTTTAAAATATATCATTTACTTTGAGTAAGTTCTGCACCATTTCTTAGCCTAAGTTTCATTTGTTGTAAATACCATAATATGGCCTTTATTTAAGGAGCTATTTGTATTTCCTCTGGCCAGAGTGCACCAATGTGTATTTAGTTTTGTTACCATATTTTTTTTACTAAGACTAGAAGTTATGTACAAGGAATAGTGAGGATGGAGGGGAATCTAGAAATTTGCCACATAATAAAGAATTGAAGTGCTTACAAAAGAGAAGAAATTTAGTGGTTTATGATGAATGAGTTCAAATAGAGAAGGCATTTTCAAGTATTTTCTCTTTAAAAAATCAAGTGAAGTTTCATTATGATATAATAAGGAAGATAAAATTGATTTACCTATATAACTTATTACAGAGTATACCTAATATTAAACTATTTAACACAAATTCATCCTATGCAAAAAGTCAAACTGGTTGTCTGAGGAGGCATTACAAATAGGTGAGAAAAGCAAAGAAACGAAAGGCAAAGGAGAAAAGGAAAGATGTATCCATCTGAATGCAGTATTCCAAAGAATAGTAGGAGAGATAAGAAAATCTTCCTAAGTGATCAATGCAAAGAAATAGAGGAAATTGATAGAATGGGAAAAACTAGAGATCACTTCATAGGGGACTGGACTGCAAAAGTAGGAAGTCAAGATATATCTGGAGTAATAGGCAAATTTGGCCTCAGAGTACAAAATGAAGCAGGGCAAATGCTAATAGAGTTTTGCCAAGAGAATGCACTGGTCATAGCAAACACCCTCTTCCAACAACACAAGAGAAGATACTACACATGGACATCCCCAGATGTTCAATACCAAAATCAGATTGATTATATTCTTTGCAGCCAAAGATGGAGAAAAAGATGACTTCAAAGATGGAGTCAGCAAAACCAAGACCAGGAATGAACTGTGGCTCAGATCATGAACTCCTTATTGCAAAATTCAGGCTTAAATTGAACAAAGTAGGCAAAACCACTAGACCATTCAGGTATGACCTAAATCAAAGCCCTTATGATTATACAGTGGAAGTGAAAAATAGATTCAAGGGATTAGATCTGATAGACAGAGTGCCTGAAGAATAATGGACAATGATTTGTGTCATTGTACAGAAGGCAGGGACCAAGACCACCCTCCAAAACAAAGAAATGCAAAAGCTTTACAAATAGCTATGTAAAGAAGAGAAGTGAAAGGCAAAGGAGAAAAGGAAAGATATACCGATTTGAATGCAGATTTCCAAAGAGTATCAAGGAGAGATAAGAAAGCCTTCCTCAGTGATTAAGGCAAAGAAATAGAGGAAAACAATAGAATGGGAAAGACTAGTGACCTTTTCAAGAAAATTACAGATGCCAAGGAAACATTTCAAGAAAAGATGGGCTCAAAAAGGACAGAAATGGTATGGACCTAACAGAAGCAGAAGATATTAAGAAGAGGTGGCAAGAATACAGAGAACTATACAAAAAAGATCTTCATGACACAGAAACCCACAATGGTGTGATCATTCACCTAGAGCTGGACATCCTGGAATGCGAAGTCAAGTGGGGCTTATGAAGCATTGCTACAAACAAAGCTAGTAGAGGTGATGGAATTCCAGTTGAGCTATTTCAAATCTTAAATGATGATGCTGTGAAAGTTCTACACTCATTATGGCAACATATTTGGAAAGCTCAGCAGTGACTACAGGACCAGAAAAGTTTTCCTTCCAATCTCAAAGAAAGGCAATGCCAAAGAGTGCTCAAACTACTGCACAATGGCACTCATCTCACATGCTAGCAAATTAACGCTCAAAATTCTCCAAGCCAGGCTTCAGCAGTACATGAAACATGAACTTCCAGATGTTCAGGCTAGATTTAGAAAAGGCAGAGGAACCAGAGACCAAATTGCCAACATCTGTTGGATCATTGAAAAAGCAAGAGAGCTCCAGAAAAACATCTACTTCTGCTTTATTGGAAAGCCTTTGACTGTGTGGATCATAATACCCTGTGGAAAATTCTTAAAAAGATGGGAATACCAGACCACCTTATCTGCCTTCTTAGACATCTGTATGCAGGCCAAGAACCAATAGTTAGAACTGGACATGGAACAACAGACTGGTTCCAAATAGGAAAAGGAGTACGTCAAGTCTGTATATTGTCACCCTGCTTATTTAAATTATATGCAGAGTACATCATTCAAAATGCTGAGCTGGATGAAGCACAAGCTGGAATCAAGTTTCCCAGGAGAAATATCAATAACTTCACATATGCAGATAACACCACCTTATGGCAGAAAGTGAAGAAGAACTAAAGAGCTTCTTGATGAATGTGAAACAGGAGAGTGAAAATGTCGGCTTAAAACTCAGCATTCAGAAAACTTAGATCATGGCATCTGGTCCCATCTGCTACTGCTAAGTCACTTCAGTCGTGTCCAACTCTGTGCGACCCCATAGACGGCAGCCCACTAGGCTCCTCTGTCCCTGGGATTCTCCAGGCAAGAATTCTGGAGTGGGTTGCCATTTCCTTCTCCAATGCATGAAAGGGAAAAGTGAAAGTGAAGTCGCTCAGTTGTATCGGACTCTTAGCGACCCCATGGACTGCAGCCTACCAGGCTCCTCCATCCATGGGATTTTCCAGGCAAGAGTACTGGAGTGGGGTGCCATCTGGTCCCATCGCTTCATGGCAAAGAGATGGGGAAACAGTGGAAACAGTGTCAGTTTGTTTTTTTTTTAGGCTCCTAAATCACTGCAGATGGTGATTGCAGCTATGAAATTAAAAGACACTTGCTGCTTGGAAGAAATGTTGTAACCAACCAAGACAGCATATTAACAAGCAGAGACATTACTTTGCCAACAAAGGTCTGTCTAGTCAAAGCTATGTTTTTTTCAGTAGTCATATATCGATGTGAGAGTTGAAACATAAAGAAAGCTGAATACTGAGGATTTTACACTTTTGAACTGTGGTGTTGGAGACGACTCTTGAGAGTCCCTCGGACTGCAAGGAGATCAAGCCAATTAATCATAAAAGAAATCAATCCTGAATATTCATTGGATAAACTGATGCTGAAGCTGAATTACTAATACTTTGGCTACCTGATGCAAAGAACTGACTCATTGGAAAAGATCCTGATTCTGGGAAAGAGTGAAGCCAGGAGGTGAAGGAAACAACAGAGGATAAGATGATTGGATGTCATCACTGACTCAATGGACATGAGTTTGAGCAAGTTCCAGGAGTTGGTGATGGACAGAGAAGTCCCGCTTGCTGCAGTATATCGAGTCACAGAGTCGGACAGGACTAAGCAAATGAACTGAAGTCCTATGCAGAGCTGGCATTTGTGCAACCAATTGTTGAAAAAATAATTATAAGAGTGATTGAAACTTCCCATATGATAAGAGGAAAAAATGTATCACTTTACATAAAAAGTTTGTGAACTCAGAGGGGAAAGGTTTTTGAGCTTTTAACTCTAAAATGTTTTAAAAAATGCTAAAAAATTGTTTTCCAGAGCAAATTTCTAACCTTTGATATTTAGAGCAAGCTATTCTTGGAATAACCACATGTCAATCATGAAAAAATATGAGAAATATTAATATTCATAACTTTAAATATGAAGATATAAAAATTTTATATAAATATTTTCAGATTAAAGGTGGGCATTTAGTTATGGTCTAAATAAGACTATTTTTAAATGTAGGCAATTAAATATGTAAATTAAATCCCATGAATTTTATTTTAAAACTAAACTGGAATAATGAAATAGAAAATTATTCAAAAGACTGTTGTAGACTAAATTGTGACCTCCCTTTAGGTGAAGTTCTAAACTCCTGGTGTACATTTTTATTGAAATATAGTCTTTAGAAGTTAATTAAGGATAAGTGAGCTCCTAAGATTGGAACCCTAATCTGTTGACTCATAAGAGAAAGGGAGAGACATGGTGAGAAGGTGGCCATTTGCAGGCCTCATGAGTACAAAGTCCTGCTCTGAGAAAAAGCCACCCAGTCTATGGTCTCTTGATATGGTAGCCCAAGAAGACTAATGCAAAGAACAAAGTGAATTCAATTCAACAAGTATTTATAAACTTACTGCATGCAAGACATTCTATGAAGTGTTAAAACAGTTAACACACATTATTTTTCATTAAATAAGTAAAAATATTGTTTTACAATTGTACCTTATCTTACCAAAGAAAAGATCCCTCAAAAGAACAGAAACTTATAGAAGCACATATGTACACAAAACATATATAATTATGTAATTTTTGTATGTATACATGCAAATGTTTGTGTGTTTGTGTGTGTTTAGGGAGAAAAGAAAGAGAGAGAGATTGGGATGCGTGAGGAAGAAATGAACACATTTTTAGAGAATTCGATCATCATTTCTTAGTATTTTAGGATAGCAATAACACTTTCATGTTTTAATAAACAATACATTAAGAAAGTTTAGCTAGTTCTCATAATTTTTATAATGATAACTCATAAAATTCATACCTTTTTAAACTGGAGTGTCCATCTGCAAAATACCACTGTTTTCTTGCAAGAAAGTGTTATAAATAGTACTGAATTCCCAAATCATATTGAAATGAAACACAGCTATACTGAAGACATTTTATCTCAAGCAAAATATAGCAAGTTTCTTTTGTTGTACTTAAACCAACTACTTAAGTTTTAAAGTATAGGCTCTTCCTTCTTAACCAAAGAAAACAGAGGATTGAGGCAATTTCATGGGTAATTATCACAATTCAGTGCTTCACTTTTCTACAGAGTTCTCTGTCAATTATTCTTATTTAATGGAAGTAGAGATTTTGGAAATGAACATATTTGAGTGAAAGTAATTTTTCTAAAAATTGCTGAAGAAAAGCGAACCTTGAAGAAAAAAAAAAAAAAAATAGCGTGTCAACTTCATGAGACCAGAGTATAGCATTTGCCTTTTCTGAGGTAATAGCAATGTTATCATTCAAACAGGGCTGTAACTCCTAATTTTATCCTCCAAATCACTTATCACTACCTTCATTCTATAAGGATACTCAGAGATAAGTACGTTATATGAGAACTTACACAGGGTAAGATAATGTTTATACATATATTTGTTTTTTTTCAGTAAATTTGTGAAATATGATCACATGATAGATCATGATGATACATTGATGGAAGGGCAGAAGTGTTTGCTCTCTTTGATTACATAAGTGAGGGAAAAACCAGTAATCAAAGTATGTATGTGGTGTGTTTAAATACAATCATAAAATGGTAAATGATCAATGATATTATAAACTGATAATGGTATTGAAAGGTTGTAGCTGAACCGTGAAAGATGCCAGGATTCTTGGCCTCCAGAGGAGAATAATTCAATACGGGGCCAGAGACGAGGCTTGATTGCTTAGAGCTTGTGTAATGAAGTTTTATTAAAGTATCAAAGAGATAGAGAAAGCTTCTGACATAGACATCAGAAGGGGGACAGAGAGTGCCACCCCGCTAGTGTTCAGTTCAGTTCAGTCGCTCAGTCGTGTCTGACTCTTTGTGACCCCATGAACCGCAGCATGCCAGGCCTCCCTGTCCATCACCAACTCCAAGAGTATACCCAAACTCATGTCCATTGAGTCAGTGATGCCATCTAACCATCTCATCTTCTGTCATCCCCTTCTCCTCCTGCCTTCAATCTTTCCCAACATCAAGGTCTTTTCAAATGAGTCAGCTCTTTGCATCAGGTGGCCAAAATATTGAAGTTTCAGCTTCAACATCAGTCCTTCCAGTGAAAACCCAGGACTGATCTCCTTTATGATGAACTGATTTGATCTTCTTGCAGTCCAAGGGACTCTCAAGAGTCATCTCCAACACCACAGTTCAAAAGCATCAATTCTTCTGCACTCAGCTTTCTTTATAGTCCAACTCTCACATCCAGACGTGACTACTGGAAAAACCCTAGCCTTGAGTACACGGACCTTTGTTGACAAAGTAATGACTCTCCTTTTTAATATGCTGTCTAGGTTGGTCATAACTTTCCTTCCAAGGAGTAAAGTTAAAGTTAAGTCTGTCAGTCGTGTCCAACTCTTTGCGACCCCATGGACTGGGGCCCACCTGGCTCCTCCATCCATGGGATTCTCCAGGCAAGAACACTGGAGTGGGTTGCCATTTAATTCTTCAGGGGATCTTCCCGACCCAGGGATGGAATCCAGGTCTCCCGCATTGCAGGCAGACGCTTTAACCTCTGAGCCACCAGGGAAGCCCTTCCAAGGAGTAAGTTTCTTTTAATTTCATGGCTGAAATCACCATCTGCAGTGAGGGAGTTATATACTTTTTACTTAGTTATTACAATGAATCAAAAGAATGTCTGGAGGTTGTAAAGATCTTACTGGATCCCCTCCCATAATTCACATTTTAAGATAACAGGATTAGCCAGAGGTTTTCAGGAAGGAGAAACTGTCCTCAAGCAGGATACATTGTTGTTATATAATCCTTAGTACAGAGTTTAAACTGAGTTGTTTGTTGTGTAATCATCAGTTCCAGGCTTAAAGATAAAAACATTTTATGTGACTAAGACTAAGGAATGTAGAGGGAGAAAAAAATAATAATGTTCCCTTTCCTCCTCCTTGAGAATTCCAAACCCCTCTCCCCTTGGGGACCCTTGGACTTCTTATTGACCTGCCTAGGAATTGACTCTCTCAGGATGATAAAGGCTATCATAAATAGGTATGAAAAATCATACTTTAAAAGTCACATGAAATGATCTGAAAGGAAATGAATGGGGAAGCTTATCTGAAGAGTTGAGTTTTAAGGTAAAATCTGAATGAAAATTGGAGCCAGCTGTGTGAAAATATGGAGAAATATTCCAGATATCAGAGCAGATTAACAAAATCATAAGGCACAGGAGAGTTGGAGTGGGGAATGATCCATTTCCTCCCCCATGGACAGCCAGATAGTAAATAGCTTGGCTTTGAGGGATATGTATAACCTCTCTCACATATTATTCTGTTTTCATTTAAAATACTTTACAGATATACAAACATGTCTCAACTCATGGATTTAGCCCACAGGGTTTGCCAGCCCGTGAATTAGAAGAATGTGTGTAATTGTTCAGTCATATCCAACTCTTTGTGACCGCATGGACTTTAGCCCACCAGACTCCTCTATCCATGGGATTATCTCACAAGAATAGTGGAGTGGGTTGTCATTTTCTCTTTCATGGGATCCTCCCCACCTGGGGACTGAACCTGCATCTCCTGCATTGACAGGCAGATTCTTTACCACTGAGCCACCTGGGAAGCCTGAATTAGAAGAACAAATAGTAGACAAATAAGAATGAGGTTTAGTTGGTTAAATAGCAGAGCCAAGACTCAAGATAATCTGATTCAAAAGTGTGCTCTCAATCATTATCCTCCTGTACTTCACAACAGTAAGTATAGTTATTATTCAAATAAGTAGAAGAAAGATATAAATTATAAACCTTTCCTTAAAAACCCTAAGGGAAGTTTCTCAGGGTAGATATATCTATACAGAATGTTAGAAGGTCACGCCTGTTGTTTTAGTCTATTTTGGCCTTAAACAAAAGACATCTGTCTTTTTTTTTCTGGTCAAGTCAGTGAAATGCATGTATATTCAAGACTTGTTCAATGGACAGCATTATGCTAGGTTCCATGATATTATGCAATGATAACAATAAAGTGGAAGACAGTTTCTGTTCCAGAGTGAGGCATTATGGAGTGGTTGAAAGAGAAGAACTTACTTTACAATATTGTATTGGTTTTGCCATACATCAACATGAATCCGCCACGGGTGTACATGTGTTCCCAATCCTGAACCCCTCTCCCAAAACCAATACAATATTGTAAAGTAATTAGCCTCTAATTAAAATAAATAAATTTAAATAAAAAATAAAATATAAACATAAAAAAAAGAAAGAGAAGACCTTTTGAAGTCAGATTGTGATAAATTGAATTCCATATTGACAATTTTTTGAGTTGTGTGACTTTAAGTTTATCATTACTTTATATCTTTGGACCTCATTTCACTTTTCTATATTAAAAAAAAAAAAAAACTTGAAAAAAAGTAATTCACAAATTCCAATTAAAAAAACATTTATTATGAAACAGCAATCTTAGTCTCTTGCATGTGCTTCCCGTGTTCTTTCTAATTTTGAAAAAAAAAAAATCAAAAAAAATCAATTTTCTTTGGCTGGAAAAAAGTCAGTAATGTATACATATGGTAAATTTGCTAAGGCACACATATTTTTGAACTATAATGTTTAGATGTAGAAATATAACTAAGGACCGATTAAAAGTAAGCAAAGTACAGAAATACTCATGATTCAGAAGGAATAAAAGAATGAAGTGCTCCAGTAGAAAAATTTTGTCTACATAATGTGAACAGTGACAATAATAAGTCTAAGATTTATTATTGACTTATTATAGGCACACAATGACCTAGGTGGTTTCTCAGTTCTTGTGTCTCACAAGACCAAACTGGAGGTGTTGACAGGGCCACTTTTCTTAGAGTAGACTCTAGGGAATAGTCTGCTTCCAAGCTCATTTAGGTTGTTGGCAGAATGTGATCCCATTAAGTTGTAGGGCTGAGGCTCCCATTTCCTAGCTGACTGTCAGCTGGAAACTATCTTCACCTTCCAGAGACCTCTGTCAGGACCTTGCATGTGGGTCTCTGTCTCTCAGAACCAATGACTACACCTCCAGGCCTTTTCATTTTGCAATCTCACTTCTGCCTCTTTTTTGTGTTATATCTCCTTGATGGTTTTGTTCTGCTTAGTTCTTCTGTTTATAAAGAATATTATATTGGACCCATCAGGAAAATACAGAATAACTTTCCCATTCTACATTCCTTAATTTTAATCACATCTGCAAAGTCACTTTTGCCAAGCAAGGCAACATATTCACAGGTTCTAGAAATTAGGGCATGGGGACTTTAGGGTGAGCAATTATTCTGATACTACTATATATGTATATGCACATGTATATGTACCTGTATATACACATACATATTTGTGTGCATTACATGTGCTGTGTGCTGATGCTTAGTCACACAGTTGTGTCCAACTCTTTACAACCCCATGGACTGCAGCCTGTCAGGCTCCTCTGTCCATGTTGGGTTGCCATGCCCTCCCCCAGGGGATCTTCCCAATGCAGGGGTCAAACCCAAGTCTCTGGCATTGTAGGTGGGTTCTTTACCATCTAAGCCAGCAAGGAATCCTATCCCTGGTGAAGGTGGGTAGCCTATTGCTTCTGTAGGGAATCTTCCCAACCCAGGAATCAAACAGGGGTCTCCCACATTGCAGGCAGATTCTTTACCAGCTGAGCTACCAGTATATAAAACTCCACATAGAGATATAAATATAGATACAGACAGTTTTATTGGTTTTAAACAGGGTTGGGTGTAGAATTGGTGACAATTTTTAGAAAAGTACAAAATATTATCAGTTGACTTTGGTTATTCTACGTGTTAAAATTTACATTATTGAAAAGTAAAAGAAAATGACTGAAGAAGCAAGTTTCCATAATGGTTTACAATGAGACTTGAAAGTAGCAAGTGTATCTTACTGAAGAGAAACAATTATCAAAAGCTACATCCATGAACTTTATAAACTTTAACTCAGAATTGAAATTTGAATGATATTTTAATTAATTTTGATTGAAGTGATAATCAGGGAAGGTGGACTGTGGATTATGTATAATAGTGTGACGTGGTGGAACATACCTCTGAATGTAGGATTTATATGTGCACTATTCTTAAAATACTTTTTATTCAAAAGTTTTGCCTCAGCATAGTTAGAGGAAACCTCTATAGAGGTATTATAGGGGAAACAGCTTGCTGCTTCCATAAGTATAGCTACTAATGAGTGTGCTTCCCAGATTTGGGGGTTTCAACTAGATGCTGTTGTCAAAACCATGTTTGTTTATAAGACTTTCATGATAAGATGCATGTTCACTAAAAGGATGATACATAAACCAAACTGATATTTCATCAATCTAGAAAAGGTGAAATGAATATCTTATCTTTTAAAAATATTATTGTCTGTGTTTTTAATCCAGGACTGTGTTAACTGATACCAGCATATACCAGGAACACTTAAAATAATGAAAATACTCTGGACTTAACAATATCTACTTCTCTATTAAAATACATGCGTAGCCTCTCTTTCAGGGATAGAAATTTATAAACAGTATAATTATTTTTCTGACTGTCCTACTCTCCACGAAGGGAGTTAAGTACCATACGATAAAACCATTCCCTACAGTGACTACAGATATTAATAGACAAAAGCATGTCTAGAGCTCATTTGAATTTGAATTAACTGTTAAATGACTAGTAAGAATGAGTTTTTACCTGGAGAAAGTGATTTTTAATTTGATATTAGATATTTCAATGAAGAAGACCTTGAGTAGGGGAGGTTTGAGGAACACAAATAGAGGTCATGTTGCTTATTATTGTATTTTGCTTTCTTTGTCTCTTTTCGTTTCTTCCTGCTCTTTGGCTGCTTCTGACACGGGACACAGTTCTTCGGAGACGGCACTGAGGAAGAAACTAATAGAAATGGTGTTTCTTTTTCTTTTTTTTTAAATTATAGATTTGAGGGAGAAATGCAGAGACACACATTAATTGTGTCCTTACATGATTGTGTCAGTATCAGTGATTGTGCTTACTTATGAAAATGAAAATGAGGAAGTGAAAGTGTTAGTCACTAAGCCATGTCTGACTCTTTTCGACTCCATAGACTGTAGCCCACTAGGCTCCTCTGTCCATGGAATTCTCCAGGCAAGAATACTGGAGTGGGTTGCTATGCCCTCCTCCATCTCACTCACTTATGCATAATCTAATTTAAAATTTTCATGCAAATAATAATGGATAGGTCAGTGTATTGAGATTTCATTATTCTCAGATTTTCAATGATGGGTTTTGTTCAAAACCTCATTTTGGCTTGAAATATTCACTTAAATTTGAAATGTAGATATAAAACCTATGATATATAGATTTGTTCTCTATCTAAATATAGAAAAAAACTGAAAGAAAATGCTCCTACCAAAAAGATAATGTATCAAACAAACAATAACAATTAAGAAAATATACCCAAGAAGTAGAGAAATAGAATGAAAACTTTTAACTTGGCTAGTAAAATATATAGTTATTAGGGAAAGTTATTAAATCAGATTTTTTGTATACACATTTATGTATAGACATAAAACACATTTATGTCTGTGTGTGTGTGTGTTCATTTGTCTGGAGATATAGGGCTTGATCCTTGAAGCTCATGATCTTCCTATTTACAATTCCTTTATGAGACAGTAATTGTTGTACTTGCACATTTATAGTTGAACCAGAAACATGAGTATCCGAAAATGCCCATAAAATCAACTAAATCACAAACATATTTTCCCTTGACTGCTTGAGTTACTCAAAGTGTCTAAGAAGTGGCCATAGGTTTAAAACTAGTGAGATTCTTACTGTATGGCTAATCTAGGAACCAAGATCCCTAGTCCTTCAAAGTCTAAAGATGCAGAAAGAAAAAGCATGTACTCATCAACCGGGAGTAATTGTGAATAGAATCACTCCTGTTTCCACTCCTTGCTTTCTGCACCTTGGTATTTTACCTTTTCAGGATGTGGCTCTTCTACTGCTTCATAAGGCTATGACTTCTGCCTGATGAACTGTGTAACAAATCCTATAGTCATTCTCCCTCTTCTAGGTATAGCTTGCCATAAGGAGGATTCCTTGTCATGAGAAAATTAAATGAAGGAGTCAATGTTTGTGGGTCAATATGATTTGAACCCTCAGAGATAGCATTATTGGCTGAGGCATGAATGGCAAAACCCTATTCAGAAAATGTATCAGTCCATATCAGGATATAACATTGCCTGTTGTGAAAATGGAATGGCCAAAGTGTAAACAACTTGCCACTAAGTGGCATAGGTGGTTTCTTCCATGATTTGTACTATAGTGGGAGCTTCCTATTTCTCCTTCAAGCAGATTTTAAGAGTTAGTAGCATGTTAGATAAGCTGTGCTGAGTGGAAAGTTGTGCTCTTGGGCTCTTGCTTTGCTCTTTTTTCTGCCACTATAGCAAAAGAACTGAAATGTTTAAGGACAAGCATTGACTGACAGCTTCTAGCTAAATTGGTCTTTCTGTTTGCTCATTAATGTTTTTCCTGCAGTAGGTTTGCTGGTGGGAATTAACATATGAAGTCTTCACCATTTATGCCTACTCTCTTAAATTCATCCATATTTGTCTACCAGATAACTCCTTGTGATAGATTTCCCAAATATATTCAAGTCCCTTAAAAAATAAACAAAGTCATTTATTGTTGTTGATGAGTCCAGATATTTCTTTAACCCAAGAACATTTCTTTCTGCACATAAAATTAAATGACTAGTATATTGCTTGAAAGTTTGTCTCTTGGGAGAATTTATCTTCATCCATGTCTTTTATCATCATCACCCCAAACGAAGTGCACCCACCAGTCATTTCAACTCAAACCAACATACTTGGTGAAACATCTGTGACCCAAGCTCCATTTTCCCCTCTTTAACTAGCTGTTCAATTAAAATACCTCAATATTGAAATTTCTGTGAGGAGAGAATGACATAAGTATAGAAGAGGTGATAAAATGGCGTTTTGGGCCATGTGTTCAAGTAGCTAGCTTGTGTCCTCTACTACTTCTCAAATCCAATCATAGATATATCACTTTTAACATAGACTGTATGGCTGCTGTTCTCAACTAACTTTATGATCATTCGTCAAAACTAACTTATGAAGGGAAGATCAGGTTTCACATTCACTTGATGTCTTAAGATCAATCACTCTAGCTCTTCCAGGGCATAGTAGTATGTCAGGAACTGTATTTTCAAATGGACTATAACTTTTAAGTATATATGGCACGGTGAGTATCCATTCTTATTCTGGAGACAATAAAATACATTATCTTCTACTCCTAGATACCTCTAATACCCAAGTGGTCTACTGATTCACATGATAAAATCCAGCAAGATTGCTTTTCTCCCATATTGTACTCATTTCAGCATTCATATTGCTCTGGGACCAATTCAGAAGCAAGAACCTCACCCTTTACTCAAAAATGGATTAGAACTGTACCCTCACTGACCCGTGGAGAAAATGCTACATCTAAAATGTGAAAAGAGGTTTACCAAAGGTTGTTCTTTCCTGGTGGTAGAGTAGGGGAGGTGTAAATACTTGTCTTTTTTTGGAGAAGGTGTCCTGGTCTGTCCCAAGCCACTGCATACCTAAAATCTTCAACAATGTAACAGTGTCTTTACAAATTTTATATCTCAGTAAGGAATCCAGAACACTTGCTACTTATTGATAACTGAATATAATTTAATCAATATCACTACTATAGTGAATCATTATGGCTTTCTTTGGACTGTATAGTATCACAGTGTAGAATTAAAGATATTTGTGGTAAGACTATAAATGTATACTGATAGTCATATCATGTGAATTAAAACTGTATATCTTCTTCAGTGAAGGGCATCAAAAGAAATATTGATAAAATATATTTGCCAAACCAAAAACTAACTTACCAAGGCTGTGCTACTTTATGTCAAATGTACTGCAACTAGTAAAAGTGTTGCAATTGTGATTCAAACTTAGTTATACTTCTGCTAACCAATTATCCTCTGTCATGATTTACCTAGTTTTTTCTAAAGATTTTATATTGGTATACAATGTAATAATGGAGGCTATCATCTGTATATTACTTAAGTTTTTGAGAGAGGCACTAATCTGGCCTATTGTTTTTGATTGACTATCTTGACTGGGGATCACCATAATGATTTTATTCTACAGATTAAAGAATCAGCTTCTAAATATGCTAAATTAAACTGTATATTTAGTAATGGGGAAGTGATCAGTAGTTTGGACAATAGAATCAGTGAATTTACTATGAAACTGAGCAGGTCAGCACTCAACTTTTATATCTAATCACTATTTACTATTCTACTTTAACCAATGCTTTTGACCTTTGGGCATTAATGCTAGCATGGGCACTGACTAATACTTCTGCAAATATGGGTTATTTCCCTTTCACTACTGCATGGTTACTTATGTAAATGACTAGACATCTTTGGGGAAGGGCAAAATAACTACCACTGAATCCACTTACTATGTGGGTGCATAGTCCTTCTTCATGGAGACCATCTCTTGCTTCAGTCAAAGGGTGCTGATACTGAGTACTAATTCAATTCATGAAACTGATGGGTTAATCACACTTTTCCATTGGATTAATGGCCCTTAGCCTTTTGTTCATACATTGTAGATCTCTTTTATTTATATATATTAAGCAATTCCTTTGTCAACTGTCCATCTATTTTGTCTTTTAAAAGTTTACTGACAATTTTATAACTCAGGAAGTTGTTTCTCAAGGATCTGAAAGCTATCCTTTTGCAGGGCAATCATCAAGAAAGATAGAATTCCTATCTTCCAATCTCTATGAGAGGCTAAGAGACTAAGATCAACAAATACAAAAGGCTTAATCACCTTGACCAACCCCCCGCTATGAACCCTTGTATCCTCTAGTACTTCTTTATTAGCTTCCCCCAGCACTCACTAATTTTTGTCATAGTCTTGAATGAAATTTTACTTGCCTGTTTACCTCTTCCCAGTGCAGATTTTCTTTGGAAATATCCAGTATTAAATTGAGCTTAAGTGCTTATATCATTGGGGAAAATTTCTAGGGAGAGGAGATTACCCATTTTTAAATGTTGGTTAAATTCAGTTGTAGAAAACATTTGTGATATATTTGCTTTTTTGTATATGTAAGATGGAAGCTTTGATTCCTAGTTTTACTCCATTAATGGATATTCTTCAATTCAGTGCTCAAACTGCAACTAATTGCTTGGACACCTAGGCATGCACTGTGTGAAAACCTTGATTAAAATGGATAGTAAGAAAGTGGACAATAAATGCATTTTGTACACAAATAATATATTAAGAGTTTTGAATGCATGTCTAGGAATCTTATAGTTATATACTTTTGTTATAAAATTTTGATATTATATCATTCAGTATTATATAGAAGAAAAATGTGAAACAAGGTTTTCATTACTGTACAGTATTTATGTAATTTTGATTATTTGTTTAATCCTATGAGTTTGATGGAAAAATATAATAGGAAATTGTATGAGACCTGATTTTGTTCAAAATGTTTGCTCTATTTTTGTAGCTTCTGGAATATTATTCAATTGACTTTTTAAAAAAAGTCTTAGAGTATAACTTGTCTGATTGATTCTAAATGAAATATATGTTTGAAATAGAGTTGAAAAGACAGCCTTGTGAAAGTTAGTGTTAAATATTTCTCTTTCTTTACTGATCTTCCTGGGTTTCCATGGTGGCTCGGTGGTAAAGAATTCACCTGCCAGTGCAGGAGATGCAGGTTCAGTCCCTGGGTTGAGAAGATCCCCTGGAGAAACAAATAGCTACCCACTCCAGTATTCTTTTTTTTTTTTTTTAAATTTTATTTTATTTTTAAACTTTACATAACTGTATTAGATTTGCCAAATATCAAAATGAATCCGCCACAGGTTTACATGTGTTCCCCATCCTGAACCCTCCTCCCTCCTCCCTCCCCATTCCATCCCTCTGGGTCGTCCCAGTGCACCAGCCCCAAGCATCCAGTATCGTGCATCGGACCTGGACTGGCAACTCATTTCATACATGATATTTTACATGTTTCAATGCCATTCTCCCAAATCTTCCCACCCTCTCCCTCTCCCACAGAGTCCATAAGACTGTTCTATACATCAGTGTCTCTTTTGCTGTCTCGTACACAGGGTTATTGTTACCATCTTTCTAAATTCCATATATATGCGTTAGTATACTGTATTGGTGTTTTTCTTTCTGGCTTACTTCACTCTGTATAATAGGCTCCAGTTTCATCCACCTCATTAGAACTGATTCAAATGTATTCTTTTTAATGGCTGAATAATACTCCATTGTGTATATGTACCACAGCTTGCTTATCCATTCATCTGCTGATGGACATCTAGGTTGCTTCCATGTCCTGGCTATTATAAACAGTGCTGCGATGAACATTGGGGTACTCGTGTCTCTTTCCCTTCTGGTTTTCTCAGTGTGTATGCCCAGCAGTGGGATTGCTGGATCATAAGGTATGTCTATTTCCAGTTTTTTAAGGAATCTCCACACTGTTCTCCATAGTGGCTGTACTAGTTTGCATTCCCACCAACAGTGTAAGAGGGTTCCCTTTTCTCCACACCCTCTCCAGCATTTATTACTTGTAGACTTTTGGATTGCAGCCATTCTGACTGGTGTGAAATGGTACCTCATAGTGGTTTTGATTTGCATTTCTCTGATAATGAGTGATGTTGAGCATCTTTTCATGTGTTTGTTAGCCATCTGTATGTCTTCTTTGGAGAAATGTCTATTTAGTTCTTTGGCCCATTTTTTGATTGGGTCATTTATTTTTCTGGAGTTGAGCTGTAGGAGTTGCTTGTATATTCTTGAGATTAGTTGTTTGTCAGTTGCTTCATTTGCTATTATCTTCTCCCATTCTGAAGGCTGTCTTTTCACCTTGCTAATAGTTTCCTTTGATGTGCAGAAGCTTTTAAGGTTAATTAGGTCCCATTTGTTTATTTTTGCTTTTATTTCCAATATTCTGGGAGGTGGGTCATAGAGGATCCTGCTGTGATGTATGTCAGAGAGTGTTTTGCCTATGTTCTCCTCTAGGAGTTTTATAGTTTCTGGTCTTATGTTTAGATCTTTAATCCATTTTGAGTTTATTTTTGTGTATGGTGTTAGAAAGTGTTCTAGTTTCATTCTTTTACAAGTGGTTGACCAGAGTTCCCAGCACCACTTGTTAAAGAGATTGTCTTTAATCCATTGTATATTCTTGCCTCCTTTGTCGAAGATAAGGTGTCCATATGTGCGTGGATTTATCTCTGGGCTTTCTATTTTGTTCCATTGATCTATATTTCTGTCTTTGTGCCAGTACCATACTGTCTTGATAACTGTGGCTTTGTAGTAGAGCCTGAAGTCAGGTAGGTTGATTCCTCCCGTTCCATTCTTCTTTCTCAAGATCGCTTTGGCTATTTGAGGTTTTTTGTTTTTCCATACAAATTGTGAAATTATTTGTTCTAGCTCTGTGAAGAATGCTGTTGGTAGCTTGATAGGGATTGCATTGAATCTATAGATTGCTTTGGGTAGTATACTCATTTTCACTACATTGATTCTTCCAATCCATGAACATGGTATATTTCTCCATCTGTTAGTGTCCTCTTTGATTTCTTTCACCAGTGTTTTATAGTTTTCTATATATAGGTCTTTAGTTTCTTTAGGTAGATATATTCCTAAGTATTTTATTCTTTCCGTTGCAATGGTGAATGGAATTGTTTCCTTAATTTCTCTTTCTGTTTTCTCATTATTAGTGTATAGGAATGCAAGGGATTTCTGTGTGTTGATTTTATATCCTGCAACTTTACTATAGTCATTGATTAGTTCTAGTAATTTTCTGGTGGAGTCTTTAGGGTTTTCTATGTAGAGGATCATGTCATCTGCAAACAGGGAGAGCTTTACTTCTTCTTTTCCAATTTGGATTCCTTTTATTTCTTTTTCTGCTCTGATTGCTGTGGCCAAAACTTCCAAAACTATGTTGAATAGTAATGGTGAAAGTGGGCACCCTTGTCTTGTTCCTGACTTTAGAGGAAATGCTTTCAATTTTTCACCATTGAGGATAATGTTTGCTGTGGGTTTGTCATATATAGCTTTGATTATGTTGAGGTATGTTCCTTCTATTCCTGCTTTCTGGAGAGTTTTTATCATAAATGGATGTTGAATTTTGTCAAAGGCTTTCTCTGCATCTATTGAGATAATCATATGGTTTTTATTTTTCAATTTGTTAATGTGGTGTATTACATTGATTGATTTGCGGATATTGAAGAATCCTTGCATCCCTGGGATAAAGCCCACTTGGTCATGGTGTATGATCTTTTTAATGTGTTGTTGGATTCTGATTGCTAGAATTTTGTTAAGGATTTTTGCATCTATGTTCATCAGTGATATTGGCCTGTAGTTTTCTTTTTTTGTGGGATCTTTGTCAGGTTTTGGTATTAGGGTGATGGTGGCCTCATAGAATGAGTTTGGAAGTTTACCATCCTCTGCAATTTTCTGGAAGAGTTTGAGCAGGATAGGTGTTATCTCTTCTCTAAATTTTTGGTAGAATTCAGCTGTGAAGCCGTCTGGACCTGGGCTTTTGTTTGCTGGAAGATTTTTGATTACAGTTTCAATTTCCGTGCTTGTGATGGGTCTGTTAAGATTTTCTATTTCTTCCTGATCGAGTTTTGGAAAGTTGTACTTTTCTAAGAATTTGTCCATTTCTTCCTCGTTGTCCATTTTATTGGCATATAATTGTTGATAGTAGTCTCTTATGATCCTTTGTATTTCTGTGTTGTCTGTTGTGATCTCTCCATTTTCATTTCTAATTTTATTGATTTGATTTTTCTCCCTTTGTTTCTTGATGAGTCTGGCTAATGGTTTGTCAATTTTATTTATCCTTTCAAAGAACCAGCTTTTGGTTTTGTTGATTTTTGCTATGGTCTCTTTTGTTTCTTTTGCATTTATTTCTGCTCTAATTTTTAAGATTTCTTTCCTTCTACTAACCCTGGGGTTCTTCATTTCTTCCTTTTCTAGTTGCTTTAGGTGTAGAGTTAGGTCATTTATTTGACTTTTTTCTTGTTTCTTGAGGTGTGCCTGTATTGCTATGAACTTTCCCCTTAGGACTGCTTTTACCGTGTCCCACAGGTTTTGGGTTGTTGTGTTTTCATTTTCATTCGTTTCTATGCAAATTTTGATTTCTTTTTTGATTTCTTCTGTGATTTGTTGGTTATTCAGCAGCGTGTTGTTCAGCCTCCATATGTTGGATTTTTTAATAGTTTTTCTCCTGTAATTGAGATCTAATCTTACTGCATTGTGGTCAGAAAAGATGCTTGGAATGATTTCTATTTTTTTGAATTTACCAAGGCTAGCTTTATGGCCCAGGATGTGATCTATCCTGGAGAAGGTTCCATGTGCGCTTGAGAAGAAGGTGAAATTCATTGTTTTGGGATGAAATGTCCTATAGATATCAATTAGGTCTAACTGGTCTATTGTATCGTTTAAAGTTTGTGTTTCCTTGTTAATTTTCTGTTTAGTTGATCTATCCATAGGTGTGAGTGGGGTATTAAAGTCTCCCACTATTATTGTGTTATTGTTAATTTCTTCTTTCATACTTGTTAGCATTTGTCTTACATATTGCGGTGCTCCCGTGTTGGGTGCATATATATTTATAATTGTTATATCTTCTTCTTGGATTGATCCTTTGATCATTATGTAGTGACCATCTTTGTCTCTTTTCACAGTCTTTGTTTTAAAGTCTATTTTATCTGATATGAGTATTGCTACTCCTGCTTTCTTTTGGTCCCTATTCGCATGGAAAATCTTTTTCCAGCCCTTCACTTTCAGTCTGTATGTGTCCCCTGTTTTGAGGTGGGTCTCTTGTAGACAACATATGCAGGGGTCTTGTTTTTGTATCCATTCAGCCAGTCTTTGTCTTTTGGTTGGGGCATTCAACCCATTTACATTTAAGGTAATTACTGATAAGTATGATCCCGTTGCCATTTACTTTATTGTTTTGGGTTCGAATTTATACACAATTTTTGTGTTTCCTGTCTAGAGAATATCCTTTAGTATTTGTTGGAGACCTGGTTTGGTGGTGCAGAATTCTCTCAGCTTTTGCTTGTCTGAAAAACTTTTGATTTCTCCTTCATACTTGAATGAGATCCTTGCTGGGTACAATAATCTGGGCTGTAGGTTATTTTCTTTCATCATTTTAAGTATGTCTTGCCATTCCCTCCTGGCTTGAAGAGTTTCTATTGAAAGATCAGCTGTTATCCTTATGGGAATTCCCTTGTGTGTTATTTGTTGTTTTTCCCTTGCTGCTTTTAATATTTGTTCTTTGTGTTTGATCTTTGTTAATTTGATTACTATGTGTCTTGGGGTGTTTCGCCTTGGGTTTATCCTGTTTGGGACTCTCTGGGTTTCTTGGACTTGGGTGATTATTTCCTTCCCCATTTTAGGGAAGTTTTCAACTATTATCTCCTCAAGTATTTTCTCATGGTCTTTCTTTTTGTCTTCTTCTTCTGGGACCCCTATGATTCGAATGTTGTAGCGTTTAATATTGTCCTGGAGGTCTCTGAGATTGTCCTCATTTCTTTTAATTCGTTTTTCTTTTATCCTCTCTGATTCATTTATTTCTACCATTCTATCTTCTAATTCACTAATCCTATCTTCTGCCTCTGTTATTCTACTATTTGTTGCCTCCAGAGTGTTTTTAATTTCACTTATTGCATTATTCATTATATATTGACTCTTTTTTATTTCTTCTAAGTCCTTGTTAAACCTTTCTTGCATCTTCTCAATCCTTGCCTCCAGGCTATTTATCTGTGATTCCATTTTAATTTCAAGATTTTGGATCAATTTCACTATCATTATTCGGAATTCTTTATCAGGTAGATTCCCTATCTCTTCCTCTTTTGTTTGGTTTGGTGGGCATTTATCCTGTTCCTTTATCTGCTGGCTATTCCTCTGTCTCTTCATCTTGTTTAAATTGCTGAGTTTGGGGTGTCCTTTCTGTATTCTGGCAGTTTGTGGAGTTCTCTTTATTGTGGCGTTTCCTCGCTGTGTGTGGGTTTGTACAGGTGGCTTGTCAAGGTTTCCTGGTTAGGGAAGCTTGTGTTGATGTTCTGGTGGATGGAGCTGTATTTCTTCTCTCTGGAGTGTAATGAAATGTCCATTAATGAGTTATGAGATGTCTATGGTTTTGTGGTGACTTTGGGCAGCCTGTATCTTGAAGCTCAGGGCTGTGTTCCTTTGTTGCTGGAGAATTTGCTTGTTATGTTTTTCCCTGGAACTTGTTGGCCCTTGTGTGGTGCTTGGTTTCAGTGTCGGTATGGAGGCGTTTGATGAGCTCCTGTCAATTAATGTTCCTTGGAGTCAGGAGTTCCCTGGAGTCAGGGATTGGACTTAAGCCTCCTACTTCCAGTTATCGGTCTTAATTTTACAGTAGTTTCAAAACTTCTCCTTCTATACAGCACCACTGATAAAACATCTACGTTAAAGATGAAAAGTTTCTCTACTGTGAGGGTCACTCAGAGAGGTTCACAGCATTACATGGAGAAGAGAAGAGGGAGGAGGGAGTTAGAGGTGACCCAAATGAGATGAGGTGGAGTCAATAGTGGAGAGAGTGGGCTAGCCAGTAGTCACTTCCTTATGTGCACTCCACAACTGGACCACTCAGAGATGTTCACGGAGTTATACAGGGAAGAGAAGAAGGAGGCAGGAGACAGAGGTGGCCAGAAGGATAAAAGGGGGAAATGAAAAGGCAGGAGACAGATCCAGCCAGTAATCAGTTCCTTAAGTGTTCTCCACCGTCTGGAACACACAGAAATTCACAGAGTTGGGTAGAGTAGAGAGGGGTTAGGGAGGAGATACAGGTGACCTGGTGGAGAAAATGGAGAGTCCAAAGGGAGAGAGAGCAGCCAAGCCAGTAATCTCGTACACTAGTGAAAAATGGGTCCTGAAGATTGGGTTCTTAAAGGTACAAAATTGGTAACAAATACATAAAAACAAAAATTAGAAATCTAGAGTAGAGTTTGGAATTTCAAAAATGCGATGTTAATGAAAAGGAGAAGGAAAAGAAAGAGAGAAAAAACGAACAAAGAAAAACAAACAAGGTCGTGAAAGTAATAAAGAAACTACAGGTACAAAATTGATAACTAATACCAAACAGCAAAAATTAAAAATCTAGAGTAGATTTTGGAATTTCAAAAATACAACGTTTAAAAAAAAAAAAAAAAAAAAAAAGAAGAAGAAGAAGAAAAATAAAGAGAGAAAACAAACAAACCAACAAAAACAATGTCGCAAAAATTATAAAGAAAATACAGGTACAAAATTGATATCAAATACCAAAAAGCATAAATTAAAAATCTTGAGTAGAGTTTGGAATTGCAGATATACGATGTTATATAAAAGAAGAAGAGAAAGAAACAGAGGAAAAAAAAAGTCACAGCAATTATGAAAAAAACTATAGGTACAAAATTGATAACATATATCAAAAGGCTAAAATTAAAAATCTAGAGTAGAGTTTGGAATTTCAAAAATGCAATGTTAAAGAAAAGAAGAAAAAGAAAAAAAAAAAAAAAAAACCACGGTCAAAAAATTATAAAATATGTATATGAAGTTTGCTGAAGAAGAAAAAAAAAAAAAATAGGGTCTTTTTTTTTTTTTTTTTTGCAAAGTAATAGTTATAAAAGTGAAAATTAAAGGATAATAGAGGACTTAAAAAATTTTTTTTAATTAAAAAAAAAAGAAAGAAAGAAAGATTGATCGTAAAAATAGTAAAAATATATCTAGGTCTTTCTCTGGTTTTGTTGTGAGTATTGTGGGTTCAGTTCATTTTTGGCAGTTCCTTAGTCCGACTTATATTTCTCAAGATCTATAGGCCCCTTCCTATGTAATCCGTAGTAACCACAGGGTTTTAATCTATGGCCTGTAGCTTCCAAGGCGTTTCCCTCTGTTATAGCTTCTTCTGTTTGCTGGTCTCTTCAGTGTCTGGTTCCCGCCCTGACACAAAGGGGACGGTGGAGGACCCTATTTTTTTTTTTTTTTAATTTAGGCTCACTTGTTCAGCCGCGCTGTGGGGAGGGAGGGAGGGATGCTGCAAACAGATAACACTGGCGTGCGCTCGAAGTGCCTCGGCCACACTGGGTCTGCCCCCGCTCACGGCGCGTGTAACCTCCCTGCCCACACTGCTTGGGCTCTAGGTTGTTCCGCCAGGAACAATCAGAGGCCGGCCCTGGACTGAGCTCCCAGGTCCAAGCCGCTCAGGTTCAGGCACTCGGGTAGTCCTCAGAGGCGCAGACTCGGTTGGGCCTGCGTTTTGTGTTCTTCCCAGGTCGAGCAGCTCAGGTGATGTGTTTGGCGGGCGCCAATGCTGCGACTTATCGCCTCCCCGCCACTCGGTTATCTGGGTGTAAAACCGGCGCACCTTCTCAGGCAGATGTTGACTGTCCAGACCCCCAAGAAGTTTTAGTTAGCAAAGAAGCCTGCTTACAGTTTTATAGATAGTGTCTCTCTGGGGCTGCGATTGCCCCCTTCCGGCTCTGGCTGCCTGTCACCGGAGGGGGAAGGTCTGCAGCCGGCTATCTCTGTTCAGTCCTTTGTTCTGTGCGCGGGCCTGGCGGTGTCTTAGGTTAGGGCTGGCTTTTCGCGTGGTAGATATCCCACAGTCTGGTTTGCTAGCCCAAATTATTTCGCTCAGATAGCGCTCAGGACATTCGGCCCGATTCTTACTCTAAGGGACACAGCCCGCGCCGCGCTTCCCTGCCCAGCCCCCACTTGCTAATGCCGTGTGCAGGCGTCTGCGCCGCTTCTCCGCTGGGGGGGTTACCGTAGGGCTCACAATCCGCGATTTTTAATTGTTTATTATTTTTTTTTTTCCCCTCCCTTTTATGTGGCCCTCTGTGCTTCCAAAGCTCGGCACAGATTCGGCAGTGAGAGGGTTTCCTGGTGTTTGGAAACTTCTCTCTTTTTAAGACTCCCTTCCCGGGACGGAACTCCGTCCCTCCCTCTTTTGTCTCTTTTTTTGTCTTTTATATTTTTTCCTACCTCCTTTCGAAGAGTTGGGCTGCTTTTCTGGGTGCCTGATGTCCTCTGCCGGCATTCAGAAGTTGTTTTGTGGAATTTACTCGACGTTTAAATGCTCTTTTGATGAATTTGTGGGGGAGAAAGTGTTCTCCCCGTCCTACTCCTCCGCCATCTTGGCTCCTCCCTCCAGTATTCTTGCCTGGGAAATTCCATGAACAGAGAAACCCAGTGGGCTATAGCCCATGGGGTTGTAAAACAGTGGACACAGCTTAGTGACTAAACAACAGATACAACTGATCTTCCTGACAATACTGATTTCAGTAAAAGTGTAGATTTTACTATGGAATTAATTTGTTATATGAAAAAAATAGGTATGAGTGTGTTTATAAGACAAACTTTTTTGACACAAAAGTTATTCCTTCTAACATGTCATATTCAAAGAGAGTGATCTTTGATGTGAACAATTACAAATTGATCTATGAACTTACTATAAAATATATCCCTACTGTTCTCTTTCAACAACAGAACTGTTATTCAGGTGTGGATTTCAACTGAGGTCAGTCAAGAGCCTCATGTCTCTTTCAATGGTTCATTAAATATGCCATTTGTGATCTAAGAATAGCCTATAAAAGAGACAAAAGAAGAATAAAACTACTAAGTTTCTCCATTATCCCATTCACCAAGATGTAGGAAAAGAAGTACTCATTTAAAATGAGTAAATTCAATTATCTGTGACTGAACAGGTGCTCAAGATACAAGATAAATAATCCTATTCCTAATACAAAAGAGTGGATGCAGTAACTTATGCAATGGTCTTACAAAGACTCATGCATGGTTTATATATACTGCTCTTTCAACATCACTATATTGCTAGTACCATTATTTTCCTGATTAGATTAACAAAGAAGATATAAGCATTTTGTCATTTGGTTATGTCATATGTAGATGACACACTTTTAAAAATCATTCAAAAATTAACTTTGCATTCTAGACATCATTCATTAATTACACATTCTTACACCTGCAGTAAAAACACAGTATTTAACAAATGACTACTGTGAATTCAGCTTATGTAACATACTAGAAAAACTGAGGTAGCACTACTTACTTTCATGGAATTTAAATTAATGAGTATATATTTAGGAGAAAAAAATAAATATATATAAATCAATATTTAAAAGATATTTACTGTAGAAAAAGACTGACGCATCCCCAGGACTCTAGTGAAATGATCTACGGATTGCAAATACTTTAAATTCATTGCCTCAGATCTCCCTGTTCTTCATTCTCATTATTACCTAAAAGAAATAAACAGACAAATGGAAAAGAAAAAACCAGAAGACTGCAAGTTCTTCAATGTATCCTCTCATGGGGAAATTCTTTTAGTCAGTCAAACAACAGGAAAATATGAAATACACTGAAGGTGATTTTTTTTTTTTTGGGTCTGTGTTTCATGCTCATTTTATCTATGTTTGAGATTTGGGATTTTTGAAAAGCCAGTCATATATTTTAGATAAATAAATATCAATTGAGTGACATGTGAATTGAGAGAAGTGATAGTTGTTGAGGGACTTAATGTATGTGTCAGATGTGTCAAGGCATCATCTGAGTCTAAATTTGATTCTATGAAATCTACAAGAACTGACATGACTTCAAATATAACATGAACCAGTTCTTTAAATTATTTTCAAAATAGATAAAATCCATTAATTACTTACAAGTGGAGTAATCTAAAGAAACTGAAAGCAACTCTACAGTGATGAGTAAATGTGTGTGATTGAACATTAATATTTGTTCAAGCACTTGAAATAAGCCATTTTCTATTAAACCTTTAGAAAGTGCTATCTCTGCCCTTTGGAACTATAAACTTTCCATATATATTTGCCTGAACTTAGTCTTCAGTTCAGTTCAGTTCAGTTCAGTCAGTCAGTCGTGTCCAACTCTTTGTGACCTCATGAATCGCAGCATGCCAAGCCTCCCTGTCCATCACCAACTCCCGGAGTTCACTCAAACTCACATCCATCGAGTCGGTGATGCCATCCAGCCGTCTCATCCTCTGTTGTCCCCTTTTCCTCCTGCCCCCAATCCCTCCCAGCATCAGAGTCTTTTCCAATGAGTCAACTCTTCACATGAGGTGGCCAAAGTACTAGAGTTTCAGCTTTACCATCATTCCTTCCAAAGAAATCCCAGGGCTGATCTCCTTTAGAATGGACTGGTTGGATCTCCTTGCAGTCCAAGGGTCTCTCAAGAGTCTTCTCCAACACCACACTTCAAAAGCATCAATTCTTCGGCGCTCAGCCTTCTTCACAGTCCAACTCTCACATCCATACATGACTACTGGAAAAACCATAGCCTTGACTAGACGAACCTTTGTTGGCAAAGGAATGTCTCTGCTTTTGAATATGCTATCTAGGTTGGTCATAACTTTCCTTCCAAGGAGTAAGCGTCTTTCAATTCATGGCTGCAGTCACCATCTGCAGTGATTTTGGAGCCCCCAAAAATAAAGCCTGACACTGTTTCCACTGTTTCCCCATCTATTTCCCATGAAGTGATGGGGCCAGATGCCATGATCTTCGTTTTCTGAATGTTCAGCTTTAAGTCAACTTTTTCACTATTTTCTTTCACTTTCATCAAGAGGCTTTTTAGTTCCTCTTCACTTTCTGCCGTAGTCTTCTGTCTCAGTCAAATTGAAAAAATAAAAAGTAAAAGAAAGAAAAAGAAGCAACTAAAAATGACTTTCTGTGATGTTTCTCATTCTGACTTAAAGTCTCCATAGTTCCATTACTTCAAATTGCTCTGCTTTCTGGTTGTTTTGAGTTTTATCTTTTAGAAACTTATTAAAGAATAGTTTTCTCTATTAGCTTCTAATGCTAAATATGACTCACTATTCAGTGCTACCTTTTATTCTACACTCCCTTCCTAAACAAATAGATGAGTAATTCATAAGTAGCAAATATGTTTAAAAAATTGATGAATAAATAAATAAAATCACTAGAAAATTTAAAATAAGCATTACAATCTAAATTAAATTACTCCAGCACTAACATTAAAAAATGTCCATGTTAATTAAAACAAATTTTTAAATTATAGATGAGTGGAAATTAACATATTAAGCTGACAGTAAAGGACATGTCCACCATGCAGTTTCAATAATTCAGTAATCAAAGAGGTACTTTTATTTATTTATTTATTTTACTTCTTTCACTGTTAGTGTATTAAATAAGAATTATAGAAAGTTGATACATAACTACATGAAAAAAGCTGCCTGTGTCCTAATTACATTTTACCTCCAATTGTGTGTTATTACCATTTTGTTTTCCAAAGCTAACCAGAATATATTTAATATTTTTACATTTATATAATTTGAAAAGTACATTTTTAGCACCTATATTTCAGGTTTTTAAATTTTGATTGTTTACTATTTAATATAATTTCTTTCCACTAAGGAAATGATAAATTTCATTCTAAATGCCTCATTCAAGACCAAATTCCTTCTTGAACATGAGAGGGTATGAGGAGAAAATGGCAGAGTAGAAGGACTTCAGCTCATTTCCTGTCACAGAAACACCAAAATCACAGCTCCTGTTGAAGGACTATCAACAAAAAAAGACTTGAATCTAGAAAAAAAGATATTCTATTTACAAAGACAAAGAAGATACAATGAGACAGTAGGAGGAGTTCATTTGTAATATGATAAAGTTTCATACCTGCTATGTGGGTGACCCACAAACTGGAAAATAATTATACCACAGTTCTCCCAAACCAGTGGAAATTCTTAGACCCACATCAAGCCCTCCTGTGTGAATGTCTGGCATCAGGATGAGGAGCCTGTAGAGCATTTGGCTTTGAAAGTTAGTGGGACTTGATCACAGGAACACCACAGGATTGGGAGAAACAGAAACTCAACTCTTGGAGGGCACACGTTGTCCTGTGTGCACTGGGATCCTGGGAAAAAGCAAATACTTCATAGCAGCTTGTGCCAGGCCAACCTGCTCGTCTTGGATGGTCTCCTCAGGAGGCAGGGTGTGGCTGTGGCTCACTGTGGAGACAAGGAAACTGGTGGCAGAGGGGTACTTGGGTATACTCATTGGAGTGAACCATTCTAGAAGTCACTGTTTTGACACTGAGATCTGCCCCATCCAACAACCTGTAGGCTCCATGCTGGGGTGCCTCACCCAGCAGCAGAAAAGCTGCTTAAAGTCTTCATGAGTCCACAGGAGCTTCTAAACACACTCCTTGACATGGCCCTGCCCATCAGAGGGATAAGGCCCAACTCCACCCACCAGTGGCCAGACAACAGTCCCTTGTGCCAGGAAGCCTTTCCAAACCTCTTAGACCAGTTTCACCTACCAGGGGGCATACATCAGAAGTAAGAGGTACTACAGTCCTGCATCCTGTGATACCACAAACACAGAAAGTTACAGAAAGTGATACAACAGAAGAATATATTCCAGGTGAAAAAACACAAGAAAACCCCAGAAGAACAACTAAGTGAAGTGGAGATAGTTAATCTACCTGAAAGAGAATTCAGAGTAATGATAATAAAGGTGACCCAAGATCCTGGAGAAAGGATGAAGGCACAGACCAAGAAGATACAAGACATTTTTAGAAGATGAACAACAACAAAAACAATTCAATAATATAATAATTGAATGAACAATATACTGGAAGGAATCAATAGAAAAATAAGATGAAAGAATGGATAACTGAGCTGTAAGACATAATGGTGAAAATCACTGCAATGGAACTAAATTTTTTAAAAAGAATTTAAAAAAATGAGGATAATGTAAGAATCATCTGGGATAACACTGAATACAGCAACATTTGCATTATAGGGACCTCAGAAGAAGACAGATAGAAAGGGTTGCAGACAGTATGGAGAACAGTGTGGAGATTCCTTAAAAAACTGGAAATAGAACTGACTTATGATCCAGCAATCCCACTGCTGGGCATACACACTGAGGAAACCAGAAGGGAAAGAGACACGTGTACCCCAGTGTTCATCACAGCACTGTTTATAATAGCCAGGACATGGAAGCAACCTAGATGTCCATCAGCAGATGAATGGATAAGAGAGCTGTGGTACATATACACAATGGAGTATTACTCAGCCATTAAAAAGAATACATTTGAATCAGTTCTAATGAGGTGGATGAAACTGGAGCCTATTATACAGAGTGAAGTAAGCCAGAAAGAAAAACACTGATACAGTATACTAACGCATATATATGGAATTTAGAAAGATGGTAACAATAACCCTGTGTACGAGACAGCAAAAGAGACACTGATGTATAGAACAGTCTTATGGACACTGTGAGAGAGGGAGAGGGTGGGAAGATTTGGGAGAATGGCATTGAAACATGTAAAATATCATGTATGAAATGAGTTGCCAGTCCAGGTTCGATGCATGGTACTGGATGCTTGGGGCTGGTGCACTGGGACGACCCAGAGGGATGGAATGGGGAGGGAGGAGGGAGGAGGGTTCAGGATGGGGAACACATGTATACCTGTGGCGGATTCATTTTGATATTTGGCAAAACTAATACAATCATGTAAAGTTTAAAAATAAAATAAAATTAAAAAAAATACATAACAACAACAATAAAAAAGAGAGATAATATAATAGTTGAAATGCCCCCTAATATGAAAAAGGAAACAGTCACCCAAGACCAGAAAGTGCAGAGAGTCCTGAACAGGATAAATACAAGAAGGAATATACTGAGTGACTGCTGCTGCTAAGTCGCTTCAGTCGTGTCCGACTCTGTGCGACCCCATAGACGGCAGCCCACCAGGATCCCCCATCCCCGGGATTCTCCAGGCAAGAACACTGGAGTGGGTTGCCATTTCCTTCTCCAATGCATGAAAGTGAAAAGTGAAAGTGAAGTCGCTCAGTCGTGTCTGACTCTTAGCAACCCCATGGACTGCAGCCCACCAGGCTCCTCCGTCCATGGGATTTTCCAGGCAAGAGTACTAGAGTGGGGTGCCATTGCCTTCTCCATACTGACAGTACTGATCAAATTGAAAATAAAACAAAAATAAATAAATAAAGACAAAGAGTAAATAAATCAACAAAAGGCAAGCAACAAATAACATACTAGGAAATTACCATATAGTTATTAACTGACTTCTCAGCAGAAAATTTGCAGGCCAGAAAAGATTGGAATGATATATTTAAAGTGATGAAAACAAAAAACCTACAACCAAAAATAGTATACCCAGAAAGACTTCTGTCAGAATCAGAAGAAAAATCAAAAGCTTTACTGACAAGCAAAAGCTAAGAGAATTCAGTTCCACCAAATCAGATTTACAACAATGCTAAAGGAACTTCTCCAGGAAAGCCCAAAACTAGAAACAAGAAAATTTTGAAAGAGAATCCTCACTGGTAAAGGCAAACATACAGTAAAGGTAGGAAGTCATTCATGCACAAATATGACATCTAAACCAGCAATTGTGAGACGAGGAGAGTAGAAATGTAGAATATTCCAAATGAATTTTAAATTGAGAGACCAGCAGCTTAAAACAAACTTGTATGTAGACTGCTATGTTAAAACCTCATGGTAACTGAACCAAAAATCTGAAATAGATACAAACAAAAAAATTAAAAAGTAATCCAAACACAACACTAATGATAGTCATCAAATCAAAAGAGAAGAGAATAAAATAAGAAGGCAAGAAAAAAGACACACAAAAACAAATACAAAACAATTAACAACATGGTTATAAGAACATATAAATCAATAATTACTTTAAATGTAAATGGATTAAATGTTCCAACCAAAAGACATATACTGGCTGAATGGATACAAAAATAGGACTCATATGTATTTGTCTACAATAGACCCAGATCAGATCTAGGGATACATACTGACTGAAAGTGAGGGAATGGAAAAAGATATTTCTTGCAAATGGAAATCAAAAGAAACCTGATGCTGCTGCTGCTGCTGCTAAGTCGCTTCAGTCGTGTCCGACTCTATGCGACCCCATAGATGGCAGCCCACCAGGCTCCCCCATCCCTGGGATTCTCCAGGCAAGAACACTGGAGTGGGTTGCCATTTCCTTCTCCAATGGATGGAAGTGAAAAGTGAAAGTGAAGTTGTGCAGTCCTGTCCGACTCCTTGCGACCCCATGGTCTGCAGCCTACCAGGCTCTTCCGTCCATGGGATTTTCCAGGCAAGAGTACTGGAGTGAGGTGTCATTGCCTTCTCCAAAAGAAACCTAGAGTAGCATTATTCATAGCAGACAAAACAGACTGTAAAGAACGTTACAAGAGACAAAAAAAAAAAAAAAAGATACTACATAATGATCAAGGGATAATCCAAGAAGAAGATATCAACCAGCATAGGAGCACTACCATATGTAAGATAGCTGTTTACAGTTATAAAAGGAGAAATCAACAGTAACACAGTATTATTATGGAACTTTAACACCCCACTTCTGCTTCATTGACTACACTAAAGCCTTTGTGGATCACATAGTCAAACTGTGGACAATTATTAAAGAGATGGAAATACCAGATCACCTAACCTGCCTATTAAGATGCTTGAATGCAGGTCAAGAAGCAACAGTTAGAACCTGACATGGAACAATGGACTGGTTCCAAATTGGGAAAAGATTATGTCAATGCTGTATATTGTCACCCTGTTTGTTTAACTTATATGCAATGTACATCATGTGAAATGCTGGGATGGATGAAGTACAAGCTTGAATCAAGATTGCCAGAAGAAATATCAATAACCTCAGATCTGAAGATGACACCACCCTTAGAACAGAAAGTGAAGAAGAACTACAGAGCCTCTTGATAAAAGTGAAAGAGGAGAGTGAAAAAGGCGGCTTAAAACTCCACATTCAAAAGTGAAGATCATGGGATCAGGTCCCATCACTTCATGGGAAATAGTTGGGGAAACAATGAAAACAGTGTCAGACTTTATTTTTGGGGGCTCCAAAATCACTGCAGATGGTGACTGCAGCCACTAAATTAAAGACTCTTGCTCCATGGAAGAAATGTTATGACCAACCTGGAGAGCATATTTAAAAGCAGAGATGTTACTTTGCCAACAAAGTCCATCTAGTCAAAGCTATGGTTTTTCCAGTAGTCATATATGGATGTGAAAGTTGGACCATAAGGAAGGCTGAATGCCTTAGAGCTGTAGTGTTGGGGAAGATTCTTGAGAGTTCCTTGAACTGTAAGATCAAACCAGTCAATCCTAAAGGAAGTCAATCCTGAATATTTGTTGGAGGGACTGCTACTGAAGCTGAAACTCCAGTACTTTGGCCACCTGATGCAAAGAGTCAATTCATTAGAAAAGACTCTGATTCTAGGAAAGATTGAAGGGAGAAGGAGAAAGGGATGACAGAGAATGAGATGATTGAGTGGCAACACGGACTCAACGGACATGAGTTTGGGCTAGCTCTGGGAAATGGTGATGGACAGTGAAGCCGGGCATGCTGCAGTCCATGAGTCGCAAATAGCTGGACACAACAAACACATGACCCCCACTTACATTGATATACAGATCATCCAGACAGAAAACCAATATACACAGCCCTTAAATTACTAATTAAGTCAGATGGACTTAATTATTATCGATAGAGCATTCCATCTGAAAAGGTGCAAAATACACAAACTTTTAGACTGCACAAGGAACATTCTCCATGATAGATCACATTCTGGGACACAAATCAAGCCTTGGTAAATTTGAGAAAATTGAGATCATAACAAGCATCTTTTACAACCACAATATTATGATATTAAAAATCAACTAAAATTAAAAAAAAAGTGGAAAACACAAATATTTGAGGATAAATAAGGTTCTTCTAAACACCTAATAGAACACTGAAGAAATCCAAGAGGAAATTTTTAAAAATTCCTAGAGACCAATGGGGGGGGGGAAAAAAAAAATCTCCCAAAACCAATGGGATGCAGTAAATGCAGTTATAAGAGGGAATTTTACAGCAATATAATCTAACCTCTGCTGCTGCTACTCCCGCTAAGTCATTTCAGTCGTGTCTGACTCTGTGCGACCCCCATAGATGGCAGCCCAACAGGCTCCTCTGTCCCTGGGATTCTCCAGGCAAGAATACTGGAGTGGGTTGCCATTTCCTTCTCCAATGCATGAAAGTGAAAAGTGAAAGTGAAGTCGCTCAGTAGTGCCTGACTCCTAGCGACCCCATAGACTGCAGCCTACCAGGATCCTCCGTTCATGGGATTCTCCAGGCAAGATTACTGGAGTGGGTTGCATTGCCTTCTCCGAATCTTACTTCAGGAAATGATAAAAAACCCAAACACCTAAAGCAGCCAGAATAAGAGCAAGCAACATTCAAAGTTATCTATAGAAAACAAATCATAAAAGATCAGAGCAGAAAGAAGAAATCAAAACAAAGGAAACTGTAGAAAACTTCAATGAAACTTAAAGCTGTATTTTTTTGAAAAGAAAAAAATAAGTGGTAAACGTTTAGCCATGCTCATCATAAAAAAAGAAATGGACACATTCTTAGAAAGGTACAATGTCCCAAAATTGAGCCAGGAGAAATAGAAAATATGAACATACCAACCACAAACACTGAAATTGAAACTGATTTAACAACTCCCAACAAACAAAATCCAGGACCAGACTGCTTCACAAGAGAATCCTATCAAATAATTAGAGAAAATTTAAAAACTATTCTTCTGAAACTCTTCAAAAAATTTGCATAAGAAGGCGCCTTCCAAACTCCTTCTACAAGGCCACCATCACCCTCATACCAAAGCCAGACAAAGATATCCCAGAAAAGAAAATTACAGGCCAATATCACTGATGAATATAGATACAAAAATCCTCAACAAAATAACAGCAAACTGAATACACAACATACTAAAAGCATCATGCACATCATACACACACGTAATGATCAAGTGGGATTTATGCCAAGGATTCAAGGTTTCTCTAATATATACAAATCAATACCACATTAATATAAAGAAGAATAAAAACCATATAATAATCTCAATTGATTCCAAAAAAGCTTTTGACAAAATTCTACATCCATTTAGGATAAAACTTCTCCTGAAAGTGGGAATAAAGGGAACACACCTCAAGATAATAAAGGTTAATATGAAAACCCACATCCAACAGACTTAGTGGAAAAAAGCTGAAATTACTTCTAAGATCGGGAAAGAGACAAGATTGTCCACTGTCACCACTTTTATTCAACATAGTTTGGGAAGTTCTAGCTACAGCAAGCAGAGAAGAAAAGTAAATAAAAAGAATTCAAATTGGGAAATTAAAAAAAAGAAAACTGTCATTGTTTCCAGATGACAGATTGCTATGCATAGTAAATCCTAAAGATGCTGCCAGAAAACTACTAGAGTTCATCAGTGATTTTGATAAAGTTGCAGAATGCAAAATTAATACACAGGAATCATATACATTAACAATAAAAGATCAGAAAGAGAAATCAAGGAAACTATCCCATATAGCATTTCACTGAAAATAATAAAATAACTAGGAATAATCCTACCTGAGGAGGCAAAAGACTTGTACTCCACAACCTGCAAGATGCTGATAAAAGAAATTCAAGATGACAGAAACAGATCAAAAGGTATACCATATTCTTGAATTGAAAATATCAGTACTGTCAAAATGACTGTATTACCCAAGACAACCTACAGATTCAATGAAATTCCTATCAAATAATCAATAACAATTTTTGCAGATCTGGAACAAATAGAATTTTTAGATTTGTGTGGAAACACAGAAGTCTCTGAATAACCAAAACAATCTTGGCAAAGAAAATTGGAGCTGGAAAAGTAAGGCTCCCTAACTTTGAAGTATACTATAATGTTAGAGTCATCAAAACAATATGGTACTAGAACAAAGACAGACTTATAACATCAAAGGAACAGAATAGAACTCTCAGATATAAACCCATATATTGGGCTCCAAAATCAGTGCAGATGGTGACTGCAGCCATGAAATTAAAAGATGCTTACTCCTTGGAAGGAAAGTTATGACCAACCTAGATAGCATATTGAAAAGCAGAGACATTACTTTGCCAACAAAGGTTCATCTAGCCAAGGCTATGGTTTTTCCAGTGGTCATGTATGGATGTGAGAGTTGGACTGTGAAGAAGGCTGAGCATCAAAGAATTGATGCTTTTGAACTGTGGTGTTGGAGAAGACTCTTGAGAGTCCCTTGGACTGCAAGGAGATCCAACCAGTCCATTCTGAAGGAGATCAGCCCTGGGATTTCTTTGGAGGGAATGATGCTGAAGCTGAAACTCCAGTACTTTGGCCACCTCATGCGAAGAGTTGACTCATTGGAAAAGACTCTGATGCTGGGAGGGATTGGGGGCAGGAGGAGAAGGGGAAGAGAGAGGATGAGATGGCTGGATGGCATCACTGACTCGATGGACGTGAATCTGAGTGAACTCCGGGAGTTGGTGATGGACAGAGAGGCCTGGTGTGCTGCGATTCATGGGGTCACGAAGAGTCCGACACGACTGAGTGACTGAACTGAATGATAGTCAATTAATCTATGACAAAGGAGGCAAGAATATACAATGGAAAAAGACAGTATCTTCAATAAATGATGCTGGGAAAACTGGACAGCCACATGTAAGAGAAGGAAATTAGAACATTCTCTAACACCATACACAAAAATAAACTTAAATAAAGTTAAAGACTTAAATATAAAACAATATACCATAAAATGTTTTGAGGAACATAGAACACATTTTTTAATATAAATTGCAACAATATCTTTTTGGAGCACCTCCTAGAGCAATGGAAATAAAATAAGTAAATAAATAGGAGCTAATTAAACTTAAAATCTTTGACCCTCAAAGCAAACCATAAAATGACAAGATGACAACATAGAATGGGAGAAAATATTTTCAAACTGTAAAAAAGACAGGGGATTAATCTCTAAAATATACAAACAATTCACAGAGCTCAACATTGAAAAAGTAAAATAAAAATAAATCCATAAAATGGGTAGAATATTTAAACAGACAATTCTCCAAAGAAAACATACAAATGGCCAAAAAGCACATGAAAATATGCTCAACAATGCTAGCTGTTAGAGAAATGCATATCAAAACTACAATAAAGGTGCCATCTTACACCAGTCAGAATGACCAGCATCAAAAGTCTGCAAACAGTAAATGCTTTAGAGGATGTAGAGAAAAGGGAACACTTCTGTTTTGTTGCTGGGCATGTAAATTAGTACAGCCAATTTCTGAGAGCAGTATGAAGATTCCTTACAAAGCTAAAAATTCATATCATATGAATTCACATAAAATATAAATATAAACTATAAAAATTCATTCATATCATAAATATCATATAATCCTGCAATTTCACTCTGAGGCATATACCCAGAGAAAAACATACTTTGAAGATCCACACACTGCAAATGTTCATTATAGCACTATTTACAAAAGCCAAGACATGAAAGCAACCTAATTGATCATCAGCTGATTAATGGATAAGAAGACATGATATATGTATTCAATGGGATATTACTCAGCCATAAAATAATTAAATAATGTCATTAACAGCAACATGGATAAACTTAGAAATCATCATACTAAGTAAGACAGAGGAAGGCAAATATAATATCACTTATGTAGGAAATTTCAAAAGTGATACAAATGAACTTATTTACAAAACAGAAGCAGAATCACAGACTTTGAAAACAAATTTATGGTTACCGAAGGAAAAGGTGGGGGGGAATGTAAATTAGGAGGTTTGGATCTTCCTGACCCAGGGATTTATTCTGTGTTTCTGGCATCTCCTGCACTGGCAGGTGGATTCTTTATCACTGAACTACATTTAACATATAGACACTACTATATATAAAATAGATAACCATCAAGGGCCTACTATATAGAACAGGGAATTGTACTCAATACTATATAATAACCTATGTGGGAAAAGGATCTGAAAAACAATAGATTTATGTATATGTACAGCTAAATCACTTTCCTTTACGTAAACCTGATACTAGCACAATATTGCACATCAAGTATGCTCTACTATAAAAACAATTTTTAATTAAAAAATGTGAGAGCATGAAATCCATGAGGCCTCTCATTGCATGGCTAGATAAGTTTGAATGTCTCAATTAGTTTTTAATAATGTTGTTTTTCAATGTTGAATTGTACGAGCTGTTTGTTGTTGTGGTTTAGTTGCTAAGTCATATCTGACTTTCTCTTTTATGACCCCATGGTTTATAGCCCACCAGGTTCCTCTGTCCTAGGGATTTCCCAGGCAAGAATACTGGACTGGGTTGCCATTTCTTTGTCCAGGGGATCTTACCAACTCAGGGATTAAACTCGTGTCTGCTGCATTGGCAGAAGATTCTTTACCACTGAGTCACCAGGGAAGCCCATGGACTTTTTATATATTTTGGATATTAACCCCTAATAGGTCAAATGGCTCGTATCTTTTGCAAATATTTTCTCTTATTTAGTAGGTTGTCTTTCACTTTATTTATGGTTTCTTTTGCTGTGCAAAAAATGTCAAGTTTAACTAGATCCCATTTGTTTAGTTTTGCTAGAATTTTAACAATTGAGGATTTAAACATATTAAACAATTCAGAAGGAAAACAAAATATAGATATTCCCTGATACCATTTCTGATTTCTTTAGTAACCGCATGTTTGTAGATAGACATTGGTACCATGAGGGAAAAATATGAAGATTTTATATATTACCTATTTATATTGAAATTTTGTTAAATTATCACAATAACAAACAATGAAAATAGCATACCCTAGTGGTTAAAAAAGAAAGACTCAAGATAAGTTATTTTAACTGTGAATCTACCTCTTATGAGAAATGTTTAATTAGATAAAGATATTTGTATCTCAGAGTCTTATTTTCTTTATTAGAAAATTACTTTTTCAGAGAAAATCTTATATTGCTGATTACCTGTTAAATGTTGTATGAAGTGTAATAACAAAAATGTCCAAAGATTGACATATGACATCGGAGTATGATAGAACTACAAGTATATTTATTTTATCTTTCAATAGTCATGCATTCTTCAATGCTGACTTGAAAATAAGAATTATTCATGTTTCTAAAGCTATTTTCCCATTGATAAAAATCAATTGGAAGAATAACATTTCCAATCAGGGTGAGAGAAATCTGTAATTCATACCTATAATATTCTATAGGAGAAGAAAACCTGAAATTATTTTTTAAATGACTGTTAAGAATATCGCATATGATGGAAGAAATGTTTTTTTGTGTGTGAAAATATTATTTTTAACTTTATTTACTTTATAGATTCTAGAAATTCATCTCTACGTTGCCTGTTCAAAGAACAAATTTGTAGAGCACACCTAATAAAAAACAAAAGTAAATAAAACCCAATCATCTATTGTAAATTATGAAAAGGCCAGGAGGAAATTTGAAGGTTCATAGCCATCAGGGTCGGAGAAGGCAATGGCAACCCACTCCAGTACTCTTGCCTGGAAAATCCCATGGACAGAGCAGCCTCGTAGGCTGTAGTCCCTGGGATGGCTGAGGGTCAGACACGACTGAGCAACTTCACTTTCACTTTTCACTTTCATGTATTGGAGAAGGAAATGGCAACCCACTCCAGTGTTCTTGCCTGGAGAATCCCAGGGATGGGGGAGCCTGGTGGGCTGCCATCTATGGGGTTGCACAGAGTCGGACGTGCTTGAAGCGACTCAGCAGCAGCAGCAGCAGCAGCAGCAGCAGCAGCAGCAGCAGCCATCAGGGTACAGAATCTTAATGTAGTTAACAGGAGCTCAGCTGATTTAGATTTTCAAAGGCTACTTGATAAACAGCTGACAAAATAAAATTCAAAGAATTTACCTTTTTAAGAAATGAAATTTTCTATTAGGGAACATGATTTTTATGTGAACTGTATATTTTGATAGGCAGTAAGTTATTTTTTTGATGGGAAACAATTCACTTTAAAATAAGTGAAATAAAGGATGTGCTGCTGTCGATGGGGTCGCACAGAGTTGGACATGACTGCAGCGATTTAGTATGCCTGCATGCATTGGAGAAGGAAATGACAACCCACTCCAGTATTTTTGCCTGGAGAATCCCAGAGATGGAGGAGCCTGGTGGGCTGCCGTCTATGGGGTCGCACAGAGTCGGGCACGACTGAAGCGACTTAGCAGCAGCAGCAGCAGTACTTGTATAGTTTAAATACTTGCTCTGAAGCATCATAAAAAAAAAAAAAAGTCCTTGTTTTTTTTTTTTAATGTCACTCTCCTTAACTGATGTGAAATATTGCAAAATTTCATTACCCCTAAAAATAATAATGTAGGTGTCACATATAGCTTGTACCTTTTGAACAGCTAACATGTATTAGTTGACCAAAACGTTCATTCAGATTTTTCCATAAAATGTTACAGGAAAACACAAACAAAATTTTTTCCAATCCAATATACAGTTTTTTATTTCCCTAAGTAGGTTGTGAATTTTCCAAGAACACAGAAACTGCTTCATATGTTTTCATCTATGACAAACTTCCTCTTCGTCTTCATTGTCAGGGATGGGCAGCTTTTGCTGCATAGAAGTGGACCCCTAAATTTCAGCGCTAACCAGTGTGAAGACTGATTTACCAGAGTCCTATGGTAACTCGGGGCTTTGAACTTCTGTTTATTTTTCATTTATTTTTGGCTGTGCTGGGTCTTCATTGCTGCATTGGCTTTTCTATAGTTGTGGCCAGTTGGGGCTGCTCTCTAGCTGCAATGCACTCTCATTGTTGTTGCTTCTCTTGTGGAACATGGGCTCTAGGGGATGCTGGCTTCTGCAGTTACTGCATGTGGGCTCTGAGGTTGCAACTTTCAGGCTCTGGAGCAGGGCTCGAGAGTTGTGAAGCACAGACTTAGTTGCTTCACAGCACGTGGGATCTTCCTATACCAGGGATCTAGCGCATGCCTCCTGCACTGGCAGGCAGATTCTTCACCACTGAGCCACCAGGAAAGCCCCAAGATTCTGAACTTGTATTTTTTATAACACCATCTTCATCATGTGCCTTCACAACTCCTTGACAAGGAAAGAGTAATCTAGAGGTGTATACATAGAATACGTTAAAAGTTAGGCATGGTGGTGTCTTACATCACAGAATTGTCTTCCATCAATTCTGCCCACATTCCATTGGGTCAAGTTCAGTCATAGAGCCCCAACCTCAGAGTAAGGGTCAAAAACCTAAAATCTCAAATATTCATAGATTTACATGATGAAAATATACTTCTGTCTTATATCACAGTAGATTATATGTAGAGTAGGAAAGCGTGTTCCCCAAGCAGTGATTCAGGAGCATTGCCATTTCTATTCTGTGGCTGAAGTCATGAACCTCATCAGAGTTCTTTATATTTTACATATTGGTAGGGGAAAAGAACAAAATTATGCACAAATAAGTTTTATGGGCCAAGCTGGAATAGTTTTAGTCACTTCTGCTCTCGACTCACTGACTGGAACAGATTCACTTGAATTGACATAAATGTACATGAGATGGAGATATATTTGGACTCTGTATCTATGAACAAACAAAACCTAGATAGCGATGAGTCCTGGCAGTTGTTGTGCACCCCATTTTTTAAGAACAAATCATGGAATAGAGAGCTTAGCTAACCACTTATTCAATATCAAACAGAAAATGACAAAACAAGAATTTTAATCCATGAAATTTATCTTCATCATCTGTCCTCCTATCCACTGTACTATTTTTCATTCTTTCAATCTAACGCAAATATTCAATGCATGTTTCTTAAAGAAACAACTGCAGAATAGATAAAATTTGCCCAGAATAATCTGTTCTATATCTTTATTAAATAACTGAATGTAGAACAGATTTTACCCAGATATTTGACATAAACCCTTTATTTTTGGTTTCCATTTGCTGGCATTTTAATTCCACTAGTAAGGCATTGCCCAGGAATGCTGCAATATTGTATTGGAAAATATTTTGTAGATATTTAGTTTTATGTCCATAGTGTTCCCCCATTCCCCTTTTTATAATTAGCTATTCAACCTCGGATCTATGGATTAAGCTTCCTTATCTTCACCTTCTTTTGCTACAGCAGATCACCTTCAAAGTACAGATTATTTTGAAGACAAAGTTAGAGTAAAACTTATTTCTCTAATCAGTTGAGGCAGTTCTCACAGAAGACAGAATCACAAAAAAAGTTTATGTGATAATTGAGAAGAAAAAGAAAGTAGTGGATTACTGAACACTTCTACATTAACTTTGGAGAAAGCCCATCTAGGAATAGGTTCTTCTAATGGAAAAAATCTAAACTGAAAAAAGAGAGCTAACTTTTACATGGAATAGGAAATAATTTTTAAAATCTCCTTAACTGCATGGAAATTGCTATACTGTTAATGGTCTGTGAATCTTTAATTACAGATAAATGTTCATGTTAGTATCTGTCCTCAGGGCAAAATGCAAACACATTATATCACAAGAGAAGCAAAGAAATGAATTTATGCTTTAATGAGCTGTGCAGTCTTATTATTCACCTAATATAATACGACACTTTGACTTTGCACTGGAAACAAACTGGGAATATGAGGTCCAATTTGTATTCGGGGAGATTGTTTACTCCAAAAATTTATCCAATGATTAGTTATTTTTTCTTTTATATATGAAAACTTCCTTTTATTGTTTTCCCTTTCTATTTTTAATTAGCTTAAAGTAATTATTTGAAAATTCAACATTAATTTTCTCTCTAACCTGGAGGGAAATTATTCATGGAAAAAATCATATTAGGTTTATCATTTCACTGTGACACTGTGTGTTTTGATAACCATATACGAGCAAGCAAAATCAGACTTAACAATTGCCCCAAATGTTAATGACCTGTCCATCTAATGAAGTACTTTTCATTATGAAGCATCACCATATTTAATTGAGCATTTAATTCATGGCTTGTTACGCTGCTGGTTGTCTGCTGATTTATATTCAATCCTCACACCAAAGCTAGAAGGTAGTGTCAGTTTAAATCAGTGATCAAAATTTGAACCTTTTAAAAGAGGAAGTCAAATATGTCTAGTAGGTAAGCTAGTATAGTTGTTTATGTCATTGCTTATGCTCCCAGTGACTGCATGTGGGAGAAGAGGGAAAGGACGAAGGCAGTAAGTGAAGGTTATAAACATTCAAAGGTAATATGGGAAAATAGATATTATTAAAGGGTCACAAATATTAAATTTTTGGCTTCCCTTGTGGCTCAGCTGGTAAAGAATCAGCCTGTAATATGGGAGGCCTGGGTTTGATCCCTGGGTAGGGAGGATCCCCTGGAGAAGGGAAAGGCTACCCACTCCAGTATTCTGGCCTGGAGAATTCCATGTTCTGTATAGTCCATAGGGTCACAAAGAGTCGGACATGACTGAGCACTTTAACTTTCAATATTAAATAACTAATCAATGTTTTATTAATCAAAGTAGAAGGTAAAACGTATATGCCAAAGTTATGCCAACAGGTCTACAATGCAGATGATTATTTGCTCTTTTTCAAGTGCAAGGAAAAATGAACATTTTCATCTTCCTGAAATTTATTTGAAAATAGCCAAGGGAACATGCAGCTTCAAACCTAAGTGAAGCAATGGGATTTTTGTAGTTAGCGCTAAGGAAGAAAAATCAGTTCTGAGAAAATAAAAATTAACACCACCTATAAAAGTGAATAGAATAAAAAAGATTTCAAATATTTGATGTTTTGCATATTACATAGATAATATAACTCCAGTTTAAAACTAAAGAGTATGAAACTCAAGGAATGTAAGTAACTTTATTCATTCAAAATGTATTTCTTGAGTTCTACGGTGCTGCTGCTGCTGCTGCTACTGCTTCTGCTAAGTCACTTCAGTCGTGTCTGACTCTGTGCGACCCCATGGACTGCAGCCCACCAGCCTCCTCCACCCATGGGATTTTCCAGGCAAGAGTACTGGAGTGGGGTGCCATTGCCTTCTCCGTCTACTGTGCTAGAGACTGCTATGAAGTTAGAAGCATAGCAGTAATAAAATTAACCTGTTCTAACCTCAAGGAGCAACATAAACAATCTCCAAAATGTTTCCTTAATTTAAATTATATTGGTGGCTCAGCAGTAAAGAATCTGGTTGCAATGCAGGAGACCGCCTGCCTATGCAGGAGAGGCGGGTTCTACCCCTGAGCTGGAAGATTCCCTGGATAAAGAAATGGCAAGCTGCTCCAGCATTCTTGCCTGGAAAACCCTATGGACAGAGGAGCCTGGATGGCTATAGTGCATTGTGTCACAAGAATCCTACATGACCTAGTGACTAAAGCACAAGTTCAAAAAAGAGAAGTAGAAGATGCTATGAGAAGTATAAACTGAGAGTCTGATTTTGCATTTATCATTGTTTAGTCACTCAGTCATGTCCAACTCTTTGCAACCCCATGGACTGGAGCACGCCAGGCTTCCCTGTCCTTCACCACCTCCCAGTGCTTGCTCAAACTCATGTCATTGAGTCAGTGATGCCATCCAACCATTTCCTCCTCTGTTATCCCTTCTCCTCCTGCCTTCAATCTTTCCCAGCATCAGGGTCTTTTCTAATGAGTCAGTTCTTGGCATCAGGTGGCCAAAGTATGGGAGCTTCAGCTTCAGCATCAGTCCTTCCAATGAATATTCACGTGTGATTTCTTTTAAGATCGACTGCTTTGATCTCCTTGCCATCCAAGAGACTCTCAACAGTCCTCTCCACATGACAATTCATAAGCATCAATTATTTGGCATTCAGCCTTCTTTATGGTCCAACTCTCACAACCATACATGACTACTGGGAAAACCATAGCTTTGACTAGATGGACCTTTGTTGGCAAAGTAATGTCTCTGCTTTTTAATGTGCTGTTTAGGTTTGTCATAGATTTCTTCCAAGGAGCAAATGTCTTTTAATTTTAATTTTGTATAGGTGCCAAGAAAAACATCTGTGAAGAATTGCAATTTAAGAGGTCTCTTAAAATGTGTTTATTTATTTAATTACATGCCTGTCTGTGTGTGTGCTAAGTTACTCCAACTCTTTGTAACCCTATGTACTGTAGCCCTGCTCCTCTGGCTCCCGTGGCTCCTCTGTCCATGGGATTCTCCAGACAAGAATATTGGAGTGGCTTGCTGTGCCCTCCTTCAGGGGATCTACCTGACCCAGGGATTGAACCAGAGTCTCCTGTGGCTTCTATCTTGCTGGTGGATTCTTTACAATTGAGCCACTGGGGAAGCCCCATTTAATTACATATAAATATGAGAAAAATGAAGAGATGCGAAGAGAGAAAGGTAGAGAAAGAAGGAGACACACAAAGAGAGAAAGAGATAGTTTATAATACTACTACTTCTCCATTTGTTTCTGATCCAGTGAAAGCTGGGCAGCATGGCTAATTGAGAATAAGGGCACAATTCATACTTTATTGCTGTTTAAGGCAGAATAGAGAAAATAGACTAGGGAAATATAATTACTGTCTCTTCATCCTAGAATTGCCTTAAGCACCCAGTAAAAGTTGACCAAAATGATTCATGGGGAAAATTTTCACATTATATTTGTGAGAGCACCATATCAACATTCATGCATATGATGAGTGAATTAATCTATAAAATATACTGTACTTTTGAAACATATGAAAAAGGATCTTAAATACTAACATAGTCATAAATATTCTTCATTTTGTACCTACTCAACTTTATAAATTAGTATTTTCATTCTACTTCAACCATCCACATCCACTGCTTTTACTTTGTAATCATCCTAAACTAAAATCTCTGTTCTAGTGACTTCTCTTTTCCTTACGTTTTTCAAAGATGGTAGTTTTGCTTCCCTTATCTGAATGGTCACCACTAACTGGAAAACAATGACCATTTTAATTTCTTATACCCATCACATTTCCTATTTCACTAGTTTTTCATTCCTAAATTTGATAAATTCTTGTCAGCATCTTAATTCCAGGATGCATATTTAAGGACATGATTATCAGTTTTATTAACCTCATTGCAATTCTTTCCCTCAATCTTACATGAAATTTGCATGTTCATTATACTTACTTATGCATCTAATCTGTCTATAAAACATATATATTAACATCTAAATATTCCTTGAAACAATGTAGCTTCTCATAGCAAATGAATAGATGAATTTATCTCAATTTAAACTCATAATTTCATTGATTTATAGAAGTAAACATAAAGCACACAATATATGCTAACCTGACTTAGAAAAAAACACAATATAAAAATGTTAGAAATAAAAGAGGCCAAAGAATTTTATAATCATCAAACATTAACATGTAGAAGTAATGCTGAACATATAGGAATATGTGTAGCTTTAAAAACATACTATTAAAAAAAATAAAAACATATTATTTGAATTTAATCTATGCCAATATGTGCATATTTTATTCATATTAAGTTTATTTTTCATTTTTTCCCTCTTTTAAAAATAATTTAAAACTATTTGGTTATTTATTCACCCAACAAATATTTGTTAAATGATGACTTGTTTCAAATGTTCTTCCATGCATTGATTCTAATAGAAGGATATATAATAAATAAGTAGATAGGATATATGGAATGTTTGTGGCAAGAGACAATGTGACATTTTAGCCAAAGAATATATAGTTGTGGCAAGTGATGTTTTTCAATTATAACTACAACTATCTCACTTATTCTACATGCCGTTTTACAATATGATGTTCTCATCTTGCCTTCGAAAGATGGTGCATGTGTAGGCCACATCCTCATGAATCCTGGTGAGTCTGAGACTAGTTTAACCAAAATAATACCTTAAAAATGAGATTATGTGGTTTTGCAGTCAGAGCCACAGTAAGGATTTTCGTTTGACCATCAGGACACTAGCTTTTTTAACTCTGTGCCTTCTTTAAAAGAAGTCTGATTATACCACTATCCCTATGTTGTGAACAAGTTCAGAGCATGTGGGTAATGACCTGGAGGTCCTCTGACTGAAAATCTGATCTAAGGGCCAACTGAAAGGGGTGTGTGTGTGTGTGTGTGTGTGTGTGTGTGTGTGATTAAAGATACTTGCAGATGGTTTCATTCCACAAACTTCAAGCTGTGGATAAACCAGTCTAAGCTTGCTCTATTCAAATCCCCCACCCTCATGGGAATCTGTGAGCTTAATAAGTGGTGGTTTTATACCTATATATAGCAATAACTATAAAACAGGATCTTAACATTTTAGACAGGCTGACCAGAGAAGAATGGCATTTAAGATTTGCCTAAGATAAAATCTTAGATTACCAAGTGGAATTATCATCTGAATTCATAAAAGATAAAATATTGAAAAATTCTTGAGGACACCAATAGTATATAATAGAAGTATAATGTTTACTTTGCCTTTTAATGGTAAATTTTAGAAATATTCTTTTTAAAAACATACCTTAAAATAGTCAGGTAAAAGCAAATTTCCACATGAACAACAACAACAACAAAAAGATGATTAGGAAATGGTCATTTATCTTGTGAGACTTTATGATTTACAATGGCACTGCACTCCAGTGCTCTTGCCAGGAGAGTCTCATGGAAGGAGGAGCCTGGTGGGTTGCAGTCCATGAGGTTGCTAAGAGTCAGACACGACTGAGTGACTTCACTTTGACTTTTCACTTTCGTGCATTGGAGAAGGAAATGGCAACCCACTCCAGTGTTCTTGCCTGGAGAATCCCAGGGAAGGGAAAGCCTGGTGGGCTGCTGTCTATGGGGTCACACAGAGTCGGACACGACTGAAGTGATTTAGCAGCAGCAGCAGCAACCTATATTGCCTGGAATGCAGGAGATGCAGGAGACATGGGTTTGATCCCTGGGTCAGGAAGATCCCCTGGAGGAGGGCCTGGCAACCCACTCCAGCATTCTTGCCTGGAGAATCCCATGGACAGAGGATCCTGGTGGGCTACAGTCCATAGGGTTGCACAGAGTTGGACACAACTGAAGCAACTTAGCACTCACACATGCAGAATCAATGAATAGAGAAAAAGAGTGAAATTAATTTTTAATCTCCTCCCCTGCATTTTTCATGTTCTCTGGTTCTAATAATCTATGCTTACTATTTATGTTTAGTTTCTAATTTGTTTCTTTATTTTTTATTGAGTATAATTGACATATTATGTTGGTGCAAATGTACTTGTGGTTTTGGACTGTGAATTTTAAATCTTCATAACTAGGCTCAAACACATCTTTATTAATCAAAATATGAACCATTGCAGTCAGCACAATTTTGCCATTGAGAAATAATTTTATTTATTCCTGTAGTATAAAAATTCCATACCTTGTAATTCAATGAACTCTTGGAAAGCACTTCCGCCTGCTGTGGGTTGTGGAAGCGTTTTCCCTGAAAAAAAAAAAAAATTGTCGAGATGCTTGAAAAAGTGGTAGTTAGTTGGCAAGAGGTTAGATGTATATGGCAGATGAGGGAAAACATTTTAGCCCAATTTGTTCAACTTTTGAAGAATTGGTTATGTGCTGTGCAGTCAGGAGTTTCTGTGGAGAATTGGGCCCTTTTTAGAAAGATGTGCTGGCCACAGGTGTTGCAGGTTTCAGTGCATCTCATCAATTTGCTGAACATACTTCTCAGATGTAATGGTTTCATTGGGATTCAGAAAGCTGTAATAGATGAGACAGTCAGGAGACTGCCAAATAGTGACCATGACCTTTTTTGGTGCAAGTTTGGCTTTGGGAAGTGATTTGGAGTTTCTTCTCAGTACAACCACCAACCTAGTCATCACCAATTGTCATATAATATCCACATTTCATTGCACATCACAATCGGGTTGAGAAATGGTTCGTTGTTGTTGCATAGAAAAAGAGGAGATGAAACTTCAAAACGACAATTTTTTTTTGATTTGTGGTTGGCTTATGGGTCTCAGCATTCAGAAAACTAAGGTTGTGGCATCTGGTCCCATCACTTCATGGGAAATAGGTGGGGAAACAGTGGGAAAAGTGTCAGATTTTATTTTGGGGGGCTCCAAAATCACTGCAGATGGTGATTGCAGCCGTGGAATTAAAAGATGCTTACTCCTTCCAAGTTAAGTTATGACCAACCTAGATAGCATATTCAAAAGCAGAGACATTCCTTTGCCAACAAAAGTCCATCTAGTCAAGGCTATGGCTTTTCCAGTAATCATGTATGGATGTGAGAGTTGGACTGTGAAGAAAGCTGAGTGCTGAAGAATTGATGCTTTTGGACTGTGGTGTTGGAGAAGATGCTTGAGAGTCCCGTGGACTGCAAGGAGATCCAACCAGTCCATTCTAAAAGAGATTAGTCCTGGGGTTTCTTTGGAAGGAATGATGCTAATGCTGAAACTCCAGTACTTTGGCCACCCCATGTGAAGAGTTGACTCATAGGAAAAGACTCTGATGCTGGGAGGGATTGGGGGCAGGAGGAGAAGGGGATGACGGAGGATGAGATGGCTGGATGGCATCACTGACTCAATGGACGTGGGTCTGGGTGAACTCTGGGAGTTGGTGATGGACAGGGAGGCCTCATGTGCGGCAATTCATGGGGTCACAAAGAGTCGGACACGACTGAGCGACTGAACTGACTGACTGACATGGGGCTCCCCAGGTGGCTCAGACAGTAAAGAATCCACCTGTAATGCAGGAGACCAGGTTTGATCCTTGGGTTGGGAAGATTCCCCTGGAGGAAGAAATGGCAATCCACTCCAATATTCTTTTCTGGAGAATCCCATGGACAGAGGAGCCTGGCAGGCTGCAGTCCAGGGTCACAAAGAGTTGGACATGGCTGAGTGACTAATACACACACACACACACACACACACACACACACAGAGTTCATGAAGGACCCATTTGTGCAGCTTTTTCACCTTTACAATTTGCTTCAAATGCTGCATGACTATAGAATAGTCCAAGTTGAGTTCTTCAGCAAATTCTTACAGGAGGATCAGCTTTGACAATTCTCTCAATTGGTCATTGTCAAATTCTGATGGCCAATCAATATCCTCCTCATTTTCAAGGCTCTTGCCTCCTTTGCAAAATTTCTTGACTCACCATTGCACTATATCCATTAGCAGTTCTTGGGCCAAATGTGTTGTTGATGTTGGGAGTTGTCTCTACTACATTAAAATCCACTTTGAACTCGAATAAAAATAATGGCTTGAATTTACTTTATTTGTCTGACATTATTTCCATAGTCTAAAATAAATATAAAATACACAGCAAGCAATGTCATTAGCAAAAAAAAAAAAAAGGCAAGAAATGTGCATTAAAATGATGTATAACATAACCACATCTATTTAAGAACATATTCCAGTATCACACAGCAAATTTCAACAATGCAAAACTGCAATTACTTTTGCACCAACCCAATATGTTAGCTTCAGGTCTGCAAAATTAATGATTCAATTTCATAATATTTTTATGATATATTTTTGATGTCTGTCATAATGTAACTTGGGAGGGCCTTTTCCATGAACTAGCATAACTGTATATATTACAATGTTATTTGAAGGACAAAATGTTATTATCTGAAGAAAGAAAGCATTAAGGTGAATTTTTAATAGTATTTATTATGAATTTATGTAGCTACACAATATGGATTATATGCATTATATGGATTCTATTTCATAAAATGCTCTATAAAATAATTTGCCTACATAATTTAATTATCATTGTGTTAAAAAAAAATCAAAGTCCTGTAGCTTAAAATCAACTACTCTTTATTATAAATTGAGTTTCCCACGGCTGCTATAATCTAGTTTGGGCCCAGTTTATTTTGGACTTGCTCAGTTATTGGTGGTTGGCTGGATCTGAAATTTACTCAGAGGTGTATTCTCAGCTGAACTGTCTTAGGGCATCTCAGCTGATGCTTCTCTGCTTCAGCTGTCATTCATACTTTTCTCCGGATGACCAGACATATCATGTTCTTATCATGAGGACATCAGTAGCTCAAGAGCTAGTGAGTCTAATCTTGCTAATGCTTTTCAAGACACTACTAGTGTCAGGTCGTATTGATCCCAACAAGTCACAAACCAAGCCCAGGGACAGAGAATTAAGATTACCCACAGTGGAAGAGCACTGAGAACTTACACAGAAAAAATGCACGGATAAAAGTGGTAAAAATTGAGACATTAATGAAATTTAAGCAAAGTCTGTACATAATGTCAAGTGAGTCTCCCAAAGTCTGTCTTTTCTCATTTCCACCTGCTTTTAATTTTCAATATCATATTTTTTCTATACATGTTATCAAAAAATGTATTTAAATATTCAAGTGTAAACGATTCAGACTTCCCTGACAGCTCAGTTGGTAAAGAGCCCGCCTGAAATGCAGGAGACCCCAGTTCAATTCCTGGTTTAGGAAGATCTGCTAGAGAAGGGATAGGCAACCCACTCCAGTATTCCTGGGCTTCCCTTGTGGCTCAGCTAGTAAAGAATCCCCCTACAATTCAGAAGACCTGGGTTCAACCCCTGGGTTGGGAAGATCCCCTGGAGAAGGGAAATGCTACCCACTCTAATATTCTGGCCTGGAGAATTCCATGGACTATGAGTTACAAAGATTCAGGCACAACTGAGTGACTTTCAATAAAATAATAAATGATTCACTAAAGTTTACATTTTATTTTCCACAGAGTTAATTCCATTTTAATAGTTAAAGGTGTTTATATAAATGTATGAAAGTAAATGTTCAGGAATCAGCTAGTAAGTTATGAAGAGCTTAGGAATTAGCTTTATTCCCCTTGGTTGTGAACAAATTATGTCTTATTTGAAAACAGCCACAAATAATAACTTGAAGTTAATTTTTTGGTCCCACTTATTGAACAAGTAATAAAAATAATAGACATTATTTTAATTGTCCTAACTGCTTTTGTAACAGTGACAAAATGTACACAAAGGAAATGAATATTTTGGTACTATGTACATTCTCACTTAATAATTTCTACGTCAAAGTAAACATATTAGTTAAAATATATTTGATCTGGAAAGTTTATGTCACACAACAAATTGACAATAAAAAAATCTCTAAGACTGTCTATCTTTGTTATAATATACTGCATATCAAGTGACTAAAATTTGAATAATTATGTTACTCTCTAATTACCATAATACTATTAATATTTCTAGATGTCAGATTTACATAGTTGAATAATGTATTTTCCATTTTTAGTGGATTACATGTCATTTTAAAGTTTTTTTCCCAAAAATAACAAAATATGATAGATTTATGCTACTTCATACTATTTACTAGATGTCTCTAAGGCATAGTTTAAAGATATACTGTGTGCATTAGATGTATAAATGATTTGTTTACATTATTCTATATAAATGACTTGTTTGCGTAATGTCTTGGAAATTATTTGATGTATTACAGTTGTTGATCCTGTTGTCATTGGTGTACTAAAATAAACAAGATCTATATCTAATTTGGTCTTCTTTTAGATTTTCTGAACCAAATTCAAATACTTTTATCTCCATTATATTTTATATTAGTAACACTTTTATCAATTTCATATTAATGTATCACATTTATAATGCTTTAATTTCACCTTATTAAATATTACTTCAAAAATTATGAAGTATTTAAAGCAAGAAAAGTAGAGGTATAATATAAGAAATAGCTATGCATATTCTACCAAAATATAATAAAAGTTAATAGCATTTTGCAATATCCTGATCCCAAAGTCTGAACCATGGATTAATATTATATCTTTACTATAATTCATATAATTATATACATTTTTCTGTTGTAATATACAATTTAAAAATCTTCTATACATGTAAATTTTGTAACTTGGTTTTTACTCATAATTTTGGGTTCCAGGTTGATCTATGTTTATACTTTCTTTAAAGTTCATTTTATGAATAGCCCATTTATTTAATTTCCCAGTCCACGTTAGGCATAATAGTTTTACAGCACATATCTAGAATGAATTTGTTGAGCGTATGACAAGATTATTCATATTTAATGGCTGTACTAGTTATCAATCACTGTGTTATTCATTTCTCTAAACATAGCTACTTGGAGGAATAAATAGCAAATTTTTTCACAGTTTCTGTGGGTGAGGAATCCAGGCGTGGCTGAGTTGGGTACTCAGCTGCCTTAGGTATCTCACAAAGCCACAGCCATCTCAAGGTACAACTGAGAATGGATTTTCTGTCACACTCATCTACGTAGTTGCTAGCAGGGTCTAATATATCACATGTTGAACTAAAAGCTCAGATTCCTCATTTGCTATTGATGGGAATCCAGTCTCAATCCTCTCCACAGATCGTTTCACAATATGGCAGCTGACTTCATCAAGTAGAGCATGGAAGAGATCCTGAACTCCATAATCCAATCTCTGAAGTGACATCCTATCAACTTGCTAGTCTACATGTTAGAAGCAAGGGACTAAGTCAGTTCATACTCAGGTTCAGGGCTTTCCAGGTGTTGCTAGTGGTAAAGAACCTGCCTGCCAATGCAGGAGATGGAGGAGACACAGGTTCAATACCTGGGTGGGAAAGATACCCTGGAGTAGGGCATGGAAATCCACTCCAGTATTCTTGCCTGGAGAATCCCATGGACAGAGGGGCCTGGAGGCCTACAGTCCATAGGGTTGCAAAGAGTCAGACACAACTGTAGCGAGTTAGTCTACAAGCACATAAGTCGTATTCAGGTTAAATAAATTATACAACAGAATGAATACAAAAGGATGAGTTCATTGATAATGATTTCAGAAGCTACTTACTGCAAGGGCTATGAGCAAAGTACTTTCAAAGTGATTGATCCAAATTTTGAAATTATTGAGATATAATCAGCATATAACATTTTATAAGTTTAGGTACACAACATATTGATTTGATACATTCATGTGTTTCAGTTACCAACACAGTATTAGTTAACACTTCTTTCTAAGCACATAATTATCATTTTTTGTGGTGGGAATAATTAAGATCTAGTCTTTCACATTTGAATATTTTAATACAGTATTATCAACTATAATCAGTGTACTCAGCATTAGATATCCAGAAATTATTTATATATTAGTTACAAATTTCAACCTTGCATATTTTTCTAACCTTCAACTCCTGGTAACAATTATCCTGTTATCCGTTCAGCTTTTTTGATGAGGGATTGAACCCAGGTCTCCCACATTGAAGGTGGATTCTTTACCAGCTGAGACACAAGGGAAACCATATATATATATATATGGTTTGTATATATATTTATATATATATACATATATGTGTATATGTGTGTGTATATATATGGTATATATATGTATATGTATGTATATATGTATAAGTGTGTGTGTGTGTGTGTGTGTGTGCTTAGTCGCTCAGTCATTTCTGATTCCTTGTGAACCCATGGACTGCAGTCTGCCAGGCTCCTCTGTCCATGGGATTCTCCAGGCAAGAATACTGAAGTGGGTTTCCATGCCCTCCTTGGGGGATCTTCCCCACCCAGGGATTGAACCCAGGTCTCCTGCATTGCAGGTGGATTCATTACCATCTGAGCCACCAGGGAAGCCCATATGTATACACACACACATACACACACACATATACACGTGTTTAACCAAGAACTTCCAGATGTCGAATCTGGGTTTAGAAAAACAGAGGAAACAGAGATCAAATTGCCAACATTTACTGGATCAAAGAGAAAGCAGGGAACTCCGGAAAAATATCTACTTCCGCTTTATTGAGTACACCAAAGCCTTTGACTGTATTAATCATAACGAAGTAGGGAAAATTCTTAAAGAGATGGGAATAGCAGACCACCTTACCTGTCTCCTGAGATACCTGTATGCTGGTCAAGAAGCAACAGTTAGAACTGGACATGGAAAAACTGACTGGTTCCAAATTGGGAAAGGAGTTCAATAAGGCCGAATATTGTCACCCTGCTTAACTTATATGCAGCATACATCATGCAAAATGCTGGTCTGGGAAATCACAGGCTGGAGTCAAGATTTTGGGGCAAAACATCAATAATCACAGATATGTAAATTATATTATTCAAATGGCAGAAAATGAAGAACTTAAGAACCTCTTGATGAGAGTGAAAGCGGAGCATGAAAAAACTGACTGGAAACTCAACATTCATAAAACTAAGATCCTGACATCTGATTCCATCACTTTGTGGTAAGTAGAAGGGAAAAACATGGAAACAGTGACAGATTTTAGCTTCTTGGGGTCCAAAATTACTGCAGATGGTGACTGCAGCCATGAAATTCAAAGATTCTCCTTGGAAGGAAAGCTATGACAAACCTAAACAGCATACTAAAAAACAGAGACATCACTTTGCTAATGAAGGTCCATATGGTCAGAGATATGGTTTTTTCAGTGGTCATGAATAAATGTGAATTTGACCCTAAAGAAGGCTGAGCACTAAAGAATTAATGCTTTTGAACTGTGGTGCTGGAGAATACTCTTTTTTTTTTTTTTTAATTCTTTTTTTTTTTTTTACTCTTGAGAGTCCTTTGGACTCCAAGGAGATCAAACCAGTCAATCCTAAAGGAAATCACCCCTGCGTATTCATTGGAAGGTCTGATACTGAAGTTGAAACTTCAATACTTTGAGCCAACTCAATGGAAAAGACCTTGATGCTGGGAAAGGTTGAAGGCTAAAGAAAAGCATGGTGCCAGAGGATAAGATAGTTAGATATCATCACTGATTCAATGTAAATGAATATGAGCAAACTCTAGGAGATTGTGAAGGACGTGGAAGCCTGGCATGCCATGTCCATGGGGTAACAAAAAATCAGATACAACTTAGTGACTGAAGAGTACATATATATATATATATATTCTTCATTTTCCATTGAACAGCAATCAGATCAGATCAGATCAGCCGCTCAGATTTGTCCGACTCTTTGCGACCCCATGAATCGCAGCACACCAGGCCTCCCTGAACATCACCAACTCCCGGAGTTCACTCAGACTCACTTCCATTGAGTCAGTGATGCCATCCAGCCATCTCATCCTCTGTCGTCCCCTTCTCCTCCTGCCCCCAATCCCTCCCAGCATCAGAGTCTTTTCCAATGAGTCAACTCTTCACATGAGGTGGCCAAAGAACTGGAGTTTCAGCTTTAGCATCATTCCTTCCAAGGAAATCCCAGGGCTGATCTCCTTCAGAATGGACTGGTTGGATCTCCTTGCAGTCCAAGGGACTCTCAAGAGTCTTCTCCAACACCACACTTCAAAAGCATCAATTCTTCAGCACTCAGTCTTCTTCACAGTCCAACTCTCACATCCATACATAACCATAGGAAAAACCATAGCTAAATATATATAGTATCTTCATTATCCATTCATCCTTGACAGACACCACTTGGGTTTTGTCCATATCTTGTATATTGTGAAAAATACAACAGTAAAGTTGGGACTGTGGATATCTCTTAGAAAACCTGATTCAATTTCCATTGGATATACAACCAGAAGTGTGATTGCTGGGCTCATATGGTAGTTCTATTTTTTTGTTTTGAGGAACTTTTATTTTTTGAGGAAATTTTCACACTATTTTTTATACTTGCTGAAACAATTTATGTTCTCATCAATGGTGCACAAGCATTCCCTTTTCTCCACATCTTACCAATGCTTATTTCTTCTTTCTTTGATGATAACCATCTGTCAAGTGTGAAGTGATATATCATTGTAGTTTTAATTTGCATTTCCCTGGTTATTAGTAATGTTAAGCATCTTCTCCTATACCTGTTGATTATTTGGATGTCTTCTTCAGAAATAATGTCTATTCAATTCCTCTGTCCATTTTTTAATCATACTTTTTTCTATTTAGTTGTATGAGTTCTACTTTTATATCAATCCCTTCCCTGAAACATAATTTGTGAATATTTTCTTCCATTCCCTTGGTTGCCTTTTCATTTTGATGATTGTCTTTTGTTGTTCAGAAGCTTTTAAGCTTGATGCAGTCTCTCTTATTTACTGTTGCTTCTCTTATTTGTGCTTTTGGTGTTATACACAAAAAATTATTGCCAGAAAATAAAAATGTCAAGGAACTTCTACCCTGTGTCCCCTGACCACCACCCCAGGAGTATAATCACAGTACTTATGTTTAACTCTCTAATCTATGTTGAGTTAATTTTTGTGAATGGAGTAATATAGGGGTCAAATTTTATTTTATTTTATTTTTGCATCTGATTATCCACCCTTAATCACATCGTTTGTTAAAGAAACTTTAACCATTGAGTGTTCTTGACTGTCTTGTAAAATATTAGATGGTTATATAAGCAGGAATTTATTTGTGGATTTTCCATTCTGTTCCATTGATCTACATTACTGTTTTTATGCAAGTATCATACTATTTTGATTACTATAGCTTTACAATATAGTTTGAAACCAGGATGTCTGATGTCTCCTACTTTGTTCTTTCTAAGGTTTGCTTTGTCCTACAGAACCTGGTACATCTCAAATAATCATAATTAAATCTGTAGCACTAAATGTCTCAGACAGGATTATGATTGTGTACAAAGTGTCAATTGGAGAGGGAGAGGGTGGGATGATTTGGGAGAATGGCATTGAAACATGTATAATATCATATAAAACTATTCACCAGTCCAAGTTCGATGCAGGATACAGGATGCTTGGGGCTGGTGCACTGGGATGACCCAGAAGGATGGTACGGGGAGGGAGATAGGAGGGGGATTCAGATGGGGAACATGTGTACACCCGTGGCGGATTCATGTTGATGTATGGCAAAACCAATAAAATATTGTAAAGTAATTAACCTCCAATCAAAATAAATAAATTTAAATTAAAAAAAGAAAGAAAAGCAAAAAAAAAAAAAAAAAAACAAAGTGCCAATTTCCATTAATTGCTAATAAATTCACAATATTTTGAAATAATTGTATTTTCAATAGACTAACCCACCTGGAATAAAGCAATAATAACTTAAATGTTTTACTTCTGAGGTCCAAACTTCTATATTCATGAAGCAGAATTCCCAAGCAGACCATTTTCTTCAGTTTCCTCAAGAAGTAGCTAAGAAAGATGATTGAAAAGAAAAGACTTTCCTTTTCAGTCATCAAAATGTAGACCCAAAATTTGTGAAGAACATTTAACTAGGATGCCACTTACTCTTTAAGCTTTTTTTTTCCATTTCTTTCTAAAAAACTATGTACTATCTTTTGATTTTGTTTTTGAATTGTTGCTTTCTAGTATGCTTTGCATGTTTCTGTTTCTTGCCTGACTCTCAAGTTTCTAGGTTCCCCAGACATTATTTTACTCACTGTTTAGAATTTCCCGATGTATTCCAAGCACTTTTTCGTTTCAACTACCATATATTAATACATAAGATTGTGCTCAAAAAATAACTTCCACCTAAACTTTCAAAGGTATATATTCACTTGAATGTCTAAAAGGAAACAATTTCAGCAATTACAAAATTGTGTTTAGTATCCCTTCTTCCCTCTCCACTCTTACACACACACACACACACAGATGTGCGTGCATGCACACACACACACACAGATGTGCGTGCATGCACACACACACACTCATACCCAGAAACTCATGCAAATACTGTACACACACAACCATGTATACTAAAACATACAAATAATTACTATCCCTCTTTATATATTGTTAATTTTATTAAATGGCAAATAATGAACATTCAACTACACTTTCAGATTAATTTTTTAGCTTGTTTTAACGGTTAGTAGACTGCTAATTTTAGTGAAAATTGCAGCAGAACAAATAAAACGTTAATGCCACTGGATACAGAAGTGAATGTAAAGTAGAAAAATTTAAAAGAAAAGGAAAATAAATTTCTCCAAGTTTGATCGATAAAGGAGTATATATATTTGAAAAAATATCACATTTATTATTTTAAAATAAAAAATGCTTAATCATGGTATTAAAATCTAATATTAAAATAAAGATTAGCATGAATAAAATAAGATTTATGAGCATAGGGGAGGGACATATTTATCCATAACTGTATTTCTGGGGGGAAATTGTATGGTAATCTTGCATTTGAGTAATGGACAGGGAATTTATGCTTATGGAATACAAAAAAACAAATTGTTTCTCTTTGAATAAAACATTTATAAAAAGTCTATAAAGTCTGAGGACTTTTAGTAACCACATAGTTGATTAAAACTTTTAGTTTCTCACAGTTATGCCTATTCTTGACACAAGGAGGAGAATGGGATGACAGAGGATGAAGATGGTTGGATGGCATCACCTACTCAATGGACATGAGTTTGAGCAAACTCCAGGAGATAATGGACAGGGAAGCCTGGCATTTTGCAATCCATGGTGTCGCAAAAAGTCAGGCACAACTTAAACAACTGAACAAAAACAACAATAGCTGAAATAATCTCTGATTAAATTTTTAAGTTTATTTTCAAGATAACTTAAAAATTTAGGGTTTTTAGAGTCAGAGATTTTTTTTTGTTTCTATCAATAGGAATAGGTATTATTCTATTCAACTCTACTTTTGGGGACTTGCCTTGTGGTCCCGTGGTTAAGATTCCCTGCTTCCACTGCAGGGGTCACGGGTTCCATTCCTTATTTGGGAACTAAGATCCCACATGCCATGCAGCCAAAAAAATAAATTCTTTTATTTTTTAATATGTTAAAGAAAAATATTTAAAAAGTGTGTTATATCATTTCAAACTGAGCAATAAGCATTCTTACCATGCACATTCTTTTCAATATAATAATAAATAGCATAAAGCATAAGGATACATATTAGGCATCACGTTTATTATGTATATAAATTATTTCCAAAAAGCTTTTGAATGCTCCTGTTTTCTGAAAGTATTTTTATTTGTAGATGAAATAACTAAGGGACCATTGTAGATTACATATCAAGGCAGATTCTCTGTAAGGACAGAGATTGTGTTGTGAGCCCTGTACCCTATGTCATAGTTGTAGATAAGAAATGTATTTCTCATAATCTTAGAAATTGTCCTGGAGAAGGGAATAACAACCCGCTCCAGTATTCTTGCCTGGAATAGACAGAGCAGCCTGGCAGGCTGCAGTCCATGTGGTCTCAAAGAGTCAGAAATGACTGACTGAATAACAGTTGCACTTTCAGAGATCATAACTGACAAAGCTGGATTCAAAGCTAATTCCTTCTAATTCTAAATAAATGCACAGACTGCTGACTGTAATACCATGCCTTGGACCTATTTTAATTTATCATAAACCAAGATCAGGATTGATTTGGACATAAACAAATAATGATTGTTTTAGACAGTAATAAACAGTGATTGAGGTATTATCAATAGCTCTGTATCATTAGTCCTATAGAAGACAATATACCTAGACTATTATAAACAGATAAGATTTCTTAATTGTATCCATTTATTTTAAATTTGTATTTGATTTTTACCTGTATTTGAGGAATTTGAAGAATAAGATTGCATCATTTTCATTAATCTATAATTTGCAAGGTTTGGACACTACGTAAGTACAGTGCCATTCAAAGAGAATTTTATCGGAGAAATTAAATTCAAAGCTTAACAAAGAATGGTATCTGTCACTCATAACAGGGTTAAATATTTTTTCTTTCCAAAAACAGGGCTCCTTGGAGTCCTTCATTCAATTTAAAGTATTTAATCAAATAAGAAAATGTATGGTGTTAATCAAATGGGAAAATTGTAGGCAAGTTTTCCCACTGAGGATGTACCCATGATCATATTGACAGAGTTAATGAGATTTGGATACTTGGGTATAAAACTCCTTATTAAGGGGGGGAAAATGTGTCACACCTCTGAAGGATTTTGGCATACATTTGACAAAACCAGTGGCTGTCATAAATAAAAAAACTAATTGCTCATTTTATGTTATTATTTGTTTTTAATAGTTTGTAATTTAGCACATGTGCATGCAGACACACACACACACACACACACCCCTCCACAGGGAACACTTTCATATTACAAGTGATATTACTGAGATCCAAATTGTAATGACAAGCATTATGTAAGCCACATAGAAAACTAAATAAATTACCCAAGGTCACAAATATCTAGGTCTAGAATAACAGTTCTTTGCTTTGTTTATAAACTATTTGTTGTTTGTATTAGATAAGTGGTATTTACTTGGACTTTACATTTTTATTTAGACTTTTTTTCCTTTTTGGATATTAAAATATTCAATATATTTAAATGTATAAAACTGATATACCAATGAAAATATAACCTCAGAAACTGATATTTGTGAAATATTAATATTTGTTTGGTTTTAATGTTTGATACCTGTGCTTGCCTATTATTAAAAGGATAAAAATGATAACATATAGCCACAGATATAAAAGATAATAAAATCATGTAAAATAACATGGCATGCAACTTTGGACAAATGCATTTGAAAAGCTAGATAAATGGATGTTTTTATAGTGAAGCATAAATTAGAAAATTGACTATAGAACAATTTCAATTGTATTTAAAATGTTCCATAACATAGACAATATAAAAAGTTTTATCCAAACATCTTACAAAGCTATCATAACTCAGCACAAAAAGCACTATAGATAAATCTTATTTTGAAGAAATGCCAAAATGTAAATAAAATATTAGAAAATCAAACCATGCACTAGTACTTAAGTTAAATTGAATCCGGACAAACAAGGTTTATTCCAGGAAAGCAAGGTAATATATCACTAAAAAAACCTATCAGCATTATTGATTATTTTTTGTGTGTGTTTAAGAGAAACTTTGCCGTGTTCAATGAAAATTTGGAGAGTTATAAAAGTAAATGAAGTATAATTCCAGTTTAGGTTGAAAGATCTAAATACATGTTGATGTAGATAAAATTAACTAATTTTTATTTGTAAAAAATTAAAGCACTTGGAAATGTAAGTGACAATCAGGAGTATCAATGTAAACTCAATACCAAAAAGAAAAAAAATATTATATGCTTTGCCAAAATGAAAATAATGGAATTTTTACATCTGTCCTCTTAAACTATTTTCTATTTAGGTCCCAGACATTTTAAAATTTAAATATGAGCTCACAGGTTTTTATCTTTAACCTTATTTTTGAATTAAATACATATATTAATTAATGAATTAATATAAATATATTACACTATTTTAAAGCAACTGACTCCATGCTGTTGCAAGAAATTTTCTTCTGCAATAACATTTTTCCATTAAACAATTATATTCCTACATTTTTAACAGTGAGGGAAAAGTAATGAGCATAAATTTAAAAACAAAACCAAAAAAACAGTTGTGCGGATTCATGTCTGAGTTACTAAAGGGAGACAGCCAAAATAGTGGGGTGATTTAAACCCTCAGCAAAAAGTAGTAAGCTTGGTTATTTCATAGGCAAGAGACCCTTCATCTGTTTTTGGAAAGTTGAAAATGGGTCTCTGCACAGACTTTACTCTGGAGAGCTATAATCCTGCCCCTGAAGAGTTCTAGATTCATGGTAGGTTTTACTTTCTACAGTGCTCAGAGCATCACTTCCCTCTGCATTAATTCTGTCTTTCCCACAAGTCACAGTTTCTTCCCTATTATTTTTTGTTCAATTTTAATATTCCTTAAGACCACTTCCTCTTTCACTTTCATCAAGAGGCTTTTTAGTTCCTCTTCACTCTCTGCCAGGAGGGTGGTGTCATCTGCATATCTGAGGTTATTGATATTTCTCCCAGAAATCTTGATTCCAGCTTGTGCTTCTTCCAGCATTTCTCATGATGTACTCTGTATAGAAGTTAAATAGGCAGGGTGACAATATACAGCCTTGACATACTCCTTTTCCTATTTGGAACCAGTCTGTTGTTCCATGTCCAGTTCTAACTGTTGCTTCCTGACCTGCATATAGGTTTCTCAAAAGGCAGGTCAGGTGGTCTGGTATTCCCATCTCTTTCAGAATTTTCCACAGTTTATTGTGATTCACACAGTCAAGGGCTTTGGCATGGTCAATAAAGCAGAAGTAGATGTTTTTCTGGAACTCCCTTGCTTTTTCAATGATCCGGTGGAGGTTGGCAATTTGATCTCTGGTTCCTTTGCCTTTTCTAAAACCAGCTTGAACATCTGGAAGTTAACAATTCATGTACTGCTGAAGCCTGGCTTGGAGAATTTTGAGCATTACTTTACTAGCGTGTGAGATGAATGCAATTGTGTGGTAGTTTGAGCATTCTTTGGCATTGCCTTTCTTGGGATAGGAATGAAAACTGACCTTTTCCAGTCCTGTGACCACTGCTGAGTTTTCCAAATTTGCTGGCATACTGAGTGCAGCACTTTCACAGCATCATCTTTCAGGATTTGAAATAGCTCGACTGGAATTCCATTACCTCCACTAGCTTTGTTCCTAGTGATGCTTTCTAAGGCCCAATTGACTTCATGTTCCAGCATGTCTGGCTTGATGAAAGTGAAAGAGGAGAGTGAAAAAGTTGGCTTAAAGCTCAACATTCAGAAAACGAAGATCATGGCATCCGGTCCCATCACTTCATGGGAAATAGATGGGGAAACAGTGCAAACAGTGTCAGACTTTATTTTGGGGGGCTGCAAAATCACTGCATATGGTGACTGAAGCCATGAAATTAAAAGACACTTACTCGTTGGAAGAAAAGTTATGACCAACCTAGATAGCATATTCTAAAGCAGAGACATTACTTTGCCAACAAAGGTTCATCTAGTCAAAGGCTATGGTTTTTCCTGTGGTCATGTATGAATGTGAGAGTTGGACTGTGAAGAAAGCTGAGTGCCGAAAAATTGATGCTTTTGAACTGTTGTGTTGGAGAAGACTCTTGAGAGTCCCTTGGACTTTAAGGAGATCCAACCAGTCCATTCTGAAGGAGATCAGCCCTGGGATTTCTTTGGAAGGAATGATGCTAAAGCTGAAACTCCAGTACTTTGTCCACCTCATGGGAAGAGTTGACTCATTGGAAAAGACTCTGATGCTGGGAAGGATTGGGGGCAGGAGGAGAAGGGGATGACAGAGGATGAGATGGCTAGATGGCATCACTGACTCAATGGACAGGGAGGCCTGGTGTGCTGTGATTCATGAGGTCACAAGGAGTCGGACACGACTGAGTGACTGAACTGAACTGAAGCACTTAAAAATAGTTCACAAAATGATTAATTGAAGTAGTAAAATTAGAATAAGGAAGTGTGAAATTACTTATCAAGACAACTATTATTGTAAACATAAAAAAAAGATTCATCATATGTGTTTTTAAAGAGTTTTTAAATAAATTTAATTACAATTAGTAAGTTAAGCATTTAATGCCACTAAAGAAGTTAGTCACTCGGTTCCCTGGTGTCTCAGAGGTTACAGTATCTGCCTGCAATGTGGAAGAGCTGTGTTCGATCCCTGGTTTGGGAAGATCCCCTGGAGAAGAAAATGACAACCCACCCCAGTATTCTTACCTAGAAAATCCCATGGACAGAGGAGCCTGGCGGACTATAGTCCATGGGGTAACAAAGAGTCAGACATAACTGAGCAACTTTACTAAAGAAGTTGGTAACTGTCTTTCTGCAACAAAATCCTCTTGGATAGGGAATTTATTTGATAGTGCTTACCACAATTTTCAGTTGTGTTTATCCATTTATATTACTGTTCTTTCCTTTCTCTCTAGTGTTACCTTTTTTCCTGTTGGGTATGTCTGACCTACAGTAAACACATCAATAAATATGTTTCAAGTTAAAGAAATAAAGGAATTAAAAGAGAGAAATCAATAAATTATTGAAATTAACCCCACACTTCCTTAGCACTGGATAAGATTACTTTAAAAATCTCAGTAAAACAAATTTAAAAAGAAGCAAAGATATAGATAAGCGAGAATTTACAATGTAGAGATAGATATATGCATGAATGGACATATGATTCATGAAGAATTTTCCATTTCACGTAATTAAACAGTTCTGAAATAGTTGTTTGTCTATACTGAAAGATGAAGCTTTTTTCTGACCTCAAACCAACATAAATGTGTTTCAGATGTATTAAAAAGCTGCACTCAAAGAAAGAAAGAAAGAAAAACCTTTAAAAAACTGTCAGGGGAGTTTGTAATTTCCTCCGTTCTGTCTCATCGCAACAAAAATGTGAAGCGATGGAGGGACCAGTGTTATAGCTCTCAGACAGACCAGTGTTACAGCTCGCTGTTACAGCTCAATTTTATTTAGAAAGTAAAGGAAAATACATCCTGGAGGCATGAGGGCATGCCAACCCAAAAGACACAAAGAGAAGAGAGACCTCTGGCCCAAGGTTGGCTCCTCTTTTTATATGTTTCTTCTCCTCCCCCTGGGCCTGCCCTTTGTAAATCAGGCTAGCCAGGAGTGCTGTTTGTTTTACCTGAGATCCTCACTCTGGTCCTTGGACCTTCCTTTGTTCTATTTTCACGGGTTTTTCCCTTCCTTCTCTTTTAGCCACCACCATTCTGGACTCCTTTTTTCCTATTCTAACTACCTAACAAAACCATTAAGCATGTGAAAGTGGAATGTATTTACAGGGGCTTATTTTTAAAAATAATTTTTAATCAGTACAAAGATCCAAATGTGAAGACAAAAATTGACTGATTTTACTCTATGAATTTGTCTGTGTTTGTCTATGTATATTTGAAGACCCCATAGAGGATGTACAAATGAAAGATTGAGAGAAAATATCTCTTATAATAAGAGATTTGTGTTCCTAAACAGAGTTTCTACAAACTTATAAAAATGTATGAGAATGGGATATAAGCAAATAATGACAGAAAATAAAGACAAACTGACCAGAAATATTGTGAATGACACTGATTAAACATATTAAATTTAATATATTGTTATAATTATGTATGTATCAGTTTACAAAAGCTGAATTATTAAGAACATTTAGTAATAAATGAGGGTGTAAATTAAATATTATTATTATATACTGCTAGTGGATGTAAAAATTTAAATTCATGTAGTTTTTTTTAGAAAATATACTATTTATAAAAATTAAACATACATCATTGTTCTTCCTGAGCACCACTAAACAGAATGACTTATAACATAGACCAGATTTAAACCTAGTTTCAAATTTAATAGCAAAGCGATTTTGGAATAGTTATAGTTAATTTTTTATAGTTTATAAAAATCTATAGTTTTTTAATAGTTTTTATAGTTTACAGTAATAGTTAATTTTCCCCTTTACACTAAATATGACTATTGTGTCTATGACACTTAATTCATTTTATTTAAAGTTTCCAAGTACTATGTAGTTTCACAGACTCGTGTCTTCATCTTTGAAAAGAAAAGTTAAGATTTTGAAAAATGTAATTATGCTAATATATATTTGAAGCAAGGACGAACAAGCAATAAATGATGAGAATGTGTAATATACTGTATTTTTTTAATTCGGAAAGAAAAATAAATGCAATTTAGTGAACCACTGACTTAGAAAGGCTAAGTTATTAGTGATGCGAAGGATTAGAAGCAGGCTAAGTGTTTGGGCAATAGATTTAGAAACAAACATTCAAGGAGGTAATGGAAATGAAATCCCATGAATAAAGAACCCATAAACAAACAAATATTGCTTTTAGAAAAAGGAAAGGCTCTTACTTGATATGAATAGTGCTATGCAAGTTATAAACTAGCATTAAATTTTCTTGATTAATTCAAATAGCAGAATAAAGCATGCCTTCTAATGGAGTAATGAAGCCCTTCAGTGCTCAAGCACTCAGGATAAGTGTATTCTTCACTGGACAACCTCACCTCAGAATGTGAGATGGTAATGATCTCCATGCCATATGAAAAGAAAAATCCTGTTTCGGAGTTAATGATCTTTCCGCCTATGCACATTAGAGTCTCTCCTGAATTGCTAATTTTTTTGTTCTGGATCATTAGATAGTATTTATATCAGTTACCTTGACAATTTATTTCTCCTATTTTTTTTTTTAATTTTCATCAGAGGCCCTGAAACAACTCTAGCTGAAATTCTGATTGATCAAACTCTTCCTCTACCAAATCATGTACAGTAAATCATCTGATCCCCTTTTCACTGTTTATTTAGATGTTTTTTATTGAGCATGTGTTTCAGGGTAGTCTATTCTTTCACATTAGTTAAAAGCTGAAATTAAAAGGGTGGCCTGCTACTTCTAGTCTCTGTGTGAGAATGGCTATGATAAACCTGAGACATATACTTTAACACAGAGAGAAGTGAAAGCAACACTTTTCTTAAAAGCAATATTCAGAGTGTATTTTTTCTACAAATTTGCAGGTAACCCACTTCAACTTAATTACTTAAAATTAAGATAATTTGTTGCTACTGTGAATATCTCTTTATAAGTATGAATTGTATCTCAAACATAAATCATGTACAATGCTCAATGATAAAACCATCATTGAGACCGAAAATGTTTTCAAATTTATTTTATAAATTTCCCCAAATCAGAGCCCTTTTACATTCCAAATAGTAACTTATGTTTAAATGTACAGAAACATAAAACATTCAGACCTAGGAATACAGAGTTTAAAATATACATTTTAACATATGCATTTTAAACAAAAAATTGGGAAGGCTTCATATTATATCATATGTTGTCATCTCTCATGTTCATCATCTACTAATTTATTGATTTAATTTATTGATTTTCACCTGTTTGTTATGATTAATAGGTAAAACATTTTATGGCCGTCTATATTTTATTGGAGATAAACTGTTTATATTCATTTATTAAAGCTTAGTAAACAGTTACTATATGCAAGTCTTTATGTAAGGCATCAAAATTATTAAATATGAAGCAGGAAATTTGCATTATTATTTCCTTTCAATTTTGTGCCATTTTTATAATTCAAGACATCTTTCTATATGCTCTGTGGATAGAGATTCCAAGAAGATGATGAATGTGAGAGGGAAGAAGGCTTGGCAGGTGTTCAATGAAGTCAATATTTTCCGAGAGAAAAGTATGGGTAAAAACGCCTTGCTTGTAAGTGAAGACTGGTTCAGAGCCATATAAGGATCAAGGGCTACCTCATTTAGAAATGAGGCATGAGCCAGAGTTTAGTATGATTCATGTCCCTTGATGACTTGTAAATTCAAAAAGATCTTTCTGGTTGAATAGATTACAGTAGAGTGGTATCAACAGCCTGAGGAATCTGGCCAAACACTGAACATAAGCTACAGAGTGATTTTGGCATTTGTTGTTATTTAGACAATATTGTCCTTATAGGGAAAATTTATAGGGAGCATTCACAGAATCTAAGCAACGTGTCCCTGAGGTAGTAATAATGAGGTTTCAGGGTACAGAAGGCTAAATGTGAATTCTTTAAAGAGGAAAACAGGTCCAGAATAGCATGATAGATGCCAGTGGTTTCTTGGGTAACAGGATAAAATAGGGTCTTGTAAAATATGCCCAAAACAAGTTAGGTTTCTTGAATTCATTCTGTGATTTATAAACTACTGCTTTTGGTAAATTTCAAAACCTGAGTTAGGAAAGGACAGTGATTTTTAATTTATATGCCACATATGCTAATATTTTAGAATGCCATGTTTTATAATTTCAGATACTCTTTGTGCTTTATAAAATCTTAAACAATATACTGCTTACTGCTTCCCTTCTGTAACTCCTAATCAAGTAAATTTCACCAGCCCAATTTATTATCTTCAAAACGAATGTAGCACTTTAGATCAACAATTCTTCTAAAGGGAATATGAATCCTGTTACTCTTTATTATTCTTTTTTCATTTCTTCACTTGCTCCAGGACAGAAGGAACTTACAAATCTGATCTTTTATTGGCTCACAACTCTGTTTTGTTGAAAGGATGTAATTCTTAATATAGCTATTGAGATATGAAGGAAAGGAAATAAGTAGCACCACTTCTCTTTCTTTGTTCTGAAACAATTGGAAAAGAAGACCAAAGAGTAAGTGGAATGGAGGATTAAATAAGGTTTTGAATCCTGATGGAGCTCACAATGAGGGAAGTCTCATGTGTAATTAATTTTATTGACTCTTAATACCCACATCACTTCACATTTTAACTTATCCAAAACTGAGGTACATACATGTACATTGTTGTCTTACAATCAGTGTAGTTAGTTGACATTTACTATATATTTGTTAGCTTATGCTTACTTTTTCTTCCAGATTCATTTATCAGATTTAGTTACTCATGAAGTCCTATGGGGGAATACATAAAGAACAGAAAGAGAAGTTACTTGTGTTCTTATTCCCACAATACTCGCCTTCATTCTCAGTATGTGCTGTCTTTCATTCTGTAGCTAAAATGCATGATGTTTTCCATACATTATTAGAGTAACAGTCAGCAACACATTCTGATATTGCCTTCATCTCAAAACACTCCGCACTTGGCATTATAACCTTTAGCTAAAGACAATGACTGCTGTGACATGTTGTTTAATTTTGGTCACCTGGTTAACATTTCAGGTTCCATTGAAGCTACTGACCATCTGCTGCTTCTTGAAATAGTCGCTGGTTTTAACTGGGTGACAAAGAGTTTAATAAAGATTTCTAATCCAAGCTATGATGGAGTAAATTTAATAGATAAAAAGTCCTATCCAGAATATACAGAAAAGCCAAATAAAAGAAGAAGAAAGAAGAGGAGGAGGAGAAGAAGAAAAAGGATGGGAAGTTTATTGAATAATAACTCTATTGGAAAGCTGATATGGCCATATGGATTTGATGAAACAAGCTCTGAAAAGAAAGAAACCAAAGAAAAATGAATCAGTATTCACTTGTTCCAGTTTTCAACTTAGGGATTAACTATTCGGAGATTAACTATCCTTTATAGGGAGTGAGAAGCTTAAAATCTAGGTAACTATGCCCAGAGGCAGAGACGTCGGAAGGAATTTCATCAGTCTTCACTGGGATGGGAAGACACAATTTTAGTCTTTGAGGCCACTAAGATAAACAAAGTATTATGAGGTAAACAATCCCAGGGTAAAGAATGATACAGAAACATGAGCAGGATAGTCAGTTTTCTCTTTGAGGGTTTGGAAAATTATTATGTTGTTGAAGGTTAAGATGTCAAATATTGATACCAAAAAAAAATCTGAAAGGAAGATTTTTTTTTTAATTATTTTCCCATTTTCACAGTACTAAGGGAATAAAAGTTTGAGTTCATTAGTTGCCAAGGAGAAGAAACCAAATTATAAAAACAATATAATATCTGCTATTCTTATATAAGTGCATGCATGCATGCTAAGTCGCTTCAATTGTGTCTGACTCTGTGCAAACCTATGGACTATAGCCCGCCAGGCTCCTCTGTCCATGGATTCTCAAGTATGATTATATTAATGCCAGAGAATCATTCAAAGATAATCACCCTTCCCCTAGTCAATATGTTGTGATCTTTTAATCTCATTGCCTATAAGATTATAGGGTTAACTTACAATGAATTATAAAAGGGAAGTGAGTAAAGCACTTCAGTGGTGTCCGACCCTCAGCGACCCCATGGACTGCAGCCTTCCAGGCTCCTCCATCCATGGGATTTTCCAGGCAAGAGTACTGGAGTAGGGTGCCATTGCCTTCTCCGAATGTTTTCTGTAGGCTTATTATATATGGCCTTTAATATGTTGAGGTGAGTTCCTTATATGCCCATTTTTGAAGATTTTTAATCATAAGTGGGTACTGAATTTCATCAAAGGATTTTCTGCATCTATTGAGATGATCATATGGTTTTCATCTTTCAATTTGTTAATATGTTGTATCACATTGATTGATCTGTATATATTGAAGAATCCTTTCATTCCCGGAATAAACCCAATTGATAAGCATCAATGAAAACATTATAATTGTTTGGTCAAACACAAGTATAGATATTGCTGTGAAGTTATCTTGTAGATAAGATTAACATTACAGTTCAGTTCAGTCAGTTCAGTCGCTCAGTCGTGTCTGATTCTTTGCGACCCCATGAATCGCAGCACGCCAGGACTCCCTTTCACAGCATCATCTTTCAGAATTTGAAATAGCTCAACTGGAATTCCATCACCTCCACTAGACCATTCAGGTATGACCTAAATCAAATCCCTTATGATTATACAGTGGAAGTGAGAAGTAGATTTAAGGGCCTAGATCTGATAGATAGAGTGCCTGATGAACTATGGAATGAGGTTCGTGACATTGTACAGGAGACAGGGATCAAGATCATCCCCATGGAAAAGAAATGCAAAAAAGCAAAATGGCTGTCTGGGGAGGCCTTATAAATAGTTGTGAAAAGAAGAGAAGTGAAAAGCAAAGAAGAAAAGGAAAGATATAAGCATCTGAATGCAGAGTTCCAAAGAATAGCAAGAAGAGATAAGAAAGCCTTCCTCAGTGATCAATGCAAAGAAATAGAGGAAGACAACAGAATGGGAAAGACTAGAGATCTCTTCAAGAAAATCAGAGATACCAAAGGAACATTTCATGCAAAGATGGGCTTGATAAAGGACAGAAATGGTATGGACCTAACAGAAGCAGAAGATGTTAAGAAGAGGTGGCAAGAATACACAGAAGAACTGTACAAAAATAGATCTTCATGACCCAGATAATCACTATGGTGTGATAACTGACCCAGAGCCAGACATCCTGGAATGTGAAGTTAAGTGGGCCTTAGAAAGCATCATTATGAACATTTACAGTTAGTTGACTTTAAAAGAAGCATATCTCCCTCAAGAATTTGGGTGGAATTCATAAAATCACTTAAATGTATTAAGAGCAATTACTGAGGTTTTCTGGAAAAGAAAATTCTACATTAAGACTGAAACATCAACTCTTACCTGAATTTCCAGCCTGCAGGCCTACTCTTTAAAGATTTTGGACATGCCAGTTCTTACAACCTACAATTGCATGTGCCTTTTTTTTTTTTTTTTTTTAACAGATAGATGATAAACTTGTAGATAGCCAACCCCATTGGTTATTTTCTCTGGAGTACCCTGAATCATACCATAAAACTCAGAACTAAAACAAAAATTTGATGCATATGATAAAGAAAAGCAAGATAATAAATAAATAGATAAAATTGAATGCTAGAGACAAAATTCAAGATAAATAACATAAAAGAGTTATCACACATAGATTTAAAAATAAATGGAAATGATATGTTCCTAAATGTAGATGATGAATATGAAATTATACCATAGAAGAATAAAAATTAAAAAAAGACTAAATGTAAATCCTGGAATTGAAACAGCAATGGTTATTAAGAAAACAATTGATAGATTGTTTTGGCTTAATATTGGCCACAGCATAAAAGAGAATTTGTGAACTAGATGCAAGATAAGGATGAATTTCTAGACTAGGACAAAGAGAGAAAAATAATGAAAAATACAGAGGGGAAAATAGCATTAAAATATATGAGAAAGAATAAATCAATTTAATATATATATAATTGAAATCACAGAAATGGATAGGAGGACACTGGATTGTGATGGTTAATGTTAAGTATCAACAAGTAACAATTTAAGATAAATGTGCTGATAAATATCTAAAAGTGATAATACTTATTATCCAAAAGATATGGGCAGAGAGAGCAACTGATTCTGCTATAGTTATTTTGGTTATTTGCTTGATTTTTTTTTTAACCTTTTTGCCAAAGTGTCCTTTTTTGTTCTATTCTACATTATATTTTAACCAAAGTAGTTTATTAAAATATAAAATTTATATTCTCTATATTTATTGATAATACAGGTGAGAGAAGAAAGATAAAAGCAAAATTCAAAAAGGTTTTAAACATAATAAAGTTTAAAGTCCAAAATCAATAAGCTGAAAATTTACTATAAATGTAAAGTTCTAAATTAATGTATATAGTAGTCATAGTTTTCCAATGAAACAGGACCAATACGATTTATATAGATATACAGGAGGAGATTTATTATAGGCATTGGTTCATGCCATTACGGAGGAGGAGAAGTCCCACCATCTGCCATCTGCCGGCTGGAGACACAGGGAAGTTGGTGGTATAATTCAATTTTAAGTACAAATGTCCAAGGACATGGGGAGCCACTGGTGTAACTCCCAGTCCAACCTGGAGGCCTGAGAACCAAAAGGCTGCTAGTTTCAGTCCCAGAGTCCAAAGGCCCAAGAGCCAGGGCTCGAAGGTCTAAAGTCAGGAAAAGATAGACATCCTGGCTTAAGAAGAAAGATAATTTCATTCTTTTCATCTTTTTGTACCATTTGTACTCCCAAGAGACTGGATGAGGTTTGCATGGATTGGTGAGGGCAGATTACTACTCTACTGAATCACATCCTAATATCTTCCAGAATCACCCTCACAGACACATCAAGAAATAATTCTTTGCCAGCTATCTGGGCATCCCTTAGTACAGTCAAGTTGACACAACATTAACCATCACAATACAGAAAAAAGTAATATGTGCAGTTCTGAAACAGTGCCAAATTTCAGAAATTCTAAATGATATTCATAACTGAATGTCCTGAGAAAATATGTCATATGAGGAATACAGCAAAATTTAAATTTTAATTTTTATTAGACTGTAGTGTTAAATACATACTAATTTACATATTGAAATGATATTAAATGATTATTAATTAAATAAAGAAAAATAATATTTAAATTAGCACATTCTCTATGTGCTTAAGTCCTTCTTCTTAAGGACTGTCCTGCCCTTAAGAAAAAGAAACACTTAAATAATAATTGTCTTAGGCCTCAGCCTCCTCAGACAGGCTGTTCTGAGCCCTCTTCTCTACTAAGGCATCAGCTTGGACTTGTTAAAAACTTCAGAGTCTCAACACAAATAATTTTTCAATCTCCCATGAATCTTCTTCCTTAAAATGCCTGCTTATAAAAGTTCAATGCTACAAAGAAAATTTATTGGTAGAAGTGTGTTCTTATTCTATAAGAGGGCATCCAAGCAGTGTATATAATGCTGTGCTTACAATTTTCATCTTATTTGGGAAGAGATAAGTTTTTAAGGTTTTTTTAGTAGGATATTTCATTTCAGAAAAGTTATGGCTGTCATTACTTGGAGGAACACAGGATTGATTAGAGAAGTAAAATTTTTTAGAGTTTATGGCCACTTATAAATATACTAATAAAGTGGAGGATAGAAGTACTGGGAGACTGACCTTGGAAAAATATAGTAGAAATTAAATGCAAATTATTTTATTACTTTCTGAAGTTCATTGTACTTATAACAAAATCTATTGTTCCATAGCTAAAGGATTCTGTTCTGCCATTATTAGTTGAGTTCATCTCAAAAGGCCTTGTACAAGATATTTCTGGAGGTAAAATATGTTAGATATTATTCCTATTATGGAACAACCAGACAAGTAAGCAGGTATTTCTATTATTAGCTTGAAAAGTCAAATACTGCAAGAAAGATTCTAATTAATTTTATGAGTTCAGAGAAAGAAGTAATTTCTATTTATTGGTGAAAGTGATGATGATGGTGATAGGGCAAATAATAAGGTGTTTTTAATCTGAAAAAGTCCATTTACAGAGGCTTTTATTTGTTTTATTTGCTAGGGACTGAAATTAATTTTTCATTTGGGAAAAAAAAGGTAATATGAAATAATTTAGGTTGGAAGGAAAGAAATGGGATTGGAGCAAATTGTGTGGAAACATAATGTGCAGGAAATCAACACGATATATTTGCCAAAAATATATGGATTAAGGCAAACAAAGGTTGCATCAGGTATTTGGTGACCTTGACTGTCTGGTTAAATTTGTGGAAAATTTGTGCCTTTAACTTTACTGTGCCTTTGAATATATTTTTTCCTAAGAAAACTTTGATAGCACTTTCTTGAGGAAAGATTAAAGAAAGAAAAATCTTCTCTGTTAGTATTGATTCTGAGATAAGAAAAGTCCTCCAAAAAAATTTTGTATTGGGAATAGAAAGGAAAAAATATAATAAAAACATATTATAGAGCTAGAATCAACATTGCTAGAAAATGATTGATTGGATCAGAATGAGATATACAATGATAAATTGAACTTAGAGCCTAGATGTCTTGAAAGATTATGAAACCATTAAAAGCAATAAGGAATATAAGATGAGGGATGATTTAGAATTAAATAATAAATTCAGTCTGAGTCTGGTGCTCTATGTTGACCTCCTGGCACTGTATGATGACCTAGAGGGGTAGAATGGGGGAGCGGAGGGAGCCTAGAGGGAAGGGATATATGTATAATTATGGATGATTCACGTTGTTGTACGGCAAAAACCAATACAACATTGTAAAGCAACTTTTCTCCAATTAAAAATGAATTTAAAACAAAGATGATGGGGAACACATGTATACCTGTGGCGGATTCATTTTGATATTTGGGAAATCTAATACAGTTATGTAAAGTTTAAAAATAAAATAAAATTAAAAAAAAACAAAGATGAAAAAATAAATAAATAAAAATAAAGAACTAAAAAAGTAAAATAATAATAAATTCAATCTAGTTTATGCAGAATATAACTATAGCTCCTAAAATGTAAAACACATGAATGAAGATAGCCATTGAATGATGAATGAGTGTGGTGTTACTGAAAATACAGAATTTCATATTGCTTTGGGGAGTTGGTCCCACTACCACATTGTCCAACTCTTCCTGGATATTCTATAATTCAAAGGCTAGGATAGTCTTTATTCTCTTTGATTTTCAGTTTTACAGGATTATCTTGATATACTCTCTGAAAGGGCTTCCCCGATAGCTCAGTTGGTAAAGAATCTGCCTTCAATGCTGGAGACCCTGGTTTGATCCCTGGTTTGGGAAGATCCACTGGAGAAAGGATAGTCTATTCACTCCAGGATTCTTGGGCTTCCCTTGTGGCTCAGCTAGTAAAGAATCTGCCCTCAATGAGAGACCAGGGTTTATCCCTGTATTGGGAAGATCCCCTGGAGAAGGGAAAGGCTACCCATTCTAGCTGGAGAATTCATTCCATGGACTGTATAGTCCATGGGGTCACAAAGAGTCAGACAGGGCTGAGCGACTTTTGGGGAAAAAAAACAAAACAAAACAAAAACAAAACTCTGAGAATTAAAATACTGACTGCCATATCAGTAAGCAAAGGATGCTGCAGCCGTCAAACCATTGTTAATACATTATTGTCGCCAGAAAGGTGAACCCACAGGTGACTCAGGATGGAGACAACTAGGCTGTCCATTGCCAGGCTCACCTAGCAATCAGCTTTGCAGTCACCCCAGGTGAAGCATACTGAGAAAACTCAGAATGAGAAAGCACAGGATACCTGCCCCAGATAGTGCAAGTGCATATCAGAGGAATGATCTCAGTGATCCCAGATTCTTGGATCTTCCCATACATAGAAAAGCACTAGGGAATTCCCTGCTGATCCAGTGGTTAAACCACTGTGCTTCTACTGCAAGGAGTGCTGGTCAGGAAGCAATGGTTCTGTGAGTCCTACAGCACTGACCAAAAAAAAAAAAAAAAAAAAGGATTACATTTCCAAACTTGAGATACCTGGTTTTCTTTTAGTAACAATAATCTTTAGATGTTCCAACCACCTGGTCTTTCATTGCAAAAACTCCCACATACCTTAGTCCCCTCACATACTTGCCTCTTTGGAATCGTTTTCTCAGTGTTGTCTTGATGCAGAAACCAGTAATCGAGAAATCAAGCACCACACTTGGAGAGTTGGAGAACTCAGATTTATTACCCTGGTGGACCCAAAGGAATTAACACTCCAAGCTCTGAGCCCCAAACAAAGGGATTACAGAGTTTTTATTGACAGACTATAGTGGGCAACACTAGCTGTTAATAGGCTGGTTTAAACTAAGGGGTTTCATGTGCATGTGGAACAGCAGTCAAGATGGGGAGGGGGATGCCTGACTCTTACACAGACAGGCATGATTAAGCAAGTTTGCAGGGGCCAAGCAATTGCAAAGAGCACGACAAGGGTGAGTGAGATAAACTCTAGTTCCTAGTATTGCAAGTCCCCACTTTCTGGGACTTCGTGACCTATGCAATCTAGACTTTGCAAGGTGCAAGCTGAGTTACAGAGGCAGAAGGAGAAGGAGGTTATGTAAAATTTTAACTCTTCCTCTTCAATCTGACATGCGGTCTCCCAGGCTTGAAGTCCTTAGAAATTCATCCAAATAGAACATTTTCTTTTAAGTTCAACTTTTAGGTTGTATGTTATTATTTTTTTCAGTCAACATCTCTCAAGAGATTCTTTGCTCAGCAGTATCCTATATACCAATAAGTTCATCAAGTCATTCTTCATTTCTATTATAGTGTATGTGTGTGTGTTTTTAATCTTTATCATTTTTTTAAAAATTTTCCTCTTTAGGATTTTCATCTGTCTACTTACATGTGCATCTGTTTTATGTCCAAATTAAGCATAATTGTTTTTATAATTCTAACATCCCTGCCATGTCTGCTTCTGATATGCTCTCTCCTTAAATTGTATTTTTTTTTTTCTTTTGGTTTGCCTTTTGATTGTCAAAAGACAATAAAATTGTCTCTTGAGAGTAGAACATGATATACTGGGTAAAAAGAACTGCAATAAAAAGGCCTTTAGCAATATAGCGGTGGGGGACTGAAAGTTGCTCAGTCATGTCTGACTCTTTGTGACCCCAATGGGCTGTAGCCCACCAGGCTCCTTTATCCATGGGGATTCTCCGGGCCAGAATACTGGAGTGGGTAGCCTTTCCCTTCTCCAGGGGATCCTCCCAACTCAGGGATTGAACCCAGGCAGGTCTCCTTCATTTCAGGTGAATTCTTTACCAGCTGAGTCACAAGGGAAGCCCACAAATACTGGAGTGGATAGCCTATCCCTTTTCTAGCAGATCGTCCTGACCCAGGAATCAAACTGGGATCTCTTGCATTGCAGGCAGATTCTTTACCAACTGAGCTATCTGGGAAGCCCTTAGAAGGCTCTTTAAATGGTACTATGATTACTTCTTAGTCTTCTAATAAGCCTATTTCTCTGCTGACTCAATGGACATGAGTTTGTGTAAACTCCAGGAGTTGATGATGGACAAGGGAGGCCTGGGGTGCTGCAGTCCATGGAGTCGCAAAGACTTGGACATGACTGAGTGACTGAACTGACCTGAACTGATGCCTCTGCAGTGTGAACTTCACAAGAGGTCCTCAGTTTTGTTTCCTCTCTCCCTTTAGGCAGGACAAGATGGCTACGGTGTGTGAGTATTTCCCTTCCCCATTTCCCACCCAGGTCAGTTAGGCTTTGATAACGTTAAGGGAGTGTAATTTCCTCGGTTCTGTTTCCTCACAACAAAGATTTGAAGCGAATGACCTTAAAGCCTTCTGCACATCACAGATCTTGGACAGTCCATGTTATAGTTCTTGGACAGAACAGTTTTATTGAGAAAATAAAGGAAAATACATCCTCAAGGTGTGAGCACGTGCCAACCCAAAAGACGCGAAGAGAAGAGAGAGTGAGAGAGAACGAGCGCGTATGGTGGGGAGTGTGGGGGGAGAGAGAGAGAATGAACATGTACAGGAGAGAGAACAAGCCCCCCTGGCCCTTTGGCTCCTCTTTTTATATGTTTTTTTTTTTTTCCTCCCCATCTGACAATGTATTAAAACATCTTCTACAGGGGATCTTCCCAATCCAGAGATTGAACCCAGTCTCCTGCATTGCAGGCAGATTCTTTACCAGTTGAGCTATAAGCGAAACCCAAGAATACTGGAGTGGGTAGCCTATACCTTCTCCAGGGGATCTTCCCGACCCAGGAATCAAACTGGGGTCTCCTGCATTGCAAACGGATTCTTAACCAACTGAACTATGAGGGAAGCCCTAAACACCAACTTACAGTGTAGGAGAAACATTGAAAAATATTCAAATTCTTTGAATCATCAATTTTATTTTTTATAAATATATGCTAAATACATAATAATGGCTCTGCTATGAAAACTTCAGTAATAGTTAAAATAATAAGTTAACAATTTAAATATCCAAAATAGACATTTACTTATATTACCATATGATTTAATATTATTTTACAATAAAAACATTGTTTTAAAATGATATATCATGACATAATAAGTTGTTTGTAATCAGATCAGATCAGATCAGATCAGTCGCTCAGTCGTGTCCGACTCTTTGCGACCCCATGAATTGCAGCACGCCAGGGCTCCCTGTCCATCACCAATTCCCGGAGTTCACTCAGACTCACGTCCATTGAGTCAGTGATGCCATCCAGCCATCTCATCCTTTGTCGTCCCCTTCTCCTCCTGCCCCAAATCCCTCCCAGCATCAGAGTCTTTCCCAACGAGTCAACTCTTCGCATGAGGTGGCCAAAGTACTGGAGTTTCAGCTTTAGCATCATTCCTTCCAAAGAAATCCCAGGGCTGATCTCCTTCAGAATGGACCGGTGGGATCTCCTTACAGTCCAAGGGACTCTCAAGAGTCTTCTCCAACACCACAGTTCAAAAGCATCAGTTCTTCAGCACTCAACCTTCTTCACAGTCCAACTTTCACATCCATACATGACCACAGGAAAAACCATAGACTTGACTAGATGAAACTTTGTTTGCAAAGTAATGTCTCTGCTTTTGAATATGCTGTCTAGGTTGGTCATAACTTTCCTTCCAAGGAGTAAGCGTCTTTTAATTTCATGGCTGCAGTCACCATCTGTAGTATTAAGAAACCTGTAGATTTCTATTTGAATATGATTATATCACCGTTTCAATGGACATGAACTTGGGCAAACGCCAGGAGATAGTGAGGAATAGGGAAGCCTGGCATGCTGCAGTCCATGGGGTCATGAAGAGTCGCACACAACTTGGCGACTGAAAAACAAGAACAGCAATGATATTTACTACCTCTGTTCATATTAATTTTATTTCTACTAAATCTTCTTTAAATGACAAAGAAGGACTAAACTAGATATTTACTAAAGAGGTAAGAAGAATTGGTGAGTTTGATTTCCATCACTAAGATGACATAAATAACTGAACAAATTTGTAAGTACTGGGGCTTAGGTGGCTAGAATTCTAAAAAGCCTCTTGAGGAGAGTGAAAGAGGAGAGTGAAAAAATTGGCTTAAAGCTCAACATTCAACATTATTTTGGGGGGGCTCCAAAATCACTGCAGATGGTGACTGCAGCCATGATTTTAAAAGACGCTTACTCCTTGGAAGAAAATTTATGACCAACCTAGATAACATATTCGGAGAAGGCAATGGCACCCCACTCCGGTATTCTTGCCTGGAGAATCCCATGGACGGAGGAGCCTGGTAGGCTGCAGTCCATGGGGTCGCTAAGAGTCAGACACGACTGAGCAAATTCACTTTCACTTTTCCCTTTTATGCATCAGAGAAGGAAATGGCAACCCACTCCAGTGTTCTTGCCTGGAGAATCCCAGGGACTGAGGAGTCTGGTGGGCTGCAGTCCATGGGGTTGCTAAGAGTCAGACACAACTGAAGCGACTTAGCAGCAGCAGCAGCAGATAACATATTGAAAAGCAGAGACATTACTTTGCCAACAAAGGTCCGTCTAGTCAAGGCTATGGTTTTTCCAGTGGTCATGTATGGATGTGAGAGTTGGACTGTGAAGAAAGCTGAGCGCAGAAGAATTGATGCTTTTGAACTGTGGTGTTGGAGAAGACTTGAGAGTCCCCTGGACTGCAAGGAGATCCAACCAGTCCATTCTAAAGGAGATCAGCCCTGGGTGTTCTTTGGAAGGAATGATGCTAAAGCTGAAACTCCAGTACTTTGGCCACCTCATGTGAAGAGTTGACTCATTGGAAAAGACTCTAATGTTGGGAGGGATTGGGGGCAGGAGGAAAAGGGGACAACAGAGGATGAGATGGCTGGATGGCATCACCGACTCAATCGATGGACGTGAGTTTGAGTGAACTCTGGGAGATGGTGATGGACAGGGAGGCCTGGCGTGCTGCGATTCATGGGGTCACAAAGAGTCGGATACGACTGAGCGACTGAACTGAACTGAACTGAAATAGAATTCAAGACTTGTTAAAAAGTAACATTAATTAGGCAGATAGAATTGGAGTAGGAATAAAAGGCAATTTGAAATTGCCCCCATGTATGAGGAAATATAGGCTTCCCTGGTGGCTCAGGTGGTAAAGAATCTGCCTTCAATGTGGGAGACCTGGGTTCAATCCCTGGGTTGGAAAGATCCCCTGGAGGAGGGCATACCAACCTACTCCAGAATTCTTGCCTGGAGAATTCCATGGACAGAGGAGCCTGGCAGGCTACAGTCAATGGGGTTGCAAAGTGTCTGACATGACTGAGCAACTAAACACATAAGAAAATGTAATGAATTATGCAACTAATACTTCAGCTGAATAAAAATCAATAATTCTGAGACAATTGAATAACCAGATAGAAAAAAACCTAGGTCAAAGTTCACATTGTGCATAATGAAACCTTACAGCTTTTTTTGTTACAAAATATAAGAAAACATTTTGTGATGTGTTAGAAAATATTTTAAAATAGTTTTAATTAGGAAGATTTCTTAAAACACAAAAATTCAAAGAAGGAAAACAATAACACTTTTGAATAAATTAAATGTTTGAATAGTAAAATACACTGTGAACAGATAAAATTAGAAGTAATAGATACAACTAACAAAATATTCAGAATTTGAAAGGATCTGGTCATTCAAGACCAAAAAAAAAAAAAACAACAGGTAACTGAGGCTACTGAAATCTGAGCAAATTTGAGCCCGGTCTATGATCAGATATTTTATGGAAGAGGCTCACCTGGACAATGTGCTGATGCACAATTGCAAAGAACTTTTCCATAAATCAATGTGATATGTCATTTTAAATTCTAATTATTTAAGCAATGGAAAATTTAATGCACTGATAATGGTATTGAGACTTGTGAACTATTTTTGATGGCAATTTGAAGATGTTATTCAGAAACAGAATGAGCATATCCCATGCTATCCTAAACAACCTAGCAGGGAAAAAGGATTTCCACAATCTATCCCAAATCTTCACAGCATGAATAATAGAATCTATGAAACTGTCGCTTTCAAATATATTAAAACTTCCATCAGGAGTTTTAATGTGTTGAAGGTCATGCCTCACCATATAACATAACATTTTTTTTTTTACTAAATAAAATATAATATGCACACATATTTATACAAACACACACACCTCAGGGAATGTTGTTGTTGTTCATCACCAAGTTGTGTCTGACTCTTTACAACCCCATAGACTACAGCACACCAGGCTCCCCTATCTTGCACTATCTCCCAGAGTTTGCTCAAATTCATATACATTGAATTGGTGATACTATCTAACAATCTAATCTTCTGCCACCCGCGTCTTTTACTTTCAGTCTTTTCCAGTATCAGAGCCTTTTCCAGTGAGTCAGCTCTTTGCATCAGGTGTCTAAAATATTGCAGCTTCAATATCAATCCTTCTAATGAATATTGACTGGTTTAATCTTTTAACCATCCAAGGGACTCTCTAGAGTCTTCTCCAGTGTCACAATTTGAAAGCATCAATTCTTCAATGCTCAGACTTCTTCATGGTCTCTCACATCCCTACGTGACTACTGGAAAACCATAGCTTTGACTAGATGGACCTTTGTCAGCAAAGTGATGTCTCTGTTTTTTAATATTCTGTGTATGCTTTTCATAGCTTTCCTTCCAAGGAGCAAGTTGCGTTTAATTTCTAGGCTGCAGTCAACATCCACAGTGATGTTGTAGCCCAGGAAAACAAAATCTGGCTCTGTTTCCACTTTTTCCTTGCCTATTTGCCATGAAATGATGGGACCAGATGCCATGATTTTAGTTTTCTGAATGTTGAGTTTTAAGCCCACTTTTTCAATCTCCTCTTTCACTCTCATGAAAAAGCTCTTTACCTGCACTTCAATTTCTGCCATTAGAGTGGTATCATCTACATATCTGAGGTTGTTTATATTTCTCCCAGCTTTCTTGATTCCAGCTTGTGATTCATCCAGTCTGGCATTTTGCATGATGTATTCTGCATATAAGTTAAATAAGCAAGATGACAGTATACAGCCTTGTCGTACTCCTTTCCCTATTTTGAGCCCGTTCATTGTTCCATGTATGGTTCTAACTGTTGCTTCTTAACCTGTATACAGGTTTCTCAGGAAGCAAGTAAGGTGGTCTGGTACTCCCATCTATTTAAGAAATTTCAACAGTTTATTGTTATCTGCACAGTCAAAGGTTTTAGTGTAGTCAATAAAGCAGAAGTATATGTTTTTCTGGAATCCCCTTGCTTTCTCTATGATCCAGGGAATGTTGGCCATTAATCTCTGGTCCTTCTGCCTTTTCTAAATCCAGCTTGTACAACCTATAGTTCTCTTCTCACATACTGCTGAAGCCTAACTTGAAAGACTTTGTGCCTAATCTTTCTAGCATGTGAAATGAGTGCAATGGTACAATAGTTTGAACATTCTTTAGCATTGTCCTTCTTTGGGATTGAAAGGAAAACTGACATTTTAAAATCCTGTGGCCATTGCTGAATTTTCCAAATTTGCACATTCACACCAGGTGGTACATACACACTAGGGGATACACACAAACACACAGACACCAGGGGATACACACACACACGCACACACCACAGGATACACACATACACACCAGGGTAGGTACACAATATCAATATGTCAATAACAGCACTATTAACTTAAACTTAAACTATTAACTATTAACTTAAAAAAAAAACTCGAGTGGGAAGCAAATATTTTTTTAAAAAATATATTTTACATACTAACTTGATAAATATATTGTGGTCTATTCATACAGTGAAAAATTACAGGATTGGGAAAATAGATACATTAAACAAATAGGAATAATGGCATCAATGCAGATGGCTCATAAATTCAATTTATCTTAATAAGAATAGGACAGATTATAAGATTTTTCAGGTGGCACTAGTAGTAAAGAACCTGCCAAGCAGGAGGTGCAAGAGACATAGCTTCCTTTCCTGGGTTAGGAAAATCCCCTGGAAAAAGAAATGGCAGCCCACTCCAGTATTCTTGCCTGGAGATTTCCATGGACAGAGGAGCCTGGCAGGCTACAGTCCATGAGGTCACAAAGAGTCAGACACAACTGAAGTGATAAATCATGGAAAACAGAGAAAATATCAATCTATTATTTGTAAAGTCATGGTTAATTGATTATTTTTAAATTCAGAATTATGGAATCCACAATAATTGTATATGTAATAAAAATATCTAACAACTAAGCAAATAGTAGAATCTTAACAATAGATAAGAAGATAGAGAGGAACAGCAGGAGTATTTATTAAATCATTTCATAATTCCATAAGAAATGTATGATAATTATAGGAATATCCCAGTGCTTTCAGTTCAGTCGCTCAGTCGTGTCCGACTTTTTGCAACCCCATGGACTGCAACACGGCAGGCCTCCCGGTCTATCGCCGACTCCTGGAGTTTACTGAAAATCGTGTCCATTGAGCCAGGGATGCCATGAAACAATCTCATCCTCTCTTTACCCATTCTTCTCCCGCCTCCAGTCTTTCCCAGCATCAGGGTGTTTTCAAATGAGTCAGCTCTTCACATTAGGTGGCCAAAGTATTAGAGTTTCAGCTTCAGCATCAGTCCTTCCAATAAATATGCAGGACTAATTTCCTTTAGGATGGACTGGTTGGATGTCCTTGCTATCCAAGGGATTCTCAAGAGTCTTCTCCAGTACCATGGTTCAAAACACTTAAAGTGCTCAACTTTCTTTATATTCCAACTCTCACATCTATACATGGCTACCGGAAAAACCATAGTCTTGACGAGATGGACCTTTGTTGGCAAAGTAATGTCTCTGCTTTTTAATATGCTGTCTAGGTTGGTCATAACTTTTCTTTCAAGGAGCAAGTGTCTTTTAATTCCATGCCTGCAGTCACCATCTGCAGTGATTTTGGAGCCCAAGAAAATAAAGTCTGCCACTGTTTCCCCATCTATTTGCCATGAAGTGAGGGACCAGATGCCATGATCTTCGTTTTCTGAATGTTAAGCTTCAAGCCAACTTTTTCACTCTCCTCTTTCACTTTCAACAAAAAGCTCTTTAGTTCTTCTTCACTATCCGCCATAAGGGTGGTGTCATCTGCATATCTAAAGTTATTGATATTTCTCCCAGCAATCTTGATCCCAGCTTGTGCTTCATGCAGCCTATCATTTCTCTTGATGTACTCTGCATATAATTTCAATAAGCAGGGTGACAATATACAACCTTGGCCCACTCCTTTCCCGATTTGGAACCAGTCTATCGTTCAATGTCCAGTTCTGACTGTTGCCTCCTGACCTGCATACAGATTTCTCAAGAGGCAGGTCAGGTGGTCTGGTATTCCCATCTCTTCAAGAATTTTCCACACTTTGTTGTGGTCCACACAATCAAAGCTTTGGCATAGTCAATAAAGCATAAGTAGATGTATTTCTGGAACTCTCTTGGTTTTTTAATGATGCAGCGGATGTTGGCAATTTGATCTCTGGTTCCTCTGCCTTTTCTAAATCCAGATTGAACATCTGGAAGTTCATGGTTCACATGCTGTTAAAGCCTGGCTTGGAGAATTTTGACCATTACTTTACTAGTGTGTGCTGCTGCTGCTGCTAAGTCGCTTCAGTCGTGTCCGACTCTGTGCGACCCCATAGACGTCAGCCCACCAGGCTCCCCCGTCCCTGGGATTCTCCAGGCAAGAACACTGGAGTGGGTTGCCATTTTCTTCTCCATACTAGTGTGTGAGACGAGTGCAATTGTGGGGTAGTTGGAGCATTCTTTGGCATTGCCTTTCTTTTGGATTGGAATGAAAACTGACCTCTTCCAGTCCTGTGGCCACTGCTGAGTTTTCCAAACTTGTTGACATGTTGAGTGCAGCACTTTCACAACATCATCTTTTAGAATTTGAAATAGCTCAAATAGCTCAACTGGAATTCCATCACCTCCACTAATTTTGTTCATACCAATGCTTCCTAAGGCCCACTTGACTTCATATTATAGGATGACTGACTCTAGGTGAGTAATCACACCATCATGATTATCTGGGTCATGAAGATCTTTTTTGTACAGTTCTTCTGTGTATTCTTGCCACCTCTTCTTAATATCTTCTGCTTCTGTTATGTCCATACCATGTCTGTCCTTTATTGTGCCCATCTTTGTATGAAATATTCCTTTGGTATCTCTAATTTTCTTTAAGAGATCTCTAGTCTTTCCCATTCTATTGTTTTCTGCTATTTCTTTGCACTGATTACTACAGGAAGGCTTTTTTAAATCTCTTTGCTATTCTTTGGAACTCTCCATTCCAATGGGTATATTTTTCCTTTTATCCTTTGCCTTTTGCTTCTCTTCTATTCACAGCTATTTGTAAGCCCTCCTCAGACAACCATTTTGCCTTTTTGCATTTCTTTTTCTCAGGGATGATCTTGATCCCTGCCTCCTGTACAATGTCACAAACCTCCATCCATAGTTCTTCAGGCACTCTATCAGATCTAATCCCTTGAATCTATTTCCCACTTTCAGTATATAATCATAAGGGATTTGATTTAGGTCATACCTGAATGGTCTTATGGTTTTCCCTACTTTCTTCAATTTCAGTCTGAATTTGGCAATATGAGTTCATGATCTGAGCCACAGTCAGCTCCCAGTTTTGTTTTTGCTGACTGTATAGAGCTTCTCCATCTTTGGTTGCAAACAATATAATCAATCTGATTTCAAAGTTGGCCATCTGGTGATGTCCATGTGTAGAGTCTTCTCTTGTGTGTTTGGAAGAAGGTGTTTGCTATGACCAGTGCATTCTCTTGGCAAAACTCTGTTAGCCTTTCCCCTGCTTCATTCTGTACTCCAAGGCCAAATTTGCCTGTTATTCCAGGTATTTCTTGACTCCCTACTTTTGCATTTCAGTCCCCTATAATGAAAAGGACATCTTTTTGGCGTGTTAGTTGTAGAAGGTCTTGTATGTCTTAATAGAACCGTTCAACTTCAGATTCTTCAGCATTACTGGTCAGGGCATAGGCCTGGATTACTGTGATATTGAATGTTTTGAACTGGATATTGATTTGGAGAAGAGAATGGCAAATCACTTCAGTATTCTTGCCTTGAGAACCCCATGAACAGTATGAAAAGAAATATCCCACTCACACATAAACAGTTAACTAATTTTAAATTTTAAGTTTAACTGTGGCTCATGTATAATAAAAAATAATTGCATGATCTATGAATAGGTGCATGAACTTCCTGTCATATTAGCATTATCATATTTTAGTGGTGAGTAAAAAGAGGAATATTTTGAATAGTTTATTTTAATTTCATATACCAAATTTAAAAATAAATCATAGTCTACTTTTATTTCTATATCTCATGCACCAACACTACACTTTAAAACAGAGTTCAGGATTGGGAACATGTGTACACCCGTGGTGGATTCATGTTGATGTATGGCAAAACCAATACAATATTGTAAAGTAAAAAAAAAAAAATCCATAAGACATTACTCAGTTCCTATATAGTGTCTTTTTTAAAGTTAATAAAAGCCAAATAAATTAAAAAAAAAACATTTTTATGATATTTGAATATAATAATTAGATATATAAGTAGAAAGCTTTCAATTATATAAATTTTATGTTTGAAAGACTAATCTTCCTATAGTTTTCAATGAATCTTACATGATTGTAGATATATTATGTTTCCATTTTGTTTACTTTTAGTAGTTCTTAATCTTTTTATTGATACAGAACATATACCCATACTTATACAAATATGATCATTTTTATTAATGTAAAATATAACCATATTTTTTTAGAGCTTCCTTGGTGGCTCAGTGGTAAAGAATCCACCTGCAATGCAGGAGACCCAGGTTCAATCCCTGGGTCAGGAAGATCACAGGAGAAAGAAATAGCAAACCATTCCAGTAGTCTTCCCTGGAAAATTCCATGGACAGAGGAGCATGGCAGATTATAGTTCATGGGGTCTAAAGAGTCGGACAAGACTTAGCGACAGAGCACAAGCACGACACTCATTTTTTTTCATTTTTTAGTTTTTTTTCTGTGCTACTCTCTATTATTTGTATAATCGCATTTGTTACTAAAATTTATCTAAATGTATTTCCTACAGTTATTAAAATATTCCAGCCTTTTAAATTATCTATCCTTGCATTGCACTCTAATATCATAATTCATTTAACACTTCTATTTCTTGTCTTCTTGCTTCAGTATTAACTCTGTTTTATATCTTTATATCCATTATAATAATACAGCAACACAGAGAAACAAATAATAATTCATTTTGAGAACATCTATTCAGAAAATTGCTACATCTTTGAACTCCAAAACAAAATCATATATTTGATGTAATAATACAAAAGCTGTGCTGAGATAGTTAACATTTACTCCAAGAGGCATTTTTCATTTTTATTCATTCTTTGCAGAGGAAAAAAAAAAAAAAAAAACTTTCAATCACATTTTAAACAAAATACTTCTGTAACCAGTACACCAAAGATTATGAAAGAGGAATATGTTACTTCTGAACAAACAAGTCTAACATTAGGTTTTAAATGAAAAAGAAAAAAGGATGGTGAAAACAACTTTTAAAAAAACTTTGAATACCAAATACATGGTGCTTCCTAATCCCTCTCACTATTATCTGACCAATTTTTATTTTTCGCACAACGTTTAAGTCATGTAAGAAAAACAGAGTGGAGCTTATAGGTAGGAGATAAAAATGAAGTGAGTAGTGGGCAACTCAAGATTTGATAGTCATTACTGAATATCCAAGTCCATAATATTGAAACAATTTACAACTGACAGACATACATGTTTCCATAATGGTGAGGGGAAAATACTAATGATGGGTAAGATGCAATGGAGTTACTAGAAACTCTTACAAGATATTTTGTCTTTAGAATGTCAGAGCAATTAGAAAGATGAGTACATTAAAAGATGTATTCCAAATTTTTAATGGGCCAAATCTTTATTTTTTTTGTCAGATTAGTGTTTTTTTTTGTTTGTTTGTTTGTTTTGTTTTTTTTTTTCCAGATTGGTGTTAACATATCTATCTCACCAAATTTTGCTCTACAACTGAGAACTCAGTACACACATAGTGGGTGTCTGTCAAACAAGCTATGAGAAAATGTGCAAAACAGAAAAAAGAAAACAAGGTTGCCACAGATAATACATTAATATTCGCCTAACTGAAATATGAGAATGATATATTTTGTACTAAATATTACATGAAGTGCTTATTTCAAAGCACTGGACAAATAAGAAACAGTTGAATATAGAATATTATTCTGTCATCAGTGAGATTATCTGTAAATGAAGACATTGTAGACTTCAAAGAAGAGAGGGAAATGTACAGAAGTTTCTGACTCAGAAGTCACATATAATTATTAAAGTGTGTGTGTGTGTGTGTATGTGTATTAGTCACTCAGTCATATCTGACTCTTTGTAACCCCATGGACTGTAGCCCACCAGGTCCCTCTGTCCATGGAATTCTCCAGGCAAGAATACTGGAGTGGGTTTCCATTTCGTCCTCTAGGGGATCTTCCTGACCCAGGAAGTGAACCTGGGTCTCCCACATAGCAGGCATATTCTTTACAGTCTGAGCTACCTGGGAAGCCCATTACATAGTGGCATGATGCCAAAACATTAATTGTTCATTGGATGTTTAGCTCCTGGAGACCTATGGCTATGGCTTGTCACTATTTAAACCCCTACTGATCTTTATGATACCCGACAGATAATAAACACTATCCAAAATGCCAACTGATTTACCAATTCAAAGTTGATATGTGCAAAGTAAAATATTACCATTTTCTAAACCATTGTGAAAAGTTTTGTTTAGTAATTTTAAGTTATGGAGCTTCCCCGGTGGCTCAGCAGTAGAACAATCCACCTGCCATTATAGGAGACATGGATTTGATCCCTGGGTGGAGTACATCCCCTGGGGAAGGAAATGGTTAACCCACTCCAATATTCTTGCCTGGGAAATCCCATGGACAGTGGAGCCTGGCAGGCTATATATGGTCCATGGTGCCTCAAAAGTATCAAACATGACTCAGTGACTAAGCATCATCAACAACAACAACAATTTTAAATTATAGGAGTCAGTAATGATATTATTAAAAGTCATTATTAGGAAACACACTTTAAGAATTTGTTAGGGCCAGGGCATTTTTGATTGCAGGAAATAGCTGAAAAGTTTTAGAAGGACAAAAGTTTTAGCAATCTCAACACTGGTCAAAAATATTCCTCTTCAGCTGTAGAAGGACCTCACAAATTTTTCACACTTTTTTTTTCCCCTTAAAAACAAATAAATTCCCTCCTGGAAGCATTGTCTCACTTCTCACCTTATTTAAATTGGATGCCAATTTAATTGTGACTTTTGAGGCTGAAAGATAATACTGTAGTTATTATGTTGATTGACAATCTGATTAACTTCATTCTATCACTGCATGAGATACTTTCCTAAATAATTATATTTTGCTTTTTCTCCATAATGTAAAGTATTATGCTGAATCAATCTTTGTGACATGAGAACTCAAATTCTCATAGCTCACACTTCCTTTTACTTGCTTTTTTGGGAGACTTAGGTGTGTGTACAAGTGAAAATGTTTTGAATGCCTATACATCAAAAATCATTTAATTGCCTGCTTTGAACTAGTTGTAAATTCTCCCAAGCTCTTTATTTATTTGCATAAAGTCCATCTAACTCTTGTCAAGTTCACTTAACCTTTTAAAACTTTCATCTGTAGTTCAATTATTGCAACTTTACTGATATTTTTATTATCAGTGATTTTCTGGTAACATAGATAATTAAACAACTACACATTACGTGTCTTTTAGCATGTTTTAGATAAATGTTACATTTCTCCTTATTATACTCACACTTTTCCATGTCCTACATAGAAAGTGGTAGCTAATTTGCTAGTGGAGATGAGAACTAAAAGACACCAACAGCACTGCTGGAAATTTATATTTCTGAGTTTCAATAAAGTGAAGGATGTCTCTTGATAAAAATATTTTCAGCTATCCCTGTATTAAACAATCTACCGGTCAATCAATCAGAAGATGACACTGTGTCACAGAAATGTCATCTGGGAAACTGTGATATATAACCTTTTATCTATTTTAAACATGCATCTTTTTAAATGTCAATATCATTGCCATTGTGTCTTAGAAAAACATACAGAAAAGCAAACAAAAAATAAGTGTGATTTATTTTTGAACAACAAAGAAAAAATAAATGTTCAAGTGATGAGTAATAGCTTCAGACCATAAATAATATATATAGTAGCTCTTAATGAATTAAAATATTTCCTTTAGCAAGACTTTGACCCATAATAATGGTTAGCGCAGATTTTGACTCTTAGGAAACATTGAGATGACTCAGTGAATTAAAAAGAAAACTAATTTTTCCACATATATGTATGCATATGAATATATGTTATATATATACCTACAGCATTACACCCATGCATTCAAAGATATAGCATATATATTTTCATATGTTTATGTTCATACATATTAGTTTTCATAATGATAAATTCAAACCTATTTTGTCAGAAAGTGACTGATATTTGATGTAACTCTTTAAAATCATTATTAAGCTAGGATGAAATATTTATGAATAAGATCAGAAGAAGACTGAAATATTTTCTTAAATTATATGACAGTATATCTGATATTTAGGAATAAAAATAAACCCAGTATCAATCTGTACACTGACATGATGCATACATAATGGAACCTCACAGAACAATTTATGTTATGGTGATGTAATTCATTGCATAATTTCTTGGAACTAACATAATTTCCCAGAACTGACAGATATCAATACTACTCTCCAGTAACTTTTCAGATTAATTAAATATCAGATGTCTGTCTCATAATGTTATGAAAGAAACAAGAACATGCTTATAATTATAAATTACATTTTATTTAATCATTTACTCTGTTAAAATTGTAGTAGTTTTGAAAATTGCCTACGTCAGCATCAACAGAGTTGACTTATGGCACAATCACAATGGTAAGTAAAATGTATTCATTTTTCCGGGTAACAGTATTTAGCAGTTCGTGCATTTGTAGATTAGACCCCTCAACAGTCCTATGATGACAGTGAACTGAGACTAGAGTCTCCTTTGACCAAGATTAGAGATCTGCTTGTTTAATGCTTTCCTTATGAAGCTTCAGAGAGCACAGGCACTGAGTTATATCTAAACAAAGTGCGACTGTAAAGATTAAGGCATTCATAGAATTAATGAAAAACATATGTGATCTAGCTTATAATCTAGTAAAACTTTTTTTTAGTTCTTCGTATATTTTTAT